>NC_053491.1:84927566-86127566 GCF_905171775.1 Rana temporaria
TTATTTGAATTGAATTGAATTGACAGAGAGAGAGCTACACATACCTTGGCCTAGACATTACCCAATCAGGAAGCTTCAAGCCAGCCATAGAGGCACTAAAAAACAAGGCATGCAGAGCCTACTATGCCATCAGGAGATGGCTGTACCACCTAAAACCACCCGTGAGAGTCTGGCTCAGAATATTTGATAGCGTCATCGCCCCAATTCTTCTTTATGGCAGCGAAGTTTGGGGTCCTGTCACCTACCCAGACCAATCCAAATGGGACCCCAGCCCAATAGAAATATTCCATCTGGAATTTTGTAAGCACCTCCTCCAAGTTCATCGGAGCACCTCCAACAGTGCTTGCCGGTCCGAGTTGGGCAGATTTCCCTTACTTCTCGCAGTACAGAAGAGGGCGCTATCATACTGGGACCACCTACAAAACAGCAGTCCCAACTCCTACCACCATAAAGCCTTACTGGACAGTAAGAACCAGTCCAAGCCGTGTGGCCTGCAACAACTTATCAACACCTTGTCTCCCCAAAACTCTCAACAATGCGGCCTGTCAAAATCTCAAATAAAAATCATAATTTATAACTCAAAAAAAAAAAAAACATGTTGGAGAATGGAGATACGAAATAAAAAAAACTCCAAAAAACTAACAATTTACCAGTCACTGCAGAGAGACTACAAACTGGCCCCGTACCTGGAGGTGCTACAAGACCCCAAAGACAGACAATGAGCCTGTACAGACTGAGCGCCCACAGCCTGGAAATGGAATTAGGACGGCACAGTCCTACAAGCCCAGGGAGAGGAGACTGTGCCAGCAATGTTTTCAAAAATATTCCAACTGCACACCTTCCAGGAAAAATGGCCAATGAATAAAAGGGTGCTGAAACGATCACCGGCTGGGAATCGGAAAGCAAATCATTTACACATATTCGCCAGCACACCAAGGATCAAAAACGTCCAAAAATTTAATGCATATTAGCGATCTAGAAAAGCAACGTTTCGAGGTCGCGCAGGACCTCTTCGTCAGGCAAAAGATGAGCCAGCAATGTGACCAGGGGGTCCCGGAGGATGAGGAACACTTCCTGCTACATTGCCCTAAGTACTCATCAGTGAGGGACACTCACTTCCAGAGACTCTCTGCTCTCATCCCGGACCTCAATTCTACAGAAGAGGAAACTCCAATTTCTACTGGGAGAAGAGGAGTCAATGGCGAAGATAGCTGCCCAATATGTGACAGCGTGTCACAGACTGAGAGGGACATGAGAAACTGAGGACTTTCACAGACTTATGTCCATTCCCCGTTATATTACCCCCCCTTCCCCTTTTCCTATACAAACTCAACTGCTTTGGCAATGCTAACATGTATTTGGTCCTGCCAATAAAGCTTATTTGAATTGAATTTGAGAGAGAGACAGAGACACACAGAGAGAGACACACAGAGAGAGACACACACAGAGAGAGACACACACACACAGAGAGAGACACACACACAGAGAGAGAGACACACACACAGAGAGAGAGACACACACACAGAGAGAGAGACACACACACAGAGAGAGAGACACACACACAGAGAGAGAGAGAGAGACACACACAGAGAGAGAGAGACACACACAGAGAGAGACACACACAGAGAGAGACACACACACACAGAGAGAGACACACACACACAGAGAGAGACACACACAGAGAGACACACACAGAGAGAGACACACACAGAGAGAGAGACACACAGAGAGAGAGACACACAGAGAGAGAGACACACACAGAGAGAGAGACACACACAGAGAGAGAGACACACACAGAGAGAGAGACACACACAGAGAGAGACACACACAGAGAGAGACACACACAGAGAGAGACACACACAGAGAGAGACACACACAGAGAGAGACACACACAGAGAGAGACACACACAGAGAGAGACACACACAGACTCTTCACTCTCACCCCAGACTTCACTTCTAAAAAAAAAACAACAACACACACTCCTCTAGAAGAGAATCCAATGGTGAAAATATCTGCACAAATGTGTCTCAGCATATCACAGAGAGGGAGGGAGAAGCACATAGAAGCCTTTCCCATTAAAGGGCAAGTCCTATATTAGGAAAAAACATGCATGTTGGTATTTTCACCAGAAGTAATTGTATAATGTACATATTAGACTTTCTGGTTATAATACAATTCTGTTTGTTTCTGGGCCATCCCTGTGTAGGCCTATCAGAATTTTTATGTATGAAAAATGCACTGTAATTTAATGAGTAAATACATATCAATTATGAAAAGACCTTATATGTATAAAAAAAACAAAAAGTTGACATGTGACGTAGCCAATACTTGTGTATATTAAAAATAAGGACAACAGACTGCTAACTAAATAACATAAATAGGACGCTGTGGGGAAAATAGAACAAAAAAAAAAAAAAGAAGATCCTGGCGGGGGGATTGGTACTGTAAAGGCCACATTGTAAACAAACTCAGGAGAGGATTTAATTGTGTGCACATCAACTGAAGTAGGAAAGAGGGATGTTCTAGAGCTTTCACTTCACTGTCAGACAGCTAAAAAGAACATTCATTTGTAAAAGGTAAGAAACAAAAAGAACTGTCATTTCTCCAGCAGACATGTCAGCATTTAAAGACTTAAATTGGTGGCACAAAAATGACATTTTAATAAAGGTCTAGAATTCTGTTGAAGTATATTAAACCTTTAAATGCTAAAAATCAACAAGACTTCCTAAACATCAGCAGGCTGACATGTTTGCCCAGGGGAGAAGAGGAAAATGAAACCTGATGTAATTGTGCCACCGTTATCTCCTTTAAGAAGAAGACTATTTTCAAATCCCAGAACAAAAAAACATGGATTAGCCTCACATTAACCATTTCTGAAATCTCCTGAATGCGATTTATTATTCTTAACCCATGTGAGCCAATAGAAAAGAATAATCCCTGCACAAGGGTCCAGGATGTAAATTATGTAAAAAAGTTATTGATGATGATGATTATCCACCATAAATCTTCAATGTCAGGTTGTAGGGATCTGTAAGAGCCTGCAAGTTAGCTGCCCAGATGATAAAAAATAAAAATACAAAAAAATAAAAATAAAAAGGATTTCCTTTGAGCCCATATTAAAGATAAAATAAAAAAAAATAAAATCAGTAACTATACAGTATCTACACAAGCAACTGTACAGAATATGGATTGTGCAAGTCCGCAATATGCAATGCATGTCACAGTGTACAGAAAGGACCGTAGCAGTTCATTGTCCCCCAAATATATCAATTTGGGTCAAAACCTGCTCACTACCTAGGAGATCACCAATCACTTCAAAAATACCATTGATCTAATTTGTGATGAGATCTCCCCCACTTAACACTCCATGTCCACAGGTACACCCACTAATTCATTCAACCCCGCTACTATAGAGGAGATTACAATATTTTTTCACTAATGCCAACCTAACCACCTGCCCCTTAAACCCTGTTCCCTTGGAAATACTACAGCCACCCTCTGGCTCTACCCTACACTCTCTAACTCACATCTTCAATCTCTCCCTCTCTTCTGGCATCTTCCCCAACTATGCACTAGTCATTCCCGTACCTAAAAAACTCTCATTGGATCCCACCAATCTTAACCTTCATTCCATCTTTGTGCTCTCCTTTTCCTCCAAAGTCCTTGAATGCCTGAACTACAACAAAGATACCACCTCACTAAGAATGGCCTTCTCAATCTACTTCAGTCTAGATTTCGCCCTCAACACTCCACATAAACTGTTCTTCTAAAACTCACAAAATGTTTACATATGGCTAAAATCAATAGTCACTATTCTGTACTCTACTCCTGGACCTCTCTGCTGCCTTTGATACAGTTAACCACCCCCTCCTTCTCAAGGAACACATCCACTCTGTGACTGTACTCAGTTGATTCTCATTCTGCACATTCAGTGTCTTACATTTCTATCTCCTCTACTCTCCTCTACTCTTTTTTTTCCCCCTAGGTTGTCCGCCAAGGTTATGTTATTGGGCCTCTCCTATTCTTGATCTGCACCTCCTCCATGGGTCAGCTGATAGCCTCCCATGACTTTCCATAGCATTTCTATGCCATTGGCATTTATAACTGAAATTCAATCTATTCAAAACCAAGCACATAATATTTACTCCCTCACGTTCCCCCGTCCCCTAACATTTGTCAAGATCTATAGTACAAATATCAACCAACCCTTTCCTGCATGCCAAGATGCTAGGAATAATCCTGGACTCTAAACTATTTCTGAGACCAATATGTTGACAAGTCCCAAGCGCGAGTTGCTGAATCATTAGGGTATTGTAGTTTGTGGTCACTGGCATACAATCCAGCAGAGGAGATGTCCAGCTGGATGCCATGGTCTGGTAATCACCTCCCCATCTACTGGCCTTCTTTCCCTCTAGTATTCATCTGCTATACTGCCTGTTACATCACATGACCAAAACTTTTAATGTGCCATGTATTGTTTATACCATCTACACATGCTTACCACTGGATTATTTTGTATCCAGGTAATTTATCACTGCCAGGTTGAATAGCAGCATCATATATTTAGACTTGAGTCCTACGCTTTCAAAATAGGATATGGTTATCAGACTCAGCTATACATGCATCACATGGTATCTGGCTGCCAATCATTTTGCAGGGAATCTATCGGATTTCCATCAGCATGGAAATAAAAAAACATGACTTATGTACTTTGGCAATTACAAATTAAATACAGAGACAGGGCTTTTAATACACATAGATAAGATGGTTCACAATAGGATGATATGATTCCAACACATTAAAAAGTCTATATTCATATTGAAGCCATTTCATACTGCAAAAACTATATTTAATGATTCTAAGGGATGTACGCTGAACAGGTTAATACATAGTTTCACAAGAGATTGGACGTGCAAGCTAAGGTCTATGTAATAGAGTTTTAGCAGTTCTGCAGTTCAAGAACGATTCTAGATTGCATGCATCTCAGGGGGCTGATTTCATTCACGTGGAATCTTTTGTTGTGCTAATTCTGCCACTTATTTTTCTGTCCTTATAAGAGAACAAAACCATCTTCTGACTTCTGTTCAGGGCATTGGGGACTGCTTCTAGGAGTCAAAAGTATTTCACGTATCCAATTATTTTGCCCTGCAATGCTTAAGATGTATAAAAATATATTAATTTTCCCCAGGCTATCTGTGACTAGCATTCTGAAGGGCAGGCTAAAGGCACAAACCTAGAGAAAACACCTCTAGTTGTTCAAGAAGCACACTTGGCTAAAAAGAATTGCATGACACCTAAGCAAAAGTCACAAAGTCAGCACGCAAATTGACTTTAACCACCAGGGAAGATGATGTACCCATGTATGAAAAGGACTTTAAAGCACTAGGCTTAATGGTATTCCTTATAGGCAACAAACTGTCCTAGCTTCAAAGCAGGGCAACTTTACCCCAGTTTGAGCACAATCCATCTCTGATTCAATGCAAAAGGACTGTAAGGCCACTTTCACACGGTGCAGATCAGTAATGATCCGCCCCGTTAACCTCCGCTTGCTCAGCGGGGATCGCTCCGTTTATCCCCGCTGAGCCGGCGGATGACAGGGGGTTCCCTGTACACGTGCAGGGACCGCCCTGTCTTTTCTCAGCTCTCCCCTATAGGGGGGATCGGATGAACACGGACCGTCTGTCCGTGTTCACTCGATCCGATCGACGGATGGAAAAGTAGGTTTTTCCTACATCACACTTTGGCAGATCGGGTCGGATGTCAGCGGGCATGTCACCGCTGACATCCGCAGCTCCATAGGAGGAGCACGGAGCGCACGTTCAGGTCCGCCTGAAAACTGTCAGGCGGACCTGAATGGGCCACCCGTGTGAAAGAGCGCTACATCTTCAAAATCCTAGATCAAGACTTGTCCTTGGAGCCCAGAGACCAAAGAAAGGATACATAGGTGTACAATTTACATTTAGCCATTGGTGTCTGTGACCAATACCTTGTGAGCGAGGTGAAACATGTCAAGGGGACATGGCTGAGGCCACATTCATCTACATACTAAATGCTCGGAGTTTCTGAGCAATGCCCTTTCGTCTCTTTGATAATGCTTTTACTCCTCTGAATGGTGAACCGACGCCAGCTGCCTTTACTGCAACCGGCAGGGAAATCTATGCCTCAGCTTAGAGCGGCACTGCAAATTTCATTTGGATCACAAGTGCTGTGATTGCCACACGTAGTCCACTTGTAGATACTTCTTCCACCTTAGCAATGGAAAATTCATGCCTCGGTACAGACCGAGTCTGAAAGAGACTGCAATCCACTGATTGCGATTGCAATGCTTTGTAGGTTCATGTACAGTACGATTTTTTTTCTCCTGCGAATATATGTGCATTTATAAAAAAAATTGGAAAAAAGTGGGCACAGCTTTTAATTCAGTCAATCTGAGAGAACTTTGCATAGAAACCCTTACTACATTTTATGAGATTCATAGGGAAGATTGGATACTCTTTGGGCTTTACCCTTTAGATTGGTGACCATGCCAAACTACTTCTTTAGTAAACAATTTTACCAATATGAGAAAATGTTAAACACTGGAAGGGTCACGGTTATTAGGGTATAAAAATAGACCATAAAATAGCCTCTGGATACAACACACACACACACACACTTTTCATTCACTAGAACTATGATCTTATACTGATCTGACTTCAGATATGGAAAATTGTATTGCCATAATCTGCACATTGATGTCCTTTTCCATTACTTTTTAGAGAATGACTGTGCAGATTGTAGTGGTGGCCTTTTCACAAAAATCCAGTGGAAAACAAACATGTTACATACAAAGAAGTTAGGCTAAAACGTCCCTCTCCTGGTGCACAAGACACCTAAAACTGATGGAAGAGGAATTACCAACTGGGTCTCATCAGAAAGCAGACACTTCCAGGTGTCCATATTCTATGCCCCCAGCAAAACTCAGCAGTGGTGGAGGGTTTAGCGGGAGGAGGAATTGTGCATATTCACCAATTTCTCTTCATGTGGCACAGAAAGCAGGAGAGATTAGTATTTACCATCTTCCTTGCAGGCAAGATGTTGGTTTGATTTTCATTTTGGATTTTAGCAAAATAGATGTTTTAACGGGGTTGTAAAGGTAAAAAAATGTTTCCCTAAATAGCTTCCGTTACCTTAGTGCAGTCCTCCTTCACTTACCTCACCCTTCCATTTTCCAAAGCCTCACATTACTGTGTGTAGTTACAGACAGAAGAACAGGAAGTGAGGATTTCTCAGAAGAAATAAGGACATTTAAAAGCATTTAAAAGCAAAATCGAAGGATGAGGTAAGTGAAGGAGGACTGCACTAAGGTAAAGGAAGCTATTTAGGGAAAAAATGAAATAAAATTACCTTTACAACCCCTTTAAACCAGTCAGTGTCTGTTTTAATATGCACATATAGGGCTAGATTTAGGTATAATTAGGCGGGCGTAGCGTATCTCAGATACACTACGCCGCCGTAAGTTTGAGCAGCAAGAACTTGCGCTGAAACTTACAGCGGCGTAGTGTAACTGGGCTGGCGTATGCCCGCCTAATTCAAAATAGGCTGGTTGGGGGCGTGTTCTATGTAAAATACTAGTGACCCCACGTATTTGGCGTTTTTAATGACCGGCGCATGCGCTGTCCGTGGACATATCCCAGTGCGCATGCTCCAAATGACGAAGGCAAATCGTCATGCTTTCGATGTGAACGTAAATTACGGCCAGCCCCATTCACGGACGAGTTATGCAAATGTCAAATTTTCAAATTTCTACGCGGGAACAACGGCCATACTTAACATTGGCTGCGCCATGTTTTTGGTGGTTTATCTTTACACTTGAAAACCCCTTCCGTAAACGGCGTATCTTTACTGCGACAGCCGGGCGCACGTTCGTGAATCGGCGTATCTAGCTGATTTACATATTCTAGGCGTAAATCAGCGTACACGCCCCTAGCGGCCAGCGTAAATATGCAGTTAAGATACGACGGCGTAGGGGACTTACGCCGGTCGTATCTTAGCAACATTTAATCGTTGCTCAGTTTGAGCATACGCTTAAAGTTGCGACAGCGGGGATTCGGACTTACGACGGCGTATCTACTGATACGCTCGTCGTAAGTCTATGTGAATCTACCCCATACTGTCTCTCTGTAAACTGGTGCAAAAATAGCATTAGTGGACAAAATGTAATGAATTAAACCAACCAGATTTCCGATTTTTTAAAGCCAGTTTATTGAAAGATTACATTTTAAAATGGTTGCTATATTGCACCTTGCAATATACCAATTGATGAGCATTACCACACTAGCCAGTAGGTGATGGAATATTTTGGATTTTTATTTATCAACACTTTACAATACAATTAGGATAAAATGGGCATAATCTGGGTTTTATTTGCAACTTGGTGATATTGGGTAATACAAGCCATTCCTATTGTAAAATAACTCTGCTAACCACACAACAGTCCTTTTAGAAAGGTCTTTACCAATGGAAACTTATATTTTGCTCCCAGCCTACATGAACAAATCTGAATTTCAAAGTCTTATGCATCAAAACGGTGAAGGTCTTTTCTGAAATACATATGAAGCTGTAACCCTCTAAACCACCTTCTGGCGTTAACCAGTCTATATCAACTGCAACGCCCCAACCTAGATATGCCCCATGATATGCAAGCTCTGCCTGCGGGTCCATTTTATTGCCCCCACCCCCCCCACCCACCCCACATTTCACAAATATGCCGCTTCATGCAGAAAATGTATTCAACCAAATCGCAAACACTGGAACAATATATGTGCTTTCAACAAACACACAAAACAAGGACGAAATACAGAGTTAAATGTAAAAACCATAAAGCAGAAACAAAAAGCTTTTTGCTTTCAAATGCTCAGCAGATAATTCTAAAATGCAGCCTGCATGGCGCTGGGTGATCAATAAAAGGGAATCAGTCAACTGTCACATGTCTCTGAATGCAAGAAGCTTTCTACAACTCAATGTGTTTATTTTAAATAAGTCATTTAAAGCCACAGCCTTTGAAGGCAAAAAAAAAAAAAAAAGCTATTCTTAGTATATTGGTTTGTAGCCATGTCCAATGTGCATTTTCAGAAATCCTATGTATTTGAAACATTTAGGAGGAATTTAACAAGGCCAGCACAGAATCAAATTCTTGAATTTAGACACATTGTAGTGTTGTAAATGGTATTTGTTCCGTTTTTCCTTTGCATGGAGGATTGTCAAATGTTTGTTAGGATAAATGTATTTTTGCATGTGTATCAAAGCAGTCCTCATGTGGCCTTAATTAAAAGTTACAAATTCACATTTAATAATTATTGATATAAACATGGGACCCAGTATGTTGGTATACATATACCGTGTACACTTAGAACAGTACATTATTGTTACAGTGCCTTCTTGATAGAAAAATAAATTTTACTGATCGTATCATACCCCCCAGTCCAAACAAAAGTTTTTATGATTAAATGTAGGCAAACGTGCAGTGTTTTCTAAAGTCTCGTACACACAATCTGACTGCAATCAGACAAATCCGTGGCTTTTTGTCCGAATGGCGTTGTCCGTGAACTTGTTCTGCATACAGACGGCAGAACATTTTTCAGCCAACATTCACCAAACCACATGGTTTTTCAGCTCTTTACCACCACCCTTTGGCGAACTTCTGCTATTGTTGTCTCATGTTTAGCATTGGTTCCAAGCATGCGTTTGCACTTTGGATTTTAGTTGGTCGGACTCGTGTGCACACACAACCGGACAAACCAACGTAACCGATTTATTGTCAGACAGTTGGTGAGCATGAGCAGCCAACATTTGTGGTCGTTAATTCAGCCAACAAATTGTCTGATGGAACATACACTCAGTCGGTTTATCCGACACAACACATCCATCAGACAATTATGGCCATAAAATTGGATCATGTGTATGGGCCTTTAAGGTGGTATTAAACATACCAATTCTTAGAGGTGATGGCTGTAGGCTTTCTCGACAGGGTGCTTACAATGATCAGCTTTTTATTTATGTAAAATCCTTACCCCCCCCATTAAAAAAAAAAAAAAAAAAGTTGCTTTAACTGCAGTGTGCGCTTTAGTTTAGCTTCAACGTGTTAGTTTATCTAAATCTGCTACTATATTGAATGTTTGTTTAGAATAAACTGCTCCAACTGTAACATACTAAGGGCAGGGCTCAAGTCCCTGCACTTTTTTCACAGCAGGAATGCAGTTCCCTTTGCAAGCCGAGAGCAGCCGAGCCACCCTAGCCAATCCTTCACTACGCGGCGATGCCCAGCTCGAGTCACTGTCAGGGGCAGGTGAACCTTAGTAATCCTTTATGTTACTGGCTGCTTCCTGTATATGGATTTTTCGGGTAGTGCGCGGGTATTCCGTCACTTCCTCGATGCCGCAATGTCTCCTGGGAGCTGTCATTTTCCCCAGGATTGCTTAAAGTTCTAAATCCCGCGATAACTCGCGGCAGACCTCCGCAATGTCTCCTGGGAACAATGACAGAAGTTACCAGGAGACATTGCGCCATCTAGGAAGTGAAGGAAAATACCCGCACACTACCCGATGAATACAGGAAGCAGCCAGTAACAAAGGATTACTATGGTACAGTGAATCGAAAAAAAAAAAAAAAACATGCGGTTTAGTAATTAGGCATATGAGCGTATCATTTTTTTTTTTTTTTTTGGTGGGGAAGTGAATCTTGGGTGGGAGTTCCCACACTTTTTTCCCCAGGACTTGACCCCTGACTAAGGGAGAGATTTACTAAAGCTGGTGAACACAGAATCTAGTGCGGCTGTACATGGAAACCAATCAGCTTCCAGGTTTTATCGTCAAAGCTTAACTGAACAAGCTGAAGTTCTAAGCGGATTGTTAATATGTACAACTGAAAATCTCCTGCCAAGACTCTTAAGGTCCTTACACAAAATCAGAAAGTCGTATGAAAAATACAGCTTTCGAATTGATCGTTGGATAATCCGATTGTTCGTACACAGCTTTCGAGAGCTGAAAACGACAGTTTATGCAAAATTGTCCAGAGGGACAAGCATGAAAAAAAAATTCTTGTACAATACCAGATTGCACTTTAAATTTTACATTTGTTGTCCGGAAATACAAAACAAATACATTACATCACTTCCAAATTTTTATTCTGTTGTACAAGAATTTTAACAACCTCAATTTTCGATAAGAGACTGGCATGCAAAAAAAATAAAAAAAAATAAAAATGGATGATCATTTGTCTGATCATCTCATTGGCCCAGATCCACAAAGAAGTTACGCTGGCGTATCTATTGATACGCCACGTAACTTCTAGGTTGCTCCGGTGTATCTTGGTTTTGTATCCACAAAACAAGATATGCCTGAAGCTGGGCTAGATCCGACTGACGTACGTCTTAGTTAGCCGTCGTTGGCGCTTCCGTCGTTTTCCGCATTGAGTATGCAAATTAGCTAGATAGGCCAATCCACAAACGTATGTCCCCCCCCCGACGCATTTTTTTACGTCATTAACGTAAGGCTTTTTTCGGCGTAACGTTACCCCTGCTCTATGAGGCATACGCAATGATAAGTATGGACGTTGGGCCAGCGTCAAATTTTCCGTCGTATACGTCGTTTGCGTAAAACGTTTGCGAATAGGGCTTTGCGTAAATTATGTTCACGTCATCTAGGCATTGAGCGGGCGTAATTTAATTTGAAAATCCGACGTGATACTGAGCATGCGCGCGCATGCGCCGTACGAAAAAAAGCGTCATTTACGTGGGGTTAAGCTTGTTTTACATAAAACACGCCCCCCTGTTCACCATTTGAATTCCGCGCCCATAAGCCGGGAGATTTACCATACGCCGCCGTAACTTTAGAGGCAAGTGCTTTGTGAATACAGCACTTGCCTCTCAAAGTAGCGGCGGCATAGTGTAACTACGATACGCTGCGCCTGCCTAAAAATACGCAGCTGACTGGAACTGGCCCATTGTGTATACCAGCCATTAGTTAGGCAGTATTTTTCAATTACATTGCTTTTTATTTTTTTTCTAGGCTTCAAATCTTCTACAGTGGAACCTTGGATTACGAGCATAATCCGTTCCAGGAGAATGCTTGTAATCCAAAACAGTCCCCATAGAAGTCAATAGAAACGAAAATAATTAGTACCACATTATTGACTTCTACGGCATGCAATACCACATGTGGCCAGAGGTGCCGGAGAGACTTGAAAATACTCGAAGATCGTTCAGCTGCACTCGGAAAGGTTCAGTAAATGGAGCATTTCCGAGTATTTCCAAACCGCTCTAGAGTGCCACCGGCGCTCCCACACCTCTGGCCAAATGCGATACTGCAAACCGCAGAGGATTGAATCCCGCTCGTTTTGCGAGACACTCTCAAACAGAGTCAGTTTTTTTTTTTAAATTGCTCGTATTGCGAAACGCTTGTTAACCGTGTTACTCACAATCCAAAGTTCCACTGTATATTGTATTGGACAATATGACTGGAATACAACACAAAACCCAATGGCTGTACAATACTCACAGGATTTGGTTAGGGAGACCGGCAACAAAGCTCATTAGTGGGTTATTTAAAATAGAACTTTTTTTTTTTTTTGTAAAAATGAAGACTGAAAAATAATCATTAGCGTCAGGTAAACAGACTAGAGCAAAAGACAGCCAAATCCGCTTTCCACAGTAATGAAAAAAAAGTGTGTGTATATTCGGAGTCAGAATTTATTTTCCATCTACCCGTTTCAGAAAGCAGTATGATTATTTTTCTGAGCATGCAATTTATCTACTTGTAGTGCCTCGGGCTGTTGGATTCGAGAAACCCTCAATATAGAGGATTTCTGCTTTCTAGGCTTCGTTTAATGTTCCTGTCACTTCCCTGCCGATGCCGATCCTGAATCATAAGCAGCTGAAATGAAATATTATGATTTTATTTCACACCAAGAATAAAATCAAGAGAGCTTTGTTCATTAACCTTTTGTGTACTATCCATCTCCTTATTTGTTCAATATCCAATACATCTATTCTCACTTAGGGTTACCGAGAGCAACAAAGGCTTTATAAAAGTTTGGAAAATAGAAATACATTTTCAATTATTCAATTCAAACACATTTCTTAACCACTTGCCTACTGGGCATGTTTACCTCCTTCCTTCCCAGGCCAATTTTCAGCGCTATCCCGATTTAACCACTTCCATACAGGGCACTTTTACCCCCGTCCTGCCCAGACCAATTTTTAGCGCTGTTGCAATTTGAATGACAAATTGCGCGGTCATGCAACAATGCACACAAATGAAATCTTTGTTTTCCCCCCCACAAATAGAGCTTTAGTTTGGTGGCATTTGATCATCTCTGCGGTTTTTATTTTTTGCGCTATAAACAAAAGAGCGCAATTTTATAAAAAAAATATATAAAAAAATTCCTCAGTTTAGACCGATACGTATTCTTCTACATATTTTTGGTAAAAATAAAAAGAATATTGTATATTGATTGGTTTGCGCAAAAGTTATAGGGCCAAATCCTCAGCCAGGCGGCGTAACTTAACTTTCAGCAGTTAAGTTACACTGACTTAAAGTTTCTACCTAAGTGCCTGATCCACAAAGCACTTACCTAGAAATTTCAGGCCGTGTAACTTAAGTGCCACCGTCGTAAGGCGGTCCTCCTCTCCGGGGGGCGTTTAAAATTTAAATGAGGCGCGCTCCCGCGCCGGCCGTACTCCGCATGCGTGTGACGTCATTTTCCCGACGTGCAGCGCGCGAACGTAATTGACGCCGGGCGGCTTTGTGGATTGCGACGGGACACTAAAGTTGCGACGGGTGAAAAAAAATATACGCGCCGGGAAAACAAATAATTATAAAAAAAAATGACAGCGTCGCTCAGCATGCATTCCTGAGAGGGAGAACTCCATGCCAATTTTCAAAGAAAAAACCGGCATGGGTTCCCCCCCCCCCCAGGAGCATACCAGGCCCTTAGGTCTGGTATGGGTTGTAAGGAGACCCCCCCCACGCCGAAAATTCGACGTAGGGGGTCCCCCTACAATCCATACCAGACCCGTATCCAAAGCACGCTACCCGGCCGGTCAGGAAGGGAGTGGGGACGAGCGAGCGCGCCCCCCCCCCCCTCCTGAGCCGTGCCAGGCCGCATGCCCTCAACATGGGGGGGTTGGGTGCTCTGGGGCAGGGGGGCGCACTGCACTGCGGGCCCCCCCCCACCCCAGAGCACCCTGTCCCCATGTTGATGAGGACAGGACCTCTTCCCGACAACCCTTGCCGTTGGTTGTCGGGGTCTGTGGGCGGGGGCTTATCGGAATCTGGGAGTCCCCTCAAATAAGGGGGCCCACAGATACCGGCCCCCCACCCTAAGTGAATGGATATGGGGTACATCGTACCCCTACCCATTCACCTGTAGGCAAAAAGTAAAAGTTAGTAAACACACAACACAAGGGTTTTTAAAATAATTTATTATTCTGCTCCGGATGCCCCCCTGTCTTCTTTATTAGCTCTATTACCAGGGGGGGCTTCTTCTTCCACTCTCCGGGGGTCTTCTTCCACTCTCCGGGGGGGGTTTCTTCTTCCGCTCTCCGGGGGGGGGCTTCTCCGCTCTCCGGGGGGGGGGCTTCTCCGCTCTCCGGGGGGGGGCTTCTTCTATCTTCTCCCCTCTTCCGCTGTTGACTCGGCGAACCCCGGTTCTTCTGCAGATGTCCTGTGCCTTCTTCTTCAGCGCTGGCTGCCTGCTATCTTTGTGTGTTAGCTCAATTTCTAGCAGGCAGCCATCGCGGTCTTCTGTGACGTCAGGTTCTTCTCTTCTGTTCTTCTCCCCTCTTCCGATGTTGCCTCGTCGCCTCTTGTCACTGTAATGATGGAAGCGCGCCTTGCATCCCATTTATATAGGCATCACCGTCCCATCATGCTCCGGTAGGTACCCACGTGGTGGGTGCACGTGGGTAGGCACCCACCACGTGGGTACCTGCCGGAGCATGATGGGACGGTGATGCCTATATAAATGGGATGCAAGGCGCGCTTCCATCATTACAGTGACAAGAGGCGACGAGGCAACATCGGAAGAGGGGAGAAGAAGAACCTGACGTCACAGAAGACCGCGCTGGCTGCCTGTTACTAATTGAGCCAACACACAAAGATAGCAGGCAGCCAGCGCTGAAGAAGAAGGCACCGGACAGCTGGAGAAGAACCGGGGTTCGCCGAGTCAACAGCGGAAGAGGGGAGAAGATAGAAGAAGACCCCCGGAGTCCGGAGAAGCCCCCCCCGGAGAGCGGAAGAAGAAACCCCCCCGGAGAGCGGAGAAGACCCCCGGAGAGCGGAAGAAGAAGCCCCCCCTGGTAATAGAGCTAATAAAGAAGATAGGGGGGGCCTCCGGAGCAGAATAATAAATTATTTTAAAAACCCTTGTGTTGTGTGTTTAATAACTTTTACTTTTTGCCTCCAGGTGAATGGATAGGGGTACGATGTACCCCATATCCATTCACTTAGGGTGGGGGGCCGGTATCTGGGGGCCCCCTTATTTGAGGGGACTCCCGGATTCCGATAAGCCCCCGCCCGCAGACCCCGACAACCAACGGCAAGGGTTGTCGGGAAGAGGTCCTGTCCTCATCAACATGGGGACAGGGTGCTCTGGGGTGGGGGGGCCCGCAGTGCGCCCCCCTGCCCCAGAGCACCCAACCCCCCCATGTTGAGGGCATGCGGCCTGGCATGGCTCAGGAGGGGGGGGGGGCGCTCGCTCGTCCCCACTCACTTCCTGACCGGCCGGGTAGCGTGCTTTGGATACGGGTCTGGTATGGATTGTAGGGGGACCCCCTACGTCGATTTTTCGGCGGAGGGGGGGTCTCCTTACAACCCATACCAGACCTAAGGGCCTGGTATGCTCCTGGGGGGGAACCCATGCCGGTTTGGATTTTACAAATTGCTGTGGAGTTCTCCCTCGGGAATGCATACCAAATGCCGTCGCTTGAATGGGCCTTTACAAGGTGTGACTAACTTTACACTTTGTAAAAGCAGCCCTAGTTTTACACTTGGCAAACTAACACTTACGGCGAAAAAACTAAGCACAAAAGCTTTGAGGATCGCCCTAAGTGCTAATTTGCATACCAGAAGAGGCATTTCGACTCAAAATGCCCCCAGTGGCGGATGCGGTACTGCATCCTAAGATCCGGCAGTGTAAGTCCCTTACAGATGTCGGATCTTCTGCCTAACTTAGGAAAACTGCTTCTGAGGATCAGTTCCAAAGTTAGAACCAGAGATACGACGGCTTATGCCGGAGTATCTCTTTTGTGGATATGGCCCATAGTGTCTACAAAATACAGGATAGTTTTATGGCATTTTTTTTTTTTACTAGTAATGGTGGTGATCTGCGATTTCTATTGTGACCGTGACATTGCGACAGACATTTCGGAAATTTTTGACACGTTTTTGGGACTATTCACATTTATACAACGATTAGTGCTATACAACTGCACTGATTAAATGTGACTGACAGGGAAGGGGTTAACACTATGGGAACTGAAGGGGTTAATATGTTCCCTAGTGAGTGAATCCAACTGTAGGAGGACTCACAAGGGGAGGAGACCGATGTGTGCACCTCTGTACTGGGAACACCCATCGGTCTCCTCACCTCTGACAGGAGGTAGATCTGTGCGTTTACACACACAGATCCACACTGATGACCAGTGCTCCGATTATCAGTGTAGATGTCCCCCATGTGGATTGCTGCTTACCGGTAATCCTCTTCTCACACGCTGATTGGACACAGCTGGTCACATGGTAAAGAGCCGCTGTGATTGGCGCTTTACCACCCCCTCCCGATCAATGATGAGCTGTGTCCAAAAGACCGAGTGATCACAGATCCCTGCCGTGATGCGCTGCAGGGGGCGCACAAAATGTGCGATCACGGGAGGACGCCAATAGACGCCCTCCCAACAATGTGTGACCATGTAGCCATCATTCAGCTATAGCGAGATTGTGAAGAGGTTAATGGAAGAAAAGGCAGGGAAAAACAGTGTATGTGTATGTCCATCATATCAAAATATTACTCATTGTTTTTATTAAATACTTCAGATCTACAAAGTAAAACCAACAGCCACATTCTAAAACAATTACAGGTCGGTAAATATGGAAGCAACCCATTTATAAAAAACATAAATCACCTCCACCCTTGTACAAAGACACATCAAAAATGTAATTAACATGTTAAACTAGAACAAATATAAACTCACTTCATTTACTGGCTTGGGCAGGTGTTGAATGTGTTTTTTCTCAGGCATCCACATAATGTACCAGCCCATTATAAATCTCTTTGAACATTAACTGAGTCATACAAGTGCTTTCTTAAAGGCCAAGTTCACCTTTTCAGGCAGAATTTTACTTTTCATAATAAATAGAAGCCTTTACCAACTTTAAATCTACCCCTCTGTTAAAAAAAAAAAAAAAATGCATTCTCTGCCCCTTCCTGTAGCATCATGTGACCATCCAGGAAGTTTCAGATCCCATCATGAGGGAATTTTTTTTTTATAATAAATAATAATAATAATAATAATAATAATAATAATAATAATAATAAAATATATATATATATATATATATATATATATATATATATATATATATATATATATATATATATATATATATATATAATTTTTTTTCCCCCCCTTCAGAAATTTAGGCCAATATGCATTTTTAATAATATGTAGTGTACTAAATTGCTGCTATGTAAATACTGTGAAATTATAACACCTGCACCATTAAAATAGTGATCTCACACCAAACTCAAATTATAAAAACATAAAAGAAAATGGTGCGCCAATTCAATGAGTGAGCGTATCCCAATGCTCTAATTCAGCAACATACAAAAATTGAAGTGACACACACAAACAAATGAAAAAATTAGTGGAAAAAAAAAAAAAAAGTCCCAAAAAGTTGCTATAACAGGGATTCTTCCTTAACCACTTGTCGACCAGCCATCGTCATTATACTGCGGCAGGTCGGCACGATCCCGCAAGCCATCGTAGCTGTACGTCGGCTCCTTTAAGCAGGATAGCAGGTACATGCCCGCTGCACTGGCAGGCAATTGCAGACACAAGAGCCAGAACAGGGATGTGCGTGTGTAAACCCCTGTTCTGTGAGCAGAGGCGAGGCAGATCACAAGTTCCTACTAGCTAGGAACAGCGATCTGTCATCCCCTCCCCCTACAGTTAGAACACACACTAGTGAACAGTGTTAAACCCTTCCCTGTCAGTGACATTTACACAGTAAAATCTGTGAATTTTTATAGCACTGATCACCGTACAATTGTCAATGGTCCCAAAAATGTGTCAAAAGTGTCCGATCTGTCTACCATAATGTTGCAGTCCCGATAGAAAATAAATAAATAAAAAAGACGCAAATCACTGGATATATTATGTAAAAAATGCCATACATCTATCCCTTATTTTGTAGACACTAACTTTTGCGCAAACCAATATACACTTATTGCGATTTTTATTACCAAAAATATGCATGTAAAAAAAAAAAAAAATTGGGGATATTGTAGCAAAAAGTTCAAAATATTGTGTTTTCAAAATTGTCGCTCTTGTTTATAGCGCAAAAAAAAAAAAAAAAAAAAACAGCAGAGATGATCAAATGCCACCAAAAGAAAGCTCCATTTGTGGTGAAAAAAAATAAAAAACATACATTTTGTTTGGGTACAGTGTCACATGACTGTGCAATCTTCAGTTAAAGCGACGCAGTGGCTTATCGCAAAAAAAATGGCCTGGTCATTGAGCAGCCAAATCTTCCGGGCCAAAGTGGTTAAATATCTTGCTCCAACAAGCGAGACGCATCACTAAAGATTAGTGATAATAAAACCACCACCACCTCCTGGTGAATTGCCCGCGCACCTTAGGGTACAATTACACCTCTAGTATCGTGGTCTTTAAAACTCCTGAAGGAGAACACCGCTGTATCGGGTCTTTTTGGTCTCCTCAAAAGTACTCGGAACTGCTTCTTCAGCATTGATGTGTCCATAGTCTGAATGTCCTTGGTTTAAAAGGTGTCGTTTACAAACACAAAATTATATACATAATTGTATTGATACAATTATTTGTGTTTGTAAAGGACACTTACCTTAAAGTGGATGTAAACCCGATTCATGAAATTTGAGCTGGGCACATATATCTGCAGTATTTTGTTATCTCTTTTCAATGAGCCAAGTCTTATAGTTCTCTTCTGAACAAACCGGTTCCTCTGTTATCAGCCTGAGAACTCCCAACATATTTTTTGACTTTTTAGACAAAAGCAGCCTGAATCTTTTATCAAAAGGAGGTTGCTAAAATAGATTAGCAGAGAGCAGCTCCTATCACAAAACAGCTCTGAGAGTCTCTGCCTATGAGGAGAGGGGGCGTGTGCCTTTCCTCCAATCAGCAATGTTGGCTATCTTGGCTGTATGCCCAAACATCACACTCTATGTTAACCAGGAAGATAAAATCTAACAAAATCTGAACTTTCTAAACTGTATATAAAAGCAGATATACATATAAAACCTTTGCAGGGAGATTTGATTAATCTCTGTTTATCATCTGAGGCTGTTCACTTCACTGGGTGTATAGAGGGTTTACATCCACTTTAAACCAAGGACTGTCAGACTACGAACAGATCAATACTGAAGAAACAGAGTACCTCTGAGGAGAATATGTATTCTGCTACATATTTTTGGCAAAAACAACTCCCAATAAGAGTACTGTATATTGATTGGTTTGTGCAAAATTTATAGTATCTACAAACTATGGGATATTTTTATGGATTTTTTTTTTTTTACTAGTAATGGCGGCGATCATTGACTTATAGCGGGACTATTAAACATGGTGGTGGCAGCATGTTGCTGGATGCTTTTCTTCACTAGGGACAGGAAAGCTGGTCAGAGTTGATGGGAAGATGGATGGAGCCAAATACAGGACAATCTTAGAGGAAAACCTGTTAGAGTCTGCAAAAGACTTGAGACTGGGGACTGAGACTGGGGCGGAGGTTCACCTTCCATCAGGACAACGACCCTAAACATACAGCCAGAGCTACAATGGGATGGTTTAGATCAAAGCATATTCCGTGTGTTAGAATGGCCCAGTCAAAGTCCAGACCTAAATCTAATTGAGAATCTGTGACAATTGAAAACTGCTGTTCATAGATACCCTTGATCTGACAGAGCTTGAGCTATTTTGCAAAGAAGAATTACATTATTGCCCACTCTCTAGATGTGAAAAGCTGGTAGAGACATCCCCAAAAAGACAAAAGACTTGGAGTTGTAATTGCAGTGAAAGGCGATTCTACAAAAGCATTGACTCAACTGCCTAGAAACGAGTGTAAATGACCCGGTGTACATGTACTGAAAAGATAACAGAGGAGAGTTCAGGAGCCGTTGAAATAAATGACCAACTGCTCCTAAACATCCGTTTACCAGCAGCAGTGTACATGAGGCCTTAAAAAAAAAAAAAAAAACAGCAGAACTCCGCTTTAAGTCAGCAGCTACAAATACTGCAGCTGCTGACTTTTAAAATAAGGACACTTGCCTGTCTAGGGCACCCATGATGTCAGCATCCGAAGCCAATCGCTCCCTCGGCTCTCGTATGTTGCCGCCGCCATCTTTGGTAAGGTAATCTGTCTTCTGGGACCTGTGCGTCTCCCAGAAGACAGCAGGGGGGAGGCACCGGAAGTGGCGTAGATACCCGTGGGTGGCTCGGGTATCTATGCCCGGAAGTGGGGACAAATACATGTATTACACAGGTATCTTCTCCCCCCCCTGAAAGGTGCCGGATGCTAAAAAGTAGAAGAAGTTTGTGTGCATGTAAAGGCAGGTGTCCCAATACTTTTGACACTATTGTGTATGCTGGTGCTATATATCACAGTAAATAATCTTTTTATTGAACAACCCTAAAAAGACAGCATGATGGAATTTCTGCGACTGACAGAAAATGTATATATTTGCTTACACTAAGGATTTAGATATGCAGCTGAATAAAACAAAACCTCTAATAAAGTAAACATTGGAGGTATGTGGTTTAATACATTTGTGGGTTTCTCCCCCCCCCCCCCCCCCCCCCCTCTGCAGTATTACTCCCTCATCCACCTAGCAAAGTATAACAAAACATGTTTGGCAAAGCTGGTATTTCAAGAGTAAACCACACCTTGCCATACTAACCTCCAAGTGACTCCTGTGCAGGAAAACACAAAACACTTCCTGTAAGTCTGAGCAAGTAACTCAGCATATTATAGAGGAAGCTATAGAGGTTTACACCCAATTAAACTGTCATTGCTTGCTTTATTCTCAAGGGACACAGACATTAGGGTTGTAAAACTAACAGAAGATAATCATCCTTCACAGAGCCCGATTTATATACCAAAGACTTTATAACAATGTATTTGGCAACTTGCAACTTAACTACTTCAGCTAGTATACCTCTACATCCCCTATGAACCACAGGGGCAAAGGACCTGTATATTTGGCAAAAACGTTGACACACATTTTTTTATTCATCTAGGTACAAAGTATTGCAAAATAAATGTCCAAAAAAAAAAATTGGGCTTAATTTTGTGCAAGAAACAAAACCACAAGACCAGGTTCACACTGGTGCGCTGCGTTGTGGCAGCAACACGTGTATGCACAGTTTCAGTGCTTTTTACCTCTTTTTCCAAAAAGATTTTATTGGGATTTTCCACAGAATATACAAGAAAATACAACCAACTGGGATATAGGATCCATATACAAAAAGTTTACCTCTTTTTAGCCACAGTCCAATTCACTTCTATCGGGTCTCATTTTTTCTATTTAAATTTTTTGCCTGGTCTTTTTAAAAGCACATCAAAGTTCTGCACGCCCCCACTGTGCGCCAAATACAACTCAAGGTGATCTTGTACATTTACTGTGTCCTGCCCTAAAAGTCAATTGTTGGACAGAGATAGTGGAAATCAGTAGCGGCTCAGTAGCAACTCTCCGCCCCCCCCCATTTGGTCTGTCAAACCCCCCCTACCCCGTCCGCCTGCCCATCGGCCCTACACTTACCCCATCCAGGCCGCAGGCAGCTTCCCCCTGCATCTGCTACTCTGTGCCCCAACCCCCCCCCAGCCAATATGGTCGCTTCTCCTCTTGGCTAATCGGGAAGTGGGCTTTAAGACCCGATTGGCCGAGAGGAGAAGCAGGAAGACAATCGCGAAAATTTGCCATTGTCACACAACCGGGTGGGCTCTGCACCCTGAGGCCACCCCTTTTTTTTTTTTTTTTAATGCGCTTAGAGGCCAATAAGCTGCCAACAATCCACAAGACATAGTGCAAAAAACAACGTGGCGCTCAGAATGTGAACAAATAAAATCATATAAGAATATGTACCTGGATTGACCAAGGTATAAATGGATAAAAAATAGTAAACAAAAACACCCAATAATAAAAATCTATCTGATCTGGGCTTGACAAATTTGCTTAGAATCTAGGAGCCAGCTAATAAAAAAAAAAAAAAAAAAAAAAAAAAAAGTTAGGAGCCAGGAATGTGCCCGTCCCGCCGAGCTCACTTGCAGAAGCGAACACATACGCGAGTAGCGCCCGCATATGAAAGCTGTGTTCAAACCACACGTGAGGTATCGCAGTGATTGGTAGAGCGAGAGCAATAATTCTAGCCCTAGACCTTCTCTGTAACTCAAAACATGCAACCTGTAGAATTTTTTAAACGTTGCCTATGGAGATTTTAAAAGGGTAAATGTTTGGCGCCATTCCATGAGCGGACGCAATTTTGAAGCGTGACATGTTGGGTATCAATTTACTCGGCGTAACATTATCTTTCATAATATAAAAAAAAAATTGGGCTAACTTTACTGCTGTCTTATTTTTTTATTTAAAAAAAGCAATTTTTTTTACAAAAAAGTGCACTTGTAAGACCGCTGCGCAAATTCGGTGTGAAAGAAAGTATCACAACAACCGTCATTTTATTCGCTAGGGTGTTAGGATAAAAAAATATTTATAATGTTTGGGGGTTCTAAGAGAAGGAGATTGTTGGGCAATGAAAAACAGGCAGGGAAGCTCCATTAGCATTGCTGGTTGTCTTGTAATACCAATGGCCACCACAAGAGGGTGCCAGATTCCAGAAAACATCATAGGCCTGCAGAAGGCCACAAAGCCACGGCCTCAATTACCAGCCGGCGCAATCGCGTTGGGGACAGGGGCTATATTTAACACCTTACTGACCCTTATTTTACCCCAATAAGCCCAAATTATTATTTTCATTTTGTGATGCAACAAAAAAAGTGATTGCCAAAAAGTAACACCCCAGTTTTTTTAAGAGACGTTTTTCCCCTACAGAATAAATTACCAGTTCGGAGGCTTAATCCTAGTACACACTGGCTGAATGACGGGTGGCATCGTGTGCACTGGATCATGACCGAAAAAGGTCTACCGACCACGCTTTCAGCCAATGGCTTGGCATTGATCAGAGTGTTCTGGCGGGGGGCTGCCCCCTTGTCAGAACACAATAGCACAGCAGGGGAGATCGCTGAACCAATAAATATTGGATTGTTAGTACAGCAGCTCCGACCTGAGCCGTCAGGTTTTGTTTCCTTCAACCCAGTGTGTACAAGGCATTAGAATGCCTGTCTGGCTTTTCTTGCCGTCTCTGTCCCCATTAGAGAGATTCTCCCTCTAATTTTATCAGAAAAAGTGAATGAGAAAAAATAAAATAAAAATTCAAAAATTTTAAGTCGTCACCAGAATAGTGATAGAGGGGAAATATTACAATAGGGACACTAGTTCTGGAGACCATGGTGACAAGCAAGGATTTCCTCACAGACGGGTTGTCTCTTACTTTTGGCTATAGGACAGAAAGTAAAAGGAAATCTCCCAAAAAAAAAAAAAAAAAAAAAAGAAGGAGGCAGAGGAGAGGGCCAAAAAAAATAAAAATAAAAATAAAAAAAAAACACCCCGGAGGAGATTATAACCATCCTCTTACTCTATTTAAAAATGAGAAAAATAAGTTTTGCCTTTAGTTCTACTTTAATATTACTATAATGTCCCTACACATCCTAAATACAATGCATTTTCCTAGGATGACAAAATTAAAACAGTTTGCTAAAAATACCAATGTTTTTTTGATGGCGTGATGCTAGTATGCAAAATTACATTTACAGTGCATTCCATAATTCAGGAGACTTTATAGCACACAAACCAACTCCAACTACTTGTCTGTGCATGGGGAGTGCCCAATGCATAAATAAAAAAAAAAATTAAATAAACTAAAAACGCCACCAAAATTACTAGCACCGGAGACCTTAAAAAGGAGGGAGTAGATCCAAAGCTATTTTGGCCCAACTTCTACCAGGGATCACAGGAGTGCAGTTAGTTCTGCACACCTGTGACCCATTTTTAGCCATCAGACTCAAGTCCATGGTTGGCTTGCATCATTTAGCCGCTCCAAGCAGCGGTCTTTTATAGTCGAGATCCACCCAGATGCCTGGACCAGCGGCTGGCTCAGGCTCTTAAAGAGCTGCTGGGAGACTTAGTCAGCTGCCCCCACCCAGTGCTCCAGTGAGCGCTGGAGGGGCAGAGCAGACAGTTACCACTCCGCTCAGAGCAAACGGGATAACTGAGTGATCAGCGGTAATTAATTGCCTAGTTCTAAGTGCAGAGCTGCTACCTCCAACTAAGTATAAATTTTTTTCTCCCCCAACCCCATACTTGTCTTTTTAGGCAATATATTAAATACTGAGGCATGGAAAACCAATGCACCAAAGATCAGAGATACAAACAAATACTGCTTTATTACAACTACATGTAGCTAAAAATTGAAGGAATCCATATTGAATAAAAAGAAGATTCCAATATAAAGATTTCTAAATGAGCAACAAAGTGTACTGTGTAGCGCCCTGCTACTTTCATAGCTGGTGCGGTCTTAAATTTAGAGGGTGGTCAGAGATTTAGTTGCCTCTGACCGTGTTATCTTTGCCAAATTTGAGCCTCTTTTCCAGCCATGGCTGTACTGTGAGTGACCACTATTGCTGAGTGGGGTGCATGCAACACACCAGGCTAAGAGTGGCAGCAGTTGAGCAAGCCGTATTGGGTGCGTTTCCTCGGCAGCCAATCAGTGGGGGTTGATCGCCTCGCTGTGCATGCTGGGGGAGAGTACTTAAGGGACAGACGTCATTAGCTTGTGGTCGTCGATCACTGGTCTGTCGTCCTACCACCCCCCCCGTGTGTGGCCCTCGTGGCCGGGGGTGCATGGTCAAGTGTTTCTGACTCCGAGACCACGTTGGTCAAAGGTTGTAATCTACCGTGTAGGCCTGGTAGTCAGACTGGGTCTACAGTTGCAGAGTGGTCCTGTGCTGTCCGTCCTGAGGGAGGAAGCCGCCCGATGAAGAACCTGTCTGGGGAGTACCGAGCACGAGGCTGGTATCTCACAAGAGGCCTTGAACTTCAAAGAACGCACCATTACCGAGAGGCTGAATGATGGTCGCCTGCCAGTTCTGAATTTACCAAAGTTTATTCAAGAGAGATCCGGGTGCTTAATTCTGTGTTGAGAAGGATTCTGGACCGAATACATCTCCATTTTTGGGAAGGTCTGTGTCAGAGACTTTACTAAAGTTCCGTGTGACACTCTGGCTGCTAGGTTAGTGAGAGAGGCCTATCCAGGTGCATAACACCCACTCTGGCTTTGAGTGGTGACAAAATTTGTAATCGCTGAAAGCAGGACTGTTTCCGAACAAGGTTATTCACCTGAACCTACTACTTACTATCCTTTCTACCTCTTCAATACTACTACTTTTATTATTTTACCCCGTTAGGTAATAAAGCACAGAAAAAGACACCTAAAGTGTGGACATTGCAGTTATTCTCAGCCCTCATCGTACACCCTAGACGGCAGAGGAATAGAGGCAACATGCCACCCAAAACAAACTAGCAGCTCCTTCGGGGGTACTGCTACAACTATATAAAACCACAAACAATTCATCATTCATTTGAAAGTCCATTTCATGCAATCAAAATGGATGTTTCAACATGGAACATATAATCCAATGTGCTTTTAAAAGTTACAAGGCTGCTTTTTTTTTTAAGCATGGTAAATTATATCTAATCAAAAGGGATTTTTTTCTCTCAAAATAGAACATAGAGCGCACAATCTCTTAAAAACTATCCAAAAAAACTACACTAATTACAAATAAATATAAGAAATAAGCATCCAAGTTTTACAACGTAACTGGTAATTAGCTGCCTTCTGAAACAGAAAACACAGTAATTTGCCTTAGCATGCAATCTTTTGGCTGTGTTCCCCATCCAAAAACCACACCTTAAAAATGAAAAGAAAAAAAAAAAAAAGAAGGCACACAAAAGAACTTCAAAATACAAGTTATTGTATATAATGCAAGGACATAGACTGAAAGCTTAGAGCCTGAGGGCAGGAAGCTACACCCTTCTTCACTGACAGAGACTGCCATTCATAAAGGTGTAGTATTATGCATGTCTTTTGCTGAGTTGATCATTTCCGTTTGAACACAGATATCCAAGTTATGAATGGGTGGATCAAATATATGTCTGAAAATTTAAAGGAAGCCTGTAATGAGAAAAATACATATATGTTGCCACAGTCTGCCTCTTATTTTCAAAATGTCACTGGAAAACAACCCAGAGAAATATGGGGGCAATTTTATATAATAATGACTGTACAGGGAAGGGTTTTCAACCTTATGAGGTTTATTTTGCTCAGAAAGGAGTGCTAGACTTAAAACCAAATGAAAGAGTCCAAGATAATTTCAACTGTTGGTGAACTGCCTCACAGATATATAGTCGGCAGAATGGCACGGGCAGGCAAAGTAACGTATAATATATATACACACACAAAACACAAACACACACGCACAACCTCAAATCTGCCCCCTAGCTGGTGCGCAGTCTCAGTGACCGCGCCCGCGGGGCCCGGACTCCCACGATCGGGTCACGAAAATGGCAGAACGGGGGGATGCTTTTGTAAACAAGGCATCTTGCTGTTCTGCCTGGTGACATGTCACATATAGTCTGCTCCCTCTCATCGGGAGCAGCAAACAGTGATGTGTCACAGTACGCCACGCCCCCCAACAGTTAAAATCACTCCCTAGGACACACTTAACCCCTTCCCGCCCCCTAGTGGTTAACCCCTTCACTGCCAGTCACATTAATAGCACTGATCGTTGTATAAAATATGAATGGTCCCAAAATAATGTCAAAAGTGTCCAATGTGTCCGCCATAATGTCGCAGTCACGAAAGAAAAAAAAAAAATAAGTAAAAAAAATAAATAAATAAATCGTAGATCGCCACCATAAAAAGTAACAGAAAAATAAATGCTATAAAACTACCCCCTATTTTGTAGATGCTATAACTTTTGCGCAAAATCAATATACGATTTTCTTTAACAAAAATATGTAGAATACGTATCGGCCTAAACTGAGAAAAAAAATTAATTAATTAATTAATAAATAATAATAATATAAAAAAAAATTATTAATAATGGATATTATAGCAAAAAAAAGTACAAAATATTGCTGTTTTTTCAAAATTGGCGCTCTATTTTTGTTTATAGCGCAAAAAATAAAAACTGCAGAGGTTATCAAATGCCAAAAGAAAGCTCCATTTGTGAAAAAAAAAAAAAAAGACGCAAGATTATGTTTGGGAGTTACGTCGCACGACCACGCAATTGTCAGTTAAAGCGTTTTTGGTTCCATAGACTTTGATGGATGAAATGCATGTATTGAAAAAACGCAGTATGCAAACTGCATAGGTGTGAATCAGGCCTGAGTGGGGAGAACTAAAAATCTCAATGCAACTTCCTGTAGTCCTTTATTAAACATATAGGAGATATTATATAATAAATTATCATATTTTCTATATATTATTTAGAAAGATCCCAAGTTTTTTTCTTTCCCCTGGTGATGAATCCCAATGGCTGTTAATGTTAATTTGCTCATAAATTAGTTAAATTCTCTGAGGAATAGTATTTTAGACCTTTAAAGTTTGTGTGAAATATAATCTGTTTTTGTGACTTTAGGAGTGGTCTTTCAGGTAATGTTTCCCAGAGTTAGTGTGTCATATTTTTAGGCCATCTGACAAAGACAGCGTTCACTTCGGCTTCCTTTCAATACCGGTTTAGCAGGATTGGTTTCATATATTCACAGCACAAGCAATGAAGTATTATGCAATTGTAATTACAGTATTAAATGCATAGTATATGTAGGTTGTTAACTTAATATTCTTTTATTCTTTATTACTTTCATCTCTATAGCAGAACTTTTCTCTTATCTATATTTTGTTACACATCTTTGTTTTGCAAAATGGAAGTTCTAAGAAACAGCCGGAGTTATTGTTTTTAAACAACGATATCATTTTCTGCCATTCAGCGACTTGAAGGCATATTCAGTAATAAGAAGTTAGCTGGCAGCTGAATATGATGAAATGGAACATTTTAAATCGCATAATATAATAAAATGCAGACGTTGTGTCTCAGCTGTCCCTTTCAAAAGGTCAGAACTAAGTAACTGTTCAAGTAACTGAGCACTTGATCATTCAGATAATACAAGGAAGAAACTGCAAAAGGGCATTGAAGCCAGAAACTAGGCTTTGGGCAAATCTGGTGCATGTTTGGGGATCACGCTTGCCTTTTAAAATTATGAGGAAAGGCCACATGCCCATGAGGTTTTTGTTTAAGCAAGATTAAATTTACATGGTGGCTGAAACCTAAGTGATTGGTGAGCATCTTCGTTATGTTCAAAGAGCCATGACACGCAGTAACCAATGTGAAGAATTGTGTTTATGGAGAGGCCAGTCCCTTTGAGTAAACAGATTAAAAGGGGGGGGGGGGTGGGGTGCTGATATTTTAAGTATTATATTCCCTTTTCTCATTAAACCGAGTTCAGGAGACTCTTGGCCTGATGCAAGATTGCTGGTGTTGGACGTCCATTGCCCACCATACCTGAAGCTAGGAGTCTGGTGACAGGGGACTTGGATGATTGATTAGGACCTGCCAAGTGATTTCCTGTGGTGTGGTGAGCATTCTCCAGGTATGGTTTATCTATGTGGCGAGTGTGACTGTAATGGTTTACTTCCCACTATAAAAAAAAAAAAAGGCACAATTTTGGCAAAAAAAATATTTTTTTTAATTCTGCCTTTACATCCAGCACGCTAGGAAAAAAAAATCAAATGGATCCTTCAAGATTTATAGAGTAAACACAGTCTACACTTTTTGTACTAAGGTTTTCAACCAGATACCACTGTAGCCGATCAGTTCTCTTTCCCTTTTGTAAATGGTCTAGAGATCCTAATGCATGTGTGAAATACTTGAACACCCTCCTTGAATAAGTTACCCAACATTTTATATTCCTGACATGTGCCTGCTACCATTGGAAAGTATCCTGCTCTTTGTATTGCTTCCTTTGTGCAACATACCCATTATTGCCAGTTCCTCTGCTTTTCCATTAAAAACTGAGCACACTAAATATGAGAATACAACATAATTTGTTTTCTGGCTGTGCTGGGAAAATCTCCTCCAAATCATCAGACTTGTCCAGACATGCCCTACACCCCCTAACCCACCCGCTGGGCCATTCACTGGAAAGATTTGTGTAATGTTGTTTCTTCTCCCCTAGCTCTCTGAATAGAGAGTATGTGATCACTTTTTTTTTTTTTTTTTTTAAAAGAACGTTTTTTGTTTTTTTTTTGTATACGCAAATTTGATTTCCATTTTTAAAACGCAATAGCTTGTTTGACAAGGTGAGGGTTTTACATATACTTTAAAATTCCATATTTCTCACAGCTATCAGTTTCAAACTAAACATCTTGAGACCTGAATGCATTTGCTGATGCAGGAATAAGAAAGTGAGCATTCCACTGCAGATTTCACAAAAGGTAAACTACTACCTTGTGAGGTGGTGTGTGCGAGATGTGCCTGCTGGGAATTGCAGGAAATCAATCAAAGCCACAGCAAGATAGAAAGTGTTAATAGGTGTCGTTTGTCGATGTTGAAGATCAGTCTGCCACATCAAGCACTACAATCCACTAGCAAGATGGTTAAACCACCCAGTGAACCTCCGCTTTTCGGAACCCTCCGGTGTCACATTTGGCACCTTTCAGGGGAGAGGTGGTGCAGATACCTGTATAATACAGGTATCTGCACCACTTCTGGGTATAGACTCCTGCGGGAGTCCCGCCCCTTCACATCATCCCCCCCCCTGTTGTGTTCTGGGAAACACAGCGGGGACCAGTGAGGATGGGGCAGCGCAACTCGCACATGCGCAGTAGGGAACCGGGCAGTGAAGCTACATCGCTCACTCCCTCACCATGGATGGCGGCGGGGGAAGCCGAGAGTAGGCGACCTGGACAGGTAAGTGTCTATATTTTTAAAAGTTAGCAGCTGCAGTATTTGTAGCTGCTGGCTTTAAAAAAAAAAAAAAAAATTCTGGGGAACCTCCGCTTTAACTAAAGAAAAAATTGGGGTTGATTTACTAAAGGCAAATCCACTGTGCACTGCAAATGCACTTGGAAGTGCAGTCACTTTAGATCTGAGGGGGAAGATCTGAAATGAGGGAAAACTGCCGATTTCTATCATCCAATCATGTGCAAGCAAAAAACGCAAATTTTCTACATCAACTGCACTTCCAAGTGCACAGTAGATTTGCCTTTAGTAAATAGGGGTGTTGAAAATGATTGGCGCATCGATGCATCATGATTCAGCCTTTAACAATTCTGCATTAATGCAGAATCCAGCGACTCCTTCCACCACAGAAGTGTCATGGCTGGAACGATATGCGCCAAAGGGCTGGCTGCACCTGGCGCCGTTGCCCCCTCATTGGATGATGTAGCCTCAGGAGGTGGGCACTGCAGCACGTCCACCACCCACGCTCTCCCCCTTCTGGGAATTTGTAGCTGTCACCTTCCTGATGGGTGGACGCGGCCCCGCTCAGAGCCGTGACACATCCCTGCAGCAGTCCTCACATCCGTGGAATGAGGCACAAAGTCTGCATTAGGCAATAAGCTGCAAGGGGGGATGGTAGGAGTGCTCCAAAGGGGAGAGACCAACCTGTCATCCTTAATGTATGTGAGGGTTGAGTGTATAGAAGCGGCACATCCCCCACCTCTGCTGCACCTATCCAGTCTGTGGGTGTACTGTGTGCCACATTAGGGGCTGCACTCTTTTTGTATAGTTTCTTCCTGGGATTTCCCTATAATCTTTCCCCTTGGAAACATCCACTCATCTGCAAGCAGTATACTTCTAGCTGATTGAAATACCTTCCTTTTTTTTTTGCAGTGACGTTGACCTGTTTTCTATTCAAGTTGCTGCCAAAAGACTCAATAATTTTCTAAAGTGATACTAAAGGGTATTTCGCAGGATGATCGCAGAATCCTTCCAAGTTAAGAAAAAAAAAAAAAAACATTCACAACATTCAGACAAGGGACGGGCACTCTCCAGGAGGTGGGCATATCACCATTAATGTCGACAAATCACGAGAAGCACTTCACGAGAGAAAATACAGAGGGTTCACCACAAGGTGCAAACCATTCATAAGCCTGAAGAATAGAAAAGCCATATTAGACTTTGCCAAAAAAAATAAAAAAGCGGCAGATCAGTTATAGAAAAGCATTCTTTGGAAGATGACACCAAAATTAATCTGTACCAGAATGACGGGAAAGGAAAAATAATATATATAATTGAATTCACAGAAAACAAGCAGAATTATACAAAAACACAGTAAATATGAAATTACAACAATAACAACATTGAAAAAGTCAGATATCAAAAGAATGTTGAATGCTCAACATTCTTTTGATATCTGACTGTTTTTCAATGTTAATAATGTTGTAACTTCATATTTAATGTGTTTTTGTATAATTCTGCTTGTTTTCTGTGAATTCTATTACATGTCATATAGATCCTCCTGAAGAAGCGGTATTTCCGCGAAACCGGTTGAGGTCCCGGCCTGCTCCACCTTAACAGATAATTGATGCTTTTGCTACCTACAATGCTGTTTTCTACTGTGGGGCTTGGCCTAAATGTTTTTAACATTGTATAGTTTAAGTTAATAAATATCTTTTATGTTATTACTTGGTTGTGTTATCAGTGCCTAGAACAGTTTTAGTCAACACTTGACCTGTGACTATTGATGGGTCAGACAGCATTAAGCAGCCCTTACCCTATACTCACTGGGTCCCATTCTCTGTTGACAGGATAATCATATTGGATTGGATCGAATAGTGAGACCAGTAAAGATACGCACCTCTAGTAAATAAACCCCATTGGGGGATATTTAATAAAATGGGGGCACTCACAATATGGTGCAGCTGTGCGTGGTAACCATTCAGCTTCTAACTTTAGCTTGTTCAATTAAGCTTTGGTAATAAAACCTGGAAGCCGATTTCTGGTTTCTCTGCAGAGTTACTCCAGATTTTGCACTTTCCAGCTTTAGCAAATAACCCCTATTGTGTTGCATACAACTTGCCTTATTTAAAAAAAATAAAAATAAAAGGCCCATGTCATACACTGAACGGCGGTATGAAATCAGCATAAAAAATAAAAATATAAATCCAAAAACAAATTACTGCTTTACTGGAACAAACAAGATAAGCAGGGAGTATAGATCTTCAATCAGCCTTTATTTCAACAAGTAGATTGAATGCATTATTTGGTTTAATGGTATTTCCTTTCTAGAATCAAGGATAGTCACATAACCTCTAACATTGTCACCACATTACAGTTCATACCGCCCCCTCAACAAAGAACAAAATACATCAATCTGTACCAGAGGATTATTTCCAGCTAATAAAAGAACAGAGAGTGTATGTTAAAAGTTATTTGTCTACACCCTGCGTTTTAACCTAAAGAGTAAATCTCTGTTCTCACCAATATAACAATGTTTCAGTAGGCAAGGCCCACTGAACATTTTACACGTTTCACTCTAGCTACACTTGAACTGACAGTCATTAAAGAGCAAAACAAGTAAAAGTCAATCCATAAGTAACTAATAACATCCTGTAAACACTCAAAAAAGTCAAAAAGCCCACTCTGCTTGCCATAAATTAAGACCTATATAAAATTTTCCCATGGTCTGCTAAAAGCTTATACACCACTTTTGGCCAAGGAAGGACTGCAGTCCTTAAGGTCCCTTAAACACCTGCGGACCGTATGTCCGCTTTTTCATCCATCCGTGTGCGGATGAAAAAGAGACATACATTGGTTCCTATGAGATCACGGGTGTCAGCGGATGAACATCCGCTGACACCTGATCTTGCCCGTTTCCGCATTCCTCCGATTCTGCAGACGGAGGAAAACCCTATTTTTCCCCATCCGTCTGCGGATCGGGTGAACACGGACAGACAGTCAGTGTTCATCCGATCCCCCCATAGGGGAGAGCGGAGAACATACAGGGCGGTCCCTGCACAGTGTCGGGATAAGCAAGGCGGAGGTTCACGGGGCGGATCATTACTGATCTGCCCCGTGTGAAAGGGACCTTAGTAATTCTGTGGTTCAAAAACCTCATAGCTTGAGGAACATTAAAACCAAAGTTCGCTAAAGAAAAAAAAAATCCCCTTGAGCTTTTGTCACACCACTTACCTGCAATAAAGTACATCCCACTTTGTGCAGGCAGCTGGATCCTGAAGAAATCTTTACTTCCAAGAAGCTGGTCCTCTTCCTGAACTTCTGGTGCTGCATTAACAGCTTCAGGAGTCAGCACGTGGGCAAATGTTCCACAGGTTTTCAGGAACTGAAGGAGACCTGCGGCACATTGAAGGTACTAAAACCAGAGAAACCCAAGGCATCTGTGCGCAAACCTCGCAGGTACAGAGATGTGCGGCTGGTCCCTGTCGGGTCCAGAAGACCTGGTAGAGCTTTTCAGTACATGAATGTACCAGTCATGCAAAGATGGTAGTGCAGTGAAGGAGGGGCAGGGGAACAATTTCAGGAGGCTGAAGTTCCTGGTTACGATCAATTTGATACACTTCTGGAGTTCAATACCAAGTGTATTTAAACAGCAGTGTACCACCTGATCTGAAATTGATCTAGTACCCAGCATCAACTTGTTTTAACATTCTTATTAACTTGTATGAGGACAGACATTCTAGTGTGAACAAAAGTCCGTCAACACTGGCCTTTAAAGCGGGGGTTCACCCAAAAAAAAAAAAATGTATCATTACATTCAGCCGAGTTGTCAGAATGACAATCGGCCGTTTTTTTTATTTTATTGCATACCGTATTTTCACCGCCGCTTCCGGGTATGTTATCTGTGGGACTGGGCGTTCCTAATTGATTGACATCCTTCCGACCGGTGCATACAGCGTTTCACGAGTTGCCAAAAGAACCCGGACTGCGAGTCGGCTCTATACGGTGCCTGCTCACCGACGTTCGGCTTCTTTCGGCAACTCGTGGCGCGCTGTATGCGCCGGTCGGAAGGATGTCAATCAATTAGGAACGCCCAGTGCAGCAGATTACATACCCGGAAGCGGCGGTGAAAATACGGTATGTACGCCAATAAAAAAAAAAAAAAAAGGCGATTGTCATTCTGACAACTCGGCTGAATGTAGGAAAACTGTAAAAATTCTGTCTTCCCTGGAAAGCAAATACAGAAATGCTTTTCAATTCATTTAGAAAAAGAGAAAAAAATTATTTAAATTGAAATTATAAAGAGCAGAATTGTGATTGGCCCAAACACACAGGTTCATCCTTCTTGGTAAGATACTTGCAAACTATGCTGCAATAAGTTGCATTTCTTATAACCACTGTCAGGGCACACTTTTCAGAGGTTTAAAGTATGATCATAAACAGGGTGGATAAAAAAAAAAAAAGAAAGATGAAACAAATAAAAATAAATCAAATGTATTTTAATAAAAATCTAAGGATAGTTTAATTTAAATTTAAGATACATTAATAAAAACATGAAATGAAGCTTAGTTATGTAGCATGAGACTGTATATACTGCAATATTAAATTTTTTGGTAAACTCAATGAATCCAAGCTCTGGCAAGGTTATTGTTTTAATAAAATACTTTTAGTAGTTAAACTGTGTGAGTAACCTAAAATCGTTTCGGATATCGCTGTTTTACTAACCTAACAGCTCATTATTCAAACTAGGAAACCTTAATTTTGTTTGCAAATATTAAAGATTCTAACTACCAGCAACAATAAGTCCTTACAATTAAAGAGCACCTGTCATTTCAGATCCATCATGGCAGCTCCTGTTAGCGGGCATCCACTCACCTGATGTCATGTTCCTCACCTCGTTGTGTCACTGCTGTATCATCAGCCTTCCCAATAAAGTAAATGGGACATTCAGCGAGTCAACAACGGGTCAGAGGATGAGCCGTAGTGGGGCAGAATTGACATTTGCTTTTTTTTTTTTTTTTAAACTAAACATGGGATTTAAATCAAGCTTTACTAGTGGCGATTTAATCAAGTCGATTTAAAATCAACTTGATTTAAATCAAATCCACCCTGATCATAAATGCTCAAAATATTTTCTAGGAGTTAATGTGTTCAAAAAATGCTCTTTTCACTCTACCTTTGCTTTGCATGTATATTGAATTGTAATCAACTTAAAATGGAAATCCAGGGTCACAGGAAAAAAAATAAAAAATTTGCATGACTGGATTAACGGGTATGAATGGTTTGTGCAAGTGCATAGTCTGAAATTTTCAATTTCACACAGGATATAAACTACTCATCTGGACATGACTTCTCTTTCTGGCAGTATTTTAAAGTAGAGGATTCAATGATGCCAATAGCTAATTTTCTTTTCATTTTGCAGGAGAGGTGTGCAATACAGTTTGTAGAATTATATTCCACACATCGAACGTAAAGTAGGCAGTTACTGTATACAACGTAAAACACACACTTTGTATTGTACCTGTACAATCTTCCTTTATATTATAAAGCCCTATACAAACGGTTGACAATATGCAAGTCCTATACTACAAAAAATAATAAAAAGATTGTTATTAATGCCTGATGATCTTTCAGCACCAAGCATATGGGGAGGATAAGCTTCATCTAAGTGCCGTCTCTCTGGGTACTCTGCACTATGGCCACAGACAAGTCTGTTGATGCCAAGTGATATATGTCTATGTAACACCCTTCACAGAGACCAAGTACTCTTCATGACAATATCTTCATAGATTTCTCTCTCCAGAAGGATGCCACCATCTTTGTACAGTTGTCACCAAGGGTCAGCATCTATATCCTGGATTAAGATACAAAGTAAAACCTAGGTTTGAGAGCGTTTTGCAAGACAAGCAACATTTTTTAATACATTTTGACTTGATATACAAGTACTGTCATGTCACAACCAGGCCCGGATTTACTTCCTTTGCCACCCCAAGGCCAGGTCCTTGAATGCCCCCCTCCCCACCATCACATGGGGGGGGGGGCGGCGCGCGGGGGATAAGTGACTGGTGTTAGTGCTTCAATCATTCCGGCACCATGGTTGTTATGGTGTCAGAAAAAATGCATTTCAATTATCCTATCATTACATTGTCATATATAATTAACTAGTTCAACTCACAAAGCAGAATGAGTGGGAGCCCAGAGTGGGTCACCTGCCACCGTCGCTTGTCACCAGATGGGAATGTCACTTGCCACACTGCCTGCCACCAGATGGGAATGTCACTTGCCATGCTGCCTGCCACAAGATGGGAATGTCACTTGCCACACTGCCTGCTAGCAGAATGGGGTTTGCCACAGTTACCTGGCTGCCACCCAAAAAGTATCAGTTTGTCACTAATTGCATGTAAAATCAAGCCCCCCCCCAGCATTTCAGAGTACTTGCAGTCAGGTACAACACTGTCAGCCTCTCCTCTCCCGCACTGGGAAACTAGCTGTAGGTGAACCGTGAAACAGAGGCACATGAGACTCGAGTGAGAGATGAGATTGAGGGCGGGCGGTGAGAGATGACGTCATTCTCTCTCTTCTGTCGCGCAGCCTTCACGGCCCTGTAAGGGCGGAAGTTGGAACAGCAGTGCGGGCAATGAGAGAAGATTTAATCTCTCTTCACCGCCGCATGGCCCGCACCACTGAAAAATTACTTGTCTCCTCCACCGCCCCTGCACACAGTGCTGCCCCGAGGCCTGGCCTTGAGGGAAATCCGGCCCTGGTCACAACCGAGTATAAGAGAGAAGAGAGGTGCCTCCAAGTGTAGCAATATGGTTACACTTAATGAAGGTACAACATTTAGCAACATATTGCTACACTTAGAGGTGCCTCTCTTCTCTTTGATACTCTGTTGGCTCCTGCTAGATTTTGCTTCGAACCCCCTTATGGTTACACAACCTATCACATTTCTATAATCTTTTTATATGGACTATAAACTGAAGGGCCTTTGAATAAATGATTGTGGAACAAATCATTTGAGTTTCCATTATTTCTTATGGGGAAATTTGCTTCGATATACAAGCACTTTGGATTACAAGCACACTTCTGGAACTAATTATGCTCACAATCCAAGGTTTTACTGTATTGTCTCAAAGATGAGACAAGACAGGCATGCAAATCCTTGTGTCTGGGCAAGCCTGTGTCAGACATTTATGAACAGAGCCAAGATAAAAAGATCCTTCTGCAACATTTCACCTTTTGACCTACAGTCATTGGGGAAAGGAGGAAATACTTGCGCTCACCTATAAAAAAAAAAAAAAAAAAAAAAAAAGGAAGAATTCTCAGCCTAAGAAAATATTGCTTCCTCACTGATTATTTTTAGACAAAAATGTACATATCATTGCTATATATTGCGTCATCTACAGATTTATAAAAAGGTAACGAATGGCCCTTTCAAATTAAGTTCCAATTTAAGCACAATTTAAACAAAAATTACACGGATCACCAAGATCAAAAAACTTCCAACTCTTCCACACATCTAAAAGTGCTGAAAAGTTCAAATGCAGCTCTACAGCCTGTGCTGAACGTGATCCAAGCATGGTTATTAGACAAGGATTTACATGCCTATGAAACAACAGTTGGAAAAAAAATAAAAAGGATGTTTCAAAATAAGCCTGCAGCTTTCAAAGAATCCCCAGCTTCCCCGGAGCAGTTAAACGTTACAAATCTTGCAGGTGGTTAATAGGTGATGATATCCGATAGTGAAAAAGCAGACAACTCCACAGGTCCCAGTAGAAGTAAAAGAGAATGGTAACAAAGTTGTAGGTTCCCCTCCAGCAGTGAAGTGCCATTTAATTCAGAGGGTATGCAAATTGCACAACAGTGGAGGGATTAATTAAAACGGCTCTGCATGTCTCTTTAGCAATAAAGGAGTTCATTACTAGAGCTCTGTGGGTCTCTTCAGCAATGAAGAGTTTAACTGACTGCTTTGGTGTTCGTTGGAAGATACATTGTTAATAAAACGTTTCAACAGCGGGTACTTAACCACGGACTAGAGTACGCCAAGGTATGAGAAGTGGAAAAAAAAGAGCTTAAAACTTCAAAACAATTAAACACACACACAACTTCATCAAAGCCTGTATCTTAAAGAACTAAAGAGGGGGAAAATCCTCTAGATTTTGCCAGTTTTAAAAATTCACAGAATCTTATAGGTTTAGGTTTCTAAACACTGGTAGAGCACAGCATGCGAGAACTGTTGGAGCTAGCCAACTTTTAACCTCCATTGCTATACCACATCACCTTAGATATCCGATTTTTTGTTAGCAAAAGAGAAACCATTCCTGCTCCCTCTATATCATTGCTTTTTCTACCCTTTCCATTGTATTTCTAGTTCCTGCACCCTGCTCACCTAAATGTTTCTTACCAAACACCCACTCCCTCTATATTCCTTCTGTAGGTCCTTCCTGGACCACTAATGCACCATCTTTAGCAAGTAGGCTTGCCCTTGCATCACACCAAGGGATCCCACTGTTAGGTGTGCGACAAGTAAAAAAAAAAAAAAAAAAATGTATAATGCATTCTAAATTTAGTCTTTTGGTTTAATTTCCAGACTTCCTTACATGAGATGTTGATGGATACACCAATTTTCAGACTCCCAACAATACTTTCTGTAACTTGTATTGATAAAGCAGAATAGGGATTTCTGTCCTTTTCACAGGAGTCTCCTTGTGGAATGTAAAAAGGACTGCCAATCAGGGCACAATTAGAGATTTACCCTCACTTTCTGTTTCACCAGAGAGGAAAAAAAAATCTGTAATGCTGCATACACACAATCGGAAATTCCGACAAGAAAAACATGGATTTTTTCTGATGGAATGTTGGCTCAAACTTGTGTTGCATACACACGGTCACACAAATCTTGTTGGAAATTCCGACCGTCAAGAACATGGCGACATATGACGAGATCAATGAAGTTTAATAGGCTGTTTGGCTCTTCTGCTTGATTCTGAGCATCCATGTTTTTTTTGCGCATCGGAATTGCATACAGCGGATTTTCCAATAGGAACTTTTTCCGTCGGGAAAATAGAGAACCTGCTCTCAATCTTTTGTTGGCAGAAATTCCAAACAGCAAAAGTCCGATGGAGCATACAGACGGTCGGAATTTCCAACCAAAGACTTTTCTTGTCGGAATTCTTAATTGTGTGTACGCGGCATAACAGGTACAAAAAAAAACAGGAATCTGACCGAGGTTCTAACCTTACTCTACTTTCCCCCCCCCCCACAAGAAAACCTTCTTCTAGTGTAACTGAGAAAAGCATTTGTATTTTTGTCCATGTTGCTGTAGGAGAATTTCCTCACTTACAAAAAGGTGTGGTTCACACCATCGCAGGTGGCTGTGGGAATCGTGCCTGTTCCCACACCCCAAAATATCCTGATGTTTAAAAAACACGCGGGTATGCCACTCATTCTTAAATGGAATTCCCATACATGAAAAGATGCAGTGCATTTTCAGGTGCAGGAACCACGTGAAAAAAAAAAAATCGTATAGCGAGTTTGCATTTTCAAAATGGTGCAGGAACCTTTTTTCCTGCTTGAAACACAGGCACAGCAGCCCATTCAAATTAATAGGCTGATGTGCCTGCGCAAACATGCCCCGTAGACCTGCAATAACGTGAACCAGGCCTAACCAATAAAATGTTGTTGGCAGGACAGGGCAAGTTTATTTTATCAAGTCCAAAAGGAACTTAGGAAGGGTCTAGCCTTTCCCCACTCTATCCAAAAATAAGAAACAAAGTTTAAGTAATGTGTTCCATGATCAGCTGAGTGTTTGTGGAAAAATATGGCCTGAAACCCACTTCCGTTTCTTGATCCTTAACCCCTTTTACTATAGCAATAGCTGGCCCCTAAAAGTAGAACTATAGGCAAAACTCCCCCCACCCTTAACCACTTGCCAACCAGCCGCCGCAGATGTACCGAGGCAGGGTGGCTCCATTGTGCAAGTCGCCGTACCGGTACTACGCTCCATGTAATGGCGATCACGCCACAGAGAGCCAGAACAGGGATCTGCCAGGGTAAACAAAGCAGATCCCCATTCTGACTGGGGAGTAGTCTACTCCCAGTCAGTCCCACCCCCACAGTTAGAAACACCTATATTGGGAACACTTAACCCTTTGATCGCCCCCTAGTGTTAACCCCTTCCCTGCCAGTGTCATGTATACAGTGATCAGTGGCTATTTTTAGCTCTTATCACTGTAATGTCACTGGTCCCCAAAAAAAAAAAAAATAATGTCTTTCTTTTGAGAAATGCTCACTTCCTGTTCTTATGTCTGTAACTCCACACAGTAATGCAAGGCTTTCTCCCTGGTGTGGAGTGTGGTGCTTGCCCCCTCCCTTGGACTACAGGAGAGTCAGGACGCCCACTAACACACAGCTTCTTTCTCTATCTGCAACATAGAGAGCAACCTGACTCTCCTGTAGTCCAAGGGATGGGGCGAGCACGACACTCCACACCAGGGAGAAAGCCTTGCATTACTGTGTGGAGTACCAGACAGAAGAACAGGAAGTGAGTATTTCTCAGAAGAAATAAGGACATTTAAAAGCAAAAATCGAAGGATGAGGAAAGTGAAGGAGGACTGCACTAAGGTAAAGGAAGCTATTTAGGGGATTTTTTTTTACCTTTAAAACCCCTTTAAGTTAATGATAGGGTCTATGACTGCCTGTCCTGTACAAAGAAGATACATTGTTTACTATTTTCGTGTTAGGAAATATATAGCGCTGGACATGGTAATAGAGGCTGCTGCCTGCATGGCCAACCTTGTACTTCACCAAATCTGGTCATCTCCGTTAGCCTTAACCAGCATTTGTCAACATTGTTTTGATTATTCCATTAAACACATTTTCATATTCTTGCCAATCATGACATGTAAAAAAATAAATTCACAAATAAAAATAAAGGGGGGGGGGGGTGGTACTCAATAAAAAGTTACTTTCATACAGAAGTCAGTGAAAATCACCCATAGTGGTGTAGCATTACCCCCGGAGGAGCTGCTGGTTGTTTTGGGTGGCACATTTACCTCATGGCTCCCCTGAATTCCTAGGGGTGAATGGTGCGTATTGCATTTGGTAGAAGCAAAGGAATGTTCACAACAGGTGTTCTTTGCTGTGCTCTTTATTACCCAGCCGGGTAAAAACTATAAACTTGTGGTGAGGAAAGTAAAGTTGAAGATGAAGAGAGAACAGCAGATTCAGCAGATGAAACAGTCCTGCTCCCAAGCGCAAAACTTCTCTGTGCCACTCCTGCCCGAGTGGGTTAAGTGTACCTGGACAGGCCTCTCTCACTGACCTGGCAGCCAGAATATCACTCGGACAATTGTAGGAGAAGTCTGTTAGACACTTCTTGGCGAGCCTCAGAAAGATACCTCTGCCACAGGCCCTCTCTGGATTGTAATCACGGAGATATCCCTCCTTAGATGAATTACGCCTGAATCTCCTTCAACTTGTCGCCCAGGTACCAACTGACAGGTGATCAATCCCTCAGTGTCCGGCTACCTTGATCCCTGGTGGTTTGTCGAGGACCTTTTGGATCGCCAGCCTCTCAATGGCGCTCCTCAGACAGACTCCCCACCGAACAGCAATACAGCTTGGGATTTCTCAAAAGGTGGGAACCCAGACACTCACTGGGTCCCCGTCGCTGTTCAGATGCTCCGGGCCAATATGGTCCCGGAACCAGTAACACCGCGTGGCAAGCACGCCCCGGCCAGGTAGGCCATAACGCTGGGGCGCCAAGATGTGGTCACCCTAAAGGTGGGTGCCACACTCGAAGAAGACGACACAGAACCAAATGGCGTCTGCCTCATAAATACCCCTCCCCAGCATGCACAGCGAGGTCAAACCCTCCTGATTGGCTGCCGAGAAAGAGCGCCCAAACCTTGACGCCACTGCTGCCACCTGCAGCACCGTGGCTGGAAGAACACCCCAGCGCAACAGAATAGCCCACAGCATAGCCCAGCTGAGACAAAGACTTTGTTTTGTACTTAACAAATCTGGATCAGAGTTTAACTACTCTGATCTACCCTTAAAATGTAAACTATCACCGGTACCATAAAGTACACAGACGCTACAGTGGGAAAGGGCTTCCCAATTCCTGGTTTTCTGCTAGTTATACACAGCCACGGGAATAATCTTCACTTCCCTTGTATCTATAGAAGTATTCGGAGAATGCCTGTTAAATGCTATAAACTACATTTATAAATCAGAATTTCTGGTCACTATTCTCGCAGAACAGTAAGGCCATCTTAGTCCAGCCATCACGTGACAGTAAGAAAAATGATATAGTGTGTGAGCAACACATGACTGGAAAACTCTAGAGTTTAGGTAGTTACCAAGTGTATACATACAGTCCAACAATTAACTTATTTTACTTTGCTACCATTTTGCCCATTAAGCAAATAAAAGCATGGTTGTTAGATATTTTTTGCACTTATTGAACAGACCTATTGACAATGCCAGAACTTCAGAGCAGTCCTATGCCTAATGCACATTTTTGGGGTTCTCTCAAAGAGTCTAATAAGTCTCCCTAGTTATAATTTGGGACTACAGAAAAATGTGTGTCTAGTAATGACAAATAGGAGCGTTTGAGTAGTTTCGCAAAATACAACTGTCCAATGCAGACACCACTCAGTCCACAAAAATACTATGTTAGTCCACAATAGGAAATTAAAACATTTTACTGTACTTGCAGGATCTCTAATGAAATAAAGTATGCATCTAATACAGAGATGTACTGTGTATATCCTGAACCTTATGTTTCAATTCCATAAATGTCAATGCAAAGTCACAAATCCATATGTTGTTCTGGGGGTAGTGACTCAACATTTTGAGCCCAGAGGTTAGTGGACAACTAGCATTTGCATAACAAGGAAATCGGAAATGGCAGGGATATTTTCTTTGATAAACCTTTGTAAGCCACCATGTTATGAATCTATATACACATTTTAATTGATTACCGTATATTTCCATATTCATGCCAGAATTTGGTATAATTAGTGCAGCCTGAAGACATACGCATTTGAGATCAAAGTTACTGAAAAAATCTATGGAGCCATCCTTATGCCCTGGTTCACACTGGGCTGCGGGAGTGAAGCCGTGCGAGTTCAGCTGAACTCCCGCCGGCAGTCCCGATTTCGGCCGCGATTTAAGAGACATCTGTGCAGGTTTCTGCACAGATGTCTATGTAAATCGTGGCCGGAAATGGCAAAAAGTAGTACAGGAACTACTTTTTGAAATCGGTGCAGCGCTGCAGATGCGGCGTCGCACCGATTAGGACAGTGTCATTGCCGGCAATTGCCGCCGATTTGAGATTTCACATGTGAAATCACATCTCAAATCGAAGCAAATCGTACCCAGTGTGAACCTGGGCTCCAAAACACAAAAGGGCCATTTGTACCACAGAAAAGGTGTGAAGCAAGAGTCTCAAAAAAAAGGTAGGCCAAACTGTTTTTATATGTCAGAATAATTCTGTAAACAATAAAATTGTGAGGGGCTGAATAATTCCCCACTTCACATTAAATTTAAAATCGGGCTTGGATGGAGTTGCTCCTCACTTGGTAAGTCAAGCTTATTTCAGGCAGCTTTTATAGTGCTGCATTGACACATTTAGATGTGAAAAAGATCAGGCGATCATTTTATGTGCTCCACTCAAATATTATTAATTAATAATATTTTAGTTCTCAAGTGAGTTTCTACTATTTACCGGTAATTTTAAGCAAAAGCAGTGAATTTTGAGGCAGTTCTTTATGCCCCTCATGTTAAAAGCCCTACACAAGTACATGGACAGGAACCATCTGAAAAATATGAAGGAGGGAAAAGGGGGGGGGTGAGGAGGAATATAAAAAGCAATCACCTAAGGCCTGTGGAAAATGATAGCTCACCAACCCAGTGTGAACATAAAACCAGCAATTTTATTAGGTTTTATGAAAAGCTATTTTGGAGTTTGAGCAGCTTAATCTCCAGGCCACCGCGCCAGACTGGGAGGATCTTGGTGCAAACAGAAGGACTTTTGAGGTCTACAAATATCAGAAAGTAGGAAAACCAGTCAACAGTAACCTATTAGGTGGCCTCTAACCACAAATGTATAGAATTACAGATCTATTGACACATTTTCTTTGTAAGCCTATACTTGCAATGAACATCAGCTATAAATAACAGATGTATATTTAAAAAAAAAAAAAAAAAAAAAAAATAGAGCAACAAAAAAACATACAAACAGGTCTAATGCTTTGTACACACGACTGGTTTTCCCCCAACGAGAAAACTGCCAATTTTTAGATTGGTCAAAAAAACCGGTCCTGTGTATGCTCAATAGCAGTCTTCCCGATGAGAAAACTGGCAGCAAAAAAATTCGAACCTGCTCTATTTTTTTTCCCGTCAGTCTTTTTCTCATCGCAAAAACCGCTCGTGTTTATGCTTTTCCAAGAAAAAAAAAAGAAAAAAAACATGCATGCTCAGAATCAAGTATGAGATGGGAGCGCTCCTTCTGGTAAAACTAGCGTTTGTAATGGAGATATATCACATTCGTCACGATGTAACGGCTGAAAGCACGAAGACTGAAAAGCGCGAATTGTCTCTCAAACTTTTACTAACACGAGGAACACCAAAAGCAGCCCAAAAGGTGGTGCCATTTGAATGGAACGTCCCCTTTATAGTCCTGTCGCACGTGTTGGACATCACATTGCTTTGATCAAGCGTTGTTTTGACTACACGTGTGTATGCAAGACAGGCTTGAGTAGGAATGATGTCGGGGAAAAAAGGTTGGGTTTTGGCAAGCCAGGAAAACAGATCATGTGTACAGGGTATAAGACACACATGTATCACATACAATTACAGTGAAACTACTTTTTGTTGTGCAATTCGATACACAAGAAAAGGAATACAACACCCCCTAGTTGCCAGGTATGAAAGAGATTGAGGCGTTGTGTTTAGCTTTGGAACGGTTTGTAGGAGCATTAGGAAGCCCAAATGCTGATGCTTCAGCTCTTAGGCCTAGTGCTGGATGCCAGCAGTTCTGGTTCTGGTGTGGGTGAGGACCACAGGAGCCACAGAGAAGGCCTACCATTTTAAAATGCCACTGGGGTGGATACTTGCTATACCAGCAGTATTTTTAAGCTGTCAAGGACTCAAGTGGTTACAAAAATGCAGTTAATGTTTTTTTTTTTTTTATTAAACAATTTTCCCAACTGAACTTAAGGAAGCAGTAAAGGAAAAAAATTGTTTTGCTGAAATGACTATTTACAGCAGGGGTGCCCAACCTTTTGAAGCGTGGCGGCCACTTAAGCGACTTGGTAACCGGTCGCGGGCCACAATGAGCGTAACGGGCGGATAGCAGGTCTAAGTCTGCTCTGCATATGCAGAGCGGAAACGGACGCAGCCCACTATACTACTATTTCTTTCTTTTTTTTGCAGTTTGAATTGGAGGTAGGACACAAGTCGGTTTACATCTGCCACTCCTTAGAGGTGAATAGAGGGTCCAGTTGGGTCAGACCGTCTGAAATGGGCCCAAGGCTGCTTTCATACTGATGCGCTGTGGTATACCAACACAGTGTACCTTTTGGCTTTTCTGCACTTTGCAATAGAAAGAAAGAAAGAAAGAAAGAAAGAAAGAAAGAAAGAAAGAAAGAAAGAAAGAAAGAAAGAAAGAAAGAAAGAAAGAAAGAAAGAAAGAAAGAAAGAAAGAAAGAAAGAAAGAAAGAAAGAAAGAAAGAAAGATTTAATGGCGGAGAAAAAAAATGCAGTTCCGCTTTAAGATCATGCAAAGTCAATATTTGCAGTGCTAATCCCTTTTCAAGACCTCTGCAATTCGCCCTGTCATGCTGTCAATCAACTTCGGAACCACATCCTGACGGATGGCAGAATCGGCTGTCGCGTAACCCCATATGGGTACGTCCTTACCTTTCAGAGCCGCCAGAGGGCGCACGCACTGAATGGCGATTGACGCGATGCGCCGACGATCGCATGCATGAGAATTTCTGAGTACAAACACACATCCCTGTTGTCAGGGGAGAGGAGACATATTGTCGGTTCCTACTCGGTAGAAACCACGATATGTCTCCTCCCCCAGTCAGTCTCATCCCCATACATTTAGAACACATCTAGGGAACACACATTTAACCCTTTCCCTGCAGTTTTTGTTTTTTTCCCAAAAATATGTAGAATACATATTGGGCTAAACTGATGAAGTTGTTTTTTATTTTGGGGAGATTATAGCAAAACGTTTCTCAAAATTGTTGCACTTTTTCGTATATATAGAGTGCAAAAAATAAACTGCAGAGGTGATCAAATACCACCAAAAGAAAGCTGTGTGCGTGTGTGTGTGTTTGGGTATAGCATTACATGACTGCGCAATTGTCAGTTAAAGCGACGCAGTGCCAAATTATAAAAAGTGCTCTGGTCAGAAAGGGGGTAAAATCTTCCGGGGCTGAAGTGGTTAAAAATAGCTCTTCATGAGGAGTTAACACTTTTTTCTCCCCTTATATTTTCACACACATTCAGTTTTGCACTTAAAAATTTTAGAAAGTCCACCCAAAGTTTTTATTTTATTTTATTAAGCTGTCGCACATTCAGAATAAGGATATTACAGCAAAACTTCAAAGTCCTTTTCAAAATTGTTTGTTGAAGCATACCTTCCAGGTCACTGAAAATTATTTCATCAACAAAATACTCTATATAAAATCTATGTACAGTATATGCTGAAGTTTTACAGAGCAGGTCCTTCCGATGCCAGTATCTTTTGCTACTTTTAGCACACGTCTACCAGCTATTGGCACACAAGCTCTCAACACAGAATGAGGGCAAGGGTAGGAAAAAAGGTTGGTGCTTCGTTCACTTTAACTGAAGATGGAAGGAAGGAGTTACGTTATATGAAATACTCAGACATGTTATTCATGCTTACACAGTACCGTAAAAAGGTAGATTTTTTGGTCTGGAATTCTTCCTGAACAAGATCAGTGAATTTCACTGGTATTTGAAGATGCCTCGGCACTCCTACGTATTATGTATACCTGCAGTGTGACATTGAAGGCACTGCTGCTTGTGACTGAATTTTTTTAGATGTGGAGTGAGGTTGGGTGAGGTCTCTATGGTGTTGCTCACTGTTGCTCTTCAGGCCCTGACAAAAAGATGTAAAAAAGCACTGCCTCTACACAGGCACAGTGCAGAACAAGGGATTGTAAATCAGTAAAAGGTCAGCTGCAGGGAGACCATAGACTATGCTGGTGAATTGATTATTTGCTTTGACCTGCCTTTTTCATGCATGGCTTCCAAAGTTCAGCTCCTCCAAGACGTTACATATAGCCTCCTCTAGCCTTAACTTAAACAGAGTTTTAGTTTATACAAAACACCACATTTGCAGCACAACCATTTTCTATACTGTAATTACTTAAAAATATTCTAATTTGAGGATTTAGGATTATGAACCACATTGTGATGTTCTTCCACAGTACAGGTATATTTGGCAACCTATAAAATAAAAGATAAAGAAGGTGCTACAACCCATCCTGCTGTCTGGATATTGTGCCTTTTATGGAGAATCAACACATTTTAAAGATTTTTTTTAAGAGTAGAGGTCTCCAAATTTAAGAGTCAGACTGTCCCCAGTGGGAGAACAAAAAAAAAAAAGGAAGGAAGGAAGGAAGGAAGGAAGGTACATAGTGCCTATGGTCATTAGGAAGAGTAGTGGCACATCATTGGTATCAGTGGGAGGAATATTATCCCATTGTTTTCAGTGGAAGGAATTGTGCCCGATGCACCAATACGACATTAGCTCAGAGTACGAGTATGATACTTTTTTTGCAAGGAACATTCCATGGTGGGAATGGCAATTAGTGGCAGTAGCTAGTTATATACTATGCACATGGTAGCTGTAAGGGAATGGAGAGAAGGAGCTGGTAGGACTGTGCTCAAGATGGGAGACTGCTGGAGCCCACCCCTATCCGGTACATCCCCTAGATTGGTGCATATTCTTACCACTGCTGTGCTGGAGGGATGTCTACTGCTCCTGAGGGGAGGAGGCGGCAGCATGCGGCTTCCAAGCTGGCGGCACTTCCGGTATCAGTTTCAGGTATCGGAGCATTTTCATGAGGACCGATACTCATGAAAATGCCTAGCACAGATACCGGTATAACCCTAGTGTCAGCAGAAGGAATAACATTCCATTGCTAGTGTCATTGGGAGAAATACTACCCTACTTTTGGTGGCAGTGGAAAAAGATAAAGTGCACAATTATTTATCAGTGGGAGGAATAATGCTCCAATTATTGTCACAAATCCTGCCAAAACAGCTAAAATAATCCAAATTCATTAGCACAAATTCACAAAATTAAGAGAAAACATATCTATCAAATGAAGGGAATAGTAAAATGACATGCTGTTTAGTGCTTTTATAATACCTTTCTATTGTCAAAATGGCGTGGTCCCCAATCATCGTGGGGACGGACCAGTCGTCAGGGAGCATCTGTTCTAGATCAGCACCAGTGCAGGGATTGGAAGCTGTGGGTGGAGATTGTGGCAGCAATCGCAGGCCGCACTTCCACAATGCAGTGGCGGTATCCAAGGCAACCAGGAACGCTGTAGTGTCGGGGGGGGCGATGTGGCGTTAACAACGTGTGACAGTAGAAGTCATTGCTAGGATGCTAGGCTTACAACATCCACCGCCGGCCGCACATGCGCGTTGTGGCGGCGGTAGCCGAGTCACGAGGGATGCTGCTGGGCTGGGCAGTGGCTGGGGGATTGCCAGAGGTGGCGTTGCCAGAGGCGGCTGGGGGGGGGGCGGTGCCTCATGTACATTCAGATCATAAGACATAGGGACATTTTTCACCATATTTTTGGGGGGAAAAATTGTCTTATGGTCTGAAAAATATGGTATATGAACAAGCAAACGAAATGTTAATGTGCTGTGAACTATAGTTTTAGGAATTAGCAGGAGATTCCCAGAGACCTAAAAAAGGCATTTTAAAGGGGTCCTTCATGTTAAAAAGATTGAGAAAAGACACTTATTCTTGAGCAAACCCAAGCCAAACAGAACATTGAGAAAGGCTGTTTCAGAAGAACAGGAGTGAACACTTTCCTCATTATCAAAAGAAAAGTTTAAACTGATCTGTAGGCATAAGGCCCCTTTCACTTGGGGAGGACTTCGCAAAACATCCACCTGCTCAGCTGGGAATCTGTCCACTGAGCAGGTGAATGGCTTGTCCGTGTCCACTCCTCTTATGCAAAGCCGACAAAGCCCAATGTCCTATGGTTGGTTGGTCGGCTGTAAATGGACCACCTGTCCATTTACACCAGACAGCCATCTGAGCCGCTAGACGAATGGGGAACGGATTTCCATTCATCTGTTTTTAGCAGATCGGATCTGATGTAGGAGTGTGTCAATGGACACATGTCTGTTAACACCCACTGCTTCATAGAGGGCAATGGAGCGTCCAATCGGGGGCCACCTTAAAAAAAAAAAAAAAAAAAAAAAAACCCACACACATACCATAAAAAAGGTTTGTGCAACTAGCTCTGGAAATTACATATGTTAAATATTCCCGCACTTCGCAACCCAAGAACAAAACAGGGTCCGTAACCCAAAAAAAAAAAAAAATCAATAGGTGGTGTTGCGCTCCAAGTGTTACTCGAAATGAGTATATACACATGCTACTATAAAGTGCAAAAGACTCAAATAATGGACCTCCATCTTTTATGGAGGGGCTTTGTGATGGATGACCCAATATGGGGGCATCTGTAATGGAGAGGAGTCTGTGATGGGGGGGGGGGTTCTGTGATGCGGAGAGGGGAGGGGGATCTGTGAAATACTAATAAGTGTTGATTAAAATAGTTTAATTTTAAATATTTAATAGTTTTTTCCTGTTTTTTTGCACTACAAATAAGATGTGTGCATAGGAATTTGTTCATATTATTTTAAACTATAGTCCGGCCCCCCAACAGTCTGAGGGACCATGAACTGGCCCCCTGTTTAAAAAGTTTAAGGACCCCTGGTGTTAATAGATGGTGATCCTTCTTCAATTTGATCACACCTCAGAGTGAAATAGCTCCTTACTGCTGTAAGGTTACAGCGCAAAATTAGCCAGTGGTACCCTGGGGTACTGTAATGGGTCACCCTAGATGTGCCCTATAGATGGCGGTGTAGTGTCCTGGGAAAGAAAAAAAGAAAAAGAAAGAAAAAAGGAGGGAACCCAATAGTGATGTATGTAACACTAATAGTTTATTTAAATCTCAGCCAAGATGTGGTACTCACATAAAAGCAGGAACAAACAAATAAAATGAGCTGGCGGCCTGACATCACTTCTGATGCCTGTGTATTCCGACGCGCATCGTCACAATCACGTGACTTCATCAGGGAAGTCATGATCCCTGATGAAGTCACGTGATCGTGTCATTACTCCTTTCGCACGAGGACTTTATCCAGTGTGTGACAGCACTGTTCGAGACATTCTTTTGCACTATTGGCATTTTTTTGCACATTGGAAGATATCATTAGCATTTCGCACTTTAGATTGCATACTGTGTACAGTGCTTTAGATGTCATTTCTTTGCACTACTGGCACATAGGAAGATATGATTTATATTATGAGCCTGATTGTACACTGTATTTTGTACCCTGCTGAAATATTTCATCATTTTGGAGGTCCATTTATGAATATTTTGCACTTTTTAGTAGTCACGTATATTCTCATTTGAGCAACACTTAGAGCGCAACACCACCTATTATTTTTTTAGCACTAGAAATTGCTCAGTCAAGCAGTGAGCTCCAAGCTGGCTGTGCAACTAATATATGTAAAACTAAAAATATCATAATTTCTGTCAAAAGCATGCTTTTCACATTTTATTAATGAGGTGACAAAAACAAATCTCCTAGCATCCTGTTGCAAGTGTTATTCTACCACAGGACGCCAGGCATAGCATTAGGTTTGTATTTACCTGGAGGACATTTTTATTTGGACCACGGTACAAAAATCAGTTTTCACATTTAACAGTGAAATCCCGATATTCCCCAAGGAGAGACAGATGGTAAGATTCCTCTTGATCTTCAAAAGCTGAACACAATACTGGCTGTTTGGTTAGATTTATTAAGCATTTATACAACTCCTATTGCATCCTGCTCACTCAAGTTTTTTAAATGCTGACTTTTTATTGCAGGATTTGTACATAAGCTGCAATTACTGCTGTTGGTTTTTTGCAAGTTTCTGTTGTTGCCTTACAATTAATATTTCACAGAATTTGTGTTTTATCTGCTGGTGACCAACTTAAAAGGATGGTTTCACTTAATAAAAACTCAACAGCTCATCCACCCCATTCCAAACTAACCCCCCTCCCACCCATATGCCTACTTGTTTATTATATGTACACAGCACTTGTGAAATTTATATATATATATTTCACATCAGTTCCTGCCCTCAAGGAGCTTGCAATCTAAGGTTTCTAAAGGTCCGTACACACGATCCAATTTTATGGCCATAATTGTCTGATGGACGTGTTGTGTCGGATAATTTGACCGTGTTTATGAACGATCAGACAATTGTTGGCTGAATTAACGACAACAAATGTTGGCTGTTCATGCTCACCAACTGTCTGGCAATAAATCTGTTACATCGGTTTATCCGATCGTCCAACTAAAATCCAAAAGTACAAACACACATGCTCGGAACCAATGCTAAACATCAGACAACAATAGCAGAGGTTGCCCAAAGGGCGGCAGTAAAGAGCTGAAAAAAATGTGGTTTGGTGAATGTTGGCTGAAAATGTTGGGCCGTGTGTATGCAGGACAAGTTCACGGCCAACGCCCTTCGGACCAAAATTAACGGAAAAGTCCACTGGAATTCAGATCGTGTGTACGAGGCTCAACTTGCATTCATAAATGCCCATACTAGGGTCAATGAGCCAATTAACCTATCAGCATGTTTTTGGATCTACATACCTCTTTTCCACTAAAATGACCTCTCGTGTTTTCAGTCTCAGTGCAAGAATCTTGTCTGCCTGAACAGTCTCTCGTGGACAAGGATATAAAATACAGTGGGAGGCTGCCTCATCAGACAGGCAGGTAGGTACCTGCGTGGTGGAGGAGGAATGTCAGTACAGGTTAGAGCTTGTCCTTTAAAATTTAATTTACCCCACTTCCACTTTGACAAAATGATCTAGCAACATACATATTTACACTGCGTCATTTAGAGATTCTTAGGCCGCGTACACACCATCGGTCCAAACCGATGAAAACGGACCGAAGTTCAGTTTCATTGGTCCAAACCGACCGTGGGTACGGCCCATCGGTCTTTTGTCCTTTGGACAAAAATTAGAGAACTTGCTTTAAAATTCGAACCGATGGACCGCTGACCGATAGGTCCAAACCGATGGTTAGTACAAAAAAGCATCAGTTCAAAACCCACGCATGCTCAGAATCAAGTCGACGCATGCTTGGAAGCATTGAACTTCGTTTTTTTCAGCACGTCGTGTGTTTTACGTCACCACGTTCTGACCCGATCGGATTTTGAACTGATGGTGTGTACGCACATCAGACCATCAGGCCGCTTCAGCGGTGAACCGATGAAAACGGTCCGGCGGACCATTCTCATCGGATGGATCGACCGTGTGTACGCGGCCTTAGATTCTCAAGCTAAATAACATAATGGAATATTGCCTTATTCTATATGTCCTGAGCTGTAAACTTCTATTTGAATGCCTAGGGTGGCCCAGACAGCAGCAGTAGTTGGATATGCAGTAGTAGGTACAATCTAGCCACCTTCAGGGTAGTAAATCTAAGCACTGCCGAACACTTCATAATTTGGCAAGGTTACTTTTGCCCACCAGCATGTCAATGCAGAAGGCAGGTATGGATATAAGCAGTGCAGTACACATGCACAAGTACAGTTTATGTCAGGAAACAACAATTGAAATTCAAACAGGTGTCCTGGCTTTAGCTAAAGCAGATGACTGTCATCCAAAGTCTATGGGTTGCTTTAAGACTCCATGGCCAGGACTGTTGCAGATGGACGTTTTTACACCATTCAAAATATATTACTGCAGCTGAGCGAGATAGAGATCTCTATCACTATCAGAGGTTGTTGTCGTAGAGCAGTGGAGGCGTCAGTAGGGCAGAGACTGGTGTCAGTAGTTTATTTGTATTTTTTTTGACAATAATATTTAAAAAAAAAAAAAAATTACAACTTTTTGGAGCCCCATTGGGAATTTCGAAATATCAAGTGTCTAAACAGACCCCGGATGTCTCACTTTAGATACAGAGAAAGGGACTGAAGACAGAGCTTCCCCCTGCCCATTTCTCTGCAGCCAAGCAGCAGGGGGAATCTGTGCAGCACAGGGTGATTAGGGTGTGCCCAGGCACACCTATGACCACACGCTGTTCCATGCATGCACCAACACTGCTGTCTACCATCCCGATTTGTGGTCTCTGGACTGGCCCATGACATGTTTGCCCCACATCAGTAATAGGACACACTTGCCGCTTACTACTGAGTGTAGTACAGCCATGTTAGCATACCTTTTTGTACCTGTAAAATTCAACGTCCCAGTTTGACTTGGATGACCCTCATAATATATAAAAAGTTACCTCTGTGCCTCTCAGACTGCAATTAAGTCAACGTCTGGCATCCAACAACTGAAAGCTGTAATGACTGGGATTTTGATTCAGTGGATTAGAAGATGGAGTAAACCAAGTGGAAATGTACCCTCTCAACCAATTTTTAACAATTTTAATCATTATGCTGCTAGCCTTGGCAAGTACATAAAAAAGGTACATTCGTTTTAAAACGTTTTTCACATTTCTTGGTTTCTGTCCTAGGCCAAAATTATGCCAGACATCCCAGGATTCTTTACGGCACCCCTCCCCCCCCTTTATCTGGAGAGGGGAGGAAGTGATTTCTCTGGTAAGCACACCATCCTGCCTCACCTTGCAAAAACGTGTACCTGCAGCCCATGAATATTGTACTGTGCATGTGCAAGATTTTCTAGGATGCCATCACAAGAGGAGCAGATTGATTCCAAGAAGTAAATGCTACATGAATCTGCCCTTACTCAAGATGGCCATGGCTACAAGTGTGGGAGTGTTTATCAAAGCAATTTCTTCATAAAATAAAGCATAGAAACCAAGATAATTGGGTGAGTTTGCTTGAAATATTAAGGCCCCTTTCACACTGAGGAGTTTTTCAGGCGGTTAAGCGCTAAAAATAGCGCCTAAATACTGCCTGAAAAACTCCTGCCCTGCAGTCTCAAGCCTGAGGGCTTTCACACCGAGGCGATGCTCTGGCAGGACCACTCCAAAAGTCCTGCCAGCAGCATCTTTGGAGCGGTGCGTTTACCGCTTCTTCCCATTGAAAGCAATGGTAAACCGCGGTAATACCGCCCGCAATTCGCCTCTGCAGAGGCACATTGTGGGCGGTATTAACCCTTTTTCGGCCGTTCGCGCGGGGGGGGCTAAATACCGCACCGCTAGTGGCCGAATACCGTGGCAATTCAGACGGCATAGCGCCTCTAAAAACAGCAGCGTTATACCGCCACCGCACATCCCGCCCCAGTGTGAAAGGGCCCTAAAACTAGTTAGCAAGCATGTTTGGTTTGTGTTGCTCAGGTACAGTTAACTTCCATTTTAAGAAACACTGAGATAAGTACTCTAATTCCATAGTCCTCTGTTCCACTGATCCTTAGGGGCCATTCAGTATGCAGTTTTATATTAGGCCCCCCGTTCACATCGGCACAATTTGACAGCAATTGGAGCGTCCCAATCAATGCAACGCCACACCAATTTCCAAAAGTAGTTTTGGGACTTCAGGGCCCGGGTGGTCTATTACTCAAGGGATAGTTTCCCTGGCCTTGCTTCCCTCCAGGATAGAGGCTCTCAGGAAGAAAATACTCCAAAAACGCATCAGCCAATAGCGGTCCTGATGTCTTACCCTTTGCCATCTGGAGACTGTTGGTTTCAGGACCGATTGCCACAAATAGGTGGCTCTTACAAGCAATAATTCTCCACGTTTGTGAGTAGTTTTTTTATCAATACATTTACTTGGGATAATGCACTAGGCTGGTGTGCCCTCTTTTTTCTGTGAATTCAACAGATATCTGTGCATGAACTAGGGCTGCAACTAACGATTATTTTCATAATCGATTAATCGAATAATCGGTTAATAACCTTAAAAAAAAAAAAAAAGAAAGGTGATTTTGCATTTTTTTTTTTTTTGGACCAATTTGTTGTTGGGCAGATTAAAAAAACACAATTTGCCGCAAAAACGCATCACATGCTTTTCTACAGCTTCTACATTGAAGTATATTGAACAAAAAAAAAAAAAACTAAATAGCACCGTTTTGCATTAAAAAAAGTTCTTGACCATTCCAAATACGCAGCAGCTGAAAAAATCATGGATGTGAACGTATCCCATAGGACACCATGTAAATGAACTGTAGTGTGTTTCTGCACAAAGCACCAAAAAAACAGAGGTGTGACCCCCGGCCTGAGATGTTTAGTAACATAATGGGGTTAAAAAAAAAAAAAAAAAAAAATAGCAAATAATCGCTACTGTAAGGGGTTAATTTTTTTACTGTGGGACAGTGAAAGTAATATTTACAGTAACAATTTGCTCTTTGTACTATAAAAGGCTAATTTTAGTTTCTTTTCAACCCCATTATGTTACTGGCCGATTAACCACTAGCCGACCAGCCACCGTCATTATACGGCGGCAGGTCGGCTCTCCTGGGCGAGAGCCTGTAGCTATACGTCCGCTCTTCGCTCGCCCCCGACTCCCGTGCGTGTGCCCGGCGGGCGCGATCGCCGCCGGGCACACGCGATCGCTCGTTACAGAGCGGGGACCGGGAGCTGTGTGTGTAAACACACAGCTCTCGGTCCTGTCAGCGGGGGAAATGCTGATTTTCTGTTCATACAAATGTATGAACAGAGGATCAGTGTTTCCCCTAGTGAGGCCACCCCCCCCCCCCCCCACAGTAATAACACGCCCAGGCATACTTAACCCCTTCCCCGCCCCCTAGTGTTAACCCCTTCACTGCCAGTGGCATTTTTATAGTAATCCAATGCATTTTTATAGCACTGATCGCTATAAAAATGCCAATGGTCCCAAAAATGTGTCAAAAGTGTCCGAAGTGTCCGCCATAATGTCGCAGTAACGAAAAAAAAAAAAATAAAAAAAAAATCGCTGATCACCGCCATTACTAGTAAAAAAAATATATTAATAAAAATGCCATAAAAATACCCCCTATTTTGTAAACGCTATAACTTTTGCGCAAACCAATCAATAAACGCTTATTGCGATTTTTTTTTACGAAAAATATGTAGAAGAATACGTATCGGCCTAAACTAAGGAAAAAAATTTTTTTTTATATATTTTTGGGAGATATTTATTACAGCAAAATGTAAAAAATATTATTTTTTTTCAAAATTGTCGCTCTATTTTTGTTTATGGCGCAAAAAATAAAAACCGCAGAGGTGATCAAATACCACCAAAAGAAAGCTCTATTTGTGGGAAAAAAAGGACGCCAATTTTGTTTGGGAGCCACGTCGCACGACCGCGCAATTGTCAGTTAAAGCGTCGCAGTCCCGAATCGCAAAAAGTGCTCTGGTCTTTGACCAGCAATATTGTCCGGGGGTTAATTAGTTAATCGATTATGAAATTAGTAATCGATTCATTTCATAATCGATTCATTGATTCGTTGTTTCGGCCCTAGCATGAACCCTCACAGAGGTCTTCCAAGTCCCCTGAAATCGCACTGAAAGGTGGCTTTGAAATTGTGCGCGTTCAGGTGAACTTGCATGATTTCAAAGCCATGTTCAATGTGAACGACGGCTAGAAAGTTAGAAGTAGCTAAACAAAATGTTGGCACTAGTATGCCCCGATTGGCTACTTAAATGAAATGCTTTAAACCACTAAAAGAAGAAAGGTCCGACTAGAAACAAATCATATTAATAGTACTAGTAGGTAAAGATCTGCACACGTATGGACAATTTAAAATATTATATATCTCTCCCATGGCTTCTTTATTTAAATTTGGGCATGACTGCAGTATAAATAGAAAAAAAAATTGTTCCAGCAGTAACCTGACTGCCTACCTCCACTGCATTGCCTACAGACACAGATTGGCATCTGCAATAACAAATAAAAAAAAAATTATATATTAGAAAAAAAAAAAAAAAAAAAAAAAAGAGTGCAAGAGATTATATACATTTTATTAACTAAATAAAATGATATAACCTAAAGCCCTTATTGGCCGATTTTGCATGCTCCCTAGAGTTCTTCAACTCTAGAGAGAAATAATTCATAATTCAGGGCAGCCACAGTCTGATGTTCTTTGTTCACAGAACTAATAGCCACCGTTTTCTCCGAACTGCAGACTCACATGACGCAAAAAATACATTTTTAGAAAGATTACAAATGCCATCAATGTAATGACACACACCAGGGATTGAACTTGAAGTACAGTGTTTTGATTGCCACTTTCCTGTTCCAAGTACTTTATATGATGAAGCAGTTAGTAACGGTAATAAAAATCAAGAAAATTATAAACCAGTCACCTGGGGACACTCACATTCAAGAAGATTAACTAGTTGTAGAAAATGCCAAATGCAGCAACACTGCAACACAAGATGCAGAATGGTGCAACACCTTCTGCCATCACTATCATGGGACTCTTAGGTGCTCCTTAAAAAATCCTACTCCTAAATCTGTCATTCAACCTGAAACAAAAACACCTGTAATGAATCATTTGTTTGCCATTCACAATATATGTATAAAAACAATCTTACCCACCTATTAAAAAAAAAAAAAAAAATTGATATAATATATATATATATATATATATATATATATATATATATATATAATATCTAATTTTGTTGTTTAAATATCTCCCCCCCCCCCTGTATCCATTACTCACAAACCATTGGCAAAGCCAAAACCATAGGTACACTCCAGACATGTCTTCTGCTCCGGTTTGGTCAGTGACCACCTATGGGACATCCATCTTCATGTTTTATAGGAAGAAACTTTAGAAGATACAAGAATCTTTCGCTAAATTCATCTATTCAAAACCTACTTTAATTCTAAGCCTCTGCTTTCAGAAATTATAATGTTTGGGGGTTCTAAGGAATTTTCTCGAATAAATAAACCACAAACAAAAAAAAAACAAAAAAAAAGGTTTTACATGTATACAAGAGTAATGTTAGAGTTGACCCCTTGACTACTGGGGCAATTCAAAACCCATATAAAAAAAAAAAAATAAAAAAAATTATATATTTCAAAATTTCCGAAGAATTTAAAATCAACTTTTCTAGATAAATAAATCTGGTTTTGCGTCAACCTTTTGTTCTTAAACTATAAAGCTAGGCTTGAATTTTGCACCATGTTTAAATTAGCAAGACAAAAGGCAATAGGAAAAATACAGTCCATTAAGAAAATTTAATGAGGGAATTAAATGCACTTTGTAAAAGCATACTACTGCCAATATCCACCATCCATTTACTGCCTATGACTGGGGATTATACACGATATCCTGGTGTCTTCTAGCTGACACATGAATGTCATCATTCTCACACAGCCCCCCCAGAGAGATATTCACCTACTCTGATAAGTCACACATTTCATCCCCCTCCTGTACAGATCACTCCACAAGCCCACCACCCCCCTCCACACACATCATTTGCTACACTGTAATGTCTCAGGGGCAACATCTCCAATGATATCACAGCATCTGATAACACCCATCATCAGCACCACATGCAAATGAAGTCACTCTAGTAGAGACGTACACCATTTCATACCAGAAGAATGATAAAACAAAGGCTAAAACAATGCCTAGAACAAAGAGTAAAACTAAAAAACGGACAAAACCTTTTATTTCCCAGTCTTGTGAAACGGACTTCATCAGTGTCACATGAGCTATAATATAGTAATATCACAAGTCTAAATCAGCCTCTCACAACATTTTTGAACAAAGGAGAGCCTTTGAAGAACCTCTCTATTCTGCTAATTATTACTAGATCTTCAGTTTACGCTAATGTAATGTGATCGTTAGTGAACAAAACAAAAATAATATTATATATATATATATATATATATATATATATATATATATACACACACACACACACACACACATATACACACACACACACACACACACACTACTACTACATTTGTGATCAGTAGAAAGACTCCCCCTTTACAAATAGCTACATTATCACTGAAGTCAAAGGTTAGTTATCTGAAGGTCAGAAATTGCTCAAGGAACCCCAACAAGCTCTGAAGGAGGTGCCGAGGTTGTGAAAGGATACTCTGGTTCCTTGATGACTGACACACTGGACACAGAAGGGTAATCTAAAAGTACCTCAATGTGTAACGTAAAGGAATTGCAAACACCAAGAATATATCGTAAGAATGAAATGACATATGAAAATATGTTCTGCAAATGTAGAATAGATTTGCATCACCTCCCTACTGGTCTGTCAAGGGCAGAAATTGTCAACTGCTCAAGGAACCTCTAGCAACCCGAGTTGTGAAAGGCTGCTCTAAATCATCTTTTCTACAGCTCCATAAAAATAATAATGACAGCATCTCTGAACATGAATGTACCGGCAATGAAAGGGTTGAATTCTGTTCATCACCTTTCATCAAACACTCCACCTCCTGCGATAACTCCTACTGTGTTAGGTTTGATTCTAATGAATGTTAGCCTAGCATGGAGCACTCTTGAGTCTACTACATTCCATTTGTGTGTTCATCCTTAAAAAAAAAAAAAAAAAAAAAAAAAAAAGATAATAAAAAAAAAAAAAAGCCCTCCACTCTGCCTATTGTACTACAGAAGACTTTAATAGCAGCCTTTCCCATCCAGAGGTGGCTAAGGGTTCCACAACGAGCAGAGGTGGACTCTGCATAGTTAAGGCACCAACCTCCATGAGTGGGGGGGGGGGAGAGACAGAGACAGAAAAACCTTGGTTCGAGAGCATAATTCGTTCCAGAAACATGCTTGTAATCCAAAGCACTTGTGTAAAAAAAAAAACAAAAAAAAGGTTTCGATATACAGGGTATAAAAGAGAGGCACCTCTAAGTGTAGCAATAATTTGCTAAATGTACCTTCATTAAATGTAAGCATATTGCCACACTTAGAGGCTCCTCTCTTCTCTTTTATACTCAGTTGTGACATGACGCTACTCTTATATCAAGACATCGCTTGTATATCAAGGCAAAACTTATTAAAACGTTTTGCAAACGCTCTGAAGCCAAGTTACTCTCAAACCAAGGTTTTACTGTACTTTGAAAAACATTCGTAAAGTCGCTGTTATTATTGACTGTATTGAAGAGCTTTTCCAAAGTACCATCTATTCGAAAGACCACCAGTATATGGCGAGCTTAATGCAGAACTAAAAAGGCAAAACTTTTGATAGAGGTTTTACCATCTATCAGTTCCCCACCCCCCGTGTCCCATTGGGGAGATTTTACCAAATTTCCTGTCCTGTAGCCAAAATAGGAAATGAGAGGAAGTCCCTACAATGTGAGAAAATCCCAGGTTGTCACCAGAGCTAGAGTTCAGATCTTCTTTCACTTGAACGGAAATAGGACAGCAATAAAATTAAACAATCCCTCTCTACTCTGTCCAATACTTGTAAAACTTTATTTTTCTTTAGTTACACTTCAGAGGACACTTGTTTGCTGACCACAAATGTATGGGAGCATTTCTTTCCTGCCCATCAATGAAAGGGTGGCATTTTGTTAGTGATCACCAAGCATTGGCGGTGCGCCCATAGTGGGCGCAGGAGCGCTGCCCCCTCTCTCCTGCACCCATCACTCAATAGATATAGTCGTGCAATGTATGACTATATCTATTGTCGCCGCTGCCGCCCCCTATTCAAGTGTCCGGCCCCCTGTGCAGAATAAACAGTAGTGGGTGTGTTTTGGAAGTGCCCCATTAGAGCCAGAGGCTTGAATAGGCTTCCCGATTAGTGTGCTCTAATCGGCTTCCAAATGGTTAAACAGAGGGCGCACAGGTGTGCGTTCCCGGTTTAAACCATGCTGTGTTAGGGATTTGCTTCCCTAACACTGACCCGCCTCTCAGCCAATCAGGTCCACCGGGTCTGGTTACCGGTCACCTGATTGGCTGAAGCAACATTGTGGGAGCATGAAGGAGGATGGTGCTGACCCTAGGAAGGTAAGTGCCAGGCTGGGGACAAACTGGTGGCGTTTGATGGGCACAGTGGCGGCGATTGATGTTTTTTTTTTTCAGTTTGTTTGCTCCCCCCAAAAAATTGAGCACCAGCCGCCTCCAAGGTACAAATTGGGTCACGGACCACCATTATAAGGAGGACATTTCCTCCCTAACCATCAAACTACTAAGTACTAATCTTACTACTGCAAGCTGGAGCCAATTCAAGCAAGACCTGAAAATGATTCCAATCCTTGGTATAAGGTCAAGGCAGGCTGACTTGGACTATCCTGGCACTATGGATCGGTCAGGCAGAATATAGAACGTACCCTTCTCCAATGTCAGCCTGGCATTGCTCACCCAATCTCTAATGCCACACTAAATCTCTGTCACTTGTACCATTTAATGTCATGATCTCACATTAGATGCCAATTGAGTGTCACATAAGATGCCCACACTAGGCTAGTCAAGGGATTAGCTCAGAGATCCCTATGCAGCCAGACACACTTGTAGAGGAACATCTGCTGCCACACTTACTTTGTCCTGTTTGCTGTCCTCCAGCTGGGGGGCCACAGCTGTGGCAGGTGGGGACTTGATGGCACTTCCTCCAGTGCTGGAAGAGTTTGTGGCAGTTGGGTTAGTGCTGCTGGTGGGGCTGGATGCCCCCTTGTCCCCAGTGTCCACCTTGATGAGCCTGTGCTTTGGGGACACATACTTGACATCAGGAGAAGGAGAGGATGGGGACGGGGCAGTAGAGGCAGGAGGAGCAGAGGGCACCACAGAGGAGTTCGCTGAGGAGGAGGAAGTTGTAGTAGCTCCAGGAGGAGGAGTAGTAGTAGTAGTATAGGGGTCCTCGAAGTCCCTCTCCTTCTGCAGCTTGTAGGCAGTGAGGATATCGGGCTGTCCGGCGGGGGTGACGGGGAATTGGAGTCCGGTGGAGTGCAGGTGGTGGTGATGATGGTGGTGGTGGGTCTGCCCTCCTCCTGCCTGGCACTGCCGGTAATCCGGTTTAGGAGGGGCAGGAGGCGGCGGCTTGGAGCTCTTGAAGCCCAGGTGCTCCTTGATCCATTTGGCCATGCTGCCGGCGCATTGCTGTCCCGTGCTGGAGGCGGCTGGGGGGCTTCCTCGGCTCGGCTCCGCTCTGACGGTCCTGCTGGGCTCCGCTGACTGCTGCTGGGCACCGCTGGTTGGGACAGAGGAGTGTCCGCTCAGCAGCATGAGAGGCGCGGGGCAGAGTCAGGGAGAAGCCGGCTAAACAATCGGGAAGTGGAGGAGGAGGCGTGCGGAGCAGCTGATCCGATGTGTATGAATGAGCGGAGTGTGGCCGGAGCACGTTATATACATATACACACTCCGAGCCGAGCTGAGACTGCGCCATCTACCGGCCTCCAACCTCACTCCATTCACAGCTTCCTTCTACAACTCCAATGTTCAATATTTATCATTCCACGCTTACTCACTTCCGATGGCTTGTGTACTATAAACCCTTTCATGACTTATTGTTTTCTATTTTCTATTCTACTTATATTTAACATCATTTTGGCTGTATTATCTCTTCTTCCAAGCCGTCATTCTCCAGGTGTTATTGTTAATGAAGAAATAAATTGTATTGTATATCTTTTGAAAATAAAATATTTTGAAAGTAAACCCTTTCATGACTAAGCCTATTTCTGACATTTGGTGTTTGCAAGTTAAAATCCGTATTTTTTTGCTAGAAAATTACTTAGAATCCTTAAAGCGGATGTGTTATTAGAAAAAAATATTAAAAGCCAGCAGCTACTGACTTTTAATATTAGGACACTTACCTGTCCTGGAGTCCAGCGCCGTCCGCAGCAGAGGATGAGCGATCGCTCGTCTCTCTGCTGCTCCCCCCGCCATCCTCAGTGAGGGAACCAGGAAGTGAAGCGCTCCGGCTTCACTACCCGGTTCCCTACGGCGCATGCGCGAGTCGCGCTGCGCCCACCGATTGGCTCACACACTGTGTGCTGGGTGCCGAGTGTTCCCAGCACACAACGGGGGACAGACGGGAAGTCTGGAAAAACCCGTCTTTTGCCCGAGACGTGTGGCCGGAATTGGGTGCAAATACCTGTCTTTAGACAGGTATCTGCACCCCCCTCCCCCCAAATCTGACACCGGAGGGGGGGCGGGTTCCGATGAGCGTGAGTTCCACTTTAGGGTGGAGCTACGCTTTAAACATATAGGGCCAGATTCAGGTACAAATACGGCGGCGTAACGTATCGTCTTTACGTTACACCGCCGCAAGTTTTTTTCGTAAGTGCTTGATCCACAAAGCACTTAAAGTAACGTAAAGACGTCCGGCGCAAGCCCGCCTAATTCAAATGGGGCGTGTACCATTTAAATTAGGCGCGCTCCCGCGCCAAACGTTCTGCGCGTGCTCCGTTAGTAAATTTCCCGACGTGCTTTGCGCGAAATTACGACGCCCCGACGTGTTTGTGAATGGCGACGTGCGTAACGTACTTACGCCGAAAAAAAAAATATTAAAAATTCGACGCGGGAACGACGGCCATACTTTAACATGGCTGGTGTAAAGTTAAGCAATGAAAAAGATTGCTTAACTTTTCGACGGGAAAAAACTACGTTACGCACCCAAGTAGCTTCGTGGATCGCCGTAAAAGCTAATTTGCATACCCGACACTGGAAAACGACGCAAACTCCACCCAGCGGCGGCCGAAGTATTGCAGCCTAAGATCCGAAGGCGTACAAAGCCGTAACCTGTCAGATCTTAGCCAAAAGCCGTCGTACCTTGTTTGTGAATCACAAATTAAGATACGACGCGGCAAATTTGAAAATACGCCGGAGTATCAGTAGATACTCCGGCGTATTTGTTCTGTGAATCTGGCCCTAAATATATTTTTTAGCAGAGAATAAAATGGGGATTGTTGCAATATTTTATATCACACGGTATTTGTGCAGCGGTCTTTGAAACGTAAATTTTAAATAAAGTAAACAGTAAAGTTGGCCCAATTCTTTTGTATAATGTGAAAGATGATGTTACGCCGAATAAATAGATACCAAACATGTCACGATTTTAAATTGTGCTCATTCGTGGAACGGCAACAAAGTGCGGTACCTAAAAATCTTAATAGCCGACGCTTTAAATTTTTACCAGGTTAGAGTTACAGAGGAGGTCTAGTGCTAGAATTATTGCTCTCGCTCTGACGCTCGCGGCGATACCTCACGTGTGTGATTTGAACACCGTTTACATATGCAGGCGCAACTTCCGTATGCATTTTCTTTGCTGCGGGCACTGATGAGGCGGCACTGATGGGCACTGATAAAGTGCCACTGATGGGCACTGATGAGGAGGCACTGATATGTAGAATTGATGGGCACTGATAGGCGGCACTGATGGGCACCAATAGGCGGCACTGATAGGAGACAATGATGGGCACTGACAGGCGGCACTGATGGGCACTGACAGGCGGCTGTGATGGGTACTGACAGGCCAGTCAGGATAACAGAACCACTTCCCAGACGTCAATATGCTATTGACCGGGTGGGAAGTGGTTAAAAAAAAAAATGTCATCACTTTTATTGTTGTCACAATGAATGAAAGCATCCTTTGTGACAGTAATAGGTGGTGACAGGTACTCTTTATGGAGGGATCGAGGGTCTAAAGACCCCAAATCCCTCCTTTGCACTTCTGAGTATTCAGATGAGCAAAACCTGTGATTCTGAATACTGTCATCATTTTTTTTTTAAACCGGGGCCATTGGCAGTCGAGTAAACCGGAAGTGACGTTGTGACCTGTGTAGGTGTTTGTGTGTAAGTGTAGATATTTATTTCCCATATCTCTGTATATTGTGTTCACTGAGATGCACATCCAAGAGTCTTTTAAAAATACCAATACTCCCCGATGTGAGCTCCACAGCCTTATCGCCCTGACAGTAAAAAACCTCCTACGCAGCTTAACCACTTGAGCCCCGGCATATAGTCAAATGACGGCGGCAAGGTGGCTCTATAAATCCCAGCCACCGTCATTTGACGTCTTCGCATCCTCTGGCCACTGGGGGGCGCCCGTGCCGCCGACGGCGATTGCTCGCACCCGGCGCGTCCCTGACAATCTGATACGCGTGCCTGGTGGCCGCGATGTCCGCTAGGTACCCGCGATCAGCAATGACAGAGCAGGGACGTGGAGCTCTGTGTGTAAACACAGAGCTCCACGTCCTGTCAGGGAGAGGAGACTGATGCTATGTCTCTTGTACATAGGGACACAGCACCGGTCACCTCCCCCAGTCAGTCCCCCTCCACACACAGTTAGAACACACCCAGGATACACATTTAACCCCTTCTTCGCCCCCCTAGTGTTAACCCCTTCCCTGCCAGTCACATTTATACAGTAATCAACGCATTTTTATAGCGCTGTTCGCTGTATTAATGTGAATGGTCCCAAAAATGTGTCAAAAGTGTCCGATGTGTCCGCCGCAATATCGCAGTCCTGACAAAATTCGCAGATCGCCGTATTACTAGTAAAAAAAAAAAATGTCAGAATTCTATCCCCTATTTTGTAGTCACTATAACTTCTGGGCAAACCAATCACTATACGCTTATTGCGATTTTTTTTTTTTTTAACAAAAATATGTAGAATACATATCGGCCTAAACTGAGAAAAAAAATAGTTTTTTTTTAAAAAAAATGGGATATTTATTATAGCAAAAAGTAAAAAATATCGTGTTTTTTTTTCAAAATTGTTGCTCTTTTTTTGTTTATAGCGCAAAAAATAAAAACCGCAGAGGTGATCAAATACCACCAAAAGAAAGCGGTATTTGTGGGGAAAAAAGGACATCAATTTTGTTTGGGAGGCATGTCGCACGACCGCGCAATTTTAATTTAAAGCGACGCAGTGCTGAAAGCTGAAATTTCGCCTGGGCAGGAAGGGGGTATATGTGCCCAGTAAGCAAGTGGTTAAAGAGGTTCCAAACTTCCCATTACATTTACTGTAAATATCTCCTAAACGTGCACCATTTAGGAGATATTTACAGTATACTGCGCCGATGATGTCGCATACTTTCTAAAGAAACGAGCACCAGTGACGTTTCTTCAGTAGCGAGTGCCGTGGCATATGCGTCACAGGGCCGGAGTCCGCGGCCTCTGATTTTTTTTTTTAGCAAGGGTTTATTTCCTCTTTAGGGTTAAACTGATTCTTCTCCAGTCTCATTGTGTGGACCTATGTCCTCTTACACTTCCTGAGATGTTTTTTTTTCCTACGCTCCCCATGTTGATGTCGACAAGCGCCTCGTCCCCACAACCCTGGCACAGTGGTTGTGGGGGTCTGCGGGTGTGGGTTTATCGGAATCTGGAAGCCTCCTTTAACAAAGCGGCCCCAGATCCTGACCCCCCCCCCCCTCTGTGTGAATGGGTAGGGCCCCATCAGTCAGTTATCCTTCGGTCGAAAAAATTTAGAACTTGCTTTAAAATTGAAATGATAGACTGGTAACCGATAAGTCAAAACCGACGGTTAGTATGCAAAAGCATTGGTTAAAAACCCGCACATGCTCACAATCAAGTCGACGCATGCTTGGAAGCATTGAACTTCGTTTTTTTCAGCACATCGTTGTGTTTTACGTCACAGCGTTGGACTCAATCTTTTTTTGAACTGATGGTGTGTAGGCACATCAGACCATCAGTCAGCTTCATCGGTTAACCGATGAAACGGAACTTCAGTCCGTTTTCATCAGTTTGGACTGATCGTGTGTACAGGGCCTAATGCGTTTGCTTGCTCTAATATTCACTTTAGTGGGGGGTTTTTTACAGAAATTTTACGTTTCCTAGACCTTTGCAGTAATATCGTGTGACATAAAAAATGACCACTATATTATTGTCTAGGGATATCTGCTTTCAGGGAATATATAATGTTTGGGGGTTTTGTGTAATCTTCAGGCCTAAAATGTTTTTTTAAACATGTGTGCAAAAATGGCTCTGGCCAAGAAAAGGTAAATTGACAAAAGTGGGAGTTGGGAAGAGGCAGGAAAGAGGGAGAGTGGGGCAAAGTTGCTCCACCATCGGCCTCTGGGTTATACTTGCCTCTGGGCCAAAAGATGCCAGTCAGCCCCTGCCAGGGTTTTTGGAGGGACATATGGTCCTCCCCCCACCCTTGTGATCATGAAAAATCTGAGGCCTCGTACACACGGACGGACAATCCGATGAAAACGGTCCGCCGGACCGTTTTCATCGGACATGTCCGCTGCCGGATTTTGGTCTGATGTGTGTACACACCATCAGACCAAAATCCCTGTGGACAGCGAACGCGGTCGCGACGTGGCCGCGATGATGATGCGGCGACGTGCGCAACTCGAAGGCCAATGCTTCCACGCATGCGTCGAATCACTTTGACGCATGCGAGGGCTTTTGGCCGAGCGGACATGTCCGGTGAGTCGTACAGACGACCGAACATGTCCGACGGACAGGCTTCCAGCGGACATGTTTCATAGCATGCTAAGAAACATTTGTCCGCTGGAAACCTGTCCGCTAGGCCGTGAATCCGGTCCGGTCGGCCGTACAGACGACCGAACATGTCCGTGGAAACTGGTCCGAAGACCAGTTTCAGCAGACATGTACGGTCGTGTGTACGAGGCCTCAGACTGTTTTCCTCGATCCATCACTTTTCTACGCTCTATGGGCCACTTGCCTGGACGTGCCCCCCAGGCCTAAAGCTGCCAGCCCTCCCCTGTATATAGGCAAGGGCGGGGACACCAAGTGATATAACTGAGTGACCCCGTACCCTTCTGATGTCATGTGAAGTCAGAGGGGTGCGGGGTCATCCGGTTACGACAGCGGGAGGCCCCGCCCTTGCCTATAGAACACCTGTCACAGCCAAAAGACAAGAGGTCACCGGGAGGCAGAATTTCTTTGTGTTTTATTTTTTATTTTTCGGGTCCGTCGGGAGGCGTGGTTGACAATGGATGTACACTCTTTTTTTTTTTTTTTTAATAAAGAAATTGTCAAAAACTGTCTATTGTGGTTTTTATTTTTATGACACTTTTTTCCCCGTCAGTCAACCAGGTAGGAGATATGCACACTTACATTGTACCATACTGGATCAATAAAATCAGTACCGGAACAATACCATACAGGTTCATTTTTAAAGCCCTTTTCAGAATGGCAATGGGGTGCTGATGGCTGGAGCGCTTTTTACACTCCTGCACCCAGCACTAGAAGAAGTCGTACTACTGCCTGGCAGAGTGATTTCCACCTGACAGGTGACTGTTTGCATACCTCCCAACTGTCCCTGATTTCGAAGGGACTGTCCCTGATTTGGAGCAATGTCCCTCATTTTCCTTATTTGTCCCTCATTTTGATCTGATCTATAAAGTTGTATATAAAATGCACTTTTAATCTATCAAAAAGTGTTTCCCAGTGCTAAACCTTTCATCTGATTTCTAAATTGCTGCATTTGTAAATTCCAAAAGCCAATACAAAAGAAATAGTAGCGGTAAAAAAGCACTTGTGGGTTTAACCAATCTTATTTTTTTGTACAATTCTCCTTTAAGGGGGCGTGGCAAGGGGTGTGTCCCATACCTACATACTTTTGCTGATAGGTGTCCCTCATTCCCATCTCAGAAAGTTGGGAGGTATGCTGTTTGTCCCAGCCTGCTCCTCTGACACAATGGCATTCAGGGACCAAGAAAGAGGAGTAATGCTACACTAGAGCAGCTTGGGTGTAAAGTAGGCAATTTCCTGTGAGCAGTCGACTGATTAACTACTTAGGGGGATGTCACCACTGATACAGCATGAAGAGGTTATTTAACACTAAAGCCTCATACACACGATCAGATTATTAACGGGAATTGTGTGATGACAGGCTGTTGTCAGAAAATTTGACCGTTTGAATGCTCCATCAGACAATTGTTGTCCGATTTTCCGTGGACAAATGTGGGATAACATGCTTTAAAATTGTCCACCAACAATTGTGTGTTGTCGGATTTTACGATCGTGTGTACACAAATTCGTCGGACAAACGTCCAAAGTACAATGGCAATGCTCACCAAACAAAACATTAGCAGAAGGTGCCCAAAGGGTGGCGCTAAAGAGCTGAAAAACCATGACGTTTAGTGTTTGTTGGCCGAAAATTCTTTGCCGTTTGTATGCAAGACAAATTCCTGGCCAACGCCCTTCGGACAAAAGTCCTACGCTTTGTCCGCTGAAAATCCAAATCGTGTGTACAAGGCTTAACACTCATTACTACTGCATTAGTAACCAGTGGCAGTGTTAATTTACCCCTTCATGCAGCATTATGAAGGAGTTAAAGTGGTAGTAAAGTATTTTTAACCATTTCAGCCCCGGAAGATTTGGCTGCTCAATGACCAGGCCATTTTTTGCGATACGTGACTGCGTCGCTTTAACTGACAATTGCGCGGTCATGCGACACTGTACACCAACAAAATTTACGTCCTTTTTTTCCCCACAAATAGAGTTTTGTATTTTGAAAAAAAAAACACAATATTTTTTACTTTATGCTATAATAAATATCCGACATTAAAAAAATAATAATATTTTTTCCTCAGTTTAGGCCAGTGTTTCTCAATTATAGTCCTCAGGCCCCCCCAACAGGTCAGGTTTTCAGGATTTCCCTCAGATGAAAAGGCTGTGGTGATTACTAAGGCAGTGAAACTGATCAAATCACCTGTGCAAAATAATGGAAATCCTGAAAACCTGACCTGTTGGGGGGGCCTGAGGACTGGAATTGAGAAACACTGGTTTAGGCCAATACGTATTCTTATCATTATTTTTTTTACTAGTAATGGCAGGAATCTGTGATTTTTATCGGGACTGCGATATTGCTGCGGACAGATCGGACATTTTTGGGACCAGTGACAATTACACAGCAATCAGTGCTATAAAAATGCACTGAATACTGTATAAATGTCACTGGCAGGGAAGGGGTTAACACTAGGGGGTGATCAAGGGGTTAACTGTGTTCCCTAGGTGTGTTATAACTGTAGGGGGGGATGGGACTGACTAGGGGAAGAGAAAGATCGGTGTTCATACATAGTATGAACACACAATCTCACTTCTCTCCCCTGAGAGAACCGGGATTTGTGTGTTTGCACACACAGATCCCGGGTTCTCGCTCTGTCACGACTCACGAGTGATCCGGGTGCCCGGCGGTCATCGAGTGCGCCCCTAGTGGCCAAAAGGTGAAGCGACATAAGGTAACTTATTTTCGCCCAGCCGTGTCATTCTGCCACAGTAAAACTTCACTGGCTGGTCGGCAAGTGGTTAAACGACGTGGCTCGGTCAATCAGACGGCTGGAGCATGTGAACCCAGAAAGAAGACTGGGCGAAGATGTAAGCCCTGTCAGCAGTGACAGCGCACCACTGGAGAACTTCGTTCTGAGGTAAGCTTTTTTTAAAGGCTATGGTTTACTACCGCTTTAATACTGCCACTGGCCACTAATACAGCATGAAGGGGTTAATTAGCACTGCCACTGGTTACCATTGTAGCAGTGTCCAGAGTAGGTGTTATTTAACCCCTTCATGCTTTATTAGTTGCCGATGGCAATGATAATTAACCTATTCGTGCGGCATTAGTGGATAGTGGCATTGTTTATTTGGGCTCATCCAGACAGGCGGTAAGCCCTTTTCACCAATCTGAGCCGCTGTCTGCTGTGTATAGATCCATCTCGGAATTGCATGCAGGCAGCCTATAGAAGTGGATGCAGATACAGTGGCTGCACAGACACAATCATGTGCCAAAATTTGAAATACAGGAAGGAGCAGGAGTACAGATCCAAACACAGACATGGCGCTTTTGAATCCATGCACCTGCTCCTTTCAGCATGCCAAAATTTGATTGTGTCTGTTTGGTCACTGTGCTTTCTGTGGGCTGCCTGCATGCAGCTCCGAGGTGGATTCAGATACTCCAAGATACTTGGAGGACAGATCTGATTGCCCATCTAAATGAGCCCTTAACCCTGTCATGCTGTATTAGTGGCCAGTGTCAGAGTTTATTAACCCCTTCATGCTGCCTTCACCAATGTGAAGGCATGTTTTAATAGCACTGCCATTGACCATCATTGTTGAAAAAAGGTTAATGGGCTAGTGTCATGGATATGCAGTAATGTTTGTCTGTCAGCTTACCTCCTCCATGTGTTCACCTCAGAGGCCAGCCACTCTCATCTGACTGCTTAAGTAATCTCTCTTCTAGCATGGCTCCACCCCAGGCCCTATCAGGGAACTCTATATTAACCTGTGCACTGCAAGACACCCGTGCTGATCAACAGTGTTTGTTAAGCTATTGTGTGTTTGAGTTCCTGCTTGCCGTGGGCTATGTCTGTCTCTGTTTTACTGATCTTGGCTTGTTCTCAACTATCCCTGTCTGCTTGTGACCTTGACGTTTGGCGTGTCCTTTGTTTATCCTTGTCTGCCAGTCGCCCCGACCTTTGGCTTATCCCCTCACTATCTTTTGTATCCTGAGCTGCTGCTTCCCCTCTATCCTCTATAGCCTACTGTGAGCGTGAGCTGGGGGACTCTGGGGACCGCGACCTGGATCCAGTTGCAGAGCAGTCCATCCTCATCACTAGAGGCTCTGGTGAACACCTGTTGGATTTTAGACTCCACGCCCTGGGGAATCTTAGGCTCTAGCTCCCTGTGTGATCCCTGTTAGTGGCCCAGTGGACCTGACTTCCTTAGCGACCCAGTTTTCCGTTCACTAGCGGTCAGCCATAGGGTCCACTAGCTTAGCGATGCACTCCTGACCCCAACGGTGTGCATCTGTCACCTGACCGCATGTGACCTGACAGCTAGCAATAAAGAAGGGGGGGGACAGATTAAATAGCATAACACCACCATACCTCCCAAGATTTTGAGATGGGAATGAGGGACACCTACTAAAAAATGTATGTAAGTATAGGACACGCCCCCTGCCACACACCCTTAAAGGAGAATTAACCAAAAAAGGCTAATTAAATCCACAAGGACTTTTTATTACCACCACTATTCCTTTATATTGGCTTTCAAAATGTACAAATGCAGCAATTTCGAAATTGGATGAAAGGTTTAGCACTGGGAAACACTTTTTGAAAGATAAAAAGTGCATTTTATATACAACTATTTGAATCAGACCAAACTGAGAGACAAAATGGGGGGACAGAGGGACATTGCTCCAAATCAGGGACAGTCCCTCAAAATCAGGGACAGTTGGGAGCTATGCACCACTGACCAGGTGATATTGTTTTAGTGACTGGCACCAATGATGGAGGTTATTGTAGTGGACACTGGCACCAACCCTGGGGGTTATTTTTGCAGAAACTGGGACTCATTTGTAAAAAATTGGGGGGGGGGGGGCATAGTTTGCAATTTTCAACCTAAAGTCGGTTTTTGACCTTAGGTCCACATCCATGTCAGCAGTAATCAACAAATACTACCAGTCTGGTAATCTCACTTTCCCACAAATACCTCTACTTGTCACTGACCTCCTCTCCATCTGTTCCATCTGCAGTGAGAGTGTAAGCTGTATGCAGAAATCTATAGTCTCGGTTTCTGTACACCTTCAGTATAGAAGGGGATATCATTACCTAATCCAAGCCTTTCCATCTGGTAACAGTGGTGGTGCATCTATAGGGGGCGTTGGAGCGTCTGGCTCTCGCACCTCCACTGATAATAACATAGATTGATGCGTTGCATGAATCTATGTTATTGTTGCCGGCTGCCGCCGACTATTCAGATGGCCGGACGGCGAGTGCTGGCCACCTGAATAACGGCAGCTGGTTGGCTGTGCGGAAGTGCCTACCAGAGCCAGCGGCTTCGAGGGCGGGACTAGGGAGAAGACATAGAGGGAGCGTGGAGGGAGGATGGCTGACCTGAAAAAGGTAAGTGCCGGGAGACGGGGGGGGGGGGGGGGGGAGCAATCCGGCGGTTTTCGAGGGGGGCACAATGGCATGGCACAGTGGCGACAATTAATGGGCACAGTGGCTGCGTTTGGCATGGCACAGTGGCGACAATTGATGGGCACAGTTGCGACAATGGCATGGTAAAGTGGCTGCGTTTGGCATGGCACAGTGGCGACAATTGATGGGCACAGTGGCGACAATGGCATGGCACAGTGGCTGCATTAGGCATGGCACAGTGGCAACAATTGATGGCACAGTGGCGACAATGGCATGGCACAGTGGCTGCATTTGGCATGGCACAGTGGCGACAATTGATGGCACAGTGGCTGCGTTTGGCATGGCACAGCGGCGACAATTGATGGGCACAGTGGCTGCGTTTGGCATGGCACAGTGGTGACAATTGATGGCACAGTGGCTGCGTTTGGCATGGCACAGTGGCAACAATTGATGGCACAGTGGTTGCGTTTGATGGCATGGCACAGTGGCTGCATTTGATAGCATGGCACAGTGGTGACAATTTTATGGCACAGTGGCGACAATTTTATGGCACAGTGGCGACAATTGTATGGGTACAGTGAGGCTGCAATTGATGTTTTTTTTTTTTTTTTTCATTTGTTTGCGCCCCCCCCAAAAAAATTTGAGCACCAGCTGCCACTGTCTGGTAACAAATGTGAGAAGTAAATGATTCTTGACACTTGTTTGGTATTAACTTAATGCTCATTCATGTCCTCTTCCATGCAAGAAAGATGTGGCACCCATTTGTCCTGTTCTGTTTACAAGCTTTGTCTGTAACATCTCTGTGTTTTCACATGCTTAAGCTACATTTTCACCTTTTAGTGGAAAGTGTTAAAAAAATCTTGTTTGCTACAGTAAGTTACTAGACACACATATAAAATGCATGTAAAACACACCATGATAATGCACAGCATGCCATATCTATGTGAAAATAATTTGAAAAACAAAGATGAAACTCTGCTAAAAAATACTCATTTGTCTGTTATTCTTGTCTAAATGCCATAGCCCAAGCCTTGTGTGTCTGCTTGTTCTATGTCTGAGGTTTTTTAACCTGCATTATTAATTCCAAATTTACATGACTTGTATATCATTTAGGAACAAACTACATACATCTATACATACAGCTTTATACCAGATGTTTTCCATCAGGGTCCTCCTCCAGAGGTTGTTAGAGGATCTTTCAGCTGTGACTTGTTGACCTCTCATTTGACGGTGCCTGCATAGTTCCCAGCCAGTGCCACTTGGCAGAGCCATTGGCATGACCCCAATTATCTTTTTGGCTGTCTGTAAGGGTGACATACTGACCACCAATGTAAGAGTGGCATCCTTCCCAATTACCCCAGATGAATTAATTTTGGCAGGAGTTCCCTGAGACCATATTGTGGAATTAAATGTGCAGGTTGACACATTTCAGGTGTAGAACAAGAATGTATGCAAGGCTTAAAGTGGATGTAAACCCACTCTCATCCTTTCTAAACTACTGCCATAGTGCTGATCTATAAGGATATATATGCCTTCTGCATATACCCTTACCTGTGAAATGTCTCCCCTCTGTCTGTTATAAGAACTGAAAAAGAGTCTGAAGGAGCCTGGCATCACACCCACAATCCAGTGATCATAGGTGCAATGTTTTGTTGGCTTACTGAATTATTTGCATAAACAGCAAAATAAAATTAAATATATATATATATATATATATATATATATATATATATATATATATATATATATATATATACTGTGTGTGTGTGTATATATATATATATATATATATATATATATATATATATATATATATACTGTGTGTGGGTATATATATATATGTATATATATATATATATATATATATATATATATATATATATATATATATATATAGTGGCAGCAGGCAGGTTAAATTCCCTGGTTGCATCCAGGATGCAATGTACATATCTCCTAGGTTCAGGCTTTATGCCAGTTTATACCTCTAGGGGAAGTGCTGGGAGTCCTGCTGGGAGGACTTGATGAGCCCAGCTGAATTAGGTGGGCTTGTTAGGTCCTCTACAAAAACTCCCAGCATGCAGAGAAATGTGCTCCAACATGGAACCAGACCTGTGTGAATAGTCTGGGGAGTGGTCTCTGTGCGGTGAGACAAAGCCTGTGTGACTACTACTACTACTACTACTACTACTACTACTACTACTACTACTACTACTACTACTACTACTACTAAGAATCTGAACAGCAGGGAGTTAGGGACTGGAGCAGCACTAGGCTGTACCCAGGTTTTAGTTAGGGACATTGATGTGTTTAGTAAGCGGTCAAGTGACCAGGGTTTATTTTTGTATTTCTTTTGTTTCTGTCACATTTATTTTTGTATATAGTTTAAGTAAAAACCGCACCTTTTTGTTTTCCTCCTACCACTGTCTAATGTGCCTAATTTGTTTTTGTGTGCTGAACCCATCCAGGGCGCCACACCCACCCACTGCCGGGCTAACCCCATCACAATATATATATATATATATATATATATATATATATATATATATATAAAATGTGTGTACGTACGTACGTACGTACGTACGTACGTACATACATACATACATACATACATACACTATATTACCAAAAGTATTGAGACACCTGTCTTTACATAAACTTTAAAGGCATCCCAATCTTAGTCTGTAGGGTTCAATATTGAGTTGGCCCAACATTTGCAGCTATAACAGATTCAAGTCTTCTGGGAAGGCTGTCCACAAGGTTTATGAGTGTGTCTATGTTTGAATGTTTGACCATTCTTTAAGGCCTCGTACACACGACCGAACATGTCCGCTGAAACTGGTCCGCGGATTCGACGCATGCGTGGAAGCATTGAACTTCCTGGTTCGCGCACGTGGCCGCGTCATCGTTGCTGCCACGTCACCACGTTCTCTGTCCGCGGGGATTTTGGTCTGATGGTGTGTACACACATCAGACCAAAACCTCTCAGCAGACATGTCCGATGAAAACGATCCACGGACCGTTTTCATCGGACATGTCTGGTCGTGTGTACAAGGCCTTAGAAGCATATTTGTGAGGTAAGGCACTGATGTGGATGAGAAGGCCTGGCTCGCAGTCTCCATCATAATTCATCTCAAAGGAGTTCTATTGGGTTGTGGTCAGGACTCTGGGCAGGCCAGTCAAGTTCCTCCACCCCAAACTCGCTTATCCATGTCTTTATGAACCTTGCTTTGTACACTGGTGTGCAGTCATGTTGAAACAGAAAGACGCCATCCCCAAACTGTTCCCACAAAGTTGGAACCATGAAATTGTCCAAAATGTCTTGGTATGATGACGCCTTAAGAATTCCCTTTAATGGAACTAAGGAGCCAAGCCCAACCCCTGAAAAACAACCCCACACCATAATCCCACCCCACCCCCCCTCCACCAAATTATTTGGACCAGTGGATGAAGCAAGATCCTTAAAGACATGGATAAGTGAGTTTGGGGTGGAGGAACATGACTGGCCTGCACCAGATCTCAACCCAATAGAACACCTTTGGAATGAATTGGAGCGGAGGCTGCGAGCCAGGCCTTCTCGTCCAACATCAGTGCCTGACCTCACAAATGCGCTTCTGGAAGAATTGTCAAACATTCCCATAGACACACTCCTAAACCTTGTGGACAGCCTTCCCAGAAGAGTTGAAGCTGTTATAGCTGCAAAGGGTGGGCCAACTCAAAATTGAACCCTAAAGACTTAGGCCCCTTTCACAGGGGCGGACTGTTCAGGTCAGTTTTTTTGACGGACCTGAATGGGTGGTCCATGCAAATCCGTCTATGGAGCGACGGATTTCAGCGGTGACCATGTCCGCTGACATCCAATCTGGTGCGATCCGCTAAAATCAGACGTATGGCGATACATTCGCCATCCGTCCTGGCGGATCGGATCGAGTGAGATCTGATGAAAAAATTAGTGGTGCTCAACAAGCCCCTCCCTGCTCTGTGAACAGAGAGGGACCTGTCATCCACCGGCTCAGCGGAGATCAATGGAGAGATCTCCCGCTGAGCTGGTGGATTCCACTGCAATGGATCCACACAGTGTGAATGAGGCCTTAGATTGGAATGCCATTAAAGTTCATGTGCGTGTAAAGACAGGTGTCCCAATACTTTTGGTAATATACTGTTTATATATATATAATATTTTTCTACTAATATATCTTCAGTCCTGCACCTTCTCCACCCTGAAGTATCACTCGGAAAATAAGTGAGAAATCCAACTGGGAAGATTTTTCATAATGTGCTTAGTAGGAACTGAGGTGCAAGAATCTGATAGTTGAGAATACAGGCCCAGATTCAAGAAGCACTTGTGCCCGCGCAACCATAGGTTACGCAGCGCAAGTGCTTACTTGCTCCGGTGTAACGAGTGCTCCTGATTCAGGAACCTCGTTACACCGACTGCAGGCTAAAATCTGCGCGGCATAAGGCTCTTATGCCTCGCAGATTTTATGCTGCATTCTTGCGTGGGCCGCTAGGGGGCATTCCCATTGTGTATCAGCGTGTAGTATGCAAATTGCATACTACCACTGATTCACAAGCTTGCGTGGGCCCCGCGCAAGCCAGGTACTGAGTTTCCGTACAGCTACCTTTAGCGCAAGGCTGCCCCTTCTAATAGTAGGGGCAGCCAATGCTAAAGTATAGCCGGCCTTCCCGCGCCGTGAAATTTGAATTTCACGGCGTTTGCGTAAGTGAAACGTGAATGGCGCTGGACGCCATTCACGTTCACTTAGAAGCAAATGACGTCCTTGCGACGTCATTTGCCGCACTGCACGTCGGGAAAGTCTCCCCACGGAGCATGCGCTGTACGCTCGGCGCCCCCGGTGGGATCATTTAACTTGCGCGCGCTTATGCCGGGCAAATTTGCCGGCGCGCCCTCGCAATTCACGAAGCTACTGCTCTGTGAATCGAGGGCAGCGCAAAATATTTGCGGGGGCGCAGGGCAAAATCGTTGCCCTGCTCCCCCGCAAATATCACGCAATTCTACTTGAATCTGGGCCACAGACAAGTAGATGATTTCAACCCCTTTTGCAATCCTAAATTATCCTAATAATTCTAATAAACTTTACTGTGATACTGCTTGCTATTTTCTTCTCTGTTCAACTCGGAGTATATAGGTAATTGTAAATAAATTACCTATATACTCTGATATATATAGGTAATTATAACAGAATTTATTTACTGTATACAAATGTATCTGCTGCAGAACATATATTTACGTAACATGCAAATATAACATTTCCTTCAGATGCAATGTACATATAGTGCATTCAAATCTAAATGTAGAACCTTATAATTAAATGACAAAATGAATCTATTCTGTTCAAGTTGAGTAAAATGACATTACATTATAAATTACATGAATGAATATTGATTATTCCCTGTTGAGTTTTATATCTTGTATGCAAATGAACATGCAAAATGTATTCTATAATGCTAAAAATAAAATGACAAATGCTGTGATTAAATCCCAAACTCCTGGATATTAGCAAACACCCTGCCACTCCCCTCTAACCAACCACTGGTAAGAAAATAAAACCCTATCTAAATGCCCGTTTTACTTAAAGCGGAGTTCCACCCTAAAAATGAACTTTCTATTAATAGCTTGCCTTTAATGTAAAAAAAAAAATGTTTTTACTCACTTCTATCTGGCTGTTACTAGGCAGATTTTGTAATCTGCCTAGTTCCTGGTTCTAGGTGGTTCAACTCCCTGTCCTAAGACCCCATTGCCTCCTGGGCATTACTGTGCCTAAAAATCGCCCAGAATGTACCTCTCCCTGAAAACCAGGAAGAAAAAGGAACTGGGCTTCACATGCCCACACATATGATGGATACGGCCACAACATGAGCTGGAGGATATAAGGCAAGTGTTTGCAATGATTTCTGGAAATATTGGGGAGCTATTAATATGTTTTAGGGACTATTTAATGTGATTCATTTTAGCTTGCAAAAAAAAAGAAATTATGCCTAGAATCCCACTTTAACTGAAGCCTCAGTCACATGATGGTCCTTCTTTCTAATTCTGTTTCTTTCCTGGTGTCATTCTTCAGGTATTCACATCCCTGTCTGCTTGATGTGCACACCTCCTCATAGTGGAGGCAAAACTTGCAGCTGCCAGGTCCTCTGTCATAGACTCCAAAGGCAGGAGAACTCACACAGTAAAAGAGAACAGTGCCCAAGAAGATAAGAAGCAGGGAATGTCTTGTACCTAGGGCAGGATATTACATATAGTTACATAGTTAGTCAGGTTGAAAAAAAAAAAAACATCCAGTTCAACCATAAAAAATAAAATAAAATAATAACACTAATAAAATCATACAATGCCATATAACCAATTCTATACCCACAGTTGATCCAGAGGAAGGCGAAAAACCCCAGCAGAGCATGATCCAATTTGCTACAGAAGGGGAAAAAATTCCTTCCTGATCCCCCGAGAGGCAATCGGATATTCCCCGTATCAGCTTTACCTATAAATGTTAGTACCCTGTTATATTCTGTACATTTAGGAAAGAATCCAGGCCTTTCTTAAAGCAATCTACTGAGCTGGCCAGAACCACGTCTGGAGGGAGTCTGTTCCACATTTTCACAGCTCTTACTGAGAAGAAACCTTTCCGTATTTGGAGGTGAAATCTCTTTTCCTCTAGATGTAAAGAGTGCCCCCTTGTCCTATGAGTTGACCGTAAAGTGAATAACTCAACACCAAGTTCACTATATGGACCTCTTATATATTTGTACATGTTGATCATATCCTCTTTAATCTCCTCTTCTCAAGAGTGAATAAATTCAGTTCCTCTAATCTTTCCTCATAGCTGAGCTCCTCCATGCCTCTTATCAGTTTGATATTAGCTTTACTCATAGGGAAAACTGTGAATTTGATCCATTACACATCAGGATGGTTTAGAAAAAGGTATTTGGAGAATTGACGGATGAGTAAGGTAATTAAAGCACAATGCACTATTTGAATCACCCTTGATTAAAAAAACAAACAAATAAGAAACATATTATACTTACCTGCTCTGTGTAATGGTTTTGCACAAAACAGGTCTGATGTTCCTCTTCTGGGGTCTTCTGCCGATTCTCCTGGCTCCTGGTTGGTGCACAGACTGGTCCCTCCAGGGATGTTCTCAAGCTTCTGGTTTATTGTGTAAGGACCTTACAGCTGAACTCTGGCCAAAAGCAATATTTGGACATGTGCACTGTAAAAATATATTAGCACTAATAAAGTGTGTGCATTGTCTGTATGCCGTAGTGTAAAACTTACTTTCATTCAATCTGTACAGTACAGTGAGTGATGAGCATCTGGTGCTGAGATTTCTACTAGAACAGGGATGTCCAAAGTCTGGCCCGCGGGCCAATCGGGGCCCGCGTTCTGGTTTCGGACGGCCCACCTGGTGATCTTGACATATATATCTTTTGTGGCCCCCAACGAATCCCAGAGCACCGGGGGCCACAATAGATAGTATACTGGCTGCCTTGGAGGGGACGGGATGAGTGCCGTGCATACAGGAGAGTATTTCCTGTTTACACAGCATCCTGTGTAAAAGGAAGTCCTGTCTCCTGCGCTGCCATTGAACAACTGTTCTGTCCATCACAGGAGGCGGGACTTTCAATTAAAGAGACCCGTTGAGAAAACAGGAGTTTCTCTTGTTTGTCTGTTGGCGCTTGTCCCGCCCCCTCCCTGTCTCCTCTCCAGGCTGCACTGACGATTATGGTGAGCCTGCATTCATGGCAATACAATGGGTGCTGCATTCATAGCAATGTAGAGGGTGCTGCATTTATGGCAATACGGTGGATGCTGCATTCATGGCAATACGGAGGGTGCTGCATTCATGACAATACAGAGGGTGCTGAATTTATGGCAATACGGAGGGTGCTTCATTTATGGCAATACAGAGGGTGCTGCATTTATGGCAATACGGAGGGTGCTGCATTTATGGCAATACGGAGGGTGCTTCATTTATGGCAATACGGAGGGTGCTGCATTTATGGCAATACGGAGGGTGCTGCATTTATGGCAATACGGAGGGTGCTGCATTCATGGCAATAAGGAGGCTGCTGCATTCATGGCAATACAGAGGGTGCTGCATTCATGGCAATACAGAGGGTGCTGCATTCATGGCAATGTAGAGGGTGCTGCCTTCATGGCAATACAGTGGGTGCTGCATTCATGGCAGTACGATGGGTGCTGCATTCATGGCAATACGGAGGATGCTGCATTCATGGCAATACAGAGGGTGCTGCATTCATGGCAATGGAGTGGGTGCTGCATTCATGGCAATGGAGTGGGTGCTGCATTCATGGCAATGGAGTGGGTACTGCATTCATGGCAATTGAGTGGGTGCTGCATTCATGGCAATTGAGTGGGTTCTGCATTCATGGCAATGGAGTGGGTACTGCATTCATGGCAATTGAGTGGGTGCTGCATTCATGGCAATTGAGTGGGTTCTGCATTCATGGCAATACGGTGGGTGCTGCATTCATGGCAATGGTGAGGCTGCAGATGGGCACTGATTAGCCTGCATTGAAGGGCACTGACCCTTATTTTGCTTCACAGTTCTTTATTTAAAATGTAAGATATTCTTTCCTGAAACTTCTTTTTTAAAGTGAAGGTGCGTGTTATAAGCCGATAAACACGGTATATCCAAATAACACGCCCAAGCTCATCTCTTTACTACACACAGCCACAAAGGCAAGATAATTCTTGTTGGGCAGTATATTAGTGCTCAAAGGAACAAACCAATTTTAATGGTTTAAAGAATGTCAGGCAAAATGGTTGGCCCTCAAGCATGTTCAATTCATCAAATCTGGACCTCTTTGAAAAAAGTTTGAACACCCCTGTACTAGAATATACACATGAAAGCAGGCTGCTTGCTCCATTCAGTAAAGGTCTTGCATTCTTGTCACAGAATGCAAGGTGTTCTTTGATTGGAAGGGACATTGTGATATTCAGCTGCTCCTCCTCCATTCACAGAACCCCCGTCAGGTTTTTGTTCTTTGAAAATAATACAAGGCTTTTCTTGAATAAAGTGCTAAGCAAGCAATCCCATGTCTAGAGAGTGTAGATGGGAAGCTGCTTGAACAAAACCTGGATTATTTCATCTATCACTATATGTAGTGTGGGGGCACTACAGTGGTTTTTGCAAACACCCAAGTGTCCATTCATATAAAAGATATGGATAAGTACATCATGCCAAGCTGGACCAATATAAGTTGGCAATAAAGAATCCTACTTTAACTGAATCTGTGGCCAGCCTATGAATATTCAAAATGTCAGTATTACTGGATCATTGCATGGTACACATTTTCTATATTCCTATTATTTGTTTTGGATTTTGACCACAGCTATGGTTCCCAATAATAGCACAACCTTAATTTACAATGAAAGGTGATGCCACCTGAGGTGTGGTTTTTAGCTGTAACCCTTTGGATGCATTGCTTTATAGGAACTAACAAAGAAGGTAACAAATAAACAGGTTCTGTTCGGGCTGATCATAGCTACGCCCATCTTAAAAATGAACAGCTTTTGTGTTCTCATACAAGAAGAAGCAAATTATTTAAGTTACATCTATCAAAAGATGGCATCAAACATCCTAGATATGGCCTTCTAATTAAAAGCCACCTCACATCTGTTTGACAAGGGTAACGTCTCTCCCATCCAACGTAATGACTCTCCTTGCTCCTGTAATCTTTTTGTACAGCATTTGTTTTTTAAAACCCAGCTCAGCAGTGTACTTTATCTCCTGCCGCCAAAATAATTGTATGCGGCCTAACTAAATAGAGAATAGGAAGGTGTTAACAATGCGACCATTATGGTCAAGCTATTACTACAAAGGGGGGCGGGGGTATATGTGCCTTGGAAAGACATTTGGCCATCTATCGCTTATCCAAATGGCAGCTTTGTTGTGGTTAAACCTATCAATTGTGTGCAACATAATTCTAGGAGCTTTCCATTAGTTGCAGGATGAAAATTCAAACAGCTGTTGGACAAATAAAACAAGAAACAGGACAAACTTATAATATTTTTTTTATTATTTTTTTTTGTATTAAGTGGAGGTCTGTATTAAAACCCAACTGCAGGAGACAGTGGGCGTGGCCAAACTGTTCTTGCTCCCATCATCGCCCCGTCCCTCTGTGATGCTGAACCTGCCCTCAGACAGCCACCTACAGCTCCTGGACAGCAACAGGTTTGTGTGTGACTATCTCGGTTACTTGGGCAGCCACAGCCCAGTCTAAATCATGGGCCAGATTCAGGTACATCTGCGGCGGCGTAACGTATCGCATTTACGTTACGCTGCCGCAAGTTTTACGGGCAAGTCCTTGATTCACAAAGCACTTGCCTGTAAAGTTGCGGCGGCGTAGCGTAAATCTCTCCGGCGCAAGCCCGCCTAATTCAAATGATCTGGGTAGGGGGCGTGGATCATTAAAATTAGGCGCGCTCCCACGCCGAACGTACTGCGCATGCTCCGTTTTGAAATTTCCCGCCGTGCTTTGCGCTAGATGACGTCGCACCGACGTCATTTTTTGAACATAGACGTGAGTTAAGTCCTTTCCTATTCACGGACGACTTACGAATTTTTTTTTTTTTAAATTCGACGCGGGAACGACGGCCACACTTTAACATGGCAAGTCTAACTATAGGCCACAAAATAGCAGCTCTAACTATACTCTGGGAAAAGCCAACTAGCGACGACGTAAGAGAATGCGACGGCCGCGCGTACCTTTGTGGATCGCCGGAAAAAGCTAATTAGCATACCCGACGCGGAAAACGACGCGAACTCCACCCAGCGGGCGCCGAAGTATTGCACCTACGATCCGAAGGCGTACAAAGCCGTACGCCTGTCGGATCGAAGCCAAAAGCCGTCGTATCTTGGTTTGAGGATTCAAACTAAAGATACGACGCGGCAAATTTGAAAGTACGCCGATGTATCAGTAGATACGCCGGCGTACTTGTACTGTGAATCTGGCCCCATGTGTCCAGGTTTCAGGCAGACAAACTCGGACACATGATTCAAAACTTGGACTGTCCAGGTGAATCCTGGACAGGTGGCAACCCTACTTCTGCCTCCTCCATGTACGATGAAGCGATAGAATCCCTGAATTGTATGTTAGGACCACCCATAGCCTGCAGCACTGAAGAAGAGAAGAGGATAGGGTTGGAGCTGGCTGGAGAAAGGGTAAGTGCTACAAGCTTTTCCTCGCCCCATTTAGCATTTCAGTAGATCTTTTCTATTTCCCAGAGTCACAGGATCTCTTCTTACCTGTTATGTCACTACACGCGACCGTTTTTCATGACGTGAAATTTTTTTTTTTTTTTTAAATGGTTATTAAAAACAATCGTGTGTAGGCGCCATAGAATTTTTCATGATGTGAAAAATTGGCATTAAAAATTTAGAACATGCTCTAATTTTTCGCATCGTTTTTTAACATTGTCGTTTTTCACGTTAACGACTTGAAAAAAACACGCATGGTCAGAAGCAAGTTATGAAATGGGAGCATTCGTTTTGGTAAAACTAGCAATTGTAATGGAGATAGCACATTCGTCACGCTGTAACAGACTAAAAAGCACGAAGACTGAAAAGCACGAATCGTCTCTCACCAAACTTTTACTAACACGAAATCAACAAAAGCAGCCCAAAAGGGTGGCGCCATCTGAATGGAACTTCCCCTTTATAGTGCCGTCGTACGTGTTGTACGTCACCGCGCTTTGCTCGAGCATTTTTTTTTCACGATCGTGTGTAGGCAAGGCAGGCTTGACAAGACTCACGTCGAAAAAAACATTGGCCCAGATTCTCAAAGGAGATACGACGGCGTATCTCCAGATACGCCGTCGTATCTCTAAGTCTGAGCGGTCGTATCTATGCGCCTGATTCTTAGAATCAGTTACGCATAGATTTCTATTAGATTCGACCGGCGTAAGTCTCTTACGCCGTCGGATCTTAACTGCATATTTACGCTGGCCGCTAGGGGCGTGTATGCTGATTTACGCCTAGAGATATGTAAATCAGCTAGATACGCAAATTCACGATCGTACGCCCGGCCGACGCAGTACAGATACGCCGTTTACGTTAGGCTTTTCCCAGCGTAAAGTTACCCCTGCTATATGGTGGCGTACATGCGGCATATCAATGTTAAGTATGGACGTCGTTCCCGCGTCGAATTTTGAAAAATGTACGTTGTTTGCTTAAGTCGTCCGTGAATGGGGCTAGACGTCATTTACGTTCACGTCAAAACGAATACGTCCTTGCGGCGTACTTTGGAGCAATGCACACTGGGATATTCCACGGACGGCACATGCGCCGTTTGTGAAAAACATCAATCACGTCGGGTCACATAACATTTACATAAATCACGCCCCCCTGTTCCACATTTGAATTAGGCGGACTTACGCTGGCCTATTTACGCTACGCCGCCGCAACTTACGGAGCAAGTGCTTTGAGAATACTGCACTTGCCCATCTAAGTTGCGGAGGCGTAACGTAAATAGGATACGTTACGCCCGCTCAAAGATGCGCCGATCTACGCGTATCTGGGCCATTGTTTTTTCTAGAACATTAAAAATGGTTGTGTGTACGCGGCATAAGTGTAACTAAAATATGCTATAATTACAGTGTTAGACAAAAGTATCTTTGTTTGAATGTGATTTTACTTGCAATCATTTCCCCTCCTTCACAGGCTGCTGGGGGCTTTGGGATTTGACTTTCCCAGTGTTCACAGTATGTGAATCCCTCACATTCTTATCAGTCGAGTGGTTAAACCACAAATATACTATATTTAGACCACAGAGGATTATTTAGCATCAATTCCTTTGGACATAGTTTGGTTTGTGTTCCTTGAGCTGTGTTTAAAACCTCCTGATCAGTTCTGTAATTAAAAACCAGTGCACACTTGTGTAGAGCAATATTAAAGGTACAGCAGAGCAACACAAGCTACCCAGTACAGGAAGCAGTGATGGCACCAGTGAAGCAATTCATATCAATGATTTAGATTCCATTGCAGCGAAATAATTTAAAAGGTGATATTGTATTGGTCATAATGAGATTTTACACATTTTGAAAAAAATATGAACTAATAATACACTTTTATGAATTAATTAATTGAAAAAAAAAATTGAATTTTTGCCAATGGGAGATGTGTTTGAGTGAAAGGGGCACGTGACTATACTGAGACCCCAGAATTGATGCTAACAATCACGATGAAGGAGTGAGAAAAATTAGGGAACTTATACAGTGGGCAGAATCCTGCTGCTGCATGTATTATAACTCAGTCAGCAAACATAAGCAGAGCATTTGTATAAAACCCCAAGCTATCTCTATCTGTATAAAATGAATGATATCATGGGGAAGCCAACTGAAAGTTAAAGAGAACTAAAAATTACACAAACATTTTGAGCTAATTTTGCAATAGCTAATGTAAAATTGACAATGATAATAGTGATGCATGACAAATTCCGGGGTGGATTGAGATGCAGAAGGAAATGAGTGTGGAAAGAGAGCTGAACTCTGCACTCTTTGTGTAGTGCACTCCTTAACGCTGCACTCTGAATGTAGTGCATCCCTTAACTCTTCATTCTGCATTCTGTTTGTAGAGCACCTCTTAACTTTAAACTCTGTGGGCCGGATTCATAAAGAAGATACGACGGCGTATCTCCTGATACACTGGCGTATCTCTGAGTCCGGCCGTCGTATCTATGCGCCTGATTCATAGAATCAGGTTACGCATAGATATCCCTAAGATCCGACAGGTGTAAGTGTCTTACATCGTCGTTTTATAGGCTGCAATTTCACGCTGGCCGATAGGCGGCGCTTCCGTTTGTTTACGCGAGGAATATGCAAATTTGTATTTACGTCGATTCAGAAACGAACGACCGCCCGGCGCTTTTTTTTTACGTCGTTTGCGTTCGGCTTTTTCCGGCGTAAAGTTACCCCTGCTATATGAAGGGTATGTGCGGCGTATCCTATGTTAAGTATGGCCGTCGTTCCCGCGCTGAGTTTTGACATTTTTACGTAATTTGCGTAAGTCATTTGTGAATACAATTTGCCGACGTCATTTGGAGCATGCGCACTGGGATTCAGTCATGGCCGGCGCATGCGCAGCTCGTTCGGCGTGGGACGCGCATCATTTAAATGATACACGCCCCCTACCCGCCGAATTTGAATTCTGCAGGGTGATTTACGCTACGCCGCCGTAACTTTACAGGCAAGTGCTTTCTGAATAAAGCACTTGCCTGAAAAACTTGCGGTGGCGTAACGTAAATGAGATCCGTTACGCCAGCAGAAAGATCCGCTGATCTTTCTGAATCTGGCCCAGTGTGTTGCACATCCCTAAACTCTACATTCTGTACATAATGCACCCCTAACTCTGCATTCTGCATACGTAGTGCCCTCCTGAATTCTGTACTTTGTGCGTAGAGTGTAGTGCACCCCTTAACTCTGCTCTTTGAATGTAGTCAGGGCCATCTTTACCACAGGGCAAATGGGGCAGCTGCCCAGGGCCCTGTCACTGTTGGGGGCCCAAAGCAACCCCCTTTAAAAAAAAACAAAAAAAAAACATTTTTTTTTTTTTTTTTTTTAGGGGTTCGGAGGTTTTTAGAGGTTTTTAGAGGTTTTTTATTAAAGGGACAATTTTTTAAGGGGTCCTCAGGGGCCCGGAGGCCCCCAGGGCCCCAGATGGCAACCCCCCTTTTTTTATTTATTTTTCAATAAAAAAAAAATATTTTTTTTAATATATTTTTATTTTATTTTTTATTAAAGGGCCAATTTTTTTTAGAGGTCTGGGGGTCCCCAAGGGCCCGTAGTTCCCCAGGGCCCCGGATGACAACCCCCCTTTTTTTATAATTTTTTTTATATATTTCTTTATTTTATTATATATATATGTATGTGTGTGTATATATATATATATATATATATATATATATGTATATATGTTATTAAAGGGCTCAGAGGTCCCCAGGGCCCCATGTGGCAAACACCCTTTTTTCTTATAAATGTTTATTTTTTTATTTTTGTTTATATATTTTTTTATTTATTTTTTTATTAAAGGGCCCAGAGGTCCCCAGGGCCCCGGATGGCTACACCCCTTTTTTTATATATATTTTTCTTTATTCCTTTCTTTATTTAATTTTTTGTAAAGGGCCCCCCGCTTCTAAATTTGCGGCAGCCCCCCCCTGCTTCTCAATTTCAGGCGGCAGCATCCCCCGCCCGGTTCTCTGCTCCAGGGGGCCCATGCCTGAAGCTGTGTAAGTGGCCCCATAATTCCTGATCCCTGCCGCCCGTTAAGCCCCTGTGCTGCCCACAAATCAGGCTGAAAATCATTAGCGGCACGCAGCCAGTGACAGTACTGCTTCCCTTCCCAGTGTTTTAAAATGTACAGCACCCCTGGCTTCCCTTTAGATGTGCACTTCTCCCTTCCTGCCACTGGGTGCTGCTTGTATATAAAAGTGAATTAGAATGTGATTTTATAACACAAACTCTTCCCGAGGCTGACTTCTTCATGTCCTGCTCCTCAAGGTATGTCACTGTTTGCTAATCTATATTGTAAATAGAAGTTTTTTGTAGAGTGTGCCCAAAGTCTTTATAATATTTGATGATTCACTGCAGGTCTGGTCAGTGTTTTAAAAAATTCCTGTATTTTACACATGGCATGGCATGGCATGGGGGTCACAGCACCGTCTGTCCATTCTGCTTTAGCACCATGGGACCCCATGCCATGCCATGTGTAAAATAGAGGAACTCTTTAAATCACAGACCAGACCTGCAGTCCAGGCTGAGTAAGGCCTCAGAGCACATGGCATTACTGTCTGTATTTAACTGCTTGATGGGCTTATTTTGGGCCTGGCTGGTTCACATGTATGTGTTTTGGCGGCCCACATTTGCGCAGGCACAGCAGCCCATTCATTTGAATGGGCCGCCATGCCTGCATTTCCTGCAAAGAAAAGCGCATGCCTCATGTAATCGGCTGCGCACATGGCACGCCTATGCCCATCAATCACTGAAATACAGCACTGTCTGTCCATTATGCTGTCTGCTGTGACTTATCTGCAGTTCCCGCACTGTCAAACTTGCTGCATTTTTAGATGTTTAGGTCACGCTTTTAAAAACACAGTGCGTTTGTGTGTGCAAGAACTGCAGGTAAGTAGCATGGTGCAAACGCAGAATGAATTTCAAGGCAACTGTATTTTTTAAATGCTGAATGCACCTTTTTTCTGCAGGAAACGAAGGCATGGCAGCCCATTCAAATCAATGGGCTGCTGTACCTGCACAAATGAGGACCGCCAAAACATACATGTGAACCAACCAGGCCCAAAATAAGCTGGAGGGGGGCCCAAAAAAAATGTTTGCCCAGGGCCCAAACCATATTAAAGACGGCCCTGAATGTAGTGCACCCCTAACTCTGCATTCTGTATGTAGTGCACTCCTGAATTCTGTACTTTGTACGTAGCACACTTCTGAACCCTGCACTCTGTACTTAGAATATAGTGCACCCCTTAACTCTGCGCTCTGAATGTAGTGCACGTACTGAGTGCAAAGTTCATAAGTGCATTACGTACAGAGTACAGGGGTGCACTACATACAGAATGCAGAGTTAGGGGTGCACTACATTCAGGGCCATCTTTAATATGGTTTGGGCCCTGGGCTAACATTTTTTTTGGGCCCCCTCCAGCTTATTTTGGGCCTGGGCACCCCTGCATTCTGAATGTAGTGCACCCCTTAACTCTGCATTCTGTGTGTAGAGCACCTCCTAACCTGGCACACCCATTGAGTCCATAATTTGTGTGTAGCCCATCCCTAAATTCCACACTCTGTGTGTAGCTCAACCCTGAAAGGGCACCCCGTACTCTATACTCTGTGTGTAGTGCACCCCTGAGATCTGCACTCTTTATGTAGCACACTACTGAACTCTGCATTTTGTACATAGCACACCCCCGAATCCTGTGTTCTGCATTCAGTGCACTTCTGAACACTTCTGAACCCTGAACTCTGATTGCAGTGCACTCCTGAACTCTACGTAATGCACTTATGAACTTTGCACTCAGTACATATCACATTCCTAGACCCTGCACTCTGTACTTGGCCAACCTCTGAACCCTGATTTATGTACATAGCGCACTCCTGAACCCTGCACTCTGTAATTAATGCACTTCTGAAATTTAATGCACATTTAGGACCCTCCTACTGTGCCACACCACCATTTTTAAGCAGGGGGGGGGGGGTGTTTGAGCTCCTGCATATATTCTCTGTCTAGTACAATTTCGGCTTTTTTTTTTCAACGAGAGTGCCTCCAGAGGTTGCTAGCGTGCTAAGAAACATGTCCGCTGGAAGCCTGTCTGTCGGACATGTTCGGTCGTCTGTACAGACTCACCGGATATGTCCGCTCGGCCGAAAGCCCTCGCATGCGTCGAAGTGATTCGACGCATGCGTGGAAGCATTGAACTTCCAGGGGCGTGCACGTCGCGGCGACGGCGCGGCCACGTCACCGAGTATCCTGTCCGTGCGGATTTCTGTTTGATGGTGTGTACTACCATCAGACAGAAATCTCTGAGCGGACATGTCCGCGGACCGTCTTCATCGGACATGTCCCCTCGTGTGTACGGGGCCTCAGGAGCATTCTTCCAACGGACCATCGCACTAATGTACTGTGAGTTGTAGATATAGTAATTATTATCAGGGGTTCACTGAGACTGGAATGTTATTTCAAGTGTTCCTCCGTGTTTTAAAATAGTTAGAAAGGCTGATTTAAAGCAGACACCCCTAATAAAGTGTGGGAGAATTTTCAAAGAAAGTAACCAATTTTAGAAAGCTAATTAACAATAGATACATTTGCAATTGCTAAGGGCCCTTCAAAGCAATGAGACTAAAGCAGCACCTAGATTATGCAATTTTCTTTCCCATCCACCACTGATGGAAGAAAATAAAATTGCTTGACTCTCCCATCGGCACAGTCAGGGATGGGGGAATCCCTCCCTCAGCGCTATTGTGTTCTGCAGGCAGGGAGCCGTCCCTGTCGGCAGAACACAATGATCACTGTTGGCAGCTATAGCCACCGGCAGTGATCACATGAACACAATTCAACAGGCTGGTTGTACTGCAGTCGATTGATGGATCAACATCAGTACAACTAGCCTTTTCATAGATCAGTGGTTCTCAACCTTTCTAGTGCCGTGACCCCTTGATAAATTTTCCCAAGTCGTGGGGATCCCTAACAGTAAAATTATTTTCATAGCGTGGGTTGTCCGCACCCAAGGCAAGGCAATGGGATGAGTGGCAGTGCTGGCGGGGAGTTGGGATGAGTGGCAGTGCTGGGATGAGTGGCAGTGCTGGCAGGGAGTTCTAATCAGCCGACTTAGGTGCTCTTGATCAAGGTCATCTGCTGATCTGAGAACTGTAGTGGGGACTTTTAATGGCAACTATAATCACAGGTTGTGTTACTTACTGTGTCTCCGACTTTGTGGTATCTCGTAGCAGTGACACCTATGCCAAAATCAGGAGATAGGGTCTCCAGCTCCTCCCATTTCACATTCCTCACCAGTCAGCTGACATCTAGTTTCTGTTCCCCAGCCAATGCCATGAAATGAATGGGCGGCTGTGAAGAGGCTGAGTGGGCGGCCGCAGGCCCCAGGAACAGCCCTGCTGGGCAGCCACAGGTTCCAGGAAAAGCCCTGCTGGGTGACCGCAAAAAGGCTGGGAGAGAGCGGTGCAAGTTTCAGGAACAGCCCAGGATTCGGTGGCCCCTGGCAAATCCCCATTTGACCCCCAAGGGGGTCCCGACCCCCAGGTTGAGAACCACTGTCATAGATAGATTGAATCCTGGCCAATCCCTGCTCAACTGGCTGAGATTTGATCCATCTATTGCTGGCTTTAGGGTGAAAATTCAATATAGCCATAGCCACCAAAAATAAGCTAAATCATTGGCTTCACGACAGATAGGGCCTGAAACAGAATTGCATAAATTTCAAAACCTGGAAGCTGATTGGTTTCTATGCAAAGCTGCGCAAGATTTTGCACTCTGCAGTTTTAATAAACTGACACAATTACTGAATACATTTTTTATTGCATTACACCTTTATTACAGCTATCTGAAATTCTGTACGGTATAAACATAAAGCAGTTGAATTTTTACAATTTTTTTCATGACAGAAGATAAAAAGTTAAAATAATTATTCAGGTCCATGCCACAATGACATTTTAATAACCAAGTCATACAATATAATTTATTCTCTTTTGTTATAGGCATGTACAAAGACAAAAAATACATTTTTGGTGGTAAGAGCAACTTGATGCAGTTGTGCCTGCGCTGTACCCACAATGCTCTGCTCGTGTCCCACACTGTGATAATCATGCATCTGAGGCAGACTGATAGCAGCCTGTACAACGAGGCATATCAATGAGCTCTGGGGGCTTATTTTTATGCAGTGGACGAACTTATTCCTCCCTTTTATGCTCCATATCTTTTTTGTGCCTAATTGAGAGTGAAAGCAAATACAATTACAGGGACATGCATCCATGACCTGGGAAAGTCATATCCACATTAAGAACCTGTTATATAATATTAAAGATATATATCCTTACAGTGGGGAGCAAAGGGCATAACAATTACTTATACTTTGCAAAGAATAGACATGAAAAGTGTTTTTTTTAGATTAACAAAATGAGGTAAACTACTGTAATAGAAAACATTTTTATTTGAAATTGCATTAGTCTTTGGAATAAAAGAATTCAGATTTAATAACTGAGAATGTAGCTCTTTGTAAAGAGACATGACAATACTTTCTCTACAGACAATAAATAATAAAGCACTAAAATAAGAAAAACACAGCTAAATTTGTGTTGTAAATAGAAATAAAGGCATATTGAATGCTAAAGGAATAATTAAAAAGATAATTCCTACCTGGTTGTTATACTGACAGTTTAATCTGAAAAATGTGCTCACAGTCAATAATCCTGGTAAAAGTACAGAGTTTACAAGTACAAACATATACCTTATATTTATTTGGGCAGCTACATAGAGCAGATCGGATGTAAGTTTGAATAAGGGTCTAAATATTATAAAACTGCATTCAGCTTAAAGGGCCAGATTCACATATAACTGCGGCGGCGTAACGTATCGTCTATACGTTACACCGCCGCAAGTTTTCAGCGCAAGTGCCTGATTCACCAAGCACTTGCGTGTAAACTTACGGCGGTGTAACGTAAAGGCGTCCGGCGCAAGCCCGCCTAATTCAAATGGGGCATGTACCATTAAAATTAGGCGCGCTCCCGCGCCGGACGTGCTGCGCATGCTCCGTTTTGAAATTCCCGCCGTGCTTTGCGCGAAGTGACGTCATTTTTTTTAACGGCGATGTGCGTAATGTACTTTCGTATTCCCGGACGTCTTACTCAAAAAAAAAAAAAAATTGAAATTCGACGCGGGATCGACGGCCATACTTTAACATGGCTCGTCTAAATTTAAGCCATGTTAAAGCAGGCTTAACTTTGCGACGGGAAAAAACGACTAGCGACGACGTAACGAACGCGAAAACCTTTGTGGATCGCCGTAAAAGCTCATTTGCATACCCGACGCTGGAAAACGACGCAAACTCCACCCAGCGGCGGCCGAAGTATTGCATCCTAAGATCCGACGGTGTAAGTCAATTACACCTGTCGGATCTTAGGGCTATCTATGCGTAACTGATTCTATGAATCAGCCGCATAGATACTCTCAGAGATACGACGTCGTACGCCATCGTATCTCTTCTGTGAATCTGGCCCATAGTATTTTTCCTTTGTATTCCATGTTTGTAGTGTTGGTTTTATTGTGGTGTGACTTCAGTTTGGTCAAAGGGATTTAAAAAAAAAAACCTTGACTTTTGCTATATAATGTGCCCTGAAAAGCTATTCATACCACTTGACGTTTTCCACATTTTGTCATGTTACAGACAAAAATGTAAATGTATTTTATTGGGATTTTATGTGATAGACCAACACAAAGTGGCACATAATTGTGAAGTAGAAGAAAAATAATAAATGGTTTTCAATTTTTTTTAAATAAATATGTGAAAAGTGTGTCGTGCCTTTGTTTTAAGCCCCCTGAGTCAATTCTTTGTAGAACCACCTTTCACTGCAATTACAGCTGTAAGTCTTTTTGGAGATGTCATGTCTCTACCAACTTTGCACATCTAGACAAGCCCATTCTTCTTTGCAAAACATCTCAAGCTCTGTCAGATTGGATGGAGAGCGTCTGTGAACAGCAATTTTCAAGTCTTGCCACAGATTTTCAATGAGATTTAGGTCTGGATTTTGACTGGGCCATTCTAACACATGAATATGCTTTGATCTAAACCAGGGGTGGCCAACCAGTGGCCCGGGGGCCACATGTGGCCCGCGTAGACCTGTGATGTGGCCCACGACCTCCTGATCTGGAATGGCTGGTTGGCAAGCCCAGATCGCAGGTTGCGGAGCAGAGCCCGATAAGGCGATGCTTCCTCCACATCGCTAGCTTTTGCTACAGGCTGAGTCTATGGCAAAGTTCAGCTAACCCGCAGGATAGACACAGTGGGTGTGGGTAAACCGTAGCACATCAGTGTGAAAGCAGTCTTAGGCCCTTTTCACAGGATCAGCCCAACCAAATGGGACCCTCAATTCACCTCTATAGAGCGATAGATGTCTGTTTACCCCGCCTACCTCCAATCCGAAAAACAGTAGGGAATTTGTCCCCTTCCATCTGGGTGGATCGGAGGGCCTATAAAGTAGTCGTAACCCTTCATCCGCCCGCTCTGCTCATTGTGGCCCACAACTGGTTACCAAGTTGCTTAAGTGGCCCTCGTGCTTCAAAAGGTTGGGCACCCCTGATCTAAACCATTCCATTGTAGCTCTGGCTGTATATTTAGGGTTGTTGTCCTGCTGGAAGGTGAACCTCCGCCCCAGTCTCAAGTCTTTTGCAGACTCTAACAGGTTTTCTTCTAAGATTGCCCTGTATTTGGCTCCGTCCATCTTCCCATCAACTCTGACAAGCTTCCCTGTCCCTGCTGAAGAAAAGCATACCCACAACATGATGCTTCCACCACCATGTTTTACGGTGGGGGTGGTGTGGTATTAACCCCCGCTAGCGGATGATAAAGGGTTAATACCGCCCGCAATGTGCCTCTGCAGAGGCGCATTGCGGGCGGTATAGCCGCGGTTTCCCATTGTTTTAAATGGGAAGGAGCGGTGAAGGAGCGGTATACACGCCGCTCCTCTCACCGCTCCAAAGATGCTGCTGACAGGAGATTTTTTTCTCTCCCGCCAGCGCATCACTTCAGTGTGAAAGCCCTCGGGCTTTCACATTGAGTATGCAGTGAATGAGTTTTTCAGGCGGTATAGCAGCGCTATTTTTAGCGCTGTACTGCCTGAAAAACTCCTCAGTGTGAAAGGGGTCTTAGGGTTGGGAACCCTGTAGTGAGAGTAGGCAGTGTAGGTGCCTAGATAGCAAAGAAGTGTAAACCCTACCCCTGCCAGGGTGGGGCATTTTGGATAAGGGGCTATATATAAATAGTCTGATGGGAGTTCACCTGTGGCCACTGTGGCAGTTTTGTTTGTGGCAGTTTTTGCAGCCCCACCATTGCCATGAATGTATCTAGTATCTAGCTTCTGGGAGATATCTAGCTTCTGGGAGATTATCTTGGGAAGGAAGTGAAAAAGAATAGTTGAAGGACTTATGGAATTTTTTCCCATCCCTAGGGTATGAGTTGTAGGATTAAAAAAATGTCCTAAAGGTATAGGCTGCTCCTCAACTTGGCTCTCTGCTCTTCTGTTAACTGTTTCGCCTGAAGGATTGTGGCATCACCAGTTGGGATGACTAAAACCATATAAATATGTAAATCAACTGTGTTCAAGTAACATATCATTGCATGAACTCATTCTTCACCTAACCCTATAATGGGAATGTCTTATGGAAATGAAACCTGTGCTGAAAAGCCTGTTGATGGAGTCTTTTGCCGTAAGGCCTGAGAAAGGTATGAACATGGGCTACAGGCCAGGGGCCCCCTGGGGAATGGCTCTGTCATTGGACCCAGGGAAGCATCCCATGCCCACAGCATCTCAGTGGGCTGAGGGTCCAGCCTATGCTGGGCATGAATAGTTTAAAGAGTGCAGGTGTTCAGCCATCATGAGTTAGTGCACATGGAGGGCATGAAGGATATGTAGCCAGCATGGCTACACAACAGCATCATCAACTAAGTTTGCTAACACCCTGGTAATGTATAGAAAGAATTGTTATATTCTTAATATTGAGTTTTATTTTACCAGGACTCTTCAAACAGCTATAAATATTACATATTACATGGGTGTAAAAACCCTTGACAACCAAAGATATGTCTTTGTATACCATATGAGGGCACAAGAACAATGAAAGGTGATTACTGACTGGTTGCCTTGGGATATTAATCTTTGCACATTGCTCTTTGCCATATTTAATAAGCCTACAGATATTTTATTAAACTGCCTTATCATTTCTAATTCTTTAATGGTAGCTGTCGCCTTTTTATGTTTAATTAAATCTTAGTTTCATAACAAGTCCCATGAGTGTGGTTTCCTGTAGTAGAGCTGCATGCTGAGTGATTTTATGTTGCATCCCACATGCACATAACTATTTCAGGATGAGCGCATCATGTATACTATACTATCATGAGCTTATATACATCGGCTATGCAACGCAATGATTTATTATAAACAAAAGCACAATTCGTAATGGAACAGCATTACAGGCAAGCATAGACTTATTTTGTGCATGATTTTCATTATTTATAGCATAAGTTTATACTGTATATTCATATAAAGTACAGTATAATTTTTAATTTTTTTTATCTTTTTTTAGCAAAATAAGAGATTTTGCTTTATTAAGCTAATAAATCTTGTTTTGCTGGACATCGCTTTAAGCTATGCCTGTATTACTGTAAATCACTGACATTTTTATCTGGGATTAAACATGTGTGCTGTTTTTTTCATAGATATATGGTCTAGACTTATTCGGTTTTTTGTTGCGGTAAAAGTGGTGTAAGACCTGCTGGCACATTACCAGCAATTCCATGCTGAGAATATTACAATAACTATGGGTATCAGCCTCTGCAGTCTTTCAGTCACTGGTAATGCTATACCTCTCTTCCATGTTTTTCTAATAACCTGTACATACAGGGCCAGATTCTTAGAGGAGATACGACGTCGTATCTCCAGGTACGCCGTCATATCTCTGCGTCCGGCCGGTCGTATCTATCCGCCCGATTCTTAGAATCAGTTACGCATAGATATCTATTAGATCCAACAGGCGTAAGTCTCTTACGCCGTCGGATCGTAACTGCATATTTACGCTGGCCGCTAGGGGCGTGTACGCTGATTTACGTGTCGAAATATGTAAATCAGCTAGATACGCGAATTCACGAACATACGCCCGACCGACGCAGTACAGTTACGCCATTTACGTTGGGCTTTTCCCGGCTTATAGTTACCCCTGCTATATGGTGGCGTAAGTGCGGCGTACCAATGTTAAGTATGGCCGTCGTTCCCGGGTCGAAATTTGAAAAAGTTACGTAGTTTGCGTAAGTCATCCGTGAATGGGGCTGGACGTCATTTACGTTCACGTCGAAACCAATGACGTCCTTGCGGCGCTCTTTGGAGCAATGCACACTGGGAAATTCCACCGACGGCGCATGAGCCGTTCGGGAAAAACGTCAATCACGTCGGGTCAAGCCTGTTTTACATAACACACGCCCACCTCTTCACAATTTGAATTAGGCGGGCTACGCCGGCCTATTTACGCTACGCCGCCGCAACTTTTTTTTGAGAATACGGCACTTGCCTGTAAAAGTTGCGGAGGCGTAACGTAAATAGGATACGTTATGCCCGCACAAAGTTACGCTATTCTACGTGAATCTAGCCCACAGTGCCTTGAAAAAGTATTCATACCTCTTGAAATTTTGCTGTAATTGCAACAAAAGGTGGTTCTACAAAGTATTGACTCAGGGGGGCGGAATACAAATGCACACCACACCACAAAAAATTAAAACCATTTATCATTTTCCTTCCACTTCACGATTATGTGCCACTTTGTGTTGGTCTATTACATAAAATCCCAATAAAATACATTTGCGTTTTTGGTTGTAACGTAACAAAATATGGACATTTTCAAGGGGTATGAATACTTTTTCAAGTAATTTTCTTAACATTTTCCACATTTTGTCATGTTACTAAAAACTTAAATTTATTTTATTGAGATTTTATGTGATAGATCAACACAAATTGGCACATGATTGTAAAGTGGAAGCAAAATGATAAATGGTTTTCAAAATGTTTTACAAATAAATATCTGAAAGAAGTGTGGCGTGAATTTGTATTCAGCCCCCTTTACTCTGATACCCCTAACTACAATCTAGTGGAACCAATTGCCTTCAGAAGTCACCTAATTAGTAAATAGAGTCCACCTGTGTGTCATTTATTTTCAGTATAAATACAGCTGTTCTGTAAAGACCTCCGAGGTTTGTTAAAGAACCTTAGTGAACGAACAGTATCATGAAGGCCAAGGAACACACCAGACAGGTCAAGTTTTGAACAACTCACAGATCACTGTTCAATCCTTCAACCAAAATTGAAAGATTATGGCACAACTGCAATCCTACAAAGACATGGCCGTCTAACTATACTGACAGGCCGGGAAAGGAGATCATTATTCAGAGAAGCAGCCAAGAGGCCCATGGTAACTCTGGAGGAGCTGAAGAGATCAACAGCTCAGGTGGGAGAATCGGTCCACAGGACAACTATTAGTTGTGCACTCCACAAATCTGGTCTTTATGGAAGAGTGGCAAGAAGAAAGCCATTGTTGAAATAAAGCCAGAACAAGTCCTGTTAGCAGTTTGCGAGAAGCCACATGGGGGACACAGCAAACATGTGGAAGAAGGTGCTCTGGTCAGATGAGACAAAAATGTGTGTGTGGAAAACTAACACGGCACATCACCCTGAACACACCATCCCCACCGTGAAACATGATGGTGGAAGCATAATGTTGTGGGGATGCTTTTCTTCAGCAGGGACAGGAAAGATGGTCAGAGTTGATAGGAAGATGGATGGAGCCAAATACAGGGCAAACTTAGAAGAAAACCTGTTAGGCCCTGTACACACGATCAGTCCAAACCGATGAAAACGGACTGAAGTTCAGTTTCATCGGTCCAAACCGACCATGTGTGGGCCCCATCGGTCAGTTGTCCTTCGGTCCAAAAACAAAGAACTTGTTTTAAAATTGGACTGATGGACGCCTGACTGATAGGTCAAAACCGATGGTTAGTACACAAAAGCATCGGTTCCAAACCCGCGCATGCTCAGAATCAAGTCGACGCATGCTTGGAAGCATTGAACTTAATGCATTGAACTTAATTTTTCTCTGCACGTCGTTGGACTCGATCGGTTTTTGAACTGATGGTGTGTAGGCACATCAGACCATCAGTCAGCTTCATCGGTTAACTGATGAAACGGACCTTCAGTCCGTTTTCATCAGTTTGGACTGATCGCGTGTACAGGGCCTCATGCCGCGTACAGACGGTCGTTTTTTGCGATGAAAAAAAACGACGTTTTGAAAAACGTCATTTCAAATGACCGTGTGTGGGGAAAACGTCGTTTTATGTCTTGAGAAAAACGACAAAAAAAAAATTCGAACATGCTCGAATTTTTTGTGTCGTTTTTCAAAACGTCGTTTTCTGTGTCAATTAAAATGATAGTGTGTGGGCAAAACGACGTTGAAAACGACGTTTTAAACCCGCGCCTGCTCAGAAGCAATTTCTGAGACGGGAGCGCTTGTTGTGGTAAATCTACTGTCCAGAATGGCTTCAGCACATTCGTTCGTTTTAATAGTAATGAAGAAAAGACTGCGCAGCATTTGACACAATGCATTTAAATGCTACACTAAAACCCTAGTTTGTTGTGGCTCATCTTGTTACATAGTTCTGACAACCTTTTTTGTTTTTGAATTATTTTTGTTAATTTTCTTTTTTTTTTGTTTATGCACATCTCCATGTCCCTTTTTTATTTTGGGTTGTTTAATGTATTTGAGCAAATGAATACCATGTTTAATGTTTGTTATTTTGGAGTGTGTGAAGTCACCACAACAACATAATATCTTATTATGCAAATTACCCACAAGGAGGTTGTTGTCCCTTGTTAATTTTTTTTTTTTTTTTTTTTTGGTGAAATGTGTTTGCCTCCTCACTAATGATCTCTATATATGTTTAAAAAAAACACATGTGAACTTTTTTCAGAAACAAACAAATACATTTATTCATGTATAAAATAAATAAAATAAACTTAAACACATCTGTCAAACCAAAACATATAAAAAAAAAATAAAAAAAGCCCGGAATAAAGTAAAGGAGACCCTGCTTGGATTTTGCAAGGCAAGGGTCCAGCAAGCAAATAATCCAGGCTGGCAATGCCAATGTTTTGGGATTAGGGGCACCATCTCCTCACTTCTTCCTCTTTGGTTGAGGCTTCCCTGCAGGCTTCCCTGCAGGCTTCCCTGCAGCCTTCCCTGCAGCCTTCCCTGCAGCCTTCCCTGCAGCCTTCCCTGCAGTCTGCCTCCTCGGGGGCTGGGTTTCATGAGCCAAGTTTGTGGCAGGAACCAGAGCAGGCTCAGGAAGAGGAGGAGAAGGATCAGGAGCAGGAGAAGGAGCAGGAGTAGGAGAAGGAGCAGGAGTAGGAGAAGGAGCAGGAGTAGGAGAAGGATCAGGAGCAGGAGAAGGAGCAGGAAGAGCAGAAAGCACAGGAGTGGGAATCAGCCCAAGATCTATATTTTCATGTAGGTTGCCCAGTGAGGCCATGCTTATGGCCTTGAATATGATGTATTCGCAGCGCACACGCTGGGCCCGCTCTAGATTTTGTAGCTTGGCTGCGATGAGCGCTGCGAATCCCTCTTCCTCAGATGGTTGTTCTCTGATGGCCGCAGCTGCTTGACGGAGAATGGCCTGGGTCTCCTCCTCCATTTGCATCAGTCTCCTTGTTCTTTTTCCTGGAGCGCGAAAAGGAGGGATCTGGGAGATGCAATCCCGCCTGCGTGACTCCTGTATCCCACTGGGGCCTGCCACCTCCTGGCTCCGAGTGGCCTCTGCCTCACCCTGTCTCCTTGTTGGGCCTGCCACCTCCTGGCTCCGAGTGGCCTCTGCCTCACCCTGTCTCCTTGTTGGGCCTGCCACCTCCTGGCTCCGAGTGGCCTCTGCCTCACCCTGGCTCCCTGTGGGGCCTGCCTCCTCCTGGCTTTGCTCTGTGTGTGTCTAAAAAAAAAAGGATCTTATTTAATTTTTTGGCTTCATTAATCACACACATTTTACAAATCATGACATATGCGAAGTGAATGCGGAAATAGATTTAAATGAGGCCCGCCATCCCTAATTATGTTGCCCCTTACCCAGCTTCAGATATTTGCCCCCTGGAGTTGTGTGGGGGGGGGGGTTGATGCTGACTGAACCTGCTAAGTAGGGTGCGTTTCTCAAAGCTAGGAATGTCTGTTTAGTTAAAAAAAAGTAGAAAAAATGTTAATGAACACAAAGTTTGTTAGATATCTGTGACCCCTTCCAGGTGTCTAGCGTTTACCCCCCTAATGGCGTAACATAAAATTACCCACAATCATTATGACCTCTGCATTTATGTATCTTGTCCCCATTCTGTTTTGGCCGTATTGGCTATTGCTATTTTACCAATGTTTTGACAACTCAGCTAAATTTTACACCACTTGTAACCTACATTTCTAATCATTATTATACTTTGCATTTCATTAATTAGTATTAAAATGCAATACCTGGCTCGATGGGTCACAATCTGTGTCCTCCATGAAGTCTAGATCTTCATCAGATGTAGCCTGCTCTTGGCTGCCGGGAAGACTGGACTGATTCCTTGGGGGAAGGGTAGACACGGATGCCCGTGTTTCGAGCTGGTCATCAATGAACTGCATCTGACCATAGTACCACAGGTTGGGTTTGTAGATGCTGTCAGCTGCAGCTCCAGATCTCATAGAGGCCAGGACTTGTGACCGTTGGGTCCTGTAGGTGCCCCTAATCGAATTAATTTTGTTTTTGACCGTGTCAGTAGTTGCGTGTGGGAGCCTTGGGCTAACAAATGCAAGCAGGGTCTCCAGTGCTTGCTTCCTGGCATCTTTGTTTTTGTTTATTTTGCTTTTTGTTTGCCAGAGCACAGGAAGTTCTTTCCAGCGTTGTATAAACTCCGTGAAAAATTCTGGCTCCTTGAAGGGGTCCATTATTTCTGTATGTAAAAATTAAATAAAAAACAAAGTGTCAGTAAAGCCACTACTACTACAACAAGCTTTTACCCCAGGGATCTGCAATTAGTGGACCTACAGCTGTTGCAAAACTACAAGTCCCATCATGCCTCTGCCTCTGGGTGTCATGCTTGTGGCTGTCAGAGTTTCACTATGCATCATGGGACTTGTAGTTCCGCACCAGCTGGAGGTCCGAGAATTGCATTTCCCTGTTTTACACCATATCATCTAGCCCACAAACTGATCCACTCTTCAGTAATAGAAATGTCAAAAATAGAGTTACGTACCGTCGTATTTCACGATCGTTTACTTCCGCCTTTTTCCACAGACTGTATACGTCGCTTTCAATGACGTCGGATCCCTTTAAACACTGCGCACGTGTGACGCAACGCACGATACCCCGCCCCTGACGTTCCGTCTCGTCCTTTACACGCCCCTTTCTCGTTCTTTTTTTGTGGGTGTGATTTATGGTGTTGGAAGACAAGCAGCAAAAAATGTCAGGCTCAAGACATGAGGTAGGCCAGGCCCAGGCAACAGGAAGATCCAGGCGGAGGTACAAGGCCAAAAACATGGCATTCCAGGAGATGGTAGAGATGGTCACCATCTTCACTAATGAAGATTATGATGGGAAGCACGGGCCTTACCTGCACCCCAATAAGGTTAAGGCGGACATTACTGATAAAGTAATCAGAAGGCTCCGGCAGAAATTTGGTGAACGCAGGTCAAAAGAACAAATAAGAAAGAGGTGGTCAGACCTGAAAAAAAGAGAGCCAGAGCAACTTCGGGCAATAAAAAGATTGATTCGAGCAAAAAGTAAGTGAATTTTATGTTCCCTAATTTTAGGTGTTTGTTCTTTGTGCCATGTGCTTTTCCATTCAGGTTGAAATGTATTTGTGTGGGCACTAAAAATTGTCGTATGTGTTGTCGTTCATTCGTTAATTTAACTAATATAAAACGACGAGATTCCCGATAATTTGCAACATGCCTATTTCACATGGACAAATTGTAGTGCAATCACTGTATCAGCCACAAATAAAAACGTATTTGTCTGATTTATGTTATAACGAACGACGACTCATACGACCATTTCCTGTGTTCCCAAATATTCCAGTTTCAAAAAATTTATTGGGTTTAATGTGACATCAATTTGTAAACATTTATGTACATGTTTACCTAATTAGATCTTAATAATTTCGATATAAAATATGCACAAAAAGGACAGTATACTCAGCAGAGGATTTATACACATAGGGATTTATTTGTTTGAAAATTGTGAGCTAAAGTTTCATCTAAAATTTTTCCATTGTGTTTTCCCTTTCTTCAATCTCGTAGGGCGAAAGGAAGCATCAAGGCAGGACGCAAGTTCACAAGCCACACCCCCGAGGGATCTTGATGAATGTGAAGCTGCCACCACATCTGGTAAAGTATCATATTCAAAAGATACCCAGGTAATGTAGATGTAGGAGAAACATATTTGTAATACATGGTTTGCTTGCACATTTCAGGAGCAACTCGTGCTGGCTCCTCAATTGACAGGGACACTGCCCAGCTCCTCATTGCCGAAATTTGGTCCTGCCGGGAAAAGAATGAAGACCTACAGATAGCAGCCCGGAAAATAATAAAAAATGCGAAAAGTGTTGAGGTCCAGTTGAAAAATTTACTGGATGTTTTGGGTAGGGTGTGAAAAAAACCAAAAAAAAAATTAAAAAATGATTTCATCTCATTCTTGAATTTAAAAAAAAAAAAAAAAAAAAAAAAAAAAAGATTTTATATGTTTACTGATCAAAAAAATACAAAAAAAAGAAAAAATAAGATTTTATATGTTTACTGATCAAAAAAATACAAAAAAATGAAAATATAAGATTTTATATGTTTACTGATCAAAAAAATACAAAAAAATGAAAAAATAAGATTTTATATGTTGATTGATCAAAAAAATACAAAAAAAAGAAAAAATAAGATTTTATATGTTGATTGATCAAAAAAATACAAAAAAATGAAAAAATATGATTTTATATGTTTACTGATCAAAAAAATACAAAAAAATGAAAAAATAAGATTTTATATGTTTACTGATCAAAAAAATACAAAAAAATGAAAAAATAAGATTTTATATGTTGATTGATCAAAAAAATACAAAAAAAAGAAAAAATAAGATTTTATATGTTGATTGATCAAAAAAATACAAAAAAATGAAAAAATATGATTTTATATGTTGATTGTTAAATAAAAAAAAATAAAAAAAAAAAATATGTGATTTTACTTGTTCGACCAACCACAAAACACATGTGAGACTGAAAAATTGGTTTCACAAAATATGTAAAATAAAAATTATGCAGATCAATATATTTGTGGCTTGTTATTTTAGATCAATGATGACATTAAACCTAAAAAAAAGTGAAATTTAGGCTGGGAACATAGAACGAGGAAGGATATTTAGTCCATCCAAAACACATGCAACTATGATAACCTAGGAGACAAAGAAAATACACAAACATTCAAAACAATAAGAACAAAAAATACAATGTTTCTTGCATAAAATATTTATTATGTTCATTCACCAAAGATCAGGCATTGGAATGGCCCCCCTACCCATAAAATAGTCAACATATGCCTGGCGCACTGCACGTGCGTTTCGGGGGGCCAAGCCTGGATGGCCTGCCTCATGGGCCGCCTCTGGGACATCAACTCCCTCATCAGGCAATAATGTCAAATAATTTGAAGAATGTCTTCGTAGAAAGTTATGTAATATACAACAACATAAAATAATATTGTTCCACTTATATTCTGCCATGTTTATGGCGGTTAAAAACAAGCGAAATCGACTGACCATAATGCCAAACGCATTTTCAACCACTCTTCTGGCTCTGGCCAGCCTATAATTAAAGACCCTCCTCTCATGGGTGAGGGCACGTTGGGGAAATGGCCTCATGAGGTGGGGACCCAAGGCAAATGCCTCATCACCAATAAAAACGAAGGGCAGCCCCTCTTCATTATCCTCCGCACGTTGGGCAAACTCGGTCTCGGCAAAGACCCCGCCGTCTGACATCCGCCCATTTTTCCCCACATCAACATAGAGAAAGTCATAATTGGCAGACACCACCGCCATCAGTACGACACTGTGGAACCCTTTGTAGTTGAAATAATGGGATCCAGAATGGGGTGGTGGCACGATGCGGACGTGCTTGCCATCAATAGCTCCTCCACAGTTTGGAAAATTCCATCGCTGAGAGAAGTCCGCTGCCACAGTCTGCCATTCCTGTGGTGTTGTGGGGAACTGTAAATAAAGCAGAAATTTTTTTTAAGATAGTACATTACTAACAGAATATCAGCAAAGATTATTGGATCCTAAAAATAAAAAATATTAGTTCAGGTATTATTGTAAAAACAACAATATTAAGGGATCACTAAGCAGATTAATCACACCCTCTCATGGTAAGAAAAATTAACATAAAAGTGTGATGGGGCCCCCCCCCCAAGATCAGTTTGTGACCTCCAAAAAATGATGGTTTAACATCAAATTAATACAAATAGACAGTTACAAAAATAACATTGGGGGGGTTGGTCGTGCACTACAATGGAGGAAAAAAATCAAGGGGGATATAGGGACTAAGCTAGGTGGGTTTGCCACTAACAAAATAACCCAAAATGGACATGTGGGCTAGATAAAAAATGCATGTAGGACCAAAAAAAAATACAATAATACATGCATGGAGACAAAGGTAACATTACCAGCATATTATTAAAAAAAGGTTAATTAGGGACTGTTTAAAAAACAAAAGAAGAAACATAGTCTATGCATTTAAAGGACAGAACTTACCTTAATATAGTCCTCCTGCAAAACCTGGATTATGGCAGAACACGTCTCCGGGATTATGACGCCCAGAGACTGGGGGGAGATGCCCGTCGAGAACTTCAAGTCCTGCAGACTTCTCCCTGTTGCAAGGTATCGCAACGTAGCAACTAGCCGCTGCTCAGCAGTTATGGCTTCCCGCATATTGGTGTCCTGCCTGGTGATATATGGCGACACCGAAGCCAAAAGCTGCTGGAATACGGGGTCAGACATCCGAAGAAAATTCCTGAAATCATCAGGGTTATTTTCTTGGATCTCCCGCAGCAGAGGCATATGAGAGAACTGGTCCCTGCAAAGAAACCAGTTCTTGGCCCACAAAGTCCTTCTCCTCCTCCTCAAGGACCGGAGCCGGGATGCAGCACACATCATAACAACATGCACAGCACGATCTCGGCGACGAGAACGTACCCGCAACATGGCTAGAAAACGGTCGTCAAATCAGATCGGACTAAAAATTCTGCCCTGAAGTACAGAAAGGCCTCTGAAGAACGACCTGCAAAACAGCAACGTGCACACAAGAACGCACTTGCAAAACAAATACGTCCTAAATACAAGCACTGTATCACAGATCCGACTACAAATACACAAACTGTACGACAGAAAACGAAATTTTAAGCACAAACACTGAAAAGCACGAATCGTCTCTCACCAAACTTTTACTAACACGCAGCAACACGATATCAGCAAAAGAGGGCGTCTTCCGCATGCAAATTACCCTTTATAGTCCCGTCGTACGTGATGGACGTCAGCGCGCATTGCTAGAGATTTTTCAAAAAACGATGGTCTGTATGCTACGTCGTTTTTGAAAATGAAGTTTCAAAAACGTCGTTTTTTTCATCACATCAAACGTCGTTTTTTTTTCATCGCAAAAAAACGACCGTCTGTACGCGGCATAAGAGTCTGCAAAAGACTTGAGACTGGGGCAGAGGTTCACCTTCCAGCAGGACAACGACCCAAAACATACAGACATAGCTACAATGGAATGGATTAGATCAAAGCATAATTATGTGTTAGAATGACCCAGTCAAAGTTCAGACCTAAATCTCATTGAGAATCTGTGGCAAGACTTGAAAATTGCTGTTCACAGATGCTCTCCATCCAATTTGACAGAGCTTGAGCTATTATCCAAAGAAGAATGGTAAAAAATGTCACTCTCTAGATGTGCAAAGCTGGTAGAGACATCCTCAAAAAGACTTGCAGCTGTAATTGCAGCAAAAGGTGGTTCTACAATGTATTGACTCAAAGTATTGACTTTGAGTGAATACAAATGCACGCCACACTTTTCACATATTTATTTGTTAAACAAATTGAAAACCATTAATCATTTTCTTTCCACTTCACGATTATGTGCCACTTTGTGTTGGTTTATCACATAAAATCTGTTTACGTTTTTGGTTGTAACATGATAAAATGTGGAAAGTTTAAAGGAGTATGAATACTTTTTCAAGGCACTGTTCATTGTTTATTTTATAATAAGGATCACTGGATCCTATGTAACTAATGCTATTTACATGATACTGTGCCATAATAATTATTAATTTTTGCCCTCCTTCAATAATGGAGAGCCTCAGCACAGAAATGACCTTGGTGCACACAATCTGCATGTGTTGCCTTCACGTTTGATCCCAAAGAGTTAGCAGATGTCATGGTTTTGTAATAACATCCACCAACTTTCATGAAAAAAAAAATTATTTGGAAAAAGTTCCCTTGAGCAGCCCCCCCCCCCCCCATGCCATTTGGGCATTTTTAACAGATTTGGCTCCCAATGGCTAGGCACCTGAACGTCTGAAGTTTGTCGAGCCCAGAAAGGAAAAACGTTTTTAAATTGCTGCCAAATAACATCCAATTCGCAATAGCAGGAGAATGTGACCAGCGCTCTATGGACCCTATGGGCCGCATCGGCATCCAGTGTGAACCGAGCCTGAAGAGGTCTCTGTGCCTTATTCAGTGCCGATCCTGATGTCCCTGGGGCCCTAAGCAAAATGACATGTCACATTAAAGTTGAGAAGCAGGGGGAGGGGCGCTGCCGACAGTGACATGTCACATTAAAGTTGAGAAGCGGAGGATGGGGGTGTTCTGCTGTCATAAATGACATCTTACATTAAAGTGAGAAGCGGGGGGTGCTGACTTCTTACCTCTTCTCCCATGCAGCCAGCGAGTTGAGAAGCGGGGTGAGGGGCAGAAAATGACTTCTCACCAGACGGGACCTCTAGTAATTTGGGGGCCCTCCGCAGCTTTGCGGGGCCCTAAGCGGCTTGCATAGTGAGCCTATAGGGCGGATCGGCCCTGGCCTTATTTAAAAAAATAAAGAAGCCGTAATGTAATGTCATTTGCTGGCAACTTAAGCTGTCACTTTTGCTGTAGCACATCCTATAGAAAGTTTTGTGTAGAAATTCCCCCATAATGCATACCGGGCCCCTTGAGATATCCGATGAAGCTGACTTTCATCAGTCGTGCCTACACACCATTGGTTAAAAAAATGATCGTGTCAGAACGCGGTGACGTAAAACACAACGACGTGCTGAGAAAAATGAAGTTCAATGCTTCCGAGCATGCGTCGACTTGATTCTGAGCATGCGTGGATTTTTAACCGATGGACGTACCCACAGACGATCGTTTTTTTTCTATCGGTTATTTAACCATCAGATCATTTTAAAACAAGTTCCTAGTTTTTTAACCGATGGATAAATAACCGATGGGGCCCACACACGATCGGTTAGTCTGGTGAAAACGGTCCATTACAGTTACAGTGGCACAAAGAACAGTACATAGCAAAGAATCTTATGAATATATTTGAGATATGTTTGCTCTCATCTCTAAAAATATGTTTTAAAGGCACAGTCCAGCCAAAAGAGGTGTAAAAGGATTAGCCAAATTTAGCCATTTATATAATTTTGTTAATGCTTATACACACACATATATATATATATATATATATATATATACATATATATATATATATATATATATATATATATATATATATATATATAGGTGGAAGTGTTTGGTGTGTCCTCTAGTAGATACGGCACCTCATCCCTATACAGTAGATACAGAGTAAAGGAGGAGATGGAGGGATTATAGTGGTGCCTGAACAAGTCACATAAGTAGTTTTGAAACAAGATTAAATGAAGACAACATTTTTTTTCAATTCAATTGAGCAAAAATGAGGACACTAAGTTATAGAAAATACACTGAATTGGAATGAGTGTCCCAACAAGTTTCACCAAATCGTTGGCTTCTTCAGGGGTGTGAAATTCATTCAGTGTAATAGATACAGTCTATAAGAAAAAACAATAATAATAAGTTGCATACAAAGATTTTCAAAAAACACAGTTGAAAGTCAAACGATGTCCGAACATAAGAGGGGTCCAAAATATGAGGGCCTCAGAGATAGACTCAATGCACAGAGAAGACTGTACCTACCCCCAAGTCAAGGATCAGGCAAGACGTGGCGTCCAAGAGCGACAGACAGAAACACCAGCCCAAATGTGGCTGCAGGGGACTAATGGTTCAAACTAGAAAACACAAGTGTTGTAAAAAAGCTAAATAAGGGTTCATTGCCATGAACAAAAATGTCATGGCTAGCATTTAACCCTAAATTGGGGCTAACATAGCCTCCCATACATACCTTGGGTATGTTATACCATTTATTAACAGTATAATAATTGTTTCCATATCTGTTATAGTTTTATTGTTTTTGTACTTCAACAAGAAAACGATAAAAAAGTTTAAACCTAAAAAAAAAATAAACAAAAATGGGTTTTTGATCATCAACATTTAATTCAAGAAGTAGAATGGATTACCAAAGCACCACATGGACAAACTATGGGCCAGATTCTTGTAGGGAGCGCGTATTTCTGATCAGGCGTAACGTATCCTATTTACGTTACGCCTCCGCAACTTTGACAGACAAGTGCAGTATTCTCAAAGAGAAGTTACGGCAGGCATAGCGTAAATAGGCCGGCGTATGCCCGCCTAATTCAAATGTGGAAGATGTAGGCGTGTGTTATGTAAATTTATTGTGACCCCATGTAAATTACGCTTTTTACGAACGGCGCATGCTCCAAATTAACCCGCAAAAAGCCAATGCTTTCGACGTGAACGTAAATGACGCCCAGCCCTATTCGCGAACAACTTACGCAAACGACGTAAAACGTGAAATTCGACGCTGTTCCGACGTCCATACCTAACATTGGTACGCCTCATCTACGCCTCATAGAACAGGGGTAACTTTATGCCGGAAAAAGCCTAACGTAAACGGCGTATCTGTACTGCGTCGGCCAGGCGTACGTTCGTGAATAGGTGTATCTAGCTGATTTACATATTTCTAGGCGTAAATCAGCGTACACGCCCCTAGCGGCCAGCGTAAATATGCAGTTAAGATACGACGGCGTAGGAGACTTACGCTGGTCGTATCTTAGAGAAATTTTGGATTATCTGATTCTTTGAATCAGGCGTCAAGATACGACGCCTCAGACTCAGAGATACGACGGCATATCTGGAGATACGCCGTCGTATCTCCTACGTAAATCCGGGCCTATATCTGTGGAGTATAAAAAAGGTGAAAGAAAAGTGGCTGGGCTGCATCTATATATGTTGTATGCTGTAAATATGTACTTCAAGAGTGCTTTACAGCTCTTGTCTCTCAAGACAACTTATGAGTTAGGTAAATATTGTACTAATAACATAAAATGTGTAATTGATAAAAAATAAAATACTTCCTCTAGCGTGAAAATTTGTAAGCCCTGTATACGTTTGTCTATTCGCTTGATATTTATCAACACAGTTGATGCAATAAATAGTTAGGTAGATTCAGGTACCTGGGTGCAAACTTGCGGCGGCGTAGCTTAGCCTGTTTAGGCTACGCCGCCGTAGGTTAGCTAGGCAAGTACATGATTCTCAATGTACTTGTCTGCTAATATACGGCGGCGTAGCCTAAAGCGGGCGGGCATAAGGGCGCCGAATTCAAATGTCTTGGAGGGGGGCGTGTTTTATGGTAATGAGGCTTGACCTCACATTTTTGACGTTTTTTTTTACTGCGCATGCGCCGGGCGACTACATTTCCCAGTGTGCATTGCGGCTAAGTACGCCGCACGGGCCTATTGATTTCGACGTGGACGTAAACAACGTAAATCCCGATTCGCGGACGACTTACGCAAATTCGAATCTCGCGGCGGGAATGGCGGCCATACTTTAACATTGTTATTCCACCTAATAGATGGAATAACTTTAGGCCTGCTAATGCCTTACGGAAACGGCGTAAAACTACTGCGGCGGCCGGGCGTACGTTCGTGAATCGGCGTATCAACTCATTTACATATTCTACACCGACCGAAATAGAAGCGCCACCTAGCGGCCATCCGAAATATTGCAATCTAAGATAGGACGGCGCAAGCCGTCGTATCTTAGATATGTTTAAGCTACTAGATACTAGATACTAATAAGCCGGCCTAACTCTTTCTGAATCTACCTAATTGTATTGTATAACTTTGCTCGCTCCTGAGTTATAACATTAGTAACCTTGGGCCAGATCCACAAAAGGGATACGCCAGCGTATCTACTGATACGCCGTCGTATCCCTGTTTCTATCTATGCGACTGATTCACAGAATCAGTTACGCATAGATATTCCTAAGATCCGGCAGGTGTAATAGTTTTACACTGTCGGATTTTAGGATGCAGTACCTCGGCCGCCGCTGGGGGCATTTCTCGTCGAAATTCCGCGTCGGGTATGCAAATTAGCACTTACGGAGATCCACAAAGCGGTTTCCCTTCGTAAAGTCTCCGTAAGTTGTTAGTTTGCAAACGCAAAATTAGGGCTACTTTTACAAAGTGTAAAGTTAGTACACCATGTAAAAGTAGACCCTTCTTTCCCCCGACGCTGTCAATTTTTTTTTTTTTTTTTTTTTTCGCCGCATCTCTTTTTTTTCCCGACGCAACTTTTTTTACCCGGCGCGATTCACAAAACTCAGCGTAACGTAACTTCGCGCAAAGCACGTCGGGAAAATCACGTCGGGCGCACGCGCAGTACGTCCGGTGCGGGAGCGCGCCTAATTTAAATGGGACTCGCCCCATTAGATTGGGCACGCCTTGCGCCGGACAGATTTAAGTTACACAGCTGAAAATTTCTAGGTAAGTGCTTTGTGGATCGGGCACTTAGGTAGAGATTTTGCGGTGGTGTAACTTAAATCCCAAAAATTAAGTTGCGCCCGCTGTACGTGGATCTGGCCCCTTGTGCTTTTGAAACTAACTGCATTGAACTATCCAATAAAATGCCTTTCTCCAAAAGAGTTCAGCATGAACCGATAATGATAGACTAGATGAGCACACTTGACAAACTGGATTTTTCCCCCCCAATCACTTTTTTTAACAGCCCTGTGTCTCCCAGTTCGCAGACATATGAATCCAATTGATTTGGATCAATCTATTTTTATCAGATATAGTTTACTTATCTTGCTAGCTTGACATTATAATGAAACTTAGAAACGTCCTTGAATTTAAATCACTATGAAAATATGTCACAGACCTATTTATCTGTAGATTATGACATGGTCCCTGAATAAAGTTGACATTCTTTAATAAATAGGGTCTGTTCAAAAAGTGTAGATTTAATTGTGCTTCAGTGACAGTTATTATTTCTGTAACAGAGAAGAGTAGCCTATAAAAATATCTTATAAAATTAATTAGTCAATGAAAATATCAACAGCTATTTGTCAAGCATGCAGGAGAGCGGCTAACGCTGGAACTGGGTGATTAGCATCATTTTTCTTTGTGCTAGCGCACGTGCCACTGAGGATTCTTAAAGCTAAAACGTGTCTTGCAGTTCAGACTACCCGTCACTAGTTTAAAAATGTTCATGAATTGTGTAAATGTTATTACCATATTAATGTAAACTCTTCACACAAATGGACATGACCAAACAAATTGCTTGTCTAATGGGGATCGTAGGTCTGTAGCATACGCATCTACATTTGTAGCAGCATTGGGGAAGACAGTGAGAGGGTTAATCATTCTGTTAAAAAATCAAGGGCATGTTCCTCTCATTGAGGTTTAAGCTTTCAATTTGTCACAGCAAACATCTGTTCTTTCAAAAGCTAATGTACTTTCTTCTTGTTCCAATGTGCGATATTCATGTGTCTTTCATGCTGCCAGAAAGCTGTTGTCTCTACTGATTCCTTCATTAAACATGGAAATCGTGGTTCAGGTCATGTGGTAGCTGAGATGAATAGGGGTTGTGAGTGTATAAGATTTAAGAGTCCCCAGAAGAAGCATGCTGCAACATCATTATAGCGTATTGTTCGGCTACAGTACATCAGATGAGGGCTAAAGCTCAAGTAAGAGTAAATGTAAATGGGTTCTTTTCACTCCTACTTTAACTATATTCAGTAAATATAGTTGCCACTTTTTTTTTTTTTTTCCAGAGAAAACCAAACCCATATTATTCATATATCTTTAACATGTTTTCATACTTAAAATAAAACCGGACATTAGACCAAATGTTCAGTTTAAAAAACAGAACCCCACTTTTTACTGTATGTCAGCTTGAGTTGTCATCTAGGCATTTCTTGGACTGCCTTTTTACTGTATAATGGTTTCCCAAGGGTTCTTCTGCATGTTGGAGTGTAATATATTAATAATTACAAGCAAAAGTCTCATCTATAGATAGTGAATGAATGAATGAATGAATGAAAAATTTATATAGCGCGGCACATGCGAACTGAATCGCTTCTGGGCGCTAGTTGTTTGTGTCTCATGCCTTCAGAAAAGCAGGGTTTTGATCTGCCTTCTGAAAGACAGGTGGTTTTGCTCCAACCGAATGCTGGTTGGTAAAGCATTCCAAAGCCTGGGGCCCTGGAAAGCAAACCTTCTTTCTCCTTTGGACTTGTATTTGGTTTTAGGAACCTTGACCAGATTTTGGTCGGTGGATCGCAGAATGCGGTTGCAATTGAGCGTTTTGATCTTGTCGCATAGATATCTAGGAGCCTTCCCATGGATGCACTTATGTGTCAGGCAGAGTGCTTTGAATGCAATTCTGTCTTTCACTGGCAACCAGTGAAGGGATCTCAGTGAAGGTGAGATTGATTCCCAAGATTTTTTCCCAGTCACCAGTCTAGCGGCCGTATTCTGTACGACTTGCAGACGAGCGATTTGGTACTTGGGGAGCCCGAGGTAAAGGGCATTTGCATAGTCCAGTCTGGAATTCACGATTGTTCCCACCACGACTGCTATGTCTTCTTTGGGAATAAATGGAATAAGTCTGCGTAGTAGGCGCATCAAATGGTGCGTCCCGCTGACTACTGACCCTATTTGTGCGTCCATTGTCATGAAGGTGTCAAACGTGACTCCTAGACTTTTGACTTTGGAGCTAGGGGAGATGGTCTGACCCAGGATGGGCGAAGGTGTCCAGTTTGTTGTCGGTTGTCTCTTCCGACTGGCATTGAACATAAAGAGTTCTGTTTTTGCGCTATTGAGTTTGAGATAACTCTTAGTCATCCAGTTTTCTATTGAAGAGAGACATTTCTCTAATCTGAGATGATGATCCTTTTTTTGGCAGATGCGAAAATACAACTGCGTATCGTCTGCATAAGAGTGATAGAGTAGTTCTTGGCTACTGATAATATCAAAGAGAGGACGAAGATAGATATTAAACAGCACCGGTGATAGGGGGATCCTTGGGGGACCCCACATGGCACCGTGCGTTTTTCTGACGTGAAAGATCCCAGTTTCACTGTTTGTGATCGGTTTCCGAGAAAAGAGGAGAACCATGGTAAGGCCTCTTCTGAGACTCCGGCGACTTCTGTTAGTCGTCTCAGTAGCAATTTATGGTCTACTGTGTCAAAGGCTGCGCTTAGGTCCAGCAGAACCAGGAGACACGATTCTCCTTCGTCTGCGGCCTCGAGCGCATCGTCCCATATTTTCAGTAAGGCCGTTTCTGTCCCGTGTCCGGGACGGAACCCGGATTGAAATGGATCGAGTAGGTTGTGGGTATCCAGATGCTGTTGCAGCTGATTTACCACCACTTTCTCCATTATCTTGGACAGAGCGTTTAGACCTGTTATGGGACGGCGGTGAGTTGGGTCCATAGGATCCAAATTAGGTTTTTTCCAGATCGGCAGGATTGTGCCCTCTTTCAGCAGGGAAGGCACTATGCCTTCCTTAAATGACTGATTTATAAGCTGTGTGATCGGAGGCGCCAGGATGTCGGCACAATCCTTCAGTAGCTTGGTGGGAATGATGTCATTGGGTGCTGTGCTGTTGCGCAGCGCGCCAATGAATTTTTTAGTGGTATCAATGGAGATGGGTTCCAAAGTGAACTTAGTTGATTGTAGAGGCGTTTCGTCGGTGTTTTGATTGAAGAAGGGGCTGAGTGGAGTATTGTTTTGCCGAATACTTACCCAAATTTTTTCAATTTTGTTGATGAAGAAATCCGATAGTTCATTGCAGAACTCTTGGGTGTCTGAAGTGGGGACTTCAAGACATCCCGGATTCATGGTCTGGGTGACCATCCTGAAGAGTTCGCGTGGGCGATTCATTGCGCTGTTAATCACCATGGAAAAGTGAAGTTTTTTGGCTTTGAAAATTTCCTTGTGATATCGTGTTGTTACTGCTTTGTAGAAGTTGAGGCGGTCTTCTGAAGGACTTCTTATCCAGGCGGCTTCCGCCCTTCTGCACTCTTGCTTCAATAGCGACAGCTGGTTATTGAACCAGCTGGACTTTTTTGCCCGGCTGCGGACTTTGCGCTTTGGTGCTGCTAAGTCGGCTGACTGTAACAGAGCTGCATTTATGGCATCCAATGTATCTGAGGCTGCTAGCTGAGGAGGAATAGCCCCAATTCGGTTTCCCAGGGTAGATCTGAAGAGTTCCGATTGGAGCTTCCTCTGAGATCTAGCCCAGTGTATTGTCACCGGCTTGGGTACTTTCATGACTAGTGGAATTCTGGGAATTATGAAGCTAATTGCATGGTGGTCTGTCCATGGCAAAGGTTCATTACCCAAAATGTTTATTTTCAGATTTTGTCTGAAAATTAGGTCGAGAGTGTGACCTGAAGCATGCGTGGGTCCGCATATAAGTTGCTGAAGTCCTAACCCTTCCAGGTGGTCGATGCAGGCCTCCGCGATGGGATCCTGTGAGGAGTTGGCCCACAAATTGAAATCCCCGAGCAGCAAAAGATGATTGCTGTTAAGGGAGTAAGTGGATATGAACTCCGTTAATGCTGAAATCAACTGCGATTTGGGCCCAGGGGGCCTATAGCAGAGGAGAATGTGAACGGTCTCCTGAGAGTGAGCTTGAAGTTGAAGCGTAAGGGTTTCCATAAAAGGTAGAGGATTTTGAAGGACCGGTTTAGTGATTGCAATATGAGACTTATGAATCACCGCCAGGCCTCCTCCTCTTTGCCCTATTCTATTTTCCGTTAAGATGCGATAATTTGCAGGTACCAGTTCTCCGAGAATGGTGTTGCAATCGTCTGACAGCCAACTTTCTGTAATAAAGAGGCAGTCTAGATCGTTTTGTAGTAAGAAATCATGGATTTCTGATCGGTGTTTAACTGCTGATCTGGTGTTAAGCAACGCACATGATATGTGCTTGAGCTGTGTTGAACGGTTGAAATTTTTGATGATCGATCGTCGATCGACTCTCAAAAGTTGATCTGATTTTAAGGCTTTTTTGGTGACGGCAGGTAATATTGTTGCGAATTGTCTCAGACCCCAAATGGTATCCGCAGAGTATCGCAATTTAACCATTGTTGCCAGTCACCGTGGGCGGGGGTGCGGGTGTTTGGTGAGAGAGGATTCGGAGAATCCTCGCTCTCAGCAATCCTTGGTCCAGAGGAAGGCAAAAAAAACCCTGGGCAAGCTGGCCAATGTGCTGCGGCAGGGAAAAAAATTCCTTCCTGATCCCTAAAGGCGATCGGCTCAAGCCCTGGATCAAAGACTGCTGAACTTAATGAGGGGAAAAAAAGGGGGGGGGGATGCTGGGTGTCACTGTTGCTGGGGTGCACCAAGATGGCCGCCAGGCAAAGACACAGGACCCAGGCTGGGGGGGCAATCAGGTTGGTAAGAAAATGATTCCACTGATCTGGTTGCTAAGCAGGGGGGTGGAGGGGACCTCTAGGGGTGCAGGTGCGATAACCAGAAAGACCTGCACTATTGGTGGCAGGCGCAGGGAGAAACAGACGGAGCGCCGGTAGGCCGCGGCTGAAGCCGCGGACTTTCCTAAAGGCGCAGCGGCCGCGGAAAGTAGCAGGCTGGCGCGGGCGTGTAAAAAACGCCGAAAAGCGCCGAAAATACACCCAGGTGGGGTGTCTGGGGGCCACCACAATCGTGGGAGGCCGTGTGAGTGGGGATGCCGAGCCTAAGAGGGAATAGAGAGCCGCAGTGAGGGGTCTGAGTGACGGCTGCCCTGAGAAGGACGGCCGTCAGTGGTTCCCCAGGATGGTAGGCCCTGAGAGGCAGGGTCTTACCTGCGGTGAATGAAGGAGTCCACGAGGAGAGAAAGAGAGCTGGATTCCTGGTTCCTAGTAGCTGTTCCCTGTGCAGCACAGGTAATGGAAGTCTGCCTAGTAGCTGACTGCCAGGTCTGGGTGGGAGCAGGCTCGTATAGTGTGCCTGATACAGTATATTGCAGTGTACCTGCTCATTGCACCAATAAAAGCAATAGGCACAATATTATAAACACACTTTTTAGGCCTAGACAGCAGTGGCGGCCGCTCATAATGGGCGCAGGGGCATCACCTCCCCTAATCCATGCGCCCTGCCTCTAATCTCCATGCAGGGTGCTGGACGCATGGATTTCAATATTTTTTTTAAGCACATGATTAGAGCCTGAGACTCTAATTGGCCCTGAGCCCACCCACTTGTGTGACATTAGGAAATTAATATTCGCTAATGTCTTCCTGCTTCTCCTCCTGGCCATCCAGGAAACGGATCCTGGGACCTGATTGGACCAGAAAGTCCTAAGATCCGATTAACTGGGGAGAGAACCGCCCACCAGGATTCGGGAGGAGATGCAGGGGGGAAGCCGCCGAAGCCGCGACCTGGATGGGGTAAGTGTAGGGCTGGCAGGCGGCCTGACAGGCAACAGGCGAGGAAGCGGGAGAGCAAAGTGGCGACTGAGCGGGCGATCGGTCGAGCGACGGGAGGGTGTTGTGAGAGGGCCAGGTTTATTTTCCACCCCCCCACAACAAAATAAAAATGAGAAACCAGCCGCCACTGCTAGACAGGGTAAGACGTTGTTTTATAATTATAGTATATTAATAAAACTCTTAGCTATATGAGTCAATTACCATTCCAGTCTGCCTAGAAAATTTGCCCAGCTCTTCCTACTGTAATTTCTCAAGATGGGGATGGTAAAGAAGAACTGAAGGAAGAGATCAGCTTAACTGATTAGGGGTCAATATATGTTCCAAGTCCAACAAAGTTGGTACCACTTAGAGCCGGTTCACACTGGGGCGGCACGACTTCGGGGGCGACTCGGCAAGTCGTCCTGAAGACGACTTCAGAGGCGACTTGCAAAATGACTTCTGTATAGAAGTCAATGCAAGTCGCCCCGAGTCGCCCCCAAAGTCGTACAAGAACCTTTTGAACCTTTTCTGTCAGACGCGAGTAGAGGAGAGTCGATTATCAGCGCAGCCCCCCAGAGGATGCCCACACTGAACCACCAGGGATGCCACTAGACCACCAGGGATGCCCACCACAGGTATGCCACCCTAGACCACCAGGGATGACAATCAGAAATAATGAATGCCAATCAGTGCCAACAATGGATGCCAATCAGTGCCCACAATGGGCATCACTGATTGGCAGGCATTATTGTTTGGCACTGATTGGCATCCATTAGTACAACACACTACAGTACATTAGTTCCACCTATCAGTGCCCATCCATGCCGCCTATCAGTGCCCATCCATGCTGCCTATCAGTGCCCATCCATGCCGCCTATCTATGCCCATCCGTGCCGCCTATCCATGCCCATCCGTGCCGCCTATCAGTGCCCATCCGTGCCCATCCGTGCCGCCTATCAATGCCGCATATTAGTGGCCTTCATCAGTGCCCATCAATGCCACCTCATCAGTGCCACCTCATCGGTGACCATCAGTGCCCGTCAGTGCAGTACCATCAGTGCCCATCAGTGAAGGAGAAAACATACTTATTTACAATGTTTTGTAACTGAAACAAAAAACATATTTTTTTTCTAAATTTTCGGTCATTTTTTTTCCCAGAAAATAAAAATCCCAGAGGTGATCAAATACCACCAAAAGAAAGCTCTATTTTGTGGGAACAAAATGATAAAAATGTAGTTTGGGTACAGTGTAGCATGACCGCGCAATTATCATTCAAAATGTAACAGTGCTGAAAGCTAAAAATTGGTCTGGGCAGGAAGGTGTATAAGTGCCCTGTATGGAAGTGGTTAAAGAAAAAATGGTGTCACTTTTATTCTTATTACAAGGAATGTAAACATCCCTTGTAATAGAAAAAAAGCACGACAAGACCTCTCAAAAAGACCTCAGATCTCATATTTACACTAAAGTGCAATAAAAAATGAATAAATAATTAAATGTAATCTAAAAAAAAAGTCTATTTAAGAGCTATGGATGGAAGTGACGTTTTAACGCTTCCTCTCTGCAATGGGGGCCATCTTCCCCTCACTCATCTCCATACCAAGCCAGGGAGAGGACCGGATTGCCTCCGCCGCTACCGACGACTCCGGTAAGCGGCAGGGCACCGGAGAGCGGCGGGAGGGGGGTACCATCTCCCACCACCGATGAAAGTCATCTTGCGGCAAATCCGCCACAGAAACCACTTTTACCGGAAACCAAACCGCTCACTGAAGAAGAGGATACAGGGGTTATGGTAGCTAGCTGTTACCATAACAACGATATCTCTCTTCAAAGTGCCGACGTATATCGTTGTTTGCTGGTCCAGAAGTGGTTAAAAGGGATTCCATGCAATATATAATTTAAAGATAATGGAACAATTTTCAGATTTACTGGGGGGAGACTTACTAAAACTGGTGCACACAGAATCTGGTGCAGCTGTGCATAGTAACCAATCAGCTTTTAGGTTTTATTGTTAGAGCTTAAAGTGATAATAAAGGTTTCGGTTTAACAAAAACAAAAAAAACAAAAATAAACATATCATACTTACCTGCTCTGTTTTTTGGTTTTGCACAAAGCAGCCCCGATCCTCCTATTCTCAGGGCCCGTGCCAGTGCTCCTAGCCCTTCCCCTCTGCTGAGTGCCTCCAGAACAAGTCACTTGTTCTAGGGACACTCCTGTGTGCTCGCTTTAGAGCCCCACTCTGTGCGTCTATAAGAGGCACAGAGAGCTCAGCTCAACCCCCAGTGACTCCTGCTGCTGTGTCTCAGACAATGAGGAAAGGGAGACCTGGGAGAGCTGAGGCTCCTGTACACAGCACTGGATCTAGATCAGGAACAGGTAATTATTAGGGGGGTTGTGGCTGTGGGGGGAGCCTTGGGGGGAGCAGCACAGAGTTTCTTTTTGCCGTAATGCATAGAATGCAACAATACAACCACTTTAACCACTTCAGCCCTGGAAGAATTTACCGCCTTCCTGACCAGTCCATTTTTTGCAATACGACACTGCGTCACTTTAACTGATAATTGCACTGTTGTGCAGCGCTGTAACCAACCAAATTTTACGTCCTTGTTTTCCCACAAATAGCTTTCTTTTGGTGGTATTTGATCACCTCTGCGTTTTTATTTCTGCACTATAAACAAAAGAAGAGCAACAATTTTAGATTTTTTTTGCTACTTTTTGCTATAATAAATATCCCAATATCTCAATAAGCATATATTGAGTGGTTTGCGCAAAAGTTATCGCATCTACAAAATAGGAATAGAGTTTAGGCATTTTTATTATTAGATTTTTTTTACTAGTAATGGCGGGCGATCAGCGATTTATTTTTTTGGGACTGCGATATTGCAGCGGACAAATCGGACACTTTTGACACTTTTTTGGGACCATTGACATTTATACAGCAATCAGAGCTACAATTAGCCACTGATTATTTATGATTATGATTATTTATTTATAATTGTCACTGGCAGGGAAGAGGTTAACACTAGGGGGCAATCAAGGGGTTAAATGTGTGTTCCCTAGGTGTGTTCTAACTGTGAGGGGATTGAGAGAAGACAGATTGTGTGTTCCTACTAAGTAGGATTAACAATCTGTTTCTCCTCCCCTGACAGGACAGGGACTTGTGTGTTTACACAAACAAATCCTTGTGCCCTCAATCACGGGTGGCCGCCAGGGATCGCGCCTGCCGGCCATGCGCATCAGATCCCCGCCGCGCAGCGGACTTCCGGTATGGTTCTTAAAGTGGTTGCAAACCCTTTACAACTACTTTATGCTACAGGTAAGCCTATATTAAGGCCTACCTGTAGCTACCCAGGATATCTCCTAAACCTCCACGGTTTAGGAGATATCCCCTGTCCCCTGCACATGCGCACTGGGGCAAACTGAAGCAATGGCACCTATGTGCTGTTGCTTCAGTCCGTGTGCCATTACCGCCGTTAAAGATGTTGGCGGCTGGAGGGAGAAACGTGGAGCGCTGCGGGGCTTCTATCGGAGGTAAGTAATACATAATGAACTAGTATGCTATGCATACTAGTTCATTATGCCTTTGTCTTGCAGGAGTTTTTTTTTTCCCATTTTTTTTTTTAGGGTTTACAACCAATTTAAATCAAACACAGTATATATATATGATGATTCACGCAGCAGAGCCATTCTGCTGCCATATATATACAGGAGTCGGCCGGGAAGCAGTTAAATGAACAAGTTGAAGTAAGAAGTTGATTAGTTACTATTCACAGCTGCACCAGATTCTGTTTGCACCAGTTTTAGTAAATCTCTCCCACTGTGTTTTACGATTATGTAAATATTGAAATGATTTTGCCTCAAAATTGAGTTACAATTATTGAAGCCACTGTGAATGCAGTAATGAAAATTGTAGGCATCTTTTAAATCTCACGGAGAAATTTAGGATAGTCTTCCAAAATGTTTAGGATGATAGCAGGTAAGGTCAAAGGCATTCAGCAAATTGTCAAATTGAGGATAATCATACTAGACTTCCACATAGGAAAATGCAAAGGTAGAAATATTTAATAATATGTTGAGTAGCCAAAATACTATTAATTGGTTTCTATATATCCATTAATCCATGTAATGCCCAAAATGGATTTATAAGATTTTCTTTTGAGCGATATTCAATTTTTTCTAAAACTTGAATTAGGACATAACAGATTACCTTGGGAAAATATATAATTTTGATGGTATTGCAATGATTTCAAAGGAGTTACCGGATTGTTGGGTCCTCCTGCTATTCCCATTAGTGACCTACTGGGCCCAACAATGTACCAACACACCAGTAATATTAAAAGTGGACCTTATCGGACCAGTAATAAGCCCTGTAAAGGATAATGTTATAATGATTATGTTATAAAATGTTGAGACAATTATGTGCACAACAAAGTAAATGCAGTTCATTTCCCTAGTTGCATGAGGAACAGCCCTGCCAAATCACACTATGGGAGTAAAAGTGTTTTCCATATCAGGTTCTGTTAAAATGCCCCCAGGCCTCCAAAACCATCTGTTTCCAGAAAACTAAAACATACAGTGCCTTGAATTTGGCTTTATTGGATAGTGAAATAGTATTAATTTATAGCTTTTTCCTGTTAATTCAATGAAATTTACAGGCAGGGTTCAAACAGATAAATTGTGCTAATGGATTCAAGACAGAATTTTAGGGTAAATGCTACCTCACGCCAAACCCACAGCACTTTACAGTACTTCTAAGATTGCAGTGTAATAACACTCCCTAGGGCACACTTAACCCCTACAGCGCCACCTAGTGGTTAACCCCGTCACTGCCAGTGTCATTTTCACAGTAATCAGTGCATTTTCATAGCACTGATCGCTGTAAAAATGACAATGGTTCTAAAAATGTGTCAAAAGTGTCCGATGTGTACACCATAATGTCGCAGTCACAATAAAAATAGCTGATCACCGCCATTACTAGTAAAAATTAAATATTAATAAAATTAACATAAAACGATCCCCTATTTTGTAGACGCTATAACTATTGCGCAAAACCGATCATCGCTTATTGCGATTGTTTTTTACCAAAAATATGTAGAAGAATACGTATCAGCCTAAACTGAGGAATTATATAAATATGGGGGGAACTAATGCGCAAAACCAACCTGACCAGGGCACATAAAACTAAACTAAATAAAGTATATGTAACTAACAAGCAGCAGCCACAACTAATAGTGTTCACACACTGATAACAGAATAAAAATAAGGGGGTGTAATGGCGCTTGCAATTAATGACTAAAACTAGATAATAACAATACCTGTTGATAAAGTGCAACCAGATATACATTTCTTAAAGATAAAGTACACCACTTCCTATGTGTCTAAAGGTGTTCCACTCCAGATGTACACACCATCCAATATCAATAAAAATAATGTGGAGGGAGATGGGAGTGAAATAATAATAAGATAGTCCCTATTCAACGAAACGTGCCAACAGAAGCACAGTGTTGATGAAGTATATACAGTAAATAATCCTGAAGTGTTTAAATAATGCTTAGCAATAATTTCTCCATAAAACATATATAAACATATATATATATATATATATATATATATATATATATATATATATATATATATATATATATATATATATATAAATAAATATGTGATAATAAAATGTGTAAAAAATCACTAAAGTGCTCAATCCATTCAAAGTGCAAATGTGCAATGATATGTGACAGACACAGTGAATAAAATTCAATAAATTATTGTATGCAATGGTTCCTTAAAAAAATATATTAATAAACATGCATATGTGAACGCAATACAGTCCAAAAAATGTCTGCAGTGAAGGTGTCCCATAAAATCCACCAAGGGATTAAACAACAAAAAAAATGAATTTTGTGTCATAAAAATAAAAATAAAAATTCATTAATTAATTAGAAAACGTGTCCAGTGCACAATCGTGCAAAATAAAGCAAAATATCAATCATAAATGATCAAAGTGCATAAGTGCTCCACTGAAAATCCAAAACCGCAGAAACTGCTTCAGTGCAAGATGATAAGCGTGCATACGTGCTTGCAAATACAAATTCCAGGCAATCCGCAGTGTAGATAATAACGTTTCCACAAGCCCCTTACCTAAAAGACGTCAGCCGCGAGCGGATGATGTCACCAGCAACCCTCCTACTTCCTGACGCGTATCGTGACACCACACGTCCCTTAATCATAGGATCCTATGATTAAGTGACGTGTGGTGTCACGATACGCGTCAGGAAGTAGGAGGGTTGCTGGTGACGTCATCCGCTTGCGGCCGCAGAGCGGAGACACTCTGTTTACACGCTGTACACGCTGGATACACAGCTCTGTCTGTAAGTTTACATGCTTTTGTTTTAAATAAATTACATATGATTTTACACTATGGAGGCTTCACTATTTCTCTGTTTGAGAGCCATCGCTGGGACCTTGTGAGCCGTTTTCTTTGGGATTATTAACAGCAGGCTGGCTGTGGGATACTCCTGTATCATCAATATTATAGGCTTTATACAAGCCTCTTTAAGGTAAGGGCTTGTGGAAACGTTATTATCTACACTGCGGATTGCCTGGCATTTGTATTTGCAAGCACGTATGCACGCTTATCATCTTGCACTGAAGCTGTTTCTGCGGTTTTGGACTTTCAGTGGAGCACTTATGCACTTTGATCATTTATGATTGATATTTTGCTTTATTTTGCACGATTGTGCACTGGACACGTTTTCTAATTAATTAATTTTTATTTTTATGACACAAAATTCATTTTTTTTGTTGTTTAATCCCTTGGTGGATTTTATGGGACACCTTCACTGCAGACATTTTTTGGACTGTATTGCGTTCACATATGCATGTTTATTAATATATTTTTTTAAGGAACCATTGCATACAATAATTTATTGAATTTTATTCACTGTGTCTGTCACATATCATTGCACATTTGCACTTTGAATGGATTGAGCACTTTAGTGATTTTTTACACATTTTATTATAACATATTTATTTATTTATATATGTTTTATGGAGAAATTATTGCTAAGCATTATTTGAACACTTCAGGATTATTTACTGTATATACTTCATCAACACTGTGCTTCTGTTGGCACATTTAGTTGAATAGGGACTATCTTATTATTATTTCACTCCCATCTCCCTCCACATTATTTTTATTGATGTTGGATGGTGTGTACATCTGGAGTGGAACACCTTTAGACACATAGGAAGTGGTGTACTTTATCTTTAAGAAATGTATATCTGGTTGCACTTTATCAACAGGTATTGTTATTATCTAGTTTTAGTCATTAATTGCAAGCGCCATTACAGCCCCCTTATTTTTATTCTGAGGAATTATATATTTTTGGGGTATATTTATTATAGCAAAAAGTAAAAAATATAGATTTTTTTTCAAAATTGTTGCTCTATTTTTGTTTATAGCACAAACAATTAAAAACGCAGAGTTGACTCCCACCCGACACCTCTAGCCTCTCTTCCATGGCTCCCTCGAGCACATCGCCCACCTTCTATAGGTGATGGGAGTGTCTGCGCTGTAGAGGCCAAAAATGGGAAGGAAAGGGAGGGGAAAGTGGACAAAAAATGGACTAATGTGATAGTGGGGTGTACTTAGCAAAATAGAAGTGACCTCTTAATTGGAAATAAAATAGGTGTAAACTAACCCAGATTATATAGAAGAAAAAAACGCACACATAAAGGTCTGCAAATATGACTAATGAGTAGACCACCGTTTGGAAAAGGAATCCTGGGGTGGATGGGGGAGTGAACAGAAAAAAAAAAAAAAATATAATAATAATAATATTTGTATGTACTGTAAATATAAGTTAACAGGACTTAGAGCAAATGTGATATAAGATCTAGTGAGCAAAATTGATATGCAATCCAACAACCGGACAAATATAAAGTGACAAAGTGAAAAACTGAGTAAACCAGTGTTCTAAGTGTAGGAGATAACAAGCTTAGGTGAGTATTTCACCTAAGCTTGTTATCTCCTACACTTAGAACACTGGTTTACTCAGTTTTTCACTTTGTCACTTTATATTTGTCCGGTTGTTGGATTGCATATCAATTTTGCTCACTAGATCTTATATCACATTTGCTCTAAGTCCTGTTAACTTATATTTACAGTACATACAAATATTATTATTATTATATTTTTTTTTTTTTTTCTGTTCACTCCCCCATCCACCCCAGGATTCCTTTTCCAAACGGTGGTCTACTCATTAGTCATATTTGCAGACCTTTATGTGTGCGTTTTTTTCTTCTATATAATCTGGGTTAGTTTACACCTATTTTATTTCCAATTAAGAGGTCACTTCTATTTTGCTAAGTACACCCCACTATCACATTAGTCCATTTTTTGTCCACTTTCCCCTCCCTTTCCTTCCCATTTTTGGCCTCTACAGCGCAGACACTCCCATCACCTTCATAGTATAATATTTTGTCTTGAGAGGACATCTCTTTTTGTTTGCTGCAGTATTTCACGTTCACTCACCCCATCACTCCCTTTCTGGCCCATTCCCCCTTGCCTATATCCTATACAGCGCAGGAGTTTCACCTAGCACCTTCTATAGGTCCTTGTCTGGCCCATGCCCTTAGGTTGTGGGATGCGGTTAAATATTCTGCGTGTCTGATCTCCCCTCATCTTCCGCTACTTCACCTCCTCCATAGCCCGTTATTTCCACCAGGTAGGGATAATCCCTTACAGTTTGCATGGTGGACTGAACATGGCTTTGTAGACGTTCATTCTATGCTTTCTCCAACCAAGATTATTTATTTTTCACTCTTAAGTTCCTCCCATGATATTCCCCTCAGGGAACACTATAGCTACTTACAACTCCGACATTTCCTTCAGCGCCTTATCAGATCCCAACCTACCCCCTATACCATGACCCCCTTCGAAAGCTTATGTAGATCGCGCCCCCATTCCCCGGGTCTCATATCTCTGATTTACACAGCGATTATCAATTCTAAGAGACCGCCTTTGAGACCTAATCACCTTCAGTGGGAGGCTGAGCTTGGGAAGCAACTCGATCCGGAAGATTGGCGGGCTATAACCATGGCATTGTCTAAATGTTCTACGAATGTTCTCTTTCAGGAGAACGCTTATAAAGTGTTCTATAGGTGGTATTATACCACGGCCAGGCTGGCGAGTTTCATACCTTCCTACTCTCCTTTGTGTTTCCGTGGATGCTCTCAGGAGGGTACAATGGCACATGTCTGGTGGACCTGTCCCAGGGTATGCAGATTGTGGGTTAGAGTTTATGCGTTGCTCCGCAACCTCTTTGATATCAACTTAAAGAGGGACCCTTTTGAGGCCCTTTTATGGAAACCGATCACGGAGGTTCTCCGCCCTGAACGCCAGTTGGCGGCGCATGTTTTTACTGCAACTAAATTGATCATTGCAAGGGCCTGGAAGACCCCGGTTCTCAGCTTCGAAGCAGTTAAAAACTGCATTAATGATATCATGGTTAATGAGAAACTTACTGCTGTGTTAGCAAATACCCACAATAAATTTCTCCGGGTATGGCAACCCTGGGTGACTTACAACCACCCTTCACGATTTCACCCAACTCTACTTTCTCTTTGATGAGTCTCTGTTCCCCCCGCCTCGTGGACCCCTTCTTTCTTTCTTTCTTTCTTTCTTTCTTCTATTTTCTTTTATTTTTTTTTTACTTTCTTCTTGCTGTTATTTTCTTTTTCTCTTTCTCTTCATTGCTACTTGTTCATGTTACTTTTCTAGCTGGCTTTCTTTCTTTTCACCCTCCCTTTCTTTGTTCTTTGTGGCTTGGGCCCTCAGGCTTGGTCCTGTTGGCCTTGGACACAGGATGCATTATTTGTTTTACAATTTGGAATACTGATATCCTCTGCTATGTGCCTGCTTGAATTTTATTTTTGTTATTTTATTTATTATTTATATTTTTTTGTAAGGTTGTGTATCGTATAGCAACTGTGCTTTTAAGTTCTACATTTACCCCGGTGTGATAACCGGTATGTTACCTAAGCCAGCATTAGGTCAATCTAGCAGGCCACTTGAGTTGAGGACATTCTATTGCCGGCCTTCTGGATTCGCTTTTGGATCCCTAGGAGCTGGATTGATCTTAGATCTACGGACTATCTTTTCTGATATATGATAGCTTATGGTGTGTCCTCCACTGCTTTTTTCTTTTGTATACTTTTTTGTTTGCTGATGTGTTTTTTTCAATAAAACTCTTTGTACAAGAAAAACGCAGAGTTGATCAAATACCACCAAAAGAAAGCTCTATTTGTGGTAAAAAAAGGATGTCAATTTTGTTTGGGAGCCACGTCGCACGATCGCGCAATTATCAGTTAAATCGACGCAGTGGCGAATTGCAAAAAGTGGCCCGATCTTTGACCAGCAAAATGGTCCGGGGCTTACTGTAAGTGGTTAATGTGATGAAAATTCACTTTGCAAAGAACATCCAATCATGTGCAATGAAAAAAATAAAAAAAATAACAGAGCTTTACCTCATTCAATAAGCCAAGGGAAATTTCCCTTGCAAAGAAAAATGTTCCCTTTGCCCCCTTTTTTCCCTCTTGCTCTGTTTTTTTCTCTCTTGCCCTCTTATTTTTCTTCCTGCCCTCTCTTTTTTCCCTTTGCCCCCTTTTTTTCCCTCGTACCCTCTTTTTGCCTCGTGCCCTCTTTATTTACCCTCTTGCTCTCTTTTTTTTCCCCGCTTGCCTTCTTTTTCTCTTTCCCTTTTTTCCCCTTAGGCCCCATACACACGATAGAATCCATCCGCAGATAAATCCCAGCAAATGGGTTTCTGCGGATAGATCCTATGGTGTGTACACGCCAGCGGATCTGTTTCCGCGGAGAAATCTCCTCTGGGATGGATTCCAGCAGATCGGATATTTGCTGACATGCACAACAAATCCATCTGCTGGAATCCATTCCAACGGATGGATCCGCTCGTCTGTACAGACTTACCGGATCCATCCGTCCAAAGGGATTCCCCGCACGCGTCGTAATGATTTGACGCATGCGTGGAATTCCTTATATGACAGCGTCGCGCCCGTCGCCGCGTCATAATAGCGGCGACGGCGCGACACGTCATCGCCAGAGGATTTCAGCGCGGATTTCAATGCGATGGTGTGTACACGCCATCGCATAGAAATCTTCTGAAATCCTCGAGAGGATTTATCCGCGGATACGGTCCGCTGGACCGTATCTGCGGATAAATCCTCTCGTGTGTATGGGGCCTAACCCTCTTTTTTTCTCCTTTGCCCTCTTTTCTTTTGCCCTCTCCCCATTGCCCTCTTTTTTTTCCTCTGGTCCTCATTTGTTTATTTTCTTGAACTCTTTTTCCTCTTGCCCTTTTTTTAGCCCTCTTTTTTCCTTCTTGCCCTCTTTTCCCCTTGTCCTCTTTTTCTCTTGTATTCTTTTCCCCTTGCCCTCTTTTCTTTTCCCTCTTGTCCTTTTTATTTTGTCTTGCCTTCCTTTTTTTTTGTCTCGCCCTCTTCTTTTTATTTTGACTTTAGTTTTTTTTCTTGCCCTCTTTTTTTTCTATTGTCCTTTTTTTTTTCCTCTTGCCTTCTTTATCTCTTACCCTTTTTTCCTCTTCCCCTCTTTGTTGTTTTTTTCCACTTGCCCTCTTTTTCTCTTCCTTTTTACCCCAAACCGCCCCCCCCACTCCCCGCCCTCTTTTTTCCCTCTTGCCCTTTTTTTTTGCCTCTTGCACTATTTTTTTTCTTGCACTCTTTTTTTTTCATATTGCCTTCTCTTTTTTCCTCTTGTTCTTATATCCTCTTGCCCTTTTATCCTCTTGCACTTTTTTCCTCTTGCCCTTTTTTCCTCTTGCCCTCTCTTTTTTTTTTCTTTTGCCCTCTTTTCTTTACACTAGGCAGCGGAAGGATGCCAATTCACAATGTAGAGGAAGAACATAAGGGTCCATAAAGAAAACCTCCCAGGGCAGTGATCTGCAGACAACACAACACTATAACCAAATAAAATGTATGCCATTTTTTCTCACAAATAAAGATTTCTTTTAATGGTATTTGATCACCTTTGCGCTATAAATTTTTCGCAAAGAACAATATGTTGTACTTTCTATTATAAAACATATCCAATAATTAAAAAAAAAAAATCGAATTTCTTCAAAAAATTAGGTCAATGTGTATTCTGCTACATATTTTTGGTAAAGAAAATCCCAATAAGCGTATATTGATTGGTTCCCGCAAAAGTTATAGCGTTTACAAACTATGGGATGTTTTTATTTTTTACTTTTTGCGGGACTGCGATTATGCGGCAGACAGTCTGACACTTTTTGGGAACCAGTGACATGAATAAAGTGCTAAAAAGATGCACTTTCACTGTACTAATGACACTGACTTGGAAAGGGTTAAACATCTTGGGTGATCAAAAGGTTAAATGTGTGCCTAGCCAGTATTTATGTGTACTATGTGTGGTGCTTTTACTAGGGGAAGTAATCAATTTTATTCCCTGCTTTGCGGGCAAAGTAAATCCATTACTTACGTGCTGACAGGACAGAGCTCTGCCTTATTTACATAGGTAAAACCCCGTCCTGTGTGCATTCCGGACGTTCGGCAGGTGCTGGCGGTAATCTATTGGCTGCCACCTGCTGATCGGCATCTGCTTGTTTGCTTATAAACTGCTGAGCAGGGCACATGATTGCCACCAACTTGAAGTGTATCTGGCTGCATACTCCCTATTTTATTTCTGGATCTCTAAGGCCTCGTACACACGATAGGTTAAACAGAGGACAACGGTCTGATGGACCGTTTTCATCGGTCAGAACCGATCGTGTGTGGGCCCCATAGGTTATTTAACCATCGGTTAAAAAAAGCCAACTTGCTTTAAATTTAACCGATGGATTCCTAACCGATAGGTCAAAACCGATCGTTAGTAGGCACAACCATCGGTTAAAAATCCATGCATGCTCAGGCCCCGTACACACGAGGAGACATGTCCGATGAAAACGGTCCGGGGACCGTTTTCATCGGACATGTCTCCTGGGAGCTTTTGGTCTGATGTGTGTACACACCATCAGACCAAAATCCCCGTGGACAGAGAACGCGGTGACATAGAAGACACCGACGTTCTCAAACACGGAAGTGCAATGCTTCCACGCATGCGTTGAATCAATTTGACGCATGCGCGGGATTTCGGGACGCTGGTTACACGTCATAACCAGCGAACATGTCCGATTAGGTGTACTAACCATCGGACATGTCTGACGGACATGTTTCCAGTGGACAAGTTTCTTAGCTTGCTAAGAAACTTTTGTCCGCTGGAAACCTGTCCGCTAGGCCGTACACACGGTCGGACATGTCCGCGGAAACTGGTCCGCGGACCAGTTTCAGCGGACATGTTCGACCGTGTGTACGCGGCCTTAGAATCAAGTCGATGCATGCTTGGAAGCATTGAACTTTGTTTTTTTCAGCACGTCGTTGTGTTTTACGTCACCGCGTTCTGACACGATCGGTTTTTCAACCGATGGTGTGTAGGCGCGACGGACCATCAGTCAGCTTCATCGGTTAACCGATGAAAACCGTCCATCGGTCCGTTCTCATCGGATGGACTGATCGTGTGTACGCGGCTTAACAGAATAGTTGCAGTAATGTTTTCATGTGCACCATAATACTTCATTTTGCAATTGTGCATGGGCATCAGCTGTCAAACCTTTTCCCTTTTATTGTAGCAATTCTTTTCAATAAATAAAACTAAAACGTTTCAAGTGTCAGAGAAAGGCAAGATAATGTTTTGTTTTAAAATAAACCATAGCACATTATTATCCATGTCTATTGTTTTAGTACTAATCATATTGCCAGTATATTTTTTATCATTAATGATTCTTTAAACAGTATGCACTGTTCACCTAATTATCTGGAGTCTGCACTGCAATAAGTGTTAACAATGGACATACACGGTATCTTGTTTCCACACTTGATTAAATTCCTTAAGATTGAAATGATGAATTTTCCTATCATTTAAAACATTCCATTTTTCTTTTCATCTATTTTTTTTTTCAGGTCACTTGCTGTCACCGGAGATTTAGCTAATCTCCCAACTTTGCTGTCTGATATGTACCGTAATGCATACCGATGCAGTATGAAAATACGGTATAAAAAAAAGACAACATAATTGAAGAAGACAGAGTCAGAAAGGGCTGCAATAAATCTGTGGAAGTCAGTGCATAACTATTCAGATGGGAAGTTATGATACGGTTTTTCATAGAAACATCTATATTAGGCATGCTGGAATTAATTTTACAGAGACTCCTAATGGCTTTAGGTGTGAAGCATATTTCCCCCCTCTGTTCCTTCCATAACACACTATTCTCCAAGTTATATAGGAAAATCAATTAAAATGTAATAGGTATGAGGCCCAATCCCTCTACAGGGACAGTGCTCTGTGTAGCAAAACCTGCATGGCAAGAGAAAGTGGTGGCACAGAGAGTAGAGTGTTTAGTTCTCATGGCAACCTGATCACCCCCAAAGGCCACAGAAGGAAGTGGAGGCTATAGAATGATTAAAGAGGGCCGGTGAGCATGCCCATTCCTTTAGATGAACAGCTTGCACTGAATTTCATGAGCAATACAGAGATAGAGAAGCTTGTCAACTTTTGGCAAACAAATTCTTGTGGTGACGGTGTGTGGGTGAGTGCTCACTGCTGTTTAACCACTTGACCAGTGGCGGCTGGTGTGTTTTTTTTGGGGGGGGGGGGCGGCAAACCACCATCCTCCCATCGGCTGGAGGCACATACACCTACCCCCCTACGGTCGGTCGGCACATACGCCCCCTCATGGGCGGTCGGTCATCCAGCCCCACACTTACCCCATCTAGGCCACTGGCGGCGGGCCGCACTTCTACGGGTGATGGCTTCCATCACATCTTCTCCTCCTCATGCATCCCTTATGGATGGGCCACCACTGCATTTGACCTCTGGAAGATTTACCCCCCGTCATGACCAGGCAATTTTTTGAGATACGGCACTGCGTTAATTTAACTGACAATTGCGTGGTTGTGTAATGCTCTATCCAAATAAAATTAATGTAATTTTTTCCCCACAAATAGAGCTTTCTTTTGGTGGTATTTTACTAAGGGAAGAGAACGATTTTATTGGCCTTGTTTACAGCTCTGTTCCGAGTCTCTGCCTGATGATCAGCGGATGCTGGCAGACATCCAGTGCCTGACACCTGCAGATCAGCTTTTGCTGTGAATAATCAACACTATATATACATGATTCTGCACAGGAGAGCCACCCAGTAGCAGTAAATCTGTTATGGGGTGGCCAGTAACTGGTTAATGAAAGTGCCTGTCTGACCTAGACTGGATGCAATTCCTTTTTCACTCTGCTGTACTCAGTTGAGCAGTACTTCATTTTTCGGGTCTGGTCAGGTCTATCCCTAAACCTGAGGTTGATTGCTCCAGTCTGCCTCTGGAAGAAACCTTCATAAATAGAATAGGAGGATCAATCTTTGGGCTATGAATATTTATCTGACCATAGCCAACTCCTGGGAGGGGGAAGCCTGTGTGTTACTGAAGAGCTGTTAGCCCTCAGCATGTGCTGGTCTGATGACCATGGAGGAACTTTGATTTAAGAAATTAGCTGGAAGACACTGCCTTTGAAGCTCGGCTGGAATAGGGAACCCTTTCCCTAAAGAGAGTGGCAGAGAAGTTAGTTGGGAGCTATCTCTGGACAATGTGAGTAGGACCTTGCCTAGAGCTTCAAAGAGTGCTTGTGCTTTGAGGGTTAGACATCAGAAGTTTATACAAGGACTGTGACTGCTCTTACAGTGCTTCAGAATAGTTGGCTGTGCCCTCTACCTCCAGCCGCATTACTAAAGGCTGCTACTAAAGGACTTTGCTTGAGAATCTGTCCTTGAATACCCGCGTGTGTTTTGGAGTATCCTGCACCCTCACCCCTCTACCCACCTATTCAAGTACTGCAATAAATCTTCAAAAGACACCCTGAGGCTGGGTTCACACTACTACACTACTTTCATCCTACATTGGTCCTACATTTATCCTACATTGGTCCTACATCCATCCTACTTTCATGAACAGGATACTACTTTGGTCCGACTTCAATGATATTCAATGGGCCTGAAGTAGGATCAATGTAGGACCAAAAGTAGTACAGGGAGCATTTTCAAAGTCGGACCGACTTGTGTAGGACGCTACAAGACGCTCTCATAGGGAAACATTGAACACAGAGCAAAGTAGGATGAAAGTAGTGTAGTAGTGTGAACCCAGCTTCAGACTGAGCATGACATTTTTTGGTTTGCTCTGGAGCTGGTACTTTGACTGGCAGCCTCTGAGCAGATAAGGGAGACCTGCGTTATTTTAAGCAGATCCTTGGGGTGTGAGCTACATTATTCCATGTTCTAGTGGTGTGTGTGTGCGGAGTATCGGCCTACAAATGCCAGATGCACTCTGTAAAAGACTCCTACTTATGAGGAGAATTGCCACAGTGATAGAGCAACAGTATGCATGGAGTATAATGGTTTGCAGGTCAAAGGACCTTCTGCACGGATCAGAAATATTTGGAGCAACTTCTCATCACAACAGCTGTGCTAGCTTTTCTATAAATGGCAACAGAAGTACATTTGCTGGGTTTCTGAAAGCCATGAGTCTGTGGGGCCTATTTAAAGCAGAGATTGTCAGCATGTCACCGCTGATATCTGCGGCTCCATAGAGGAGCACGGAGCTCCCATTCAGGTCCGCCAACAAAAGTGGCAGGCGGACCTGAACAGGCCGCCCATGTGAAAGAGCCCTAAAAGTGTAACTTGTGTTGAGAAAAAAATATTCCCCCTCTGGGTGATCTATGTACCATTGCAAGGATTATAACAAACTTTGTTCCAGATTTCTACCTTTTGTTATTCTGAAGAAATCTCTCTGTTTGTCTGTGGCTCTGTTCTGAGTGGGTCCAGTGGAAGTGGTTTCATAATTAACTGTCAGGTGTGCAGCTGCAGGGAACTAATAAGGAAATCTGCTGGGCCTGGATCCCTTAGCTGCAGGGCACTAATAAGGAAACCTGCAGGGCCTGGATCCCTTTAGACATGCTCTTATTGAAAGTATCAGGGGATGCCTGAAATCTGACTTGTATCTTATGCAGACTTCTTTGAAAATTGGTGAGCCAATCACACAAGCAGGAAATTATGTTTCTGGGGAGTGGCCAGTACACAATCTGTGTACAGAGCAACTCCAGGTAGCCAAATTGTGATGCATTCTTGGAAAATTATAGCGGCTGCAGATTGAAAGGAAAGGTCATTTTTAATAACATTCAATTACAATATGATTAGTGTCACAATTATATGCGCTATATTATTTTTTCTTTATTTGCAATTATTTTTTCCCACAAATGTGGAGTTACCCTTTAAACTTACAAATTAAATGCCTTTTTTACTTGCATAAGATTTCCGACTGAAAGGAATTTGTTGCAAAACAACAGTGATAGCTTCATGATGACATTTCAATAAGTGTAACATGTATTTTAGTTGTTGAGATAACATTTTAAACAGTTCTTTGCTTGTTTTCTAATGGAAATTGAATTGTGAGTTACTGGCCCTGGCACATAGAGCAATTGCTCACTGTCATTTATGTCCTGCGACTAGATATTCTTCAGTCAGTCTTGCTCAATTTAATTCACAGTTTGAAAAAAAAATTAAATGTTTTGTGTATTTTAATGATTAATTCGATTACAGCCATGGTAGAAGTGCCCACAGTATTAGAAAACACACATTATTATTTGCATTATCTCAGTATTAATTGCTACCTATTTTGTAATTATCAACTTGATCTCCTGCAATAAGCGTATATTGATTTGTTTGTGCAAAATTTTGCATCTACAAAATAAGGGGTAGATTTATGGCATTTTTTTATAATTTTTTTTTATTAGTAATGGTGGCGATCTGCAAGTTTTTATTGTGACTGCGACATTATGGCAGACACATTGGACACCTTTGACACTATTTTGGGACCATTGTTATTTATACAGCAATCAGTGCTATAAAAATTGTAAATGAAAAACTGTGTAAATGACACTGGCAGGGAAGAAGGGGTTAAACACTAGGGGGCGATCAAGGGGTTAAGTGTGTCCTAGGGAGTGATTCTAACTGTGGGGGGGCTGGGCTATAAGTGACACAACAGTGATCACCGTTCCCGATGACAGGGAGCAGTAGATCATTGTCCTGTCACTAGGCAGAACAGGGAAATGCCTTGTTTACATCTCTCAGTTTTGCTGCTCCGTGAGACGATCGTAGGCACACGGTGAACATTGAGTCCGTGGGACCCACGGGCACGCTCAACGCGGCACAGTGGCAAATTCAAAGGGGCATACAGGTACGTCCCTTTGCGCAGCTGTGCCATTCTGTTGACGTAAATGTATGTGCAGCGGTCGGCAAGTGGTTAACCATAAGAAAATGTTACCATTCTTAAAGGGAAAAGGTTTGAACAAAATTCCACTAGTGTATGCCCCTCCTTCCGGATACAGCAAAAAAAAAAAAAAAGCAGCTCTCACTCCACATTCCAAATAAGTCCCAATAAGGGGTTGAGGATTCAATGCTCAGGCTGTGGGTGTCTTCCAGTCACTCGTGCAATAATAACACCACACGGCCGAAACACATAAGCTGTTTTATCCTGTACTTACCCTGTAGCAAATAACGATTAATGCATTTAGATTTTTTTAGGTCGCTGACTGCCTATCTTTTTGGCCAGCTAGAGTTTTAAAATTATTACTGTAAATAAGAAGTTCAAATTTTATTCTGTTGTTTGTCCCATTGATTATGACTTTAAAATTACATGTTGCATACAAATCATGGAGAAGCTTTTTGCAAACTAAACTAAAGTGCATTAAATATTTTTCTAGAGCTGAAATATACATTTCAGAGCAGCTTTTCATGCCAAAAGAGTTGTATTTTGTCCATTCAGTTCTAATTCCGCGTACACACGACCGTTTTAATGTCCTAGAAAAAACAACGTTTTTCTCGACGTGATTCTCGTCAAGCCTGCCTTGCATACACATGATTGTGAAAAAAAAATGCAGGGGCAAAGCGTGGTGACGTACAACACATACGACGGCACTATAAAGGGGAAGTTCCATTCAGATGGCGCCACCCTTTGGGCTACTTTTGCTGATTTAGTGTTAGTAAAAGTATGGTGAGAGACGATTCGCGTTTTTCAGTCTTCGTGCTTTTCAGTGTGTTACAGCGTGAAGAATGTGCTATCGCCATTACAAAAACTAGTTTTACCAGAACGATTGCTCCCATCTCATAACTTGCTGCTGAGCATGCGCCTTTTTTTCCTGTCGTTAAAGCCTACACACGACCATTTTTCACAACGTAAAAAACGACAACGTGAAAAACGTCACGAAAATTTAGAATATGTTCTAAAATTTTTAATGCCCATTTTTCACGTTGAGAAAAATCCTCTGGAGCCTACACACGATCGTTTTTAATGACATTTAAAAAAAATTTAATTTTTCATGTCATGAAAAACGGTCGTGTGTACGCGGCATAAGATTTACACAGCCCTACTGGTAGTACAGCCAGGTTAGTAACCGTACATTTCTCTATAGTACTTAGAGCAATACAGCTTGGTTGCTTTTGTGCTCCAGTCTGTGATTGAACAATGAAGAAGCAAAGAAAAGTGACTTGCTATCGCCACTATCAGCAGATTTCTTTTCATCCCATGTGCATGCTGTATACCTGGTTGGCCCCTAGTGCTTCTTTAGTCTGAATGATGCTGTACAGGGTATTACAAGAGGCAGACACCAAATCAGGTGCTTAAACTAGCTGCATTTATAAATACGCTTCATTATTTTTAATGAATTCATGAACTGCAGCAAAATTAAGCAACAATAAAAAGTAAGAAAATAAGATAAAAATAGCTAAAGGAAGGGAAAATTTAATTGGGGCTGGTTAGGACTAATTAAATAGGAACATTTAAAAGAAAACTTTAAAAAAAAATTAGGAGATATAATTTTTGGCAGTAGAAGCTTGTAGGATTTGCCAAAAAAAAAAAAAACCCTGTTCTTTTGCTCTTAGCTATTTGTTTTTATCATGTTTGCTGCCTGGGGCGGATGCACACATGAGATGCTGGGTGTTGGACTTTATGGGAACAGCAGCTGACTCTACAGTTCTACTTTAGGAAGAAAGAATGAGACAGAGGATGGTTGAGAAGATCTAATGGGCAAAGCACAACCCCCAGTAGGAGAGCTCTAAAATGTACACTTAATATGTAAGCTCATGCCAAGGTACATTTGCATGCTCAAGTTTTTAATTTACAATAGAAAGGGGTAAATGATAAATGGTTTATCTTTTTAAGTTATACATATGTAAAGGTAGTAAGACTACTGTAAAGAATATTTCATTGAGCATTAATGTGTTAAAAATATGTATAGATTTCAAGTATATTGTTTATATGTGCATAGTGCCAGCTCTATTTGCTCAATACATATGCTCAGTCTCCTTTCTCTTTGTGTAAGAGGAAAGGTCAAGTCTGACTTAAATGAAAACAATACATTCTCTATAAGGCTAAGGCCTCATTCACACTTGGCCGTTCGGGTCCGTCTGTCACGGACCTGAACGGCCGCTCCATGCATCGGTATGGAGCGGCGGATGTCAGCGGAGACATGTCCGCTGACATCCGCCCCGATCCGACCCGTTAAAAACAGACGTATGGGGGCCACGTCCCCATCCGTCCATGCGGATCGGATCGGGTAAGATCTGATGAAAACGGACATGCTGTCCGTTTTCATCAGATCGCTCCATAGGACACAGCAGTGCCCGACAAGCCCCTCCCCGCTCAGTGAGCAGAGAGGAGCTTGTCATCCGTCGGCACAGCTGAGATCTGCCACATGCGTAGCGACGGAGTCCGCCAAGTGTGAATGAAGCCTAAGGCATACACACGGTCTGAATTTCCAAAGGAAAAAGTCAGATGGACTTTTTCCATCGGAAATTCCGACCGTGTGTATGCCCCATCGGAGAAATTCCATCGGAGATTACATGTTCTCTTTTCCTCCGGTGGAATTCCGATGTGAATTTGGTCGGACAAAGGTCCGATCGTGTGTACAGGGCATAACTTAATTTATTTAAGCAGTCATGATATCTTATATGATTATGACCTCTAAAGGGAAAATGTTCAAATCGTTATATAAACTGTGAAAAAAAAATGGAACATCAAGCATATTAACCGCTTCAGCCCCGGACCATTTTGTAGCTAAAGGACCAGGCTACTTTTTGCGATACGGCACTGCGTCGCTTTAACTGAAAAATGCGCGGTCGTGCGACGTGGCTCCCAAACAAAATTGCCGTCCTTTTTTTCCCACAAACAGAGCTTTCTTTTGGTGGTATTTGATCACCTCTGCGGTTTTTATTTTTTGCGCTATAAACAAAAATATAGTGACAATTTTGAAAAAAAGTATCAATATTTTTTACTTTTTGCTATAATAAATATCCCCAAAAAATATATATAAAAAAAATGTTTTCCTCAGTTTAGGTCGATACGTGTTCTTCTACATATTTTTGGTAAAAAAAATGCAATAAGCATTTATTGATCGGTTTGCGCAAAGGTTATAGCGTCTACAAAATAGGGGGTAGTTTTATGGCATTTTTAAGTAAATAGCGGCGATCAGCAATTTTTATCGTGACTGCGACATTATGGCGGACACATCGGACACTTCTGACACATTTTTGGGACCATTTTTATAGCAATCAGTAGTATAAAAATACACTGATTAGTGTGAAAATGACACTGGCAGTGAAGGGGTTAACCCCTAGGTGGCTCTGTAGGGGTTAAGTGTGCCCTAGAGGGTGATTCTTACTGTAGGGGGCGTGGCCTGGCATGACACATCACTGATCGTCGTTCCCTATGACAGGAAACCGATGATCACTGCCACTAGGAAGAACAAGGAGAGTTTTGTTTACACTTACCTCTCCCCGTTCTTCAGCTCTGTCACCCGATCGCGGGACACCGGCACCGATCAGGTCCGCGGGTCCCACGGGCGTGGTCATGGAGCTCAGGCCCGGGTCATGAAGGCAGCGGCACGCGTGCAACCAATGGCTGGGCTCTTAAAGGCGACGTACCTGTACGTGCTTATGCCCAGCCGTGCCGCTGTATATCGGCGTTAGGTGGTTAAGGTATAAAAATAAAAACCTACTTTAAGATAAATAATATAACAGCTAAAAATGTGTGCTTACTGAAAGTACAATATAGTTTCCTTTTTTATTTTTTATTTTAACTATCTTTTAGATGATCTACTGAAGCTATTACAAATTAATCGATTTATGCTTTCATAGTTGACTTCCTTAGAAAATGTTAATTATCTAGCTTCAACACTTTCTTTAGTTACTAACCTGAGAGATGCATAGGGTTCTACGCTTGCTACCAAATCTGTGCCTTTTTAAATTGTGATCACCCTGTGTAACCATTGCCGAATGTTTACCATTTTACCTGCTTTTATTTTTTGATTTTTTGTTCTTTTGTCTGTTCCTGTTTTAATAAACCCCTTTTTTGGTCAATCTGATCTACGCCATGTGGAGGCCTTTTCTGCTTTTTTTCAAGCTTTTTCATATTGCCTGAAGCTGTGGAAGAGAATTTTTTTTGCTATCTCAGCACACTATAATCAACTACTAGAAGTCTGCGACTGTGGAGGATTCCATCCAGATCTGCGATTGGAGGAGTGATCTACCAAGGAGACGCTGACGGGAGAGATGGTTGCATCTATACTCTTGCCTCTGCCTGATTGACCTAAACTGAAAGGTATTTTGGTCCACGCCACATGGTAAGAGTATCCAACTTATTCATTTAAGGATTGTCTGCATATCCATGTCTCCTTATATTCCAATCAATTTGAAGATCTACTAAACATCCACCACATGGTCGAATAGACTTTTTATGTTACTGTGTGCGTTCTTCCATTAGACTTCCAGGAACAGCAGTTATTTACTTGGGACTAACCTCAGCTTCTCCTGAGTGCTCCTTTACCCAACAACTTATGTCATTGTGAAAGCTTATCAGTAGTTGCTGTATTATTGTTTTTTCACTTCTGGTTGTTCACACATTCAGTATAGTAGCCATCACCTAACATTGTGTTTACTTTCATTTATTTTTTTGATTCATTACCTTTGTCATTAAAACCCATTCATCAGGTTTTACACACTTCCCAAGTGCTGCACATATCCCATCCCTAACCTGAGAGAAACCTGCAACAAGACTTAGGGGTTTGTACTTAAATAAAAAATAAAATTAAAAGGCAGATAAGCAAGGTTACCTAAGGACCATAACCGTTGAGCCACCGATTACTGAAACAAAATTCAACAAAAATAATCAGGAAAATGGTGTAAAGTTTATTGAATACAAAAATAGTTCAATGGAAAACAAATGGAACTGACAAAATGTAAAAAAGGAACTACACACTTAAATGTATAGCAGCTATTTCTAATTAAACCATACATTGTGGTCCATCTAATTAAGAAAAATCAGGTCGCGTTTAGCAGGTGTCCAACAATTTTATAGTTACTTGATTGGAGAAGAGCTGCTCATGTGATTTTGACATGACTGAGCTCTCCTCCAAACTTGTTGGTTCTTTCAAAGTCCATTCATTGTTACTGCACTCTATCAGCCTTAGCAGCTCAAACAGTGGCGGTGCGTCCATTAAGGGCACAAGTGTGAGACCAGTTTAGTGTGAGACCAAGTCTGTCACTGGAGACTGTGCAGTAATAGAGTCATGGCAAAACAGAGGACCCATCATAACCATCAGCTGCTGCTGTGAAGGTAAGTGCTACATTAGTATTTCAGAAAGCAAGGGGGTTGGATCAGCACGATTGGTAGTCTACACCTTTCTTTCAGTAAACATTCCCTTTCAGACTTCTGAAATACTATGATGATACACCCCCAGGAAAAAAATATTTCAGGATTAAGGTCTCCACGGAGGTTATCCATACATACAGCTAGAACTTGTGGGGATTCAAAGTGATCTGTGCAGTTTATTTGTGTTTTAATACCTAATAAAACTAATATTCAGCTTTGATGGGAATATAGCTGTGTTTTACAGGTCATAAAAATATGTTTTATATATCATTTAATAAGCATGAATTAAAGAAACTACTGTATCATGGTTTTCTACTTTGATACAGAATAAAGTAATAGTTTAGACAGGGAGGATCTAAGAGGAAGTTGGTATGTAGTATGAAGGTTTGAGTTCAAAACCTGTTCCGGGACTTTTAAGATATAACTACCTGTCCAAGAATGACCAACTGTGCAAAAATCTGAAGGTCCACTGAATATAAAATTCATCCATCTTTTTACAGTATTCTTGATTCAGCACAAGATTTCATGCTGTGCAACCATCATCTTTAAAAAATACAAAATGGTGTTCACTACATAGCAATGTGATGGCCTATATTTTAGAAATCCCAGATTTATGTTCATTCAAATATCAAGATAAAGTTAAGCACTAGGCTACAGTGGGGCAGATTCAGGTAGCTTTTACGGCGGCGTATCTCCAGATATGCCACCCTAATTTGAAATCTGCGTAATTTGCGTAATTTGAAATCTGCGCCGACGTAACTTGAATGCGGCGGCGTATAATTGTGTGCAATATTACGTTGACCGCTGGGGGCGCTTCCGTTGTTTTCGGTGTAGAATATGCAAATTACCTAGTTACGTCGATTCATGAACGTACGTGCGCCCGGCGGTAGTTTTTTACGTAATTTGCGTAAGGCTTTTTCGGCGTAACGTTGCTCCTGCTATTAAGAGGCGCAGCCAATGTTAAGTATGGACGTCGTTCCCGCTTCAAAATTTGAATTTTTTACGTCGTTTGCGTAAGTCGTTCGCGAATAGGGCTGGACGTAATTTTCACGTCGAAACCAATACCTCGTTGCGGCGTACTTTAGAGCAATGCACACTGGGATATGTACACGGACGGCGCATGCGCTGTTTGTAAAACACGTCAATCACGTCAGGTCATCACACATTAGCATAAAACACGCCCCCCCTTCCACATTTGAATTACGTGGGCTTACGCAGGCCCCATTTACGGTACGCCGCCGCAACTTATGGAGGAAGTGCTTTGTGAATACTGCACTTGCTTCTGTAAGTTGCGTCGGCGTAGCGTAAATACAATACGCTGCGCCGCCGTAACTAGGCGCGCAGGTACCTGAATCTACCCCCCCAGTATGTTCACATTTATGCTAAAAGCAGAATAGCACCCAATATCCTATGTTCTTAAACCAATGTTTTTACTTGCATCACCAACATTCTCATGATAGGACACACAATGAAATCAAGGTCTAGGAAAAGTGTAAAAAGATTGTAATGTTTAGCCAGCACAATGCCAAGCATGGACAGATGACTGATGTGTGTGCTGAGCTGTTCAGCTTAATGCACTTTTTTAGACTTGCCGGTTGGAAGGTTCTTGGAAGAAGACAGAAATGCTCAACAAGTACCCCTTTTAACATTTAGATAAGTAGGGGCCAATGGAGTTGAAAACACTACAACAAATTAATTCCAGGATGAAGTTTGGGACAATTTTACAGTTCATCTGTGCTTCATAACATGCATAAAAAGTTAACTTTCCATTGAATTACATCAACAGAAATCAAGGATATCATTAAGGGCAGCTTAAAAAACTCACATTGTTCTTTTTAACCTCCTGGGCGGTGTTCCCGAGTCTGACTCGGGGTGAGATTTTTGGGCTAGGATCGGTAACCCCGAGTCAGACTCGGGCTCGCCTCGCTGGATGTACAGGGAGTTTTACTTACCTTGTCCCTGGATCCAGCGATGCCACCGCGCTGTGTGAGCGAGCAGGACCTCGCTCGATTCACACAGTGCCTCCGTGTGACGCTGATCTCCGTTCCCTGCGACGTTACGACGCACGGGGACGGAGAACGGCGCCAAATTCAAAAAAGTAAACAAACACTATACATACAGTATACTGTAATCTTATAGATTACAGTACTGTATGTAAAAAAAACACACCCCCCTTGTCCCTAGTGGTCTGTCCTGTGTCATGCATGTCATTTTATATAATAAAAACGTTTCTTTCTCCCTGCAAACTGTAGATTGTCCATAGCAACCAAAAGTGTCCCTTTATGTCAAAAATAGTTTTAGATCAGCTAAAAAACAGCGATAATAAATTATAATCACTTGCAGAATTGTGCGATAGCAATTTGTGGGGAAATTCGTCATAAAAAAATAAAAATAATGACAGCAACAATTCTGCAACTGAGCAAATTTCAGTGATTTTGATTTGATTACATTATATTATTATTTGTTATAATTATTTATAATTATTTATTATATTATAATTTATAATTTTGTTTTAAAAAAAATGTCATACCCGGGATGCCTATTAGAAGCTTGTTTGGTCAGATTTAAGTGAGTTATTTCTAAAAATGACAGACCTACAATATAAAACGCCAAATTTCCTTGCAAATAATGGTACCGCTTTCAGCATGTTTTTTCTGAAAGAATCATACCGCCAGGGAGGTTAAGGGAGATATAGCCAAATGTTGTCATGCATACAATATGTTACAGCAGAAGGAAAGAAGGGACACAGAAAGAAGGCTACAACTATCATCTCCAGTTTATTTTAAATAAAACAATCCAATTAGCCCTATGTATCAATGTTTTCACCCAAGATTTACATATTTTTCAAACAAAATTTTATTGGGAAGTATGTAAATCTTATGCCGCGTACACACGATCGGTCCATCCAATGAGAACGGTCTGATGGACCGTTTTCATCGGTTAACCGAAGAAGCTGACTGATGGTCAGTCGTGCCTACACACCATCGGTTAAAAAAACGATCGTGTCAGAACGTGGTGACGTAAAACACAACGACGTGCTGAAAAAAAATAAGTTCAATGCTTCCAAGCATGCGTCGACTTGATTCTGAGCATGCGTGGATTTCTAACCGATGGTCGTGCCTACTAACGATTTTTCTATCGGTTAGGTATCCATCGGTTAAATTTAAAACAAGATTGCTTTTTTTTAACCTATGGATAAATAACCGATGGGGCCCACACACGATCTGTTTGGTCTGATGAAAATGGTCCATCAGACCGTTCTCATCAGTTTGACAGATCGTGTGTACGCGGCATTAGATTAAAATTATTTTTTTCCTGACTGAAAACATTACGAAGAATAACAAAGTCCAAAGTAACTGTCTCTATAAACCACTTGCACAAGTACATTACACTACTGACTTTCTTTGTGATTTTCTTTCCCCCCCATCTTTTTCTTTTACGTGACACTGAACAACATCCTAATTCATAAAAAATAATTAATCCATACACATTCTCTAATTAAAAAAATAGTAATTGTAATTTTTATTAAAATAAGAAACATGTGATACTTACCTGGTCTATGCATTGATTTTGCACAAAGCAGCCCCGATCCTCCTCTTCTTGGGTCTCCCGCACCTGTCTTCCCCCCGCCAAGTGTCTCATAGCAAGTCACTTATTCTTGTGGCACTTCTTTCTCTAAGCCCAGCTTTGTGTGTTCATTAACACAAAGAGAGTAGCTCAGCCTTGCCCTCCGCACCTTCCTCAATGGCTGTGATTGACAGCGGCAGGAGCCAATGGCGTTTGTTCTGTAGTTGCCATGGTGCTGGGCATGAGATTAGTTATGACATCAATCATTTGATGGCTCAATGAGGAAAAGGGGAGGAATTGTCAAGGTCTACTCCAAACAAAATGCCCTATGATGCCAATAGTGTTACTATCTCGGTACCCAGAAAATTGTACAAAATTTTATATAAAAGTATACATTTATTAAAGAAATTGCATAGAAAATATAAAAAAACAACAACATAACAATGGTAGAATTGTTGTAAGAAATTTCATTAAATTGACACTTAGAAGCCCCACTGTTGTGTGAGAAAACAAAGATGCAGGTTTAAACGTGGTCCTCAACGTGGTCCTCAACATTGTCCTCAACGTGGTCCTACTTTTATATAAACTTTTGTACAATTTTCTGAGTACCGAGTAGTGTTGAGCGGAATACGCCATATTCGATTTTGCGATATATCACGAATATATAGACGAATATTCGTGAAATATTCGCTAAAATCGAATATTCGTGATATTTTATCAAAAACAAATTTTTGCGAAATTTTGCTAATGCGAATGCGAAATTTATTGCGAAATTCTGAAACATTCAATTTCACCTGCCCTTTGGAAAAAGTGTGGTTTTACGTAATGGACCCTGCAACTAACAACAAGGTATTAATAAAATAAATACATTATTTTATAGATTTGAGGGTTTACTTTGACCAATTTGTATATTGATTAGTTTAATAAATATTGAATAACCATAGATTTGGAAAATACAGATCTCTCCTCTAGACTGACCTGTATTGAGTTAGGTAAAGATCAACCTCACACTGGGGCCCCTGATTCTGTTGAGTTAAAAAAAAGCCAAGTAAACCGTTTACGTTGACATCTCTTAAATGTCTTTATGTTAAACAGTTATTATTCTCATTAAAGAGGTGAAATGCAAATTATGACACGGGACAAAAGATGGAAAATTCTTTGAAGATGTGATACACTGGAAAAACGCACAGAAACACTCCACTCTCTCTAGCCACCTTGTGAATCTGCACTGAAATACTGCTGGGAGTGATCTTATATACTGGTCGTGCAGGCAGGTTCCTATCGGTTGCTATGGAGGTTGCTAACCTCTGACAACTGTGGTAGGAGAACTCTGATTGGCTCTGATGCAAAAGAAGGGCGGAGAAAGTATTCGCGAATATTCGTAATACGAATATTCGCGATAGCGAATATTCGTCAACATAAAAGGATCGCCTCAGCTTAGCTACTCGGCCCAGGGTCTCTAATCATACCAGCAATGCTTGTAGACGTCGATGGAGATCACTAGGATGTGATCTGTTTTAAAAATAAATTTGAAAAAATGTGAATATTTGTAATAGCGAATTTTGGCTGCGATATTCGAGTTATTCGCGAATAATCGAATATGCAATACGAAGCAAGCGCAGTTCAATCGGTGCGGGGAAGCGCTTCATTTAAATAAATTACGCCCCCTAATCGCCGATTTGAATTCCGCCGCCAGAAATACACTACGCCGCCGTAACTTTCGGCGCAAAATCGTTGAGGATTCGATATTCCACCAGGTAAGGTACGGCGGTGTAGCGTATCTCTGATATGCTGCGCCTATCTAATTCTCTGTGAATCTGCCCCGTGGTTTATAGTGATTGTTCTGAGAGCCATGAGCGCTGATTTTTAGTGTGTTTTTTATGTCTTATTGGTACTTCCGGGTACTTAGGTCTTTTTTGCTGCTCTGGACTCTCCGATATACACCCTCTAAGGAAAGATTTGCAACTTCCTGAATCTCAAATTATCTTTATTTCTCTATTATACTATCATTGTATTTTGCTGTTTTTTATAATAAAATATAAAAGATGAGGTTTTTCAAATTGCGACGCGGGAACGACGGCCATACTTAACATTGGATACACCACCTAGGGGGCATGTTTATCTTTACGCCGCGTATCTCTTATGGAAACGGCGTAAATTTACTGCGACGGGCAAGCGTACGTTCTTGAATCGGCGTGAACCTCAATGGAAGCGCCACCTAGCGGCCAGCGTAAATATTGCACCCTAAGATACGACGGCGCAGGCCATCGTATCTTAGGCATGTTTAAGTGTATCTCAGTTTGAGAATACATTTAAACATACGACGGGCTTAGATTCGGAGTTATGTCGGCGTATCTACTGATACGCCGGCGTAACTTTTTGTGAATCTGGGCCAATGTTTTTGGCTAGACATGTGCATGATGACAATTTTTTTTTTTTTCGCTTCATTTTGATTTGTTAATCTAGTTATTTAGTTATGTTAAATTCAGTTGATTAAGTTCAATTAATATTCAGGATTTGTAATCAGAATTTGTATTCAGAATTTTTTGAATTCTCTTCGAATGTACAGATTTTTTAGATTCTAAGCATTCGAATCAATACCTTTTGAATCTGTCGAATCGAAAACTGTCAATTTTTTTTCTTTGATTCGAATGTGGCAAAGTGAATAAACAAAAGAAAATCTTCATTAAATGATTACAATGACTCTTTAAATCACCATTGGCTTAACTAAAACATTATTATTTTGAAATGGTACTCTAATAACACACACGGTCTTTGATTTCAGTAATATGTGTGCAGTTAGAATTTGACTGGATTTCAATGTAAAATTTGATTCAAATTTCAGTCCGAATTTCTGAAATTCAGACAAATTTAGATTTGTTATTCAGAGCATTCGGGTAAAACGAATTGGAAATGTGTCAGAATATTAATTCGGATCAAAACAAAAGGCATGTGTCTATTCTTGGCACACAGCCACGCATATTTACCCAATTTGAAAATTGAAGGACTAATCCAGTAGTGATTGATGGCAGCTTTCTTAGAGGTTGTGGCAATAGCAAGACACAGACCTTAGCCCATATTTGTTCAAAATGATGTACTATGGAATCAGCCTGAAGAGTAGTAGAGGAAAGACTAGTGAAGTAACATGCTCTGGGGTGTTACCTGTATACACAGAAAAAAGTATCCACAAGACGAATAGGTCTGATTATTATATGCATCTCAGGAAACGTTCTGAAGACTGGCTAGTGTGTTCAATCTGGCCATTCCTTTGCAAATGGTTTGCTGAAGAAAAAGAGATTTATAGAAAGAGATTTATGGAATAGAAAACGTTGCAAAAGTTAGACACAAATTAAGAGACTTGATCAAAGACAATATAAACTGGAAGGCCCTTGGATTTTGAAAGGTGAGGACTGAAGAGAACAATGTGGACATGCTTAAAGTGGTTGTAAAGGTTTTTTTTTTTAATAACAAACAAAGAATGCATTAAAGTCAAATACTGTGAGGGTTTACAATGCCTTTAACATGTTCTGAGAGGAAAGAGATAAAAATATGTATATGATTTTGGTAAATTACTATGAATTCATGGAAAACCTCATTGGTGAATTCATGGAAAACAGCTGTTCCATTTTTAAGACTCAGACCAAATGGCATGAAATACTCATAATGGATATCTCTAGTATTGAAAGCTATTTGGCACTTATTGCCTTTGCGAATCCTCATCAAATTATAGGCTCCCCAGAGATACAGATTGATGAAAATGTGTGTCCTTTTGATCCTAATAAATTGTTCATGATAAGAGGCATGAAGTACCTATTAGGGGCAGTTAAGGATGAACATACTTTCCTCAGGTTCCAGGTTCCCATGGCTAATGTAATGGCTTTTTCCAGAGACTGTGGAGCAGGTTAATGCACAAGCAAGTCATTGATAGTGGCCAAGAGACCTAATCCAAACAAACTACAAAGTGAAGGATCCTTTCAACCCGGGTCAGGTGCAAAACCAACAGAAACACTGAATCAGCTTACTGAGGATGGCTAGTGGAAAACTAACTACTAAGCTTTAGCAGGGTCAGGTAGCTGTTATGATTGAGACTGGGTTCACACTACTACACTACTTTCATCCTACTTTGCTCTGTGTTCAATGTTTCCCTATGAGAGCGTCTTGTAGCGTCCTACACAAGTCAGTCCGACTTTGAAAATGCTCCCTGTACTACTTTTGGTCCTACATTGATCCTACTTCAGGCCCATTGAATATCATTGAAGTCGGACCAAAGTAGTATCCTGTTCATGAAAGTAGGATGGATGTAGGACCAATGTAGGATAAATGTAGGACCAATGTAGCAGAGCAAAGTAGGATGAAAGTAGTGTAGTAGTGTGAACCCAGCCCTAGCCAGTATAACATGCAGTCAGTCCAGGTGGCTGGCAAAAGATGTCAATAAACATGCAAATGATTGGGCCAGGTGGCTAAGGTGTAAAAAACAACACTAAAACCACTACAGCTACAATTTTCAGTTGTTACTATTATTTATTTTGATTATTACTATGCACATATATCAGGAGGTTATTACCCTCAGAAATATTTTAAGATAAACAACGTTAACTAAACCTTCCCAGAAAATCTAAAGATGACAAATTAGGCTATATAGTCTAAGCAAGCAGTCCTGTCTGTTTTGTGCTTGAGGCTATGAACCTTTACAAAGGATGTAAACCCGATTTTTTTTTTGATTTTTTTTGCTGGCACAATGTACAGTATAGGATTTCAGATAATCTGTTCCCAGTCTTGCCACAAAGAGTTAATTCAGCTCTGAGCAATCCTCTTATCTTTTTTCAGTGGGATAAAACAGTCAAACTGAGAAACCCCTGCCTGTTGTTCCCCCCTGCTGTAAGTGACAGGTGATTTACATATCTCATGCACGAGCCCAAGACAGGAATTATTTTTTAATTCCCACCCCCACTCCTTTCTTCTGCAGCTCACCCTGGATTGGCTGTTCCACAGTTCAGCATGATTGAGCATGCTGAATTCATGTGGTTACTTTTCTGGGTTTTGACTGGATGTTAGTGATCATAACAGAATTTAGTGTAAGAAATACACAGAAGAAAATGCATGCTGAGTAAGGGGAGTGTAGAGGAGGGCGGGGAGTCTACTGACATCGCAACTCCACCCACCGAGCTTCGGACAACAGACCCACCCACAGAATCTGCAGTTTTTTGGGTCTCATAACAGACAGAGGGGAGACATTTGACAGGTAAGGATACATGCAGGTGGCATGTATATCCTTATAGATAACCACTATGACAGTGGTTTAGAAAGCATAAGAGTGGGTCCACTTTAAGCCTCGTACACAGAATGATCATTTGTTTTTTGTTTTTTTTGGCATGCTAGTCTCGTATCAAAAATGAAGAGGATACTTAACTTACGAAAATTCTCATACAAAAGATTACACAGGGGGTGGTCTCAGCGGGGAGCATCGATGGTTTCAAGAAACTATTAGATAAGCACCTGAACGATCACAACATACAGGGATATACAATGTAATACATATAATCACACACATAAATTTGAACTTGATGGACTTGTGTCTTTTTTCATCTTCACCTACTATGTAACTATGTAACTTTGGAAGTGATGTAATATGTGTATTGTATTATAATGTATTCTTTTGTTTATGAGCATGCGTGGTCTTGCTCTTCTGTTTTTTTTGGACGAATACTGTACGATCTGGTACTATACGAGAACATTTTTTTTCCCTTCAGATAATTTCAGATGTCATGATTGGCTCTTGAAAGCTGTGTACTAATGATCAGATTATAGTACGATCACTTCGAAAGTGATATTTTTGTTCGGTCTTCTGATTGTGCGTACTAGGCTTTAAAGAGCATGTAGAAGCATACTAGTGTAGTGGTATAATGCACAAACCAATCATGTTTATTGTTTGGCTGGATTTACAGGAGCATCTGTGATGTTAGGACATTATCACTGGGTATTGCACTTACTTTAGGAGGCACACATGCTTCAATATTCCAGCAGTAGCTTGACATCATTGGCAATAGCTCAGCATGAGTCACATATTACTGTCTTGTCATTGCAAAACCTTTTTCTAAAACTGGCACAACGCAACCATTTCTGATAAGGATGCTTTTATTTTTCTTCCTCTGACCAAATTAAAAAGCATTCTCAGAAGACCTATATAATAAAACAGGCAACTGCTGTTCAATAAATTTGGTTATTTAATAACAGAGACTTGCTTAGAGTATTAATTACAAATAATTACTGAATTCTGTGCTGACCTGGACTAATGTGAGTAATATGTTATACATAAAATTAAACTTATTTGGAAAGCTGAAGACAGTGGATATGTTTAGTCCATGCTGAGTTTTAGCAATAAACCCCCCCTGCTGCTCCTATGGTGTTTATATGCTCTGTATGTAGTGTTCTCTGCCTCTCACAACCCTGTGTTTTATTCCTTGTAAATTAAAAATGGCACTTTTATTACCAGCATAGCCAAGCTTTCTTGAGGAAATGGTTCAGTAAAAATACTGAGGTTTTAAAGAGAAGTATTAAAAGTGTTTTTTTTGTTCTCTTGCTAAGATCTGTAAAATTAATTTGATTTATTAGGCTTCTAAAAGTAATCCTTTCTGCCAGATTTGTGCCCTCATTTTAAAATACGCAAGACTTTAAACAAAACACATATTCAGAACGAAATAAAATGAATGGGTCATAATTGCCTGGATTCGAATAAAATCATATTTAACCTCCTCGTTAGGGACGAGCTTCAAGTTCGAGTCAAACTCATGTTCGACTCGAACATTGCCTGTTCGCCGAACAGCAAACTATTTGGGGTGTTCGCGGCAAATTCAAAAAGCCGCAGAACACCCTGGAAAAGTCTACGGGAGAAATCTAAAGTGCTAATTTTAAGGGCTTATATACAAGTTATTGTCATAAAAAGTGTTTGGGGACCCGGGTCCTGCCCCAGGGGACATGTTTCAATGCAAAAAAGTTTTTAAAAAAGGCAGTTTTTCCGGGAGCAGTGATTTTAATCATGCTTAAAGTGAAACAATAAAAGTGAAATATTCCTTTAAATTTCGTACCTAGGGGGTGTGTAAAGTATGCCTGTAAAGCAGCGCTTGTTTCCCGTGCTTAGAACTGTCCCTGCACAAAGTGTCACTTCTGAAGGATAAAAAGTAATTTAAAATCACTGCTGCCAAAAAAACTGCAGTTTTTAAATCTTTTTTTGCATTGATACATGTCCCCAGGGGCACAACCCGGGTCCCCAAACACTTTTTAGGACAATAACTTGCATATTAGCCTTTAAAATTAGCACTTTAGATTTCAAATGTTCGAGTTCCATAGACTTTAATGGGGTTCTAAAGTTCACACAAACTTTTGGTCTGTCGGGCGGGTGTTCAGCTCATCCCTACTCCTCGTGTCCACGTGCATCAGCTGCCTGCGTGCCCCCTGCCCCCAGCCAATGATTGCTGATCACGTGACGTAAACAGAAGATCGGTAATCATTTTTTTCTCCTCACACTATCAGTGTGAGGAAAAAAAAGAGTTGATCACGACTTCTGTGAAAGGGATATCGGTCCTGAAGAGGAAGAGCCACAGCACCTCATCTGTGCCCACCAGTGCATATTAGTGCTACCAATGAGTTCCACCTATCAATGCCCAACAGTGTCACCTATCAGTGCCAATCAGTGCTGATACGTGCCTTATCAGTGTCACCTAGCAGTGCTGCCTATTAGTGTCACCTACCAGTGCCCATCAGTGCCCATCACTGCCACCCATCAATGCCCATCAGTGCCACCTATCAGTGCCCTTCAGTGCCACCTATCAGTTCCCTTCAGTGCTGCCCATCAGTGCCACCTCTCACTGCCCACCAGCACCACCTATCAGTGCCCACCAGTGCTGACTCATTAGTGCCTACCAGTGCCACCTATCAATGTCCATTAGTGCTGCCTTATCAATGCCTATAAGTGCAGCCTATCAGTGCCCACCAGTGGCACCTATTATTGTCCATCAGGGCTGCCTTATCAATGCCCATAAGTGCAGCCTATAAGTACAGCCTCATTAGCGTACATCAATGAAGGAAAAAAATACCTGGTTGCAAAGTTTTATAACAAAATATAGAACTGTTTTTTTTTTTCCCCGATCTTTTTCATATTTAAAAAAAAAAAAAAAAAAAAAAACGCAGTGACTAAATACCACCAAAAGAAAGCTCTATTTGTGGGGGGAAATTATAACAATTTCATTTAGGTACAGCTCTGTATGACCACGCAATTGTTGTTCAAATTGTGACAGTGCTGAAAGCTGATAATTGATCTGGGCAGGAAGGGGGTTTAAGTGCCCTGTAAGTAAGTGGTTAAAAACAATATATAAAGGTATAGATAATTACACAACATTGCAAGGCTCACAATTAATTTGGTATTTAATCACAAAATGTAGTATTTCACTGTAAAATGAATCTAGACACTGACTGACTTGCTAGAAACATGTTCATTTAATTATTTAGTGCCCAACCATATGTCAAAGATCTTCATTGTGTATGGGACTTCTCTTTAATACGCATAATCAATTAACTACCTTACTAACTAGCTAACTAACTTCCGTACAGGTATATGTGTTTATTTAATTTTTAATATATTGCTATTAAATTTCACACGAAAAACACGCAACATTTTTTAACAATTCCAAAACTGAATATTTAGATAAAAGTCTTTTGATTAGTCCTCAACAATTAAAGAGTTGTTTGCACATAAAATAACAAGTGCTTGGAAAAAAGGTATTTTTTTTTGAGAATGTTTCGGGGGAAGAAATTGAACATACTCAATTAAACTGCTCAGTTGCAATGGCAATTAAAGACTATTTTTTTTACACAATAAAGTTGTCCGGGTGAGTGAATATATAACTAGCAGAGTTGTCTCATATTAAAATGCTGCCTGTAAAATACATATAATTTGTGACAGTGAGTCAAGAATAGACATTTTAGCCTAATGAAGAAAGACAAACTGGTAAAATGAGGCAATGTCATCTAATAAGTGTAATACACACAGAAGACAAGATGGATTGATATGGAAGTGCCTAGCATAAAACAGGAAAGTTACTGTCAGTTTGGTCTTCAACTTAAATGTTACCTTGGAAACAAAAAAAATTGAGTTGGAGAGATCCTGCTACAAGCAAACACAAAGCAATGTCTGAAATTACTGTCATGTTTAAAACTAGTTCAGTTTTTTTCCTTTCTCAGCAGTATATAAGATATAATTGTAAGTGCCATAGCAATAAAAAAATATATATTATTTAAGGTACCTTCGTCCCATCAGTATATATAGATAGGAAAGGAGAAGCTATGTTTGGACTTTAATGGTACCGTATATCAACTGATGCTAGACAGTCAAGTGTAAAAAAATTAGGAAAGTTTATTACAAAGATAAACATGATGACATGTTTTACATAATAAACCAAGTAGTGACAATCAAGATGAAATTCTAAAATTGCACCATATCGGTACAACTTGAACATAGATACCATCTGTATATTAATTTCTCTTCATGTTTCGTGGGTTTACATTAGCCGCTTCTTCAGGAGCTTTCTATAGTTAGATGGTGAGTAAAAGATGATTATAACATGATTATAAAAAATAAAGAAAATACTTAATATTCACAGAATACACAATGTCTATACTTTGTGAATACACATAGTATTTTTTTTTGTATATATTATGCATCTGTTGCAAATCCCCCATGGTCCAATTGTCTATACTTTATGTATTCACAAAGTATAGACATTGTGTATTCTGTGAATAATATGTATTTTCTTTATTTTTCATAGTCATGTGATAATCATCTTTTAACCATTATCTAACTATAGAAATCTCCTGAAGAAGCGGCTAATATAAACACGAAAACATGAAGAGCAACTACTATACAGATGGTATCTATGTTCAAGTTGTCACAATGTCGTACAATTTTTGAATTTCGTCTTAAATGTGTACTTGTTTTATTCTGTAAAACATGTCATCATGTATATAGTTTTAATAAACTTTCCTAAATATTTTACACTTGACCGTTTAAAGCGGATCTCCCACGTCCATACATTTTTTTTTCTAGTAGGTCAATCGTTAATAGTAAAGATTAGAAGAACTCACTTATTTGGTGTGCAGAGTCCACTTATTACCGATTCCGTCTGAGATTTACACTTATATTCTGGTCGCAGCGCCATTCCCATTTTAACTGTGGGCATTGGAAGCCCACAAGCAACCACTTCCTGGTTGTGCCGCTCAATCATGCGAATGCGCACTAATTACGGGGAATAGCGGCGTCAACTACTGTGTTGTCATCACAACGGCAGGTGTCGTTATGCAAAGTTACCGCCCCGTTGTGATGTAAACACAGCAAAATTGTAAAACTTCACAGCTCACTTCCTGGTTCGGAAATCGCGCAAGATTTGGTATGAAAGCTCCGCAATGAACACTGAGAGCTATGATAGAAGCTCCCAGAGCACACTGCGTGGTACGGGAAGTGACACAATGCCCGAAGAATACCTGCAGTTGTGCAGACCGGAAGCCTCATCAAACTAAAGGTACTGTACAGATCTGAAAATTAAAAAAAGAGATTTTTAATACAGCTTACCTGTAAAATCTTTTTCTTGGAGTACATCACGGGACACAGAGCGGCATTCATTACTATATGGGTTATATGGAGTACCTTCAGGTGTAGACACTGGCAATCTCAAACAGGAAATGCCCCTCCCTATATAACCCCCTCCCATAGGAGGAGTACCTCAGTTTTGTAGCAAGCAGTATGCCTCCCAAAATGGTCCTCAAAAAAGAGGGGTGGGAGCTCTGTGTCCCGTGATGTACTCCAAGAAAAAGATTTTACAGGTAAGCTGTATTAAAAATCTCTTTTTCTTTATCGTACATCACGGGACACAGAGCGGCATTCATTACTATATGGGATGTCCCAAAGCAATGCTTACAATGAGGGGAGGGAGAACATCTCCAAGACAAAAGGATTTAATTTAGAGATATACTCAAATCATAATAAATCCAACTTAGTTGAGAAAAATAAAATTTTTAAATTTAACTCGAACAAGAGGAGCCCCCGGAATCCGAGGGTCTCAAACTGCAGCCTGCAGCACTGCCTGCCCGAAGGCAGTATCAGTATTCCTTCTTACGTCCAACTTGTAGAATTTTGTAAACGTGTGGACAGAAGACCAGGTTGCCGCCTTGCAAACTTGAGCCATAGAGATCTGGTGGTGTGCTGCCCAGGAGGCGCCCATGGCTCTAGTAGAATGAGCCTTTAATGATACTGGAGGAGGCAACCCTTTCAAGCCGTAGGCCTGAGTGATTAATTGCTTAATCCACCTAGAAATGGTGGACTTTGCAGCTGCCTGCCCCTTCTTGGGCCCATCCGGTAGAATGAACAGCACATCTGTCTTCCGGATCTTCTTTGTAGCTTTAAGATAGGCCTTCATGGCCCTGACAATATCCAAGGTATGCAGCAACCCTTCCTTTCTGGAAGTAGGTTTAGGGAAGAAGGATGGTAATACCAAATCCTGGTTCAAATGAAAACTGGATATGACCTTCGGAAGGAAGGAAGGATGAGGGCGGAGAACGACCCTGTCCTTATGAAAAACAAGATATGGTTCCTTACAGGATAAGGCTGCCAGCTCCGAAACTCTTCTTGCGGAAACTATGGCAACCAAAAATACTAACTTCCTTGTCAGTAGAACCAAAGGAATATCAGCCAACGGCTCAAACGGTTGTTTCTGTAAACTTGACAGAACAAGATTTAAATCCCACGGACAAAGCGGGGATTTAACTGGAGGTCTAATACGTAAGACCCCTTGAAGGAAGGTCTTAACCAGCGAGTGGGTGGCCAGCGGCCGCTGAAACCACACTGACAGAGCAGAAATCTGTCCTTTGATTGTGCTTAATGCCAATCCTTTATCCACTCCTAGCTGGAGAAAACTTAATACTCTATCGATGGTAAATTTGCGAGAAAGCCATCGCTTGGACTCACACCAGCCTACATAGGCCTTCCAGACCCTGTAATAAATCACCCTAGAGACCGGTTTCCTGGCTCTGATTAGGGTAGAGATTACTTTCTGAGACAGACCTCTACCCCTGAGAATCAGGGATTCAGCTTCCAGGCCGTCAAATTTAGATGCCGTAAGGCAGGGTGGAGGATCGGACCTTGCGATAGCAGGTCTGGCCGTAGAGGAAGAGTCCAAGGGTCTCCCACTACCATCCTTAAGATTAGTGAGTACCATGCCCTTCTGGGCCATGCTGGAGCTACCAGGATGACTGGTATGTGCTCCACCCGGATCCTGCGCAGCAGGCGGGGTAGTAACTGGAGCGGGGGAAACGCATAAAGAAGTTTGAACTGATGCCAAGGGCAAACCAACGCATCGGTTCCGCAGGCCATCGGATCCCTTGAGCGGGACATGAACCTGTCTAGTTTCTTGTTGAGTCTTGATGCCATGATATCCACGTCCGGCACTCCCCATCTTTGGCAGAGTGCTTGAAAGACTAGTGGATGCAGAGACCATTCCCCCGGCCATAGAGTCTGGCGGCTTAAGAAGTCCGCCTGAAAGTTGTCCACTCCTGGAATGAATATTGCCGATATGCAGGGCACATGAGCCTCTGCCCATAGAAGAATCAAGCTCACCTCTCTCTGAGCGGCTTGACTCCTGGTTCCCCCTTGGTGATTTATGTGTGCCACGGCCGTGGCATTGTCTGATTGAATTCTCACCGGGAACCCCTGCAATTTTGACGTCCAAGCCCTGAGGGCTAGTCGAGCAGCTCTGAGCTCCAAGATGTTGATGGGCAACTGCTTCTCTGGCTTTGCCCAAGTACCTTGGCGAGTGCAACCATCCAAAATTGCTCCCCAGCCCGTCAGGCTGGCGTCTGTGGTCACTATCTTCCAAGCCACTGGGCTGAAAGACCTCCCCTTCAGTAGATTCTGAGGGTCTAACCACCAACACAGACTTTGTCGGACTCTTGATGAGAGCGGCAACGGGATATCCAAGGCCTGTGGCCTTCTGCTCCATGCTGACAGGATGGCTGCCTGTAGGATGCGAGTGTGGCTCTGGGCGTATGGTACCGCCTCGAATGTGGCCACCATCTTGCCTAGTAACCTCATACATAGGCGAATAGTCGGTTCTTTCTTGCTTAGAACCAGTAGGATTAATTCCTTGATGGCTTTTACCTTCCTCAGAGGTAGGAACACTCCTTGTTGTTCTGTGTCTAATCTCATGCCGAGATATTCCAACTGCTTTGTGGGCTGGAAAGCTGACTTTTCTCGATTTAGGACCCAGCCGAACCTCTCGAGGTATTGGACCGTGAGGGCCACTGCTCGCTCCAAGCCGGGAGACGAGTGATCTATGACTAGGAGGTCGTCCAGGTATGCTAGGATCGTGACCCCTTGGATCCTTAGTTTGGCTAGGATTGGAGCTAGGACCTTCGTGAACACCCGGGGGGCCGTAGCCAACCCGAAGGGAAGCGCCACGAATTGGAAGTGACGCGAAGCCACCATGAAGCGTAGATATCTTTGATGTGGCTGATAAATTGGAACATGAAGGTAGGCATCCTTTATGTCTATGGACGCCATGAAGTCGTCCTTCTGGAGTGTGGCAGCTGCTGACCGCACGGATTCCATCCGAAATGAGCGGATCTTTAGATATGCATTTACCATCTTTAGGTCCAAAATTGGCCTGACATCTCCATTTGGATGATGAATAGGTTGGAGTAGAAACCCAGCCCCTGTTCCAGGACTGGTACCTCTACTATTACTTCCTGGGAAAGTAGATGATCTAATGCCGATCTTAATGCGGCTCCCTTTTCCGGATCGTTTGGAATCCTCGACTTCTGGAAATGAGGAGGAGGAAACCTTAGGAAATCTAATTTGTAGCCTGTGGCCACGGAAGACCGTACCCACTCGTCGGGAATGCTGGCTTCCCAAATCTCTGAAAAGAGTCGCAGCCTTCCCCCCACCTTCGTGGGTGGGGGCGCCCCTTCATAAGGTTGGCTTGGGGGCTGGTTTTGCTGGTTTGCGAAACCACTGCCTTTTGCCTCTAACAGCCTGTCCTTGTGATCTGCTGTTGAAGCCGAAGTTTGCTTTTGCAGGAGGCCGTCGATACTGCTTGGCATTAGAGGGCCCCTGCCCAGGGGAATACTGTCGTTTAAACGCAGGTCCCTGAACCTTCTTCTTAGTTGGCAAGAGAGTACTCTTGCCGTTTGAAATGGTCTGAATGTATTTATCTAGGTCTTCTCCGAAGAGTCGTCCTCCATGGAAGGGGAACCCTACCAGGAGCTTCTTGCATGGGGGCTCAGCCTCCCAGCTTTTTAACCATAAGAGTCTTCTCATATGGATAAGGGATAACGATAAACGTGACGCTTGCTGGATAGAATCCTTGATTGCGTCTACCGTAAAACATATGGCCTTAGGGACATCCGAAAATTTTTCTGCCTGCTGGGCCGGAATAAGTTTAAGCATCTGCTTAAATTGATCCGATAATGCTTGAGCGACCCCAATCGCAGCCACAGCTGGCTGTACTACTGCCCCTGCAGTAGTGAAGGAGTTCTTAAGTAGTGCTTCCAAGCGCTTATCAACTGGATCCTTGAACACCTGTATGTTTTCTACAGGGCATGTTAACGATCTGTTAACACATGAGATGGCTGCGTCCACTGCAGGAGTAGCCCATCTTTTGGAAAAATTTTCTTCCATAGGATATAGGACAGAGAACCTTTTAGGTGGTAAGAAGATCTTATCTGGCTTGTTCCAATCTTGGAACAAAATTCCCTCTAATAGAGGATGGATCGGAAACACAGCATTGCTTTGAGGCGCCCTCAGTGAGCCCAAAGCTGAAACCGTCGATACCTGGAGATCTGGTACTGGCAAGTTGAATGTCCTATGGACCAAGTCCGACAATCCTTGAATCCACCAGCTCTCCCTCAGGGAGACTGCCCCAGACTCCTCTGTATCCGGGTCTTCGATCCCTGAACCTACTTGGTCCGTGTCCAAGAGGTCGTCCAATTCCCCTGAGGAAAGGACCTCCTCTTCTGAGGGTCTGCGCTCGGGCGACGGAGATCTATTCCGCTTACTGCCCCGCATAGCTGCGGATATCATTTTTCCCATGCTTTTCTGCATCTCTTTTAAAGAGGTGAGTAATACCTCCTCCGTGACCATCTTAGGGTTGGACTGACCCGCGTCAGCTCCAGCCCCAGATCCCGATGGCCCCAAGGCTCCCTGTAGGGAAAACAGCGGCATACCATGGTACAATACCGAGGTACACCTGCTACCTATTGGTATTTGGAACTATAAAAGTTAATTGTCCAAACACCTGTTTGGGGGATAAAAAAATGCTTCCTCTCCCCTAGATGACTTTTTTTTTTTTTTTTTTTTTCGTTTTTGTTTCAAATCCAGGAAAGAAAAAACATTCTGTCCCCCTGAGTAGTATTGCAAAGAAAAACTATGAGATGGAAAAGAAACAGCCTATTTCTAGGCTTGACAAAACAGTCCTCTGAAGACTGCAATATCCTTTCTGGCCACTGTGTGTCCTCGGCGCCCCGTGCTGCCGCTCTGGTCTTTCTCCTCAGTTCCAAAGTATTGATGGAACAAACAAGGAAGGGCCGCCCCTTCCTTTAAGCCACTGACCCGCCCTTCCCCCCCAGCAACCTCAAACAGGAAATGCCCCTCCCGACAGGGGGAGGGGGGGGGGATTTTGGGAGGAAGGGACCTCTCTGTTCCAGCAAACTGCAGCCTGCAGCCTGGAACCATGAGGAGGTCAGCGTTTTGCCTGCTTGCAGGCTCTGAGGAGGAAGACTGAATGGAGCATCGCCTGGAGGCCTGCAGGTAAGCAAAGCTCTCTGACACACACATATATTTTTATATAACACAGGCCCCACTCAATGCTTTTCCAACACTACAAGGGAGGTCACATCTTATGGGGAATAATACATAGAGAGCCATCCTATCTTTATGATATGTGACTAGTTTGCCAGATGCAGTGCATAACTTTAGGCATGTCCCCTGTGACCCCCCAGAAAAAAACCTGCTAAGAACCAAGTTCCGCAAGTTTTCCCCTCACTTACCTGCTCCATGCCGCAGGACTTTGCCAAGCAAGAGGCCCAATCTTCCCCCATCTCCGTGGGGATGTCTAGACCTTCAGGCCCTGGGTTCCTATGAAGGATCCACTGTCCTGGGCCCATATAGCACCCTGGCAACAGAAAACTTTAGGTACCCAAAGGTTTCTAAGTTCTGGGCCCAGGGTCCAGCTCTCTAAAAAGAAAAGCATTATGGGCTATACCCCAAGGGTTTGGGGTCCGGTTACTGACCACTTTAGCGCTGAGGCTTTTTTGGACAGAACCGGTAGCTCACCTAATCCCAAGGATGCGGAGGCAAGCTAAACCATGACTAACACCTAAGACACTGGCGTAAAAACTGAGGTACTCCTCCTATGGGAGGGGGTTATATAGGGAGGGGCATTTCCTGTTTGAGATTGCCAGTGTCTACACCTGAAGGTACTCCATATAACCCATATAGTAATGAATGCCGCTCTGTGTCCCGTGATGTACGATAAAGAAACCTCAGTTTTAAAAAAAATTTATGTCGGCAGTACAAATAGGCTAATGTTGCAATTAGGGTGAAGCTCCGCTTTAATATCAGTTGATATACGGTACTAGACATGTGCATTAGTTTTCGTCTGAATGCATTTTCGTCCAAATTCTGGGTATTTTTGTTATTGTTTTAACAAACGAAAACGAATGTGCAGAATCCGAAATCTGAAACGGATGTACGGATGAAAAATGGACATATATTGGTCACTATGAGATTGCAGGTGTCAGCGGATGAACATCCGCTGACACCCGATCTCACCCGGTTCCGCATTCCTCCGATTCTGCAGACGTAGGAAAACCCTATTTTTCCATCCATCTGCGGATCGGATCGGGTCAACACGGATAGATGGTCCGTGTTCTTCCAATCCCCCATAGAGGAGAGCGGAGAAAAGACAGGGCTCTGTCATTCGCCAGGTCAGCGGGGATCAACGGAGCGATCCCCGCTGAGCAAGTGGAGGTTCATGGGGCGGATCACTACTGATCCGCCTTGTGTGATAAGGCCCTAACTCTATTAGTCCAAGATTATTTTACATAGAGAGAAAAGATTCGACATTATAGAGACAGTGTTGGGGTAGACCATTCGACATGAACAATGAAGATTCGACAAAGCAGCGAAAAACATACAAACATCAAATCTGTCAATGAAGGCTTATGGTGTTTGTCGAAAGTTCTAAGAAGATTCGACAAGCAGCTAAACTGTACGATGCCGCAATCGTACATTTCCGGTCAAATGCTCGGCCCATAGGCTATAGAAGAATTTGAATGTTGGTTGACTAGTAATAATAATTTATAAATATAATTATTACTAGTCATACAACATTAGAATTCTTATATAGCTTGTAGGCGGAACATTCGACAGGAAATGTACGATTGCGTCGTACAGTTTAGCTGCTCCGTCGAATCTTCTTAGAACATTCGACAGACACCATAAGCCTTCAATGACAGATTCGAACTTAATTTATTTGGATTTTCAGACGAATGCATTTTTTAACTAAACAAAATAAATAAAAACGAATTTCAGGAGTAACTAAATAAATTTATTTTTCGGACGAAAATTAAATTCCGAAACAAAATATTTCAGTGTGCACATGTCTATACGGTACCATTATATTCCAAACATAGCATCTCCTTTCCTATCTATACATATATGATAGAATACCATAAAGGGTTATAAAAGATCAAACAGACCTAACTTTTATTGCGTGATCAGATTAAAACTACCATTTGCTCGAAAAATTAGCAAGCATCCTACGAGATAAACAAACCAGGTTTGAAGGGGTCTGGAATCCCTGGATCAGATACTTCCAATCTCCTGAATGACCTGTGGAGTCCTGGGGGTCAGGTGTCTTGGGGATCCACTTCTATTTTCTTCCCCCTTCCCCTTTCTTTTCTCATTATTTCCTCTTTGTCGTTTTTCCATCTCCCTATGTTCTTCATAGTGCTTTACTGGGTATAGTCACCTGGATCACTATAATTTTTGTCTGATTCGATAAAAAAAAGTGATGTTAAAGTGCATCAAGCTCTGGTAAATGGAGCACTGTGATCCTTCATTGTATTTTCCCTCTCCCCTTTTAGTGAGGTGGATATGCTGTGGACGGAATGTTTGACATTAGGATATCACAACATTATGTTGTACAATGTGATTGGGACATTTTTGCCTTTACTTTCTTTATAGTACTTTGCTGACATATGCCTTTATGTCTGAATTTGTTGTGTTATGGATCCTCATCTATGTACTGTTTATGTTTTCTCTAAGTAGGATATGCTTTACACATGATATTGTCCATGACTGCACTGCAGTACTGTAACTTTTATATATGCATTTTTGTTTTTGAATCAAACTTCTCTCAATAAAAATATTGGAAAGAAAAACTTCGACTTGCTTAAAAGATAAAACAGATGGAGCAGAAAAAACATAGTAACATCTAAAACTAACCAATATTTTATAAAAAGCCCCTTTCTAATGGTACCGATAAAATCCAATAAGGTGGTGTGAGAAGGGGGCTGCTAAAAATAAAAAAACAGCTAAAGACAACTAACATACATGTAGTTGAGGATTAATGTTCAAATAATGAGGCTTGTGTGTATACTTGTGATCCAAAAACCCAAATAATAATATGCTGAGTGTCAAATAAGTTGATGAATTGTGAAACAAACTCCTAACAGTGTTCCGAAAATAATTGAGGAATGGAGACAAAATGTATTCTAGTCCATGTATCAAATTGGTGTAATCTGTATTCCTATATGGCTGATCTATCAGATGTACTTGTAGCTTTTGCTGCATACAACCACCGATATCCAAAGGTGTTTGTTGCACATTGCTTCCAAAGGTAAAACAGACAGAGATGGGAAATAGATCCCTACTCACTGGATGTCATTGATCCCCTTTGTCTTACAACAAGAGGAGTCAAATCGAGCTTGTATAGTCACTGTGACCAAAAGTAGATCTCCATCCTCTCCGCCCGGCAATGCAGGATATCCAAAGTGAGGGCTCTCCCAGGCATTTGTCCACCCTCCTTACCTCACAACAAGGAGTCTGATCAGGCTGAGTAGTGACCAGATGGGAATCCCCGTCCTCTCTGCCCAGCAATGCAGGATACCACACACACACACGAGAGCTCTCATTGGGCAGCATGAACCAGGTAAAGAAAGAAAGAAAAGGAAAACATTCTCCTCATAGCTAGCTTCTGATGATGTAAAATCAATGATGAAGCCTAGATGCACAGTGCAAGTCAGTTGCGTATAGATAGAATGCACGCCGACTCCTAGACATTGTTTTTGGTGGCCCATTGGCTAATGCTATTTTTAAGCTGGTACTAATGTAATTTAAATTTTTAAATAAACCAAGACTTTTTATGCTATGAGGAGATTTTTTTCATTTTCTTTTTCCCTGCTTAATGAGAGCTCTCATTTGTGGTATCCTGCATTGCCGGGAGGAGAGGATGGGGTATTGGTTGGGGATTCACATCTGGTCACGGTGACTACTCAGCCTGATTAGACTCCTTGTTGTGAGGTAAGTAGGGTGGACAAATGCCTGGGAGAGCCCTTACTTTTGATATCCTGCATTTCTGGGTGGAGAGAATGGGATCCTGGCTGAAGATCTACATTTTGGTCATGGTGACCATACAAGCTGGATTTGACTCCTCTTGTCATAAGACAAAGAGGGTACACAACTTCTGGTGAGTAGGGATCCTTATCCCATCTTTGTCTGTTTTACCTTTGGAAAGGAATGTGCAACAAACAACTTTTGGATATCGGTTGTTGTATGCAGTAAAGGCTACAGGTGCATCTGATAGATCAGCCATATAGGAATACGCATTGCACCAATTTGATACATGGATTAGAATACATTTTGTCTCCATTCCTCAATTGTTTTGGGAAGCACTGTTGGGAGTTTGTTTCACAATTGTTCAATTTATTTGATACTCAGCATATTATTATTTTGGTTTTTGGATCACAATTTTATTTTTCATTTTATTTGTCTGCACATTGTCACTTTATTTAGAAAGCACTGTTAATCATGGAGCTTTTCTCCTGTGTTGTTTATCACATTATCACTCGCAAGTTGTAACAGCAGCTGCTTTCATCACAATAATTGATTCAAGATATAGAGGTGTGGTGCGGGTGTTATATGCTTTAAGCATATACTGTATATTCAAAATTGTATGTATGCTTGACAGCAGGGATGAGTTGTGGATTTCTGCGGAATTGAAATTTGTGATCCCAACAAAATTGGGTGCTGTTTTGCCTGGGTATGTCCCCCCACCACTATAATACACTACATGTTCTTTCAACCATGTCTAACAGGCTTAAAAGGGCCAATACGAGGGCTTTTAGATAAGCCAACCACCTTACTATAAAAGATCAGTGTAGTGAAAGCTGATGTAGGGAGTCATAACAATCTGCATACAAAAAGATTAAGATCATTTAGAAAACTTGGCTTTACTTTCTGTAATGGTGGGATCTTTTTTCCCTTCCCCCATGCTTACAGATTTTAATTTAACCCAAAAAATGAACAGGGTGGTATTTTGGGATTGTCATTTTTTTTATATATCTTGTTTTTTATTTTACATTGATAAGGCCTTTATTTAAGTTTTGGTATACAAAAAAAGTAGGGCTGTGCAAATTAACTTTTAATTAATCGATTAATCTTTAATTTTTTTGATCGATCAAAATCTTTTTGATCGATTAAAATTCTTTTGATTGGTACTCACCTCTCCGCCGGCTTCTGGGCCTTCAGGGAGTTCCATCAGAGATCCAGTAACGTCACGGACACCGGCGGGGCTTGCCGTGTCCATCTGAAGGGCTCTTTTGCTGTGCCTTCATATCTGCATGCCGGCAGGACCTCACTATCTGCCACACGCAAGGGCTGTGACACTTCCCTCTATCAACCTGGGATTCTACAACCATCCACTGGGAGTTGTGATAGTTCCCTTCATGGGACATCTACATGCCGACGGACTGATGTTAACCTCTCCTAATCTGGATTCAGCAGTGGTATTGTTGTACACATTTTTATACCAGTATCATACTTAGCTACATGTTTTTATGACTGCTTTTGGTACCGTTTGGTATTACTCGCAACATTTTTACAGTTTATGTAGCTACATCGATTTTATCTCCAGTGCATTATTTATTTGGTTACCTACTTGAAGACTATACAAGTTTTAATGCTATTCCCATCGAACGCTGCCTTTGTGTGTTTTTTGTATTCTGCTATCCATTTTTCCAGTTATTGGTAGCTGCACTGGGAATCAGCCTGCAAGGAGATCAGCTAAAAGTAGTTGGATCTGTATGTGCGTTATAATTAATCGAAATTAGTCGATTAATCGATAAAAAAAAAAACGATTAATCAAACAGAAAAATTTAGATCAGTAACAGCCCTAAAAAAAAGGTATTCACCCAGATAGCAAGGATAACTTTCCACAAATCTGTGGCAGTATTGAATTGTTGGGCCGCGTACACATGATCGGTCAAAACCGATGAAAACGGACTGAAGGTCCGTTTTCATCGGTCCAAACCGATCGTATGTGGGCCCCATCGGTCAGTTAACCTTTGGTCAGTTAACCGATGGACGCCTAACCGATAGGTAAAAACCGATCATTAGTATGCAAAAGCATCGGTTAAAAACCCACGCATGCTTAGAATCAAGTCGACGCATGCTTGGAAGCATTGAACTTCGTTTTTTCAGCACGTCGTTGTGTTTTACGTCACCGCGTTCTGACACGATCGGTTATTTAACCTATGGTGTGTAGGCACATCAGACCATCAGTCAGCTTCATCGGTTAATCGATGACAATGATCCTTCGGACTAAGTCTTGTTAACTTGCTGCACTTTTTTACTGGCAAGTTGTATACTTTCAGACTACTCGAAACACAAGTTCTCTTTGACAATTTGACAATTTGTAGCACAATTTACACAGCCAGGCTCTAGCAAGAGCAAAGTTGCAGTGGTGAGTCTACAGCAAGAGCTCTGCAAGTCACAGTGACCCCTGTGGTGGGATGACTATTGCACATAACTGAACCAGAATTTGCAGCAGACTTGCAGAATGTTTGGAAAAAAAGTTTATCTGGATTCATGCAATGCGGACTTGCTGCAATTGCGCAACAAAATTGTGAAACCTAACAAGTATAGCAAAAGCTTAGCGAGTAATTTTCAAGCTTGCAGCTCAATTGCTTGCTATCTGGCACTTATTGCTGACTATGGCCCGGATTCACGTAGAAGCGCGCATCTTTGTGCCGGCGTAACGTATCCTATTTATGTTACGCCTCCGCAACTTTGACAGGCAAGTGCAGTTTTCTCAAACCAAAGTTGCAGGGGCGTAGCGTAAATAGGCCGGCGTAAGCCCGCCTAATTCAAATGTGGAAGATGTGGGCGTGTGTTATGTAAATTTAATGTGACCCCACGTAAATGACGCTTTTTACGAACGGTGCATGCGCCGTCCGTGAAAGTATCCCAGTGCGCATGCTCCAAATTAACCCGCAAGAAGCCCTATTCACGAACGACTTACGCAAACGACGTAAAACGTGAAACATTCGACGATGTTCCGACGTCCATACTTAACATTGGTACGCCTCATCTACGCCTCATATAGCAGGGGTAACTTTACGCCGGAAAAAGCCTAACGTAAACGGCGTATCTGTAATGGGACGGCCGGGCGTACGTTCGTGAATTGGCGTATCTAGCTGATTTATATATTTCTAGGCGTAAATCAACGTACACGCCCCTAGCGGCCAGTGTAAATATGCAGTTAAGATACAACGGCGTAGGAGACTTACGCTGGTCGTATCTTATACAAATTCTGTTGTATCTGATTCTTTGAATCAGGCGCCAAGAAACGACGGCTCAGACTCAGAGATACGACGGCGTATCTGGAGATACGCCATCGTATCTCCTACGAGAGTCTGGGCCTATATGTTCTTGGATTGCCTTTTGTATGCAAAAAGCTGCTGCACAAAAACAGTGTGCGTCTTAACCACATCACATTTTATCACTTTTTATTACATTTACTGCATCTCCAACAGTAAAAATACATTTTAGACAAACACTGGTTAGGGATATTATCCCTATTAAAACTGTCCTGATTCAGGCAAATTTTACAAAGCCCTAGCATCTGTTCCTGCTTCTTGTATGAAAAGCACTTGCTTTTGCTTTGTGCCTCTACATTTCAGCTTAATCTTGGCCATTAAAACTGCCATGCTGCTGTCCGATTTTCACACTCAGTAATCACCTGTTGTCTATTAAATTTTAAAGAAAACAACTACCTGTGCCCGTGTCTCTAGCACATTATGGGCCAGTCTTGCTCATTAAAATTGTTTAGCCACTGGCCAATTTTGACACTGCTGTATCATGTGTGGTCTCCTAATGCTTAATAAATGTTCAATAGCAATTGACCAGCTGCAGGACAGTTTTCCACCAACAAGTATAAGAACAGCTTCGATGAACTGCTGGTCAATTTATATCTGCTGGTCAAAGAAGACCCATTACTAAATCATATTAGGAGGTTGTTGTATGTAAGCTAAGCTAATTGATCCTGACTAGGGATGAGCTTCGAGTCGAACTCATGTTTCGACTCGAACATTGCCTGGTAGCCTGTTCGGCGAACAACGAACAATTTGAGGTGTTCGCGGCAAATTCGAAAAGCCGCGGAACACCCTGTTAAAGTCTATGGGAGAAATCTAAAGTACTAATTTTAAAGGCTAATATGTAAGTTATTGTCCTAAAAAGTGTTTGGGGACCTGGGTCCTGCCCCAGGGGACATGTATGAATGCATTTTTTTGTTTTAAAACGACCGTTTATTCGGGAGCAGTGAATTTGATAATGCTAAAAGTGAAACAATAAAAGTGAAATATTCCTTTAAATTTCGTACCTGGGGGGGTGTAAAGTAAGCATGTGAAATAGCACATGTTTCATGTACTTAGAACTGTCAATGCACAAAGTGTCATTTCTGAAAGAAATAAAGTCATTTAAAACCGGACTTGCGGCTATAATGAATTGTCGGCTCCCGGCAATTCAGAGAGGATTCATTCATAAAAAAAAAAAAAAAAAGCGTAGCGGTCCCCCCAAATTCAATTACCAGGTCCTTCAGGTCTGGAATGAATATTAAGGGGAACCCCGCCGTCAATTTAAAAAAAAAATGACGTGGGGTTCCCCCCAAATATCCATTCCAGTCTGGTGTGAATTTTAAGGGGAACTCCAGCCCAATTTTTTTTAAAAATGGCGTAAAGTTCCCCCAAAAATCCACACCAGACCCCTTATGCGAGCACATTAACCTGGCCGGCCGCAAAAAAGAGGGGGGACAGAGTGCGGCCCCCCTCTCCTGAACTGTACCAGGCCACATGCCCTCAACATGGGGAGGATGTCCCCATGTTGATGGGGACAAGGGCCTCATCCCCACAACCCTTGCCCGGTGGTTGTGGGGGTCTGCGGGCGGAGGGCTTATCAGAATCTGGAAGACCCCTTTAACAAGGGGGACCCCCAGATCCTGCCCCCCCTATGTGAATTGGTAATGGGGTACATTGTACCCCTACCATTTCACGAAGGAAGTGTAAATAGTTGTAAAAAACATACACACACAGGGTAGAAAAAATTATTAATTTATTAATAAAAAACATTTATTAATAAAAAAAATAAAAAATAAATCCACTTGGTCCCGGCTCCCTGCTCCAACGTTGTCTGTATCCAGCGACGGGTGATCTCCTCTCCGGTCCAGCGATGAGAAGATCTTCCGGGATCTTCGACGGATCCAAAGCGCAGCATCGCCGGCCTCCTCTCTCCGCTGGACACAGCCTGGCGAATGACGTGGCTGAAGCTGTGACATTTCTTTTATTGGTGAGGCGGGGCCACCTGTCACATGACCCCGCCCCCTCTGATGCAAGGGGGAAGCCAGGCTTCCCCAGTGACGTAGCAGAGGGTGCGTCAGAGGGGGGCGGGGTCACGTGACGGGTGGCCCCGCCTCACCAATAAAAGAAATGTCACAGCTTCAGCCGCATCATTCACTGGGCTGTGTCCGGCGGAGAGAGGAGGCCGGCGATGCTGCGCTTTGGATCCAGGAAGATCTTCTCATCGCTGGACAGGAGAGGAGATCACCCATCGCTGGATACAGACAACATTGGAGCAGGGAGCCGGGACCGAGTGGATTACCACCACTGGATTTATTTAAAAAAAAAATATTAATAAAGGACTTTTTTCTACGGTGTATGTTTTTTACAACTATTTACACTACCTTTGTGAAATGGTAGGGGTACAATGTACCCCATTACCAATTCACATAGGGGGGCCAGGATCTGGGGGTCCCCTTTGTTAAAGGGGTCTTCCAGATTCTGATAAGCCCCCCGCCCGCAGACCCCCAAAACCACCGGGCAAGGGTTGTGGGGATGAGGCCCTTGTCCCCATCAACATGGGGACATCCTCCCCATGTTGAGAGCATGTGGCCTGGTATGGTTCAGGAGAGGGGGGGGCCACACTCTGTCCCCCCCTCTTTTCTGTGGCTGGCCAGGTTAACATGCTCGGAAAGGGTTTGGTGTGGATTTTTGGGGGAACTCCACGCCATTTTAAAAAAAAATATGGGGTGGAGTTCCCCTTAAAATCCACACCAGACCTGAAGGGTCTGGAATGGATATTTGGGGGGAACCCCACATCATTTTTCTTTTAAATTGACGACGTGGTTCCCCTTAATATCCATACCAGACCTGAAAGGGCCTGGTAATTGAATTTGGGGGGACCCCCACGTTTTTTTTTATTTTTTATGAATGAATCCTCTCTAAATTGCCAGAGCCTACAATTCATTATAGCCGCAAGTCTGGTTTTAAATTACTTTTTTCTTTCAGAAATTACACTTTGTGCGCTATTTCACATGCTAACTTTACAACCCCCCCTAGGTACGAAATTTAAAGAAATATTTTACTTTTATTGTTTCACTTTTAGCATTATTAAATTCACTGCTCCCGAAAAAACTGACGTTTTTAAAACTTTTTTTTGCATTGATACATGTCCCCTGGGGCAGGACCCAGGTCCCCAAACACTTTTTAGGACAATAACTTGCATATTAGCCTTTAAAATTAGCACTTTAGATTTCAAACATTCGAGTCCCATAGACTTTAACGGGTTCTAAAGTTCACACGAGCGTTTGGTGTGTTCGCAAGTTCTGGTGCGAACCGAACAGGGGGGTGTTCGGCTCATCCCTAATCCTGACCAAATCTCCAACTTCATTTGCAGAAATGCAGCCCCAAACCTGACTGCTATCTGCTACAGCCCAATATTTCAAATTTTGACTCATCAAAATTCCTGCACCCCAGGTCCTATTTTTTTTGCTTAGTTGAGTTGCTTGGCCTTTTTTCCATGGAAGTATGGCTTTTTGGGTGCAATTTTTCCATGAAGACCACTTCTGGGCAGACTTCTCTGGACAGTAGATGGATGTACCCTGGTCCCACTGGTTTCTGTGCTGAGGGCACATGCTGGACATCTTCCGATGTCAAAGGGAAGTAAGAATAATGTGTCTTTCATCTGCTACATTAAAAATCTAAAAGTCCTACAACCTTTGCACAGTGCTACACTAATTAAAGGAATCCATTGGGGCCCCTCAGGTCACCAAATCAAAATTTGAGGTTTTGTCCCTTCCTTTCAGTTTTGATTATAATGGTAAACAGGACAAATAGAGAGGGTGAATCTCCCTAAATTGGGCACAGACCGCAATAAAACCATAATACTGTAGATTTTTTTAGCCCCTCTCTACTCTATCCAAAACTAGAAAAATTTAAAAATAAATTGCCTTTAGTTACAGTGAGGAAAATAAGTATTTGAACACCCTGCTATTTTGCAAGTTCTCCCACTTGGAAATCATGGAGGGGTCTGAAATTGTCATCGTAGGTGCATGTCCACTGTGAGAGACATAATCAAATTTTTTTTTCCAGAAATCACAATTTATGATTTTTTAACTATTTATTTGTATGATACAGCTGCAAATAAGTATTTGAACACCTGTCTATCAGCTAGAATTCTGACCCTCAAAGACCTGTTAGTCTCCCTTTAAAATGTCCACCTCCACTTCATCTATTATCCTAAATTTGATGCACCTGTTTGAGGTCATTAGCTGCATAAAGACACCTGTCCACCCCATACAATCAGTAAGAATCGAACTACTAACATGGCCAAGACCAAAGAGCTGTCCAAAGACACTAGATACAAAATTGTACACCTCCACAAGGCTGGAAAGGGCTACGGGGAAATTGCCAAGCAGCTTGGTGAAAAAAGGTCCACTGTTGGAGCAATCATTAGAAAATGGAAGAAGCTAAACATGACTGTCAATCTCCCTCGGACTGGGGCTCCATGCAAAATCTCACCTCGTGGGGTCTCAATGATCCTAAGAAAGGTGAGAAATCAGCCCAGGACTACACGGGAGGAGCTGGTCAATGACCTGAAAAGAGCTGGGACCACCGTTTCCAAGGTTACTGTTGGTAATACACTAAGACGTCATGGTTTGAAATCATGCATGGCACGGAAGGTTCCCCTGCTTAAACCAGCACATGTCAAGGCCCGTCTTAAGTTTGCCAATGACCATTTGGATGATCCAGAGGAGTCATGGGAGAAAGTCATGTGGTCAGATGAGACCAAAATATAACTTTTTGGTCATAATTCCACTAACCGTGTTTGGAGGAAGAAGAATGATGAGCACCATCCCAAGAACACCATCCCTACTGTGAAGCATGGGGGTGGTAGCATCATGCTTTGGGGGGTGTTTTTCTGCACATGGGACAGGGCGACTGCACTGTATTAAGGAGAGGATGACCGGGGCCATGTATTGCGAGATTTTGGGCAACAACCTCCTTCCCTCAGTTAGAGCTTTGAAGATGGGTCGAGGCTGGGTCTTCCAACATGACAATGACCCGAAGCACACAGCCAGGATAACCAAGGAGTGGCTCTGTAAGAAGCATATCAAGGTTCTGGCGTGGCCTAGCCAGTCTCCATCTTAAACCCAATAGAGAATCTTTGGAGGGAGCTCAAACTCTGTGTTTCTCAGCGACAGCCCAGAAACCTGACTGATCTAGAGAAGATCTGTGTGGAGGAGTGGGCCAAAATCCCTCCTCCAGTGTGTGCAAACCTGGTGAAAAACTACAAGAAACGTTTGACCTCTGTAATTGCAAACAAAGGCTACTGTACCAAATATTAAAATAGATTTTCTCAGGTGTTCAAATACTTATTTGCAGCTGTATCATACAAATAAATAGTTTAAAAAAAATCATACATTGTGATTTCTGGATTTTTTTTTTGATTATGTCTCTCACAGTGGACATGCACCTACGATAACAATTTCAGACCCCTCCGTGATTTCCAAGTGGGAGAACTTGCAAAATAGCAGGGTGTTCAAATACTTATTTTCATCACTGTATACTTTATGATTATAGTTTTCTGGCACACAGACCTACCTCCTCTGTATTACATGCTGTATTTTAGTGTGGAAAGTGGCTTTTAAAGCTTATAAACCAAAGGCAGAAGCACTTTAAAATGGCAAAGAGGATCTTGGATAATCTTCTTATTGACAGTAGAAAAGCTATGTTTACATCTTCAAAGATGTCGCTGGCTTTGTAAAACCTGGCTTAAAAGGTGCCTTTTCTGTACTGTAATTGGGTGTGCTACCTCACCAGTTCAATACATGCATGCAAGCTAAATAATATAGTATACAATTCTTGACAATATGCATCATTAATTTGGTTAGGATGTTGACCTAAATATTTTTCACAGTTCTAAATATGCTTTCAAAGACTCACTTCACAAAATAAAGTTGGGTAAAGCTGAACAAAAAAATAAGTAAATAAAAAAATAACTAATCCATAAATTGTACAAATACAAATATTTTCCCCCTAAACTTAGCTTTTAAATGGGGTTGTTGTTTTTAGACCGAATTTTACTCTAGCAGTAGCAAGTTGTAATCAATGGGGTTTATAGATATTTTCACTGAAGCCACTAAAGCATCTAACTAATCAGTGGGTGAGTCCACTTGCAAGAGTCTACCTACCAAAAACTATTGATATGGGGGGGGGGGGGCATGGCTAGCACACAAGCAGGATGGCAGCTTAATCCCATCTGGCAGGTATACTGTATATAACATATGGCACCTCATTGGGACACCCTTTCTTTGTGCCGAGAGTGCAATCTGCTACCTAAACATTATGCCATTATGATGAGGAAGCGGAAGGTGGACAACTGCCCCTGAAAGCTAATGGCTTTATTTTCACAGCCTTCCCAGGGACACAGACAAGCTGGTGCTAGTTCTTCCTCCTCTTCACCAAGCTTCTGGACAGCATAGCCACTCAGGGCCACCATCAGGGGGGTACAGGCAGTACACTTGTAAGGGATCCGGAGGTCCCCAGGGGCCCGGAGGCCCATAGGGCCCCAGATGGCAACCCCCCCTTTTTTTATTATTTTTTTATAAATATAAAAAAAATATATATATTTTTATTTTATTTTTTATTAAAGGGCCAATTTTTTTTTAGGGGTCCGGAGATCCCCAGGGCCCCCGGATGACAACTCTAAACTTTTTTTTATATATTTTTTTATTTCTTTTATATTATTTATATATATATATATATATATATATATATATATATATATATATATATTTATTAAGGGCCCAGGGGTCCCCAGGGCCCCGGATGGCAACCCCCCTTTTTTTATAATTTTTTTTAGTTCTTTTTATATATATAATGAAAGGGCTCAGAGGTCCCCAGGGCCCCATGTGGCAAACCCCCTTTTTTAGGTTTATTTTTGTTTATATATTTTTTTATAAATGTTTATTTTTATTTTTTTATATATATTTGTTTTTATTTATTTTTTATTAAAGGGCCCAGAGGTCCCGGATGGCAACCCCCCTTTTTTTTGTAATTTATTTTTATGAAAAATAAAAATAATTTGTATGTATATTTGTATATATATATATATATATATATATATATATATATATATATATATATATATATATATATATATATATATATATATATATATATATATATATATATATATATATATATAGGGCCCAGAGGTTCCCAGGGCCCCGGATGGCTACCCCCTTTTTTTATATATATTTTTCTTTATTTTCTTCTTTTTTTGTAAAGGGCCCCCCCGCTTCACAATTTGCGGCAGCACCGCCCGCTTCTCAATTTCAGGCGGCACCCCCCGGTTCTCTGCTCCAGGGGGCCATGCCTGAAGCTGTGTAAGGGGCCCCATAATTCCTGATGGCGGCCCTGTAGCCACTTATAGATAAGGAAGGTCCCACACACAGAGGATCTCTACGGGGGTCATTATCTTCTCCAATCTCTATTCTGCTATCAGGCAACCCTGCAAAGTCTAGATTCAGGTTGGACGACCAGACAGATTAACATTATACGGGGAGCTTTCCTCAAGAAAAATAGATAGATCACTGTTCAAATACACCTTTCCGTGATATATGTGAAATTAAGCATACAGGCAAACATAGATATCCACCACGTGAAGCAAATCAATATACCTGTGACTTTGCTACCATCTATGCAGTTTCCAGAGGTACACAATGATTGTGCCCATCATAATCCTCCAGGAAATTGTTTGGTTTCTCAGGTCTCCACACAATTCATTCCAATGTGTCACACTACTGCTATTTATTACTAGGGATGAGCTTCGAGTTCGAGTCGAACTCATGTTCGACTCGAACATTGCCTGTTCGCCTGTTCGGCGAACAACGAACAATTTGGGGTGTTCGCGGCAAATTCGAAAAGCCGTGGAACACCCTGTTAAAGTCCATGGGAGAAATCTAAAGTGCTAATTTTAAAGGCTAATATGCAAGTTATTGTCCTAAAAAGTGTTTGGGGACCTGGGTCCTGTCCCAGGGGACATGTATCAATGCAAAAAAAAGGTTTAAAAAACACAGTTTTTTTCGGGAGCAGTGAATTTAATAATGCTGAAAGTGAAACAAAAAAAGTGAAATGTTCCTTTAAATTTCGTACCTATGGGGGGGTGTAAAGTTAGCATGTGAAATAGCGCATGTTTCCCGTACTTAGAACTATCACTGCACAAAGTGTCATTTCTGAAAGAAAAAAAGACATTTAAAACTCACTTGCGGCTATAATGAATTGTCGGCTCTGGCAATTCAGAGAGAATTCATTCATAAAAAAAAAAAGCGTGGGGGTCCCCCCAAATTCAATTACCAGGCCCTTCAGGTCTGGAATGGACATTAAGGGGAACCCCGCCGTCAATTAAAAAAAAATGACGTGGGGTTCCCCCAAATATCCATTCCAGACCCTTCAGGTCTGGTGTGGATTTTAAGGGAAACTCCACCCCAAAAAAAAAAATGGCGTGGAGTTCCCCCAAAAATCCACACCAGACCCTTATCCAAGCAAGTTAACCTGGCCGGCCGCAGAAAAGAGGGGGGGACAGAGTGTGCCCCCTCTCTCCTGAACCGTACCAGGCCACATATATATATATATATATATCGATTAGGTAGTGTAAGGGTTAGGGTTAAGGTTACAGACAGGGTTAGGGTTAGGGTTACAGATAGGGTAAGGGTTACAAACAGGGTTAGGGTTAGAGTTACAGATAGGGTTAGGGTTAGGGTTACAGACAGGGTTAGGGTTAGGGTTACAGACTGTAACCCTAACCCTAACAGTATCTGTAACCCTAACCCTGTCTGTAACCCTAACAGTATCTGTAACCCTAACCCTGTCTGTAACCCTAACCCTGTCTGTAACCCTAACCCTAACCCTGTCTGTAACCCTAACCCTAACCCTATCTGTAACCCTAACCCTAACCCTATCTGTTACCCTAACCCTATCTGTAACCCTAACCCTATATGTTACCCTAACCCTAACCCTATCTGTTACCCTAACCCTGTCTGTAACCCTAACCCTAAGGCCCCGTACAGACGACCGAACATGTCTGCTGAAACTGGTCCACGGACCAGTTTCAGCATACATGTTCGGTCGTGTGTAGGCCCGAGCGTGCAGGATTCCAGCAAACATTTGCCTGCTGGGCCTTTTCCCAGCAGGCAAATATTTCCGGGCTTGTTTTAAAACAGCCCGCTGGAATCCTGTCCCCTCGGACATGTTCGGTCGTCTGTACAGACCTACCGTACATGTCCGAGCGCCCGCCATCCCTCGCATGCGTCGAATGACTTTGACGCATGCATGGAAGCATTTAACTGGCAGGCCCGCCCACGTCGCTGCGTCATCGTCGTGGCGACGGCGCGGACACGCCCCGCGTATTGTTTACACGCGGATTTCTGTATGATGGTGAGTACAGCCACCATTCAGAAATCCCCGGGCAGACATGTACGGTGAAAACGGTCCGTTGGACCGGTTTCATCGTACATGTTTGCTCGTCTGTACCCGGCATAACCCTCACACTACCTGATCGATACAACATCATACCTGATGTTTTCAAGCACGTTATTCCAAACAATTTATGAATCCTAGGTGATTTATGCCCTTTATGGATTAAAAAACGGACTCTGCGACAACTACGTAATTTTCCATGGGAGTTTTGCCATGAATCCCCCTCCGGCATGCCATAGTCCAGGTGTTAGTCCCCTTGAAACAACTTTTCCATCACTATTGTGGCCAGAAAGAGTCCCTGTGGGTTTTAAAATTTGCCTGCCCATTGAAGTCTATGGCGGTTGCGGAAGTTCACGTTCGCCGTCCGCGAACCGAAAATTTTAGGTTCGCGACATCACTAGTGTCATTTCAAATCTCCTATTTATATCGAACTGTTGTCGCAACGAAAATAAAGCATTTGTTTATGTCGGACCTTTCGGTTTTCGTACTCTGCGCTTTTGTTTTTGTTTGTTAAAACGATAACGAAAATACCTGAAATTCGGACGAAAACTAATGCACATGTCTAAATTATACCAGTTTTTATTTTTTCCAGTATCTTGATTTTTTTATTAGCAAAGGCCCACCACCAAAAAACAACATAAAATACATTTTCCTAAAGCTAACATCCACTAGGATTTGTTGTTTCTACCCAAAAACAATAGTTTTTTTTGTAATCCTACCTTAAATACTAATGCCCTCCCTTTCCAGGTACCCCCATATTATTCAAAGGCAAAGATTTGCATATTTTCAGTCTTTTAAACCACATGAATGGTTTGGTAGACCACCTGGCACACAGTTTGGGTGCCTCCTTCAAGATACAGCTTCCTCCATTCTGGAACCAGGAACCAGGTATTATAGCTGAATATTGCAGCTAAGAACTAGACGACACTAGCTTGGGTGCACACTTAAACTCACTTTACCGTAAATTCACACAGAATGTATACCTGTCAGGAAAGGTTTCACCTGCTGGTGGCAAGGTCAGATCTTTGAGCCGCAGTACCGGTGTCCACCAGCGGGTGTCTCCCGGTAGTCTGGAGCCGACATCATCTCCTGCAATCAGGCATAAGCTGAGACTGATTGCAGGAGGTGTATTTATACCCGGCAGATGATCACACATCTGCCTTGGTATTTTCTTGAGCCCTGACCTGTGTTTGCTAACCTGTGTTCCTGATCCTGTATTCTGTTATCCTGTGACCCTGTATTCGTTCCTGAACCCCTGCCCTGCAACCTGATCGCTTCTGCCTGTTCCCCCTGTCTCCTGTTACCGTCTGCCTGTCCTGTCTTGTACCCAGCCCAATCTGCTTGATCACCCGTGTATGACCCTGGCTTGTTTACGATTACGTGTCACTGGGGTTACTTCTGTAAATACTTTTTGGTTTAGGCAGTTACTTGTTGTGTGTCACTGGGGTTGGTTGCTGGTTATAATCACTGTTTGTCATATTGGAGGTGTGTTTACTTTTGTTTATTTAGTTTCCTTATAATAAATTATATTACTTCTTCACTTTACACATGTTTGGTTCATTCTGTTGCAGTCCACACATTTCTCGTTGCCAGTTCATGACAATACCACACAAAATCAGGAAAGAGCTTGATCACATTATCCTAAAAAATGCAAACTGTAAACAATAATATCTAAGGAACAGCCAGCAGCTAATAGTGTTCTAATTAACCACTTCAGCCCCAAAGGATTTCGCTGCCCAATGACTGGGCCATTTTTTTTGCAATTCGGCACTGCGTCGCTTTAACTGACAATTGCGCCGTTGTGCCCAAACAAAATTGACGCCCTTTTTTCCCCACAAATGGAGCTTTCTTTTGGTGGTATTTAATCACCTCTGCAGTTTATTATTATAGTTATATTTTGTGCTATAAACAAAAAAAGAGCGACAATTTTGAAAAAAAGCAATATTTTTTACTTTTTGCTATAATAAATATCCCCCAAAAATATTTAAAAAACTATTTGTTTTCCTTAGTTTAGGCCGATAAGTATTTTTCTACATATTTTTGGTAAAAAAAATCGCAATAAGCTTATATTGGTTTGCGCAAATGTTATAGTGCCTACAAAATAGGGGATAGATTTATGGCATTTTTTTATTCATTCGTTTTTTATTAGAAATGGCGGTGATCTGCAATTTTTATCATGACTGCGACATTATAGCAGACACATCGGACAATTTTGACGCTATTTTGCTATAAAAATGCACTGATTACTGTGTAAATGACACTGGCAGGGAAGGGGTTAACCACTAGGGGGCGAGGAAGGGGTTAAGTGTGTCCTAGGGAGTGATTATAACTGTGGGGGGGGGCTGGGCTACCAGTGACACGACATTGATCACCGCTCCCGATGACAGGGAGCAGTAGATCACTGTCCTGTCACTAGGCAGAACAGGGAAATGCCTTGTATACATAGGCATCTCCCTGTTTTGCACCTTTGTGACACGATAGTGGGACACCGGCGGACATAGAGTCCGTGGGTCCCACGGGAACGGTCACGAAGCTCGTGGCAGGGGAGCGCACACATCGCCGGTGCGCTTTACGCAACCGTGTTATTCTGCCGATGTATAAGTACAGAAGGTGGTCAGCAAGCGTTTAGCAGTAAGCTAATAAACAGCTAGCCACCCAAGCAGTCTGGTGCCTACATAGGAGTACATGGAACAGAGACCAATGTGACCAGCTCTTTCAATGAACATGTATAGTTCCAAATTAAACAAACCAGGAATAGTCTTTAGGGCAAATATAAGAAAACAGTTCTTTGAAAGTGAAACAAAAAAGGGAAATGCAACGATAACAAATAACAGGGTGAATGCGGGCAGAAAAGGTCCCCGCAGCTAGTGTCAATGACAATGGTCATTGGTGTGACAGTGCTCTCCAACCTACTGTATGCTCGAATTAGCCTTCAATAAAAGGCCATGAAAATGTTGGTTTGTTGAACTCTCTCTGAACTTTTCTTTTTTTTTTGTGTTTTTATAATATGTTTTCTTTTTACTTGCTTTGTATATGTTTTGTAGTCTCACTGCATCCATTTTGCGTGTTTCCACATGAAAAACAATAAATCAAACATTTCTGTCTATCGGGTATATAATATGGAGTTTAAACATAGCAAAATGTGTTACATATGCATTTTACTGCATTAGGCCCCATTCACACGGACGGACCGTTCAGGTCCGCCTGTCAGTTTTGACGGCAGACCTGAATGGCCGCTCCATGCAGTCCTATGGAGTGTCGGATGTCAGCGGAGACATGTCCGCTGACATCCGATCCGATCTGCCAAAATCAGACATATGGCGATACATCCATATCCATCCATGGCTGATCGGATTGGGTGAGATCTGATGAAAACGGACATGCAGTCCGATTTCATCAGATCGCTCCATAGGAATCAGCGGCACTGCACAAGCCCCTCCCCGCTCAGTGAGCAGAGAAGAGCTTGTCATCTGCCAGCTCAGCGGAGATCTGCGGACTGATCTCCTGCTGAGCTGGCGGGAGCAGGCGGACTCCGTAGCGACTGAGTCCACCTCGTGTGAATGGGGCCTTACAGTTGAGGTTACATGTTGATGCAGTAAAATTCATGCAAGCTGTACTTCCCATAATACACTGCACAGCAGTGCAGATATATAAACAGGTTTGATTTGGTATGGTCTCTCTTCAGTGGCTGACTGGTTATTATAATATTAGAATCCTAGTGTGACTCTTACAATTTTGTTCTCGTTCTGAAATCGTAATAAAAAAATAAAATAAGCAGCAGTTTCAACAGCATTTTTTCTTTAAAAAAACTTTATTGATCCAGATGCCTGAACCTAAGCCCTAATACATACCCAATACATTCTGAGGTGTTTCACTTACTCAATGGGCTTAAATTGGTTACATAGTTACATAGTTAGTCAGGTTGAAAAAAGACACAAGTCCATCCAGTTCAACCACAAAAAACAAAATAAAAAAACACAGTAAAATCCTATACACCCAACTCCATACCCACAGTTGATCCAGAGGAAGGCAAAAAACCCCAGCGGAGCATGATCCAATTTGCTACAGCAGGGGAAAAAATTCCTTCCTGATCCCCCGAGAGGCAATCGGATTTACCCTGGATCAACTATACCTACAAATCTTAGTTGTAAACTTCAGTCATGGAATCTGAGCAAAGCACATATATTTTTAGTGTTTACTTATCTCTCTCCAAAGCTCTCAATGTAATTTCTCTCTGGTGCTTTGTTCTTCTGTTATTATGCTGATAACAGAATAATGACTAATTTCTGATAATTTTTACGGACATATGAGACACCTTTTTTTTAAGGAAAAAGGGGGGGGGGAGCTCAGCGGATAGCTTGTCTATTTAGAACACAGTTCTTCTGCTGTGTGAAGGTGGGTATGTGCTATTCCACCAATCAGCTCTAACACACTGTAACTGCATCCTCTCCACCCCCTCATCTGTGCTCCTTAAAGATCAAGAAAGATTTGTATCATGATCTACCCTTTTGTAGGGTTGTAGGGAAGAGAAGTAAAACCTATGTAGGGAGATTTGCTTCATCTGAGGCTGTTCACTTCACTGGGTATATGTAAGGGTTTACAACCACTTTAAAGCTGAACTCCAAGTGAATATGAGCCCTGGTTCACACTGATAGAAGGAATGAAATTATGTAAGTTAAGTTGAACTCGTACAATTTCATTCCCACATGTAAGTCCCAACTTTGGGGGCGATTTCAGAGACATCTGTGAGTATGCTGCACAACTGTCAATGGAAATCGCACCCCGAAGTTGCCAAAAGTAGTACAGAAAATACTTTTGGGAAATGCTGCATTGCACCGAATCTGACGGTGCCATTTCCGGCAATTGCCGCTGATTTGGCATGTGATTTGACAAGTCAAATCACATGCCAAATCGCTCCAATGTGAACCAGGGCTTAAAGACACAAATTATCAAAACTTTCTATTTGTGTATTTTTTTTAATGTCAGCAGTGTAAGAACATTTTAACCTGGTATCAGTCTCTGTGATCCCTGTACAGCAGAGCTCAGACTGAGAGAGGGAGAAGCATTACAAGAAGCCAATAGATATGTTGGAGTACTAACAGAGAAATGCTGAAGGATAGAAAAGAGTGACAGTAGATGAACTTATTAGACTTCTGCTTATACTTTCACTTTTTAGTCACAGATAGGGGGAGGATTAAGATCTGTAATGCCCTGTACACACAACCGTTTTTTCCGTCGGAATAAACTCTGGTGGCTTTTCCGACGGAATTCCAATGTAATTCTGCTCAAGCTGTCTTGCATACACACGGTCACACCAAATTCCAACCGCCAAGAAAGCGGTGATGTACAACACTACGACGAGCCGAGAAAAAATTAGGATCTATTCTTCCGAGCATGCGTCGACTTGATTCTGAGCATGTGTGGTTTTTAGTGCGTCGGAATTCCATACAGATTTTCCGACAGGAAACAGAACATGTTGTTTATCTAAGTCCGAATTTTGGACGGAAAAAGTCAGATTGGGCATACACATGGTCGGAATATCCCATCTAACCTTTTTCATTGGAAATTCCGACCCTGTGTACAGGGCATTACTGTTACTTATCTGTATTAGAGAAGGATCAGATCTCCTGCATGCCAGACAGGGCAATGTGGAAGGGCTGCGTAAATCTCAGAACTAGATGGCGAGAAATACAAATCCTTGGCAGATAAAACTGTTCCCTTATGCATTTCACATGCGTGGTTAGCTGTTTGCCTGGAGCTCAGCTTTAATCTTAGAGACCAATCTTGGCTCTGGTCTGAAACCTGTTTGCGGTCTTACTTTATCCAGTAGTAAATCTCCACAGCAGTACTTGCCTAAATCTCTGGAGCAATGCACATTTTCATTAGAAAGAATAGTTATGGTACGAATGAAAAGTGTACCAGATCTTAACATTCATCCTTAATACAAGCAGCACAAGGATGCTATTAAAATGAATATATAAACCAAGCCACAAACAGACTCATGGGAAGTATTTTCTTTTTTTTATTCTTCTGAGCAAAGTAAACATGTTTACCATACTGATAAATCAAATGCAGGGCAAAGATGTATGTAGAGATTGCATTCGTGTTTGCTTTACAAGCTTCAAGGGTCTTTTCTTCATTGTCTGATTGAATCATAAACACAGCCTGCTTCACAGATAATATGCTGCACATTGTTCATTTTATTTCACTGCCATCACAATAAAAAAGAGATATATGTGGATGTAAGAATATTATTGGCATCTATGGTGTATGGCTGCATTTAAAATTAATTCTTTTACTATTAATCTAAAGCACATCATGTGTAGTGACTATAAGTATGTGTTTAATATCATGCAGATGTTCAATGTTATGGTTCATCACTGTGCAGATGACATATGTCGCTTCTACTCCTCATTCAATTGAAATGAAAAAAATACATAAGGGATTGGGTGAGACGAGACAACAGGGCTATATGTACAGTGGGGCTGTCAGAAGAAAGCTATGGGAATCAAAAAGATGGATTATACCAGGAGGTCACCAACCCAAACTATCAAAACTAGAAAAGGATAAAAATGCAACGTGTTCCAGGGCAGTGATGTCACTAGGGTTGGTGTCACCTGGTGCGGTCAAAAATGGTGTCACCCCCCTGTCCCCCTATTTTTGATGACAGCCCAGCGTTAGAGCTCGTTAGCGTGCGTTGCGGTGGTCAATAAGGTACTGTAGGCAGTATTAGGCCCCGTACACACGAGAGGATCTATCCGCTGGAATTGATCTGCGGATCAGTTCCAGCGGATAGATCCGCTGGTGTGTACATCCCAGCGGATCTTTTTCCGCTGATTTTTTTCTGCCCGACCGATTTCCAGCAGATAAAAATTTCTTAGCATGCTAAGAAATCTATCCGCTGGAATCGGCTTCAGCGGATCGATCCGGTGGTCTGTACAGACTCACCGGATCGATCCGTCCGATTCCCTCCCTCGCATGCGTCGTAATGATTCGACGCATGCGTGGGTATCCTTATATGACAGCGTCGCGCACGTCATCGCGAAGGGATTTAGGCGCGAATTTCGATCCGATGGTGAGTACACTCCATCGGATCCAAATCCGGGGAAATCCTCGAGAGGATTTATCCGCGGATACCGTCCGGCGGACCGTATCCGCGGATCAATCCTCTCGTCTGTACCCGGCATTAGGGTTAGAGGATAGCAAGTTAGGCATTTCCTAATGGCTCAGTCCCTAGGAACAGTAATGAATAATGGCCAAGAAGCCCTCTTACCAGATCCAGCGAAACTGCAGCAGTGATTCCTCTGGCTGGACTTTCGCTCTCTGGGGTTGCCAAGGCCAGCTCTGGTCAGTAGTTTAGCATGGCTGTGTGCCCTGGCAGTGGCTCAGTATTTCTCCCTCTGGTGGTGCGGGTACAGCGTGGCTCTCTCTCTGATGGTGTGGAACAGCATGGCTCTCTCTCTGGTGGTGCGGGCACAGCATGGCTCTCTCTCTGGTGGTGTGGGTACAGCATGGCTCTCTGATGGTGTGGGTACAGTGTAGTTCTCCTGGTGGTGTGGGTACTGGGTGGCTCTCTGGTGGTGCAGGTACAGCATGGTTCTCTGGTGGTGCGGGTTTAGCGTGGCTCTCTGGTGGTGCGGGTTCAGCGTGGCTCTCTGGTGGTGCGAGTATAGCACGGCGCTCTGGTGGTGCAGGTACAGCACGGCTCTCTGGTGGTGCGGGTACAGTGCAGCTCTCTGGTGGTGTGGGTACAGCATGGCTCTCTGGTAATGCTGGTACAGCGTGGCTCTCTGATGGTGAAAATACAGCGCGGCTCTCTGGTGGTGTGGGTACAGCGTGGCTCTCTGGTGGTGCGGGTACATCGTGGCTCTCTGGTGGTGCAGGTACAGCATGGCTCTCTGGTGGTGCAGGTACAGGGTGACTCTTTGGTGGTGTGGGTACAGTGTGTCTCTCTGGTGGTGCGGGTATAGTGTGTATCTCTGGTGGTGCGGGTACAGTGTGGCTCTCTGATGGTGTGGGTACAGTGTGACTCTCTGATGGTGTGGGTACAGCGTGGCTCTCTCTTTAGCTTCTCCCAGCACAGTCCCCTCTTTTTCTTGTCTCCTGCAGCACTCACTCTCTCAGCTTTTTCCCAGGTTCCAGGCTTTCTCTCTCCCCCAGCAGAGTGCATGCTGGAGGCTGTAGCCTGCTCCTGTTGACAACACTGTGGTCTCCTAGACCTTAGTCACTTCTGATTGGCTCCGCTGTGGCCAATGGGGAGGGAAACAAACTGGCAGCAAGCTAGGCAATGAACCAGTTGAGATATATATACATATATGTCATATAGCTGTGTCCAGCAGCACCCCCAATCCCACATCATCATAATACTCCCTGTTATTACACCAGCTTTGGGTGTGACTGGGTGGCGGACACCATGCCATACCCTTTCCCCCCTGTCATCACAGCAGCTCACCTTGGGCTTGGGAGGACACCCCCATCATAATCCACCACCATGCCCGCCCGTTACCACACCAGCTCAGGGCCAGGACAGGCAGCTCAGTCTCAGGTAATCCGTAGAGCAGTAGAGGACACAGTGGTGTGCATCAGTAGTCACGCTGCCCGGGCAGAGAATAGATAGTGACAGCCGGCTCAGCAGTGCAATAGTGAGGAGGAGAAAAACACACCCCCTGGGATGGTGTCACCCCCCGCTCCCCCCTAGTGATGCCACTGTTCCTGGGTGGCCTGAATGGAACATGGATTGGGACTTTGAATGCGGCATAAGAAAAACACATGTTCCAGGGTGGCCTGTCGGTATTTACATATCATCAAATAGATACACAGAGAGCTACTCAGTCTTCCTCTGACAGGCTAAATGTGCATGACCTGTAAAAAAAGGACTGTATAAGCCCTCTTTGGGCTTAATATGAGAGGGGGGATGGTGCAGTTACTTCTCTAGACCCTGCCACCATGTTTAGGCCCCTATGTTGGACTTATTCCTAAGAGACACAGTGTTGAACTCTTATATGAAGAACCTCAACTTCTTTGATTGTATCCAACATCAATTTATTATCAAATTGTTCAGACTGGCCCACCTCTTTCTTCCTTGCTTTATGGCCCTTTGTTACGCCTCCCTGCAGCCTGAGACAATCTGACTTGTCCTCTTGAAGTTATAAATGTTCTTTCTTCACTGAAGAAGCGATGTGTAACCGCTAAACGCATGATTGTATCAACACACCCCCATTTGTCACATGTCATTTCAACTTTTTATAATAAAACTTGTAATATGTTTTATATAAATATTTGGTGTATCTATTTGATGATAAGTAAATACCGGCAGGCCACCCTTGCATTTTTCTTCTTTTGTAAAGGGGGGGGGACTAATTGACAAACACCCAGTGAGTGATAAAGATTCTCCAGCTTTCACTGTGAAATTAGTTTTCAGTATCAGAATCTCGTAAATGATCTCATGAGCCATAGAAATGGCTTTGTAAACCCTTTCCAGACTAATACGTGTCAATTATTTTGTTTCTCATCTCTTCTTGAATTTTTTTTTAGATCACTGAATGCTGTGTTGTTTTTTTTTAGATCTTTTAGTGTGCTTCGCTTTGTCAGACAGCTTCCATTTAAATGATTTATTGATTCAACAGGTCTGGCAGTAATCAGACCTGGGTTAAAATGATTGTAAAGCTTTCTTTTTTTTTTAAATCACAAACAAAACTTACCTCCACTGTGCAGCTCGTTTTGCACAGAGTGGCCCAGAAAACGCCCTAGAAGAAGCACTCTCATAGGGGGTTACCTTGAGGGCGTGCTCCGGAGTCCAGCATTCGGCTTCCATAGACATGAATGCCGGACTCGCCCCACCCCCATGCGCCTGCATCAATGGATTTGATTGACAGCAGCAGGAGCCAATGGCTGTGTTGCTATCAATCTATCCAATCAAGAGCCAGGACCCATGGAGAGAGGGGCAGCTAATCCTATATATATATCATAGTTTGTGGACTCTATAAGCTTCCTACGACTAAATATTATACACTGATTCGTTTTTTTGTGCAACATTTTCCTTTTTTTTCATCTATTTTGCAAAAATTACAATGATTCAATGGTAATTAAATATCACCACAAAAGCTGTATTTGTGTGAATTTATTTACAAAAATATAATTTGGGTACAGTGTTGCATGACTGTGTAATAATATTTTAAATTGTGACAGTGCTGAAAGCTAAAATTTGCCAAGGCAGGAAAGGGGATGAAAGGGCCTGGTATTGAAGTAGTTAAAGTTGGAAAGTTGCTGATGCAACTGTATTGACAGCTCTGCTGCTTTCAATGATCAGTCTTAATTTCGTCAACAAAAACATTTTCGTCAAAATTTGTGTCAGCGGCATTTTTGCAGCGAGGAAAAACAAAACGAAAAGTACACCCCATTTTCATCCACTGACGATAACTATATCGAAAATCAATTCCATTTTTGTTAAGGAACAAAGACGAAGCGAAAAATGTGAGGCAGAGACATTTACCCTTGTGAACTAACTTCCTGTTTCCACAAAGCTCCGCCTGCTTCTGCTCCCAACAAGCAAGCAACTGTGCAGCCAGCATTACAGGCCTCTGAGTCCTCAGACTGTCCAGAGCAGCACTGTGCATTACAGTAAGGTGACCAGTTTTTAAAAATGAAATCCGGGGACATATTTTTTCTTTACTCGTGTAGCGCTACCCCCGCAGGAGCCGCTGATTTGTTATTGGGATCGGCATATTGAGTTACCTTAATGTGGCGTATGGGTGTAGTTGGAGAACAAAGCAGTGAGCGAAGGTCCAGACAGTGAATAACGTTTTTCCAATGCTTTATTTCCAGGCCAAACACGGCCAACATCAACATCAAATGGGAAGAGCAGGTTGATGAAGAAAAGGGAGAACCTTGCAGTGTCAGGCCCGGATATTAATTGAGCAGTCCTTGCTCAATAGAGTACCAAATTATTATTCGTCGCCACTCTAGTTGGAGTGCGTAAAGTGCCCCCGGACAGACCCCTCTCACAAGCCTGGCAGCCGAAGTGTCACTTAGGATTTGCTGGGAGGAACAGATCTCTCTCTCACAGACCTGGCTCTAGGGCCTCTGCCACAGGCCAATTACTTTAGGTGAGCTAGATGGATAAATGGAGCGAATCCTCCCAGTAGGTTTTAGCATAGGTCACCAGATGACAGCAAAATGTACCTGTCAACATTCTGGTCACCAGATCCCCGATTGGTTCGTTCAAGCCCTGTTGGACAACCTGCCTCCGGGTTCCCCTTAAGCCGACCCCCCAATCGAACGGCACCCAGCCTGGGATCCTCTTAATAGAACTGGGGACCCCTTTTACCTCCGGATGAGGGTTTGTGTAGACTGCAATTCTAGCCTGGTGTGCTGCGCTGGCGGGGTCCATGGATGCACGCACCCTGAAGGTGGATGCCGCACCTGGAAAACTTCTCTAGCACATGACACCTGTCACAGATATACCCTCCCCCAGCATGCCCCGCGAGGGAGAAGCTCCTCTAATTGGCTGCTGGGGAAAGTTGCTCTCTCTCTGGTGCCAACTGCTGGCCAGGGATGGTATTGCATCCCTGGAGCACAGACTGACCCAGTGGACGTTTCTGGAGTGACACAAGTCCCAATTTTAGCAGATTGTGAATGGGAGCAAAATAACTCTCCCATTCCCCACTAACTTTAGCTTAGTGCCCATACTGAAAGTAAGGGGGCGCTACACTAGTAATGGCGACAATCAGCGACTCTCTGCCCGTTGCCTCACAGCCTCTCAAGTCTTACTCTTCGGGCCCCGGCTACTAATGGATGGGGAGCGGAGGAAGATCACTCCGCCAGGGAAGGCAAGGAGATAGGCAGGTGACTGGCCAGGATTTGAGCCAAGGCAGAATAACATGTGAGCGAAGCTGAATGGGCATGCGCCCGAAACTGAAGAAATATTCCCTCTGCACCGACCAGCACATGATCATCAGAAAGGGGCACAGATGATGGGAAAAATAAACCCCCCTAATCTAGTAGGCAGAGCGGGGGGGTGTAATTCTAATATTTTTAATTTAATTCTGCACTGACTGTCCCATAATAAATCCAATCTGGGGACAAAACCAGGGACAGACTTGGTCTGGGGACAGTGTCCTCAATCAGGGGACTGTCCCCTGAAACTGGGGATGTCTGGTCACCCTACATTACAGGCCTCCCGACGAGAGTCCCACTCTCGACCCACAAGTCATGACGATGACCTCCATCCAGAGTGGAGAGGCCTCAGGCCTCCCCTCAGGTCACTGTCCGTTCAGAGCAGTGAGCACTGTGTGTGCATTACAGGCCTCCTCTGACAATGACAACTGCCATGCAGGGCACTGTGCATTATTATTATTATTATTATTATACAGGATTTATATAGCGCCAACAGTTTGCGCAGCGCTTTACAACATCAGGGAAGACAGTACAGTTACAATACAATTCAATACAGGAGGGATCAAAGGGCCCTGCTCGTTAGAGCTTACAGTCTAGAGGGAGGGTCAAGTGGAACAAAGAGTAGTAGATGTGGGGGGTGATCAGATGGACAAAATTAAAATACAGTTGTTAGGTGTGGGTAGGATAGGCTTCTCTGAAGAGAAGGGTTTTCAGGGATCCTCTAAAAGCTAATAGAGAAGGAGATAGACGGACAGATTGGGGTAAGGAGTTCCATAGGCTTGGAGAGGCTCTGGAAAAGTCCTAGAGACGAGCATGAGAGGAGGTGATGAGAGAGCACGAGAGCAGGAGGTCTTGAGAAGAACGAAGAGAGCGATTAGGTTAGTATTTAGAGACTAGGTCAGTAATGTAGCTGGGGGCAGAGTTGTGGATGGCTTTGTAGGTAGTAGTTAGTATTTTGAATTTAATTCGTTGGGCGAGCGGAAGCCAGTGGAGGGATTGACAGAGAGGAGCATTACAGGCCATACCTCAGACCTATCTGAGACCACCATCCAGAGCTCTGTGCAGCATTACAGGCCTCCTCAGACCACCATCCAGAACACTCTTCAGCATTACAGGCCTCCCCAGACCACCGTCCAGAGCACACTGTGCAGCATAACAAACTAAAACTCTCCAGAGTGACACCATGTCCATGTGCCTGGCTGTTCCTGCCATCTTTGATCTATTCAGCCACCTTAAGGACCTTGCCACAATTGCACAGAAAGTAAAAGGGAATGTAAACCAGCATTTTCCTTCATTCTTAGATCCAACTAATGTGTTCTTGCCACTTGCAGCAGCTGCTTGTTTTGTCAACATTATTGTCCGTGAAACCCTTGTTGATGTGGCCAGGGCCACTGATAGAAATCATGGGGCCCCGTACAGCCTACCTGACAGGGTCTCCTTCAGCCCCACCCCTGGTCCCCCCTTCAGCCTCACCCCTGGCCGCTCCCTAGATCCACCTTGAAACAAAGTGCAGATTTGTCTTCAAGTGATATTTATCACTGCAGACAGTGCCACCCATGCTGCCAATGCCATAATATGCTGCAGACAGTGCCACCCATGCTACCAATGCCATAATGTACTGCAGACAGTGCCACCCATGCCGCCAATGCCATAATTAGGCATGTGCAAAAGGGACAATTTCGTTTTGTTTAGTTTTAATTCGTTATTTAATTAATTTCGTTAAGTTAGGTTCGTTACATGTGTTAAATTCGTTTTCGGAACTCGTTCATTTACGACCGAATTTCGAAAAATCCGTTCGAATTCGAAAATTCTCTCTTCGAATATAATTTCGAAATTCGATCGAAATTCGAAAAAAAAAAAAAAATTTGAATTCCAAATCGAAAACCCGCGGATGAAATTCGATCGGAATTCCAAAAAAAAAAAAAAAAAAAAAATGTTTTTCGAATTCCAAATCGAAAACCCGCGGACGAAATTCGATCGGAATTCGAAAAAAAAAAAATAAAAAAAAAAAATATTCGAATTCCGATCGAATTTCGTCCGCGGGTTTTCGATTCGGAATCGAAAACGTTCGTTCGGATTCGGTAAATTCATTAATATTGCAATTCGGGAATTCGTATGCATCCGAATGTCCGAATAATGAAAAATGTGTCCGAATTTCGATTCGGAACGAAACGAAATGCACATGCCTAGCCATAATCTGCTGCAGACAGTGCCACCCATGCCACCAATGGAATAATGTACTGCAGACAGTGCCACCCATGCCACCAATGGAATAATGCCATTGGCAGAATGGGTGGCACTGTTTCTGCAGGCAGCACATATGTTATGGCATTGGCAGCATGGGTGGCACTGTCTGCAGCAAGTTATGGCATTGGCGGCATGGGTGGCACTGTCTGCAGCATGTTATGGCATGGGTAGCACTGTCTGCAGCACGTTATGGCATTGACGGCATGGGCGGCACTGTCTGCAGCACATTATGGCATTGACGGCATGGGTGGCACAGACTGCAGACAGCACATGCGTTATGGGCCATAACGCATGTGCTGCCTGCAGAGACAGTGCCCCCCATGCCTCCAATGCCACCAATGCTACCAATGCCACCATGCCACCAATGACACCAATGCTGCTGCAGACAGATACAGTGATATAGTAGATCTTGAATCACCCCCCAAGCAAGCACACACCTGTGTTAGTGGGGCCCCACGAGGCACTTCCTCTCGGATCCTGCTACTGTTGCCTTAAGTGTCAGTCACAAACAGAGCTGGTACAAGGATTTTTGACACCCTAGGCGAAACCTCATTTTGCGCCCCCCTTTAGCTCCACCCCTGACTCCACCCCCTGTTTCCCTGCCCATGTATACCCCACCTTTTTTAGATTGCTACCAATTTTTTTGGGGGGGGGGGGTCAGTCACTCAGGCTGGAGGTGGTGGGGGGCATCAGTACAGCGCCCCTGACTGATGTGTGCTCTAGGCTGGCGATATGGAGTGCCACCTCCATCAGTGCAGCTTATCAGTGGGAACTCCTCATTATGGGCACAGCAGTTGTACTGACATTGGAACCTCAGCACAGGGATGGTGGGAATCCCTCATAATGGGCACAGAGGGTGTACAGACCCAGAACTCAGCACAGGGATGGTGGGAACCTCTCATAATGGGCACAGCAGGTGTACAGACCCCATAACTCAGCACAGGGATGGTGGGAACCTCTCATAATGGGCACAGCAGGTGTACAGACCCCAGAACTCAGCACAGGGATGGTGGGAACCCCTCACAATGGGCACAGTGGGTGTGCAGACCCCAGAACTCAGCACAGTGATGGTGGGAACCTCTCATAATGGGCACAACAGGTGTACAGACCCCAGCAATCAGCACAGGCATGGTGGGAACCTCTCATAATGGGCACAGCAGGTGTACAGACCCAGGAACTCAGCACACTGATGGTGGGAAACGCTAATGGGCACAGCGGTTGTAAAAATACAGCCCAGTTCTAGTAAATGCTGCACCCCCAGGCTGCACTAGTATCATCAGTAACCAGGGCAGCAGCCTGATCTGTAGGCAATGTCTTCCATGGGTGGTCACCAGCAGAAGAAAGAAACAAAAAGAGACCCAACACACTTTTTTTTGGGGGGGGGGTCAGTCACTCAGGCTGGAGGTGGTGGGGGGCATCAGTACAGCGCCCCTGACTGATGTGTGCTCTAGGCTGGCGATATGGAGTGCCACCTCCATCAGTGCAGCTTATCAGTGGGAACTCCTCATTATGGGCACAGCAGTTGTACGGACATTGGAACCTCAGCACAGGGATGGTGGGAATCCCTCATAATGGGCACAGCGAGTGTACAGACCCCAGAACTCAGCACAGGGATGGTGGGAATCCCTCATAATGGGCACAGAGGGTTTACAGACCCATAACTTAGCACAGGGATGGTGGGAACCTCTCATAATGGGCACAGCAGGTGTACAGACCCCAGAACTCAGCACAGGGATGGTGGGAACCCCTCACAATGGGCACAGTGGGTGTGAAGACCCCAGAACTCAGCACAGTGATGGTGGGAACCTCTCATAATGGGCACAACAGGTGTACAGACCCCAGCAATCAGCACAGGCATGGTGGGAACCTCTCATAATGGGCACAGCAGGTGTACAGACCCAGGAACTCAGCACACTGATGGTGGGAAACGCTAATGGGCACAGCGGTTGTAAAAATACAGCCCAGTTCTAGTAAATGCTGCACCCCCAGGCTGCACTAGTATCATCAGTAACCAGGGCAGCAGCCTGATCTGTAGGCAATGTCTTCCATGGGTGGTCACCAGCAGAAGAAAGAAACAAAAAGAGACCCAACACACTGACCGCCCTGCACAGCACTGATATCAGTAATAACATGTGTAGCTGGACACTAATCACTCACCCACATCCTCTGCTTCCAAAACCTGCCATGCTGTGACCTGTGCAATATGACCAGGGGAGGAGGTGGAATACTCCAAGGGGCTCGGGGGTTATCAAGATGAAGAGCTGAACTGAAGGCTGGTATGATATCATCCTGTCCTGAAAGTTGCAGAAAGCCGAAGGAACTGTTTACTGGGCCATGTGATGGGGGCGGGCTGAGTGTGTACAGAGCACAGTGTGCAGAGAAGTCAGTAGAGTGGATGTGCTGCAATGTGAAGGCTGTGTAATAGGTCGGCATTTACAAGCACCAGTCTCTGTATTTTCCTCCACTGGTGTGTGTGTCTCCTTATACATGGGATCTGCAGCTCCCCCCAGCTAGGACTTTATGTGTGTCAGTGCCCAGTATGAGTGTTGGGAGCTGGGCGGAAGACACTTCAGTTACAGGCTGCTCTGTATTGTTCCTAGGTAGGAGAGGAGCGCAGGTCACTCCCATACACATGTACTGCAGAGCTACAGTGGCTCCACTAAAAATCTGCATTCCCCAGTGACTGAGCCGCGCCATCTCTGCACTCCACCCTTCCTCCTCGCACTTGTCGGTCCTGTTACTGACACCCGGCTCTACACACACACAAGGCTGTGACATCTCCATGGCAGAGAGCTGTGTATACACAGCAGCCACAGTTGCGTTATAGGTGGCAGTGCGCCCTAGGCGGCTGCCTAATCCACCTAGTGGTAGCGCCGGCCCTGGTGACAAACTATTTTAGATGTCACTTGCTTATTTCTGCCGCCACCGTTCGTCCTCACCGATTGTATTCCGGTCTCACTGTCTCACTGTCTCTGGCCGAGAACAGAACAGAGCGGAAGGAATGATATCAACCCGCCAGGGAAGGCAAGGCCGGGACTTCAGCCATATGAAGAGCGGGCAAAAAAGTGATATGCTCCCAAAAAAAAAATAGTCCCTCCCTCCCACACACAAGAACATCATTACGGAGGTAGCAAAAAACAGGAAAAAAAAACACTGAAAAGTCAAAGGGGCGGGGGGATGAGGCCGGTTGATGATGGGTCATGGGGTGCTGGCTAAAAGAATATTTTTTTTTATTATTATTCTGCATCAATTCGGTCTCCTTGCAGATTGCCAGGCCCCCTGCTGGCCGGGCTGAGTACAACAGGGCCAGTTGTACTGTCCTATCAGCGGCCCTGGATGTGGCAGATTAGAATATTCAGGAACTGCTTAAAAAAAATAAGGCAGAGGAGTATGCAGTAAGAAAATCCACAATGCCCCACACACAGAGAGGATATTCAGTGTCACAGGTGACCAGAGGTTGGCGGAATAGAGCAAGGGTCATGTTGGCACAAAGTGCTTTCCTTAAAATTAATCAAAACAAATAGAAGTGTTTTATTCTCCAGGTATTTCTATTTCTAGCATAAGAAACATACCTAATGCCGCGTACAGACGGTAGTTTTATGTGATGAAATAAAACAACGTTTTATATCATGAAACAAAACAACGTTTTTGAAACTTCAATTTTAAAAAACGACGTTGCCTACACACCATCGTTTTTTCAAAATGCTCTAGCAAAGTGCGGTTACGTTCAGCACTCTTTTCCATTGAAGCTCGCTTCTTACCTTGCTTCTGAGCATGTGCGGGTTTAAAAACGTCGTTTTAAACGTCGTTTTAGCTACACACAGTGATTTTTTATGACACAAAAAACAACGTTTTGAAAAACGACACAAAAAATTGAAGCATGCTCGAATGTTTTTTTTGTCGTTTTTCAGAAGACATAAAACAACGTTTTCCCCACACACGGTCATTTTAAATGACGTTTTTAAAAAACGCTGTTTTTTTCATCACATAAAGCGACCGTGTGTACGCGGCATAATACTTGTGGGTTGTGCTTATTGCGATAGGAAGAATCAATATTTTCAACAACAGTTTTAACTGTCAATTTAAATTCATAGGAAAAATGTGCAGGCTACAATAACAAATGCCATTAGTATGTGGAACTATAATAACCACCACTTTTTATCAGGTCCTCTCTCTCTTCTCTCTTAGCTTTGACACATTTGACAATAAAGGTAAATATCACACTAAAAAAGACAACCTTATGCCAAGGTCCTGCTCCTGGTAGTCTTTTTAGTGTGATATTTACCTCTCTTGTCATTGCGAATGCTGAGAGAGGGAGGAGTTAAGAAAAAAGTGGTGACTGTTATAATCCACACACTAATGGCACTATTGTAGACTGTACACTTTTTCGTTGAATGTATCTGAGACTTAGAACTGTTGAAATAATAAATTGACAGTAAACTGATTTTTATTGTAGAAATAAGCATTACCCTTGAGTATTGGTTTATTATGCTGTACCAGATTGCCAGTGACAGGGCCTGTGCAGTGTGCTGTGTACTTGTAGCTGTTGAAATGTGTTTCTGTGTTCTAAAAACTCTGTGCCATGGTGCCAGTGCCACCATGCAGAGTGCATTTACACAAACTTTAACAGACATTCTGTTCAAAATAAAATGGGATTTTGCGCAACGTATCACGCACACATGGTCAGTGTGCATATAAACCAAGAAAAAGTGAATAATAAAGATATATCTCCAAGTGGTAGGTGAATGATGACTCCGTGAGGTTGAATAAAATAATAATACTAATACGAGAGCTCACGGGCTCAATAGCTGTGAAGTGCTAAAAGTAGATCAAGTGAGCACAAAAAAATATTTATGCAAAAAAGTCCCAAAGATAAATAATAACACACATGACAGATGGGAAAAATGAAGTGCAAAAAGTCCTAAAAGTCTGTAAATGAGCTGCCAGATAAAAAAACTGATGTTGCTAGTAATCCACTCAATCCGATTAAAATGAAAGATAAATGCTCATGTCCCTCACTGGGCTCACAGGTCTCTTACCTCCAAGCCGATGGTATAGGGCATCAAATAGAATCCACACTGGCAGTCCTCTTATGAATGGCCCCAGCTGATCCTCCCTTGGAGCTGCTGAAAAAACTCCTTAGCCAATCCAAACGGTGCTTAGACCAGGGTGGAGGGAGAGAGAACAGGAGAGAGAGGCTCCAATGGTGAAGTACAGTATGACACAGGGAAAGTTTATTAAGAAAAACCTGCACTTACATAAACAAACTAAAAACATGCAGCAGTGTAAATAAACGAGCGGCGTCCTCAGCGCCGGCTTACGTCACTCCAGGTGTACGTCCGTCCAATCCCGGGAGAAATTTAGACAAAGAAAACAAAGAAAAAAAACATTGTCATGAAAAACGGTCGTGTGTAGGCTTTAACGACTGGAAAATACTGCGCGTGTTAAGAAGCAAGTTATGAGACGAAAGCACTTGTTCTGGTAAAACTAGCGTTTGTAATGGAGATAGCACATTCGTCACGATGTAAAATGCTCGAGCAAAGCGCGGTGACGTACAACACGTACAACGGCACTATAAAGGGGAAGTTTCATTCAGATGGCGCCACTCTTTGGGCTGCTTTAGCTGATTTTGTGTAAGTAAAAGTTTAGTGAGAGACGATTCGCGCTATTCAATCTTCGTGCTTTTCAGTCTGTTACATCGTGACGAATGTGCTATCTCCATTACAAACGCTAGTTTTACCAGAACGAGTGCTTTCGTCTCATAACTTGCTTCTTAACATGCGCGGTATTTTCCAGTCGTTAAAGCCTACACACGACCGTTTTTCACGACAATGTTTTTTTTCTTTGTTTTCTTTGTCTAAATTTCTCACTTCCTGTTTCTCCTCAGTAAGGTGTTCAGTAAGCTGCTCTAAATGACTTTCCACTGCTCGGATGATGGTGAAAAGCTTACTGAGGAGAAACAGGAAGTGAGCAATTCAAACAAAAAAAAAAAAGAATGGAAATCAAAGGAAAAGGTAAGTGAACCAACAATGCACTAGCTTCAAGGAACCTATTTAGAAAATAAAAGACAAACCTTTACAACCCCTTTAAGACTAAGGCCCCATACACACCATAGAATCCATCCGCAGATAAATCCCAGCAAATGGGTTTCAGCGGATAGATCCTATGGTGTGTACACGCCAGCGGATCTTTATCCGCGGATAAATCTCCCCTGGGATGGATTTCCAGCAGATGAATATTTGCTGACATGCTCAACAAATCCATCTGCTGAAGTCCATCCCAACGGATGGATCCGCTGGTCTGTACAGACTCACCGAATCCATCCGTCCGAAGGGATCCCCCGCATGCATCGCAATGATTCAACGCATGCGTGGAATTCCTTATATGACAGCGTCGCGCCCGTCGCCGCGTCATAATCGCGGCGACGGCACGACATGTCATCGCCAGAGGATTTCGGCGCGGATTTCAATGCGATGGTGAGTACACTCCATCGCATTAAAATCTGCTGAAATCCTCGAGAGGATTTATCCGCGGAAACGGTCCGCTGGACCGTATCCGCGGATAAATCCTCCCATGTGTATGGGGCCTAAGAACTTTGCTACCAAAATTAACACTGCTGAAGGGAGAAGAGTTCAAATGTTTGCTATGGTGCCTAGTGATTTATAATTATGCCCCAATGGTACACCAAATAATCGAAACCTTTCAGAAATTACTAGGCAGTAACTATACAAGATCACCAAAACCCTTTCACCGTATACTTGTTTTTTCAAAGATGACTAATATATTAGGTGGCAAACTGAGGAAAAAGATTTTATTTAATAAATTAACTGGGTGGAGACAAGGCAGTCATATTGAAAACACAGGATGCATATACTGTATTTATTGGCGTATAACACTCACTTTTTTACCCTGAAAATAGAGGGTAAACTGTGCCTGCCAGTTATATGCAGGGTGCAGGAGAAAGTTTTTTCCTGAAACTTCCCTCTTAAAAGTGTTATACGCCAATAAATACGGTATATAATAAATATTTGCATCCTCATAAATACATAACATATACAAATAGGTGGCTTTAAGATTATAGAGTAGTTAGAAATTGGATGATAGATGAGAAAGCACTTTTGTTAAATAATACAAATACAAATAATACAAAAATGTGAATTTCAGAATAGCTCTGTGTATTACTTGTGTTTCAATATTTTTGGTTGATTTTATACATTGGCCCTTGAATAATAAAAATACGTTGTACATTATCGAACAGCATAGATATGGATTCAATTCTGTTTAGTGTAAATAAGCAATGATTAAGACTGTTATACTGTATGTGAGCAAACTGTCAGCTTCATTATACTATGACAATTTTAACCTTACTTTCCTTCCTTCCTTCCTTCCTTGGCATAGGAGTGCTGCATCATGCAAGGTATTTATGTATGTCTCCTCTGCTCTCAAAGAACACTTTAAATCCTGGAAAATAAATGTAATTTAGCCTCACACAGCTAATAATAGAGAATAATAGAACATTTCACAATAGATGTAAATACAGTATTAAAATGTCTATACTTTCCTTCATGCATGAGAGCTTATCATACATTTCATACTTTATATGGTGTTATTAGATTACTTCAGGATTACTTGCATTTAATATTTACTTTTGCTATAGTGTCTATCCAATTTGTTTAAACACTAGAGACCTTATTTAGGAATATGGTGAAGACATGATTGGAAAACAGCGCTATATAAGTACCTGTAATTAGACATGTGCGCCATCAATAAATGAGTTTCCTTTTGTTCCGTTCCATTTCGTAATAGCCGTTAGTTCGTATTTTTATTAGATTTGTTAAATTTTCGTAAAACAATTACAAACATTCGTTATAATGAATTTAAAAAGCAACAAATACCTTTCTCAATATGGCAGTCGTCGACTCATTATGCTCATTATGAGGGGCTCCCACCATCCCTGTGCTGTGCTGACTTCCTGGGTTAGTACCCCTGCTGTGCACATTATGAGGGGCTCCCACCATCCCTGTGCTGTGCTGATTTACTCCTGGGGCTGTACCCCTGCTGTGCTCATTATGAGGGGCTCCCACCATCCCTGTGCTGTGCTGACTTCCTGGGTTTGTACCCCTGCTGTGCTCATTATGAGGGGCTCCCACCATCCCTGTGCTGTGCTGACTTCCTGGGTTTGTACCCCTGCTGTGCTCATTATGAGGGGCTCCCACCATCCCTGTGCTGTGCTGACTTCCTGGGTTTGTACCCCTGCTGTGCTCATTATGAGGGGCTCCCACCATCCCTGTGCTGTGCTGACTTCCTCCGTTTGCTTTTTAAATTCATCATAATGAATGTTCGTAATTGTTACGAAAAGTTAATAACCTAACCAAAATTTGTACTTCGTATTTCGTAATTCGTGTCCGAAATTCTATTTGGATTGAATACGAATTTAAAGTTAGGTTTGTTAACTTTTCGTAACAATTACGAACGTTCATTATGATGAATTTAAAAAGCAAACTCAGGAAGTCAGCACAGTACAGGGATAGTGTGAGCCCCTCATAATGAGCATCATAACGAACGTTCGTAATTTTTACAAAAAGTTAACGAACCTAACAAAAATTTGTATTCATTCCAAATTGAATTTCGGACACAAATTAAACGGCCCAGGCTACAATACCAATCTCAATATGGCAGTCGTCAACTCTCATTATGCTCATTATGAGGGGCTCCCACTATCCCTGTGCTTTGCTGACTTCCTACTGGGGCTGAACCCCTGCTGTGCTCATTATGAGGGACTCCCACCATCTCTGTGCTGACTTCCTCCTTGGGCTGTGTTCATTTTGAGGGGCTCCTACCCTCCCTGTGCTGTGCTGACTTTCTCCTGGGGCTGTGCCCCTGCTGTGCTCATTATGAGGGGCTCCCACCATCCCTGTGCTGACTTCCTCATGGGGCTGTGCCCCTGCTGTGCTCATTATGAGGGGCTCCCACCATCCCTGTGCTGTGCTGACATCCTCCTGGGGCTGTTCCCCTGCTGTGCTCATTATGAGGGACTCCCACCACCCCTGTGCTGTGCTCATTATGAGGGGCTCCCACTATCCCTGTGCTGTGCTCATTTTGAGGGGCTCCCACTATCCCTGTGCTGTGCTCATTATGAGGGGCTCCCACTATCCCTGTGCTGTGCTGACTTCCTGGGTTTTTAACTTCATCATAACGAATAATCGTAATTATTATGACAATAATAAAATGATAATAATGAACATTCTTATTTTGTCTGATTCTGAATCTCCCGTCAGTCTCCCACTCCCATATTAAAAAAGGTAATTTTCCTAACCCTCACTCAGCAGCAGAAGAAAACCTCTGATTTGTCAACAAAACACCAGTCACATTTCCGTTGTAACAAAATTTGGATCCGAAATTTGTCAACGAAAATTCGTATTTCGTAAAATTTGGAAGCATAGCAATTCGTATTTCGGATGCTTCCGAAAGTAAGAATTTTCGGAAATTCGTACAAATTGAAATGAAATTAAATGAACCGCAGATGTCTACCTGTAATAAATAACCCAGTGTTGACCTATCAACTGTACTCATCACTCTTATTCCAATGTTCCATATAAGAGTACCCAGCCATACTCTCGTGTAGCTAAAAATGTCACTGATGTACTTTTTATTGCAATGTACCTTATACACTGATCACCCATAAAATTATGATTACCCACCTAATATTGAATATTACCCCCTTTTGCTAAAACAGCCCTGACTTTTTTTAGGCATGGACACCACATGAGCCCAAGGTTTCCCAGCAAAACATTGTCCAAAGCATCACACTGCCTCTGACAACTTTCCTTCTTATACCGCAACTTGGTGCCATCTCTTCCCCAGGTAAGTGATGCACACACACCTGGCCATCCACATGATGCAAAAAAAAACGTGATTCATCAGACCAGACCACCTTCTGATGTAGTCCAGTTTTGATGTGACCATTGTAGAAGCTTTTGGATGTGGCCATTGGTCACCGTGGTCTTCACAGCCCCATACACAACAAATTGTGTTGCCCATTTTTTTTTGCTTTCTCCACATCAACTTCATGGACACTTGCTGACTAATATATCCCAGTAATTTTCAGATGCCATTGTAACAAGATATTTCCTTTACCTGTCAGTGGTCATAATGTTATGGCTGATCATTGTATATCATAGAAAAGGGAACAATCACAAAAACTAGTTGTAGGTAAAAAAGATCTGTCTGTTTTTACAGTAACTCAGCTAATAAATAACCCTACCACTGCTTCTCAGTTGCTCACCACCATCCTATTGCTTTGAGCATGCTATAACTCTACAATTACCAAAACAATAAACATAGAAAAACATTTCTTGCTGCCCAAGGAGTTTCACAATTTAGTATCATGCCATATTTCACCGTGGAGCTGACATTTTTATTCCTCAAAATCTCATCTCTTCACAGTTAAAGCGGTAGTTCACCCACTATCCCATGATGTTACCATCGAGACAGGCATTGTAGCGCGAGCTACAGTATGCCTGTCCCGATTTTTTTAACCCCGTACTCACCTCGTAGTCGTCCATCGTAGATTCCGGCTCCCGCGGGGAATGGGCGTGCCTATGGAGAGGGAGGATGATTGACGGCCGGCCCTGGCACGTCACTCTCCCCGAAGACAGCCGGAGTAGGTCTCGGCTCTTCACGGCGCGTGCGCACAGGCTATGCGCACGCGTCGTGAAGACCAAGCCTATTTCGGCTATTTCCGGAGAAGCGTGACGCGCCAGAGCCGGCCGTCAATCATCCTCCGTCTCCAGAGGCACGCCCATTCCCCGGTATCTTCGATGGACGACTACAAGGTGAGTATGGGGGGAAAAAATTCGGGACAGGCATACTGTAGCTCGCGCTACAATGCCTGATTTAAAGGTAAAAGAAAAAAAATTTTTTTTTTTGCCGTCGATAGGGTGAACCCCCGCTTTAAGTGAAGACAAAACAGCAATGTAATCAACTTTTTATAGAAATAGTATTGAGTTTCTCTACTACACTGCTGTTATGCTATTAGTTGTTACTTTTTTGTAACCAAAAGAATAGTACTATTACAGTGTTTAATGCTTAGCCAGTATGGACATGATTACCTCCTGTGGCATGACTATTGTTGGCTATACATCATTCATGCAAACTTTGATACAAACATTTTTTGTACATTCCATGATTGGTTGTTGGAAAATGTTGTTGGCTTATAACATTACATTTTAGAATGTAATTTCCCAAATAAAAAACACATAGGCCCCGATTCAGAAAAGAGATACGACGGCATATCTCCTGATACGCCGTTGTATCTCTGAGTGGGGTCGGTCGTATCTATGCGCCTGATTCAGAGAATCAGTTGCGCATAGATATCCCTAAGATCCGACAGGTGAAAGTGTCTTACACCGTTGTATCTTAGGCTGCAATTTCAGGCTGGCCGCTAGGTGGCGCTTTCGTATGTTTACGCAAGGAATATGCTAATTAGGTAGATACAGCGATTCAGAAACGTACCTCCCGCTGGCGCATTTTTTTTACGCCGTTTACGTTTGGCTTTTTTTGGCGTATAGTTACCCCTGCTATATGAGGCGTAGCTAATGTTAAGTATGGCCGTCGATCCCGCGCCGAGTTTTGACATTTTTACGTCGTTTGCGTAAGTCGTTCGCGAATACGGCTTTACGTCATTTACGTTCACGTCGAATCCAATACGTCCTTGCGGCGTAATTTGGAGCAATGCACACTGGGATATTTTACGGACGGTGCATGCGCCGTTCAAAAAATACGTCAAAAACGCAGGGTCAACTACAATTTAAATAAAACACGCCCCCTACATCCCCATTTGAATTACGCGGCCTTACGCCGCAACACATACGTTACGCCGCCGTAAATAAGGGGGCAAGTTCTTTCTGAATACAGAACTTGCGCCCAAAGTTACAGCGGCGTAATGTATCGGAGATACGTTACGCCAGCAGAAAGATGCGCGCATCTTTCTGAATCTGGCCCATACACTTTAAATGAAAAATATGCATTGCTGATACACAAAATAATAATTAAAAGAGAAGTATAGCTTTCTTAAAAAGAAACTATGTATACAATATCTTACAAAAAGTGAGTACACCATTCACATTTATGTAAATATTGTATTCTATCTTTTCATGTGACAAGATAGAGTACAATGTACAATGTAAAGTAGTGAGTGTACAGCTTGTATAGCAGTGTAAATTTGCTGTCCCATCAAAATAACTCAACACACAACTATTAATGTCTAAACCGCTGGCAACAAATGTGAGTACACCCCTAAGTAAAAATGTCCAAATTGGGCCCAATTAGACAATTTCCCTCCCCGGTGCCATGTGACTCGTTGGTGTTACAAGCTTTCAGGTTTTTAATGGAGAGAAGGTGTGTTAAATTTGGTGTTATATCTCTCACTCTCTCATACTGGTCACTGGAAGTATAACATGGCATCTCATGGCAAAGAACTCTCGGAGGATCTGAAAAAAATAATTGTTGCTCTACATAAAGATGACATAGGCTATAAGAAAATTGCCAAGACCCTGAAACCGAGCTGCAGCTTGGTGGCCAAGACCATACAGCGGTTTAACAGGACGGGTTCCACTCAGAACAGGCCTTGCCATGGTTGACAAAAAAAGTTGAGTGCACATGCTCAGCATCATATCCAGAGTTGTATCTTTGGGAAATAGACATATGAGTGCTGCCAACATTGCTGCAGAGGTTGAAGGGGTGGTGGGTCAGCCTGTCAGTGCTCAGACCATACACCGCACACTGCATCAAATTGGTCTGCATGGCTGTCATCCCAGAAGGAAGTCTCTTCTAAAGATGATGCACAAGAAAGCCTGCAAACTGTTTTCTGAAGACAAGCAGACTAAGACCATGGATTACTGGAACCATGTCCTGTGGTCTGATGAGACCAAGATAAACTTATTTGGTTCAGATGGTGTCAAGCGTGTGTGGCACAGTCACGCATGGTGGTGGGAGTGTCATGGTCTGGGGCTGCATGAGTGCTGCTGGCCCTGGGGAGATACAGTTCTTTGAGGGAACCATGAATGCCAACATGTACTGTGACATACTGAAGCAGAGCATGATCCCCTCTCTTTGGAGACTAGACCGTAGGGCAGTATTCCAACATTATAACGACCCCAAACATACCTCAAAGACATCCACATCTTGCTAAAAAAAGCTAAGGGTAAAGGTTAGGGACTGGCCAAGCATGTCTCCAGACCTAAACCCTATTGAGCATCTGTGGGGCATCCTCAAACGGAAGGTGGAGGAGCGCAAGGTCTTAAACATCCACCAGCTTTGTGATGTTGTCATGGAGGAGTGGAAGAGTACTCCAGTGGCAATCTGTGAAGCTCTGGTGAACTTCATGCCCAAGAGGGTTAAGGCAGTGCTGGAAAATAATGGTGGCCACACAAAATATTGACACTTTGGGCCCAATTTGGACATTTTCACTTAGGGGTGTACTCCCTTTTGTTGTCAGCGGTTTAGACATTAACCACTTCCCGCCCGGCCTATGGCCGATTTACATCCGGGAAGTGGTTTTGAAATCCTGACTGAACGTCCTGCAGGATTTCATGCCGCGCGCGCCCGTGGGGGCGCGCAGCGTGGCGATCGGTGATGCGGGGTGTCAGTCTGACACCCTGCTTCTCCGATCTCGGCGGATGTGATCAGCCGTGTCCATTCACGGCTGATCACGATGTAAACAGGAAGAGCCGTTGATGGCTCTTCCTCACTCGCGTCTGACAGACGCGAGTATAGGAGAGCCGATCGGCGGCTCTCCTGACAGGGGGGGTTCGCGCTGATTGTTTATCAGTGCAGCCCCCCCTTGGATCGCCACACTGGACCACCAGGGAAGCCCACCCTGGACCGCCAGGGAAGGGCAAATATAAAAAAAAAGCATTAAAAAAAATAAAATAAAGCTTTTTAAAAAAAAAAAGATGCCAATCAGTGCCCACAAATAGGCACTGACTGACAACATGGGTAGATCAGTGCTGCCCCACAATGTCCATCAGTGCCACCCCAAGTGTCCATCAGTGCCACCCCACAGTGTCCATCAGTGCCACCCCACAGTGCCCATCCATGCCCAGTGCCCACCTATCAGTGCCCATCTGTGCCACCCATAAGTATCCATCAGTGCCACCCATAAGTGCCACCCATGAGTGCCCATCTGTGCCGCCTATGAGTGCCCAGTGCCGCCCATGAGTGCCTATCAGTGCCACCCATGAGTGCCCATCAGTGCCGCCTATTGTGGCCCATCAGTGCCACCTATGTGTGCCCATCAGTGCTGCCTATGTGTGCCCATCAGTGCCGCCTATGTGTGCCCATCAGTGCCACATACCAGCGCCGCCAATCAGTGCCACCTCATCTGTGCCCATCAGTACTACCTCATCGATGTCCATCAGTGCCATCTCATCGGTGCCCATCAGTGCCGCCATATCAGTGCCCGTAATTGAAAGAGAAAACGTACTTATTTACAAAAAAATTAACAGAAAAAAATAAAAACTTATTTTTTTTTCAAAATTTTCAGTCTTTTTTTAGTTGTTGCGCAAACAAAAAAAAATCGCAGAGGTGATCAAATACCACCAAAAGAAAGCTCTATTTGTGGGGAAAAAAGGACGCCAATTTTGTTTGGCAGCCACGTTGCACGACCGCGCAATTGCCATTCAAAGTGCGACAGTGCTGAAAGCTGAAAATTGGCTTGGGCGGGAAGGTGCGTAAGTGCCTGGTATGGAAGTGGTTAATGGCTGTGTGTTGAGTTGTTTTGAGGGGACAGCAAATTGACACTGTTCTACAAGCTGTACACTCAATACTTTACATTGTAGTGAAGTGTCATTTCTTCAATGTTGTCATATGAAAAGATATAATAAAATATTTACAAAAATGTGAGATAAGTGTGAGATACTGTATATACATATACTTCGCTAGGTGTATGCAGTAACGGTCTGATGTTGCATCTGTCCCCTGCTGCTTCTTAGATTGGGAACTGAGCTGTCAGACACCGCTGATCGTTCAGCTCTCAGTCTTCAACCTGTGACTGTCAGTCATTGGCTTTCTGCTCTGCCCCTCCAGGGCTCACTGGAGACCCAGGAAGTGCAGGGGGTGGGAGCGGCTGGCTCAGGATCCCAGCAGCTTGTTGAGAGGCTTAGCAAGCTGCCGGTCCAGGCATCTGGGTGGATACTGAATGTAAAGTCAGGATCAATCCACAGCCTGAACTGGCTCCGTGATGTCAGCTGACAACAGGCTTTAGCCTGTGACCCATAGGTGTTGTAGGGCCAAAGCTTTGACCATGTTTCTCCTTTAAGTAGGCATTAGTGTGAGCTGGCGAAACCACTTCAAGGAGACAAAAATATATGACAAGGTAAATTCTTAATTTCTTATTTTCATAAATCCCTGGGAAATGTTTGTACCAGTAGTGGTTATGAGCTTGATAAAGAAAGTATTTATCTTGAGAAGAGTACACCAGAGAGAGATTTCTTCTTTATTTATCCTCACAAATGATAGATAGAATGTTTAGTCATTTAAAAGAAACTGTCTTTCCCATTCTTTAAAAATTAAAAACATATTTCAACTAAAAGCAGTAAATCACAAAACCATTTTGAAGAATATACTGTACAAGGTGAACAGATGAGTCTTGATATCAGGGGAGTAGAATTTAACACTGAATGATGTTAAGCTCTACAAATGCTTATAATAAAATGTACCTGTACATAGGCAAATACTATTTTATTATACAGTTTCCCTTCTGTAAAACTTCTGTATTTTCTCTAGAGGGATTACACTTTTTGAAAACATTTAAGTTATGAATAAACTGGCTTATTTTAAAACCCAAAATGTCTTCTTATTGTCACCCAAATTATGTTTACATAAAAACACACGCAACTACCTATTAAAGTACCATTGCATGTTAGCTTATCTATAAATTACCAAAGTAATTAAAACAGAATCCCAGACTAAAAAAAAAGATAAATATGAATAGTCCATTAAAAGATAAGATAACAAAAACTTCAGTCCAGAAATTTCCTAAAGAATACTATTTTTGTGTGACTAGTAGGGATGAGCTTCGAGTTCGAGTAGAACATGAGTTCGACTCGAACATTGGCTGTTCGCCAGTTCGGCAAACAGCGAACAATTTGGGGTGTTCGCGGAAAAATTCGAAAAGCCGCTGAACACCCTGTAAAAGTCTATGGGAAAATTCTAAAGTGCTAATTTTAAAGGTTCATTTTCTTTTAAATAATTGTTATTGTTTTCAACGTACAAGTAGCAGGTACATCAATGCAATGTAATAAACAGTGTTGCTCATCTTCCTTTAAAAAAGTAATTAGTTACAGTTACAAATTACTTGTCCGAAAAAGTAATTGAGTTAGTGACTCAGTTACTTCATAGGCAAAGTATCTAGTTACTCGGCAAAGTAACTGAGATTTTTTTTTTATTCTACAATGCAATTACGTTCTATAATATCAAAGATGTTTATATTAATTGAAGAATAAAACACTATATACAGTATAGTATACAGGGGTGCGGAATGTATGGAGGTGGGTGGTATGTAGATGAGAGGGGTGCGGAGTGTATGGAGGTGGGTGGTATGTAGATGAGAGGGGTGCGGAGTGTATGGAGGTGGGTGGTATGTAGATGAGAGGGGCGCAGAGTGTATGGAGGTGGGTGGTATGTAGATGAGAGGGTGCGGAGTGTATGGAGGTGGGTGGTATGTAAATAAGAGGGGTGCGGAGTGTATGGAGGTGGGTGGTATGTAGATGAGAGGGGTGCGGAGTGTATGGAGGTGGGTGGTATGTACATAAGAGGGGTGCGGAGTGTATGGAGGTGGGTGGTATGTAGATGAGAGGGGTGCGGAGTGTATGGAGGTGGGTGGTATGTAGATGAGAGGGGCGCAGAGTGTATGGAGGTGGGTGGTATGTAGATGAGAGGGTGCGGAGTGTATGGAGGTGGGTGGTATGTAGATGAGAGGGGTGCCGAGTGTATGGAGGTGGGTGGTATGTAGATGAGAGGGGTTCGGAGTGTATGGAGGTGGGTGGTATGTAGATGAGAGGGGTGCGGAGTGTTTGGAGGTGGGTGGTATGTAGATGAGAGGGGTGCGGAATGTATGAGGTGGGTGGTATGTACATGAGAGGGGTGCGAAGTGTATGGGAGTTGGGCAGTATGAAATACACCATTGGTCACTGATGCATTGGTGACCAGTGACATTTAACCCCTTTGTGCTTCATTAGTGACACCAGCATCAGTGTTTATGAACCCTTTCATGCTGCACCATATAGGGGTTAATAAACACTGACACTGGTGTCACTAATTCAGCACAAAGGGGTTAATTACCTGCCACTGGTCACCAATGCATCAGTGACCAGTGGCAGTACATTAACCCCCTCCATACAGACATTAGTGGTTATGGACTGTTATTTTATTTATAGAGTGTTTAGGTTTTAAGTTTTGCGTTGTACTGAGTTAGCATAACACAGGGTTAAATTGGATAGTCATAAATGAAGTTCACATTAAGTGGACAGAGCAATTGAGGGTTGTTTATATAGAGAGGGCTGCTTGTAAGTTTGGGAAATGTCTGTCAGCTCTGGGGGGTTCCTGCTAACTCTAATCTCCACAACCCCCCTTTTTCTCTGCTGTCTTGTCAAGTTTACCTTGTCACCTAGCCTTCTTCACTGCAAAACAAATCCTGCTAGCAGAAACTTTGCAGTGCCAGCTTACCTCCACAGAATTCCCCCAGAACAGCTCAGCTCATCTTCCTGCAGTGTGCTCTGCCTCACGATTCTCCCAGCACACGGCACTGCTGATGGGAGGGGGCGGGGAGATCTGATGCAGAGATCACACAGCCACTCAGCCAGTGCAGGACACTACGGGGGAAGGGGAGACAGACTCCAGCATCGGAGCTTCTAACTGCTATGCAGTGAGCTCGTCTGCTGATACGTCCTAGGCACCCAATAGGATCGGCTGGGATCGGCACCCAATAGGATCGGCTGGGATTGTCTCCGCGTCATCACATCCCGGCTGCGAATCGCATTCATTGGTCCACTGTGATGTCCATAATGACAGCACACTGGCCAATGCTAGGATCGCGGGCGGGAGTGTCTGTGACGTCAATGGACGCTCTGCTGCCATCTAGTGGCGGAAAATGTAATTGCGGTAACGCCGCCCAAGTAATGGGAACGGCGTTACCGTGAGGGTACGAGTAATCAGGTAGATTACTCGTTACCCTCAAAAGGGGCATCGTTAGGTAACGGCGTTTATTTAAATGCTGTTACTTACAACACTGGTAATAAACAATATCTAGATAACGATGCATTGGAATCTGACTTGGAGAAGACGTGTAACCAGCCGGGTATGCGTGTTCCAAGGAAATATAATAGAACAGAACATTGGACAAAATCAACATAAGCTATATTAGCCATAAACACTAAGTAGACCAGTTAGTATCAATACACATATATCAGTGTGCAAACAGGAAATTATCAATGTACATAAGTAGTTGTGTACCAAAAGTGCCAGGGATTCCAGAGGTTCAACAGGGTAGTGTAGGTGGGTTTCCCACGAGACAAGACAGTTTCATAAAGGTTCATTTTCAAGTTATGGTCCTAAAAAGTGTTTGGGGTCCTGCCCCATGGGACATGTATCAATGCAAAAAAAAAAGTTTTAAAAATGGCAGTTTTTTCGGGAGCAGTGATTTTAATAATGCTTAAAGTGAAAAAAAGTGAAATATTCCTTTAAATTTCGTACCTGGGGGGGTGTCCAAAGTATGCATGTAAAGTAGCGCATGTTTCCCACGCTTAGAATTGTCCCTGCACAAAGTGTCGTTTCTGAAGGAAAAAAAGTCATTTAAAACTACTAGCGGCTATTCATGAATTGACGGCCCCCACAATACAGGGAAAAGGCAATTTGGGTCTGGTATGAATATTAAGGGGAAACCCTGAAAAATGAATACCTCAAAGAAATGGGATTTTAAGGGCAATGAAAATAATATACAAAAAAGTATAAGTAAATATAGAAAAATATAATATTTAATTTACTTTACAAAAGTTATGCAAAAGGTTTTACAATTGTAACAATCGCTGTAACAAATTTGTTTGAATAATGTGTGGACCATGCAGATCCTGAATAAAAACATATACAAAAAATGACAGTACATAAATGCAGAAGATGAATGATGTATTGAACCTCGAAAACCCAATAGGGGTCAAGGGAAAATGCAGAAGAAAAATGTTTTATTTCGACACATTTCGACTAGTGAGTTTACACTCGATGTCTTCATCAGGAAAAAGAAAACACTGTTCCTGCAATTAAGAACAAACAGACAAATAATATACGTACTTGGTACAGATGATCAAAGCACGATACAAGGTCATACATTGAATAATCTGAAAAAAAATTGTATCATGCTTTCATCATCTGTACCAAGTACATATATTATTTGTCTGTTTGTTCTTAATTGCAGGAACACTGCAGGAACACTGTTTTAATTTTTCCTGATGAAGACATCGAGTGTAAACTCACTAGTCGAAACGCGTCAAAATAAAACAGTCTTCTGCATTTTCCCTTGACCCCTATTGGGTTTTCGAGGTTCAATACATAATTTATCTTCTGCATTTATGTACTGTCATTTTTTGTATATGCTTTTATTCAGGATCTGCATGGTCCACACATTATGCAAACAAATTTGTTACAGCGATTGTTACAATTGTAAAGTAAATTAAATATTATATTTTTCTATATTTACTTATACTTTTTTGTATATTATTTTCATTGCCCTTAAAATCCCATTTCTTTGAGGTATTCATTTTTCTATATACTCGGGATGGTGGCAATGCTCATGTCAGTTTGTTGGGAGTAAACCTTTTTCATTAAGGGGAACCCTTGCCATTTTTTTCAATTACTTTTATCTGTATTGCCGGGACCCGACAATTCATTAATAGTGGGAGTAGTTTTAAATGACTTTGGCCCAGATTCACGTAGGACTTACGCGAACGTATCTCGAGATACGCAGTGTAAGTCTAAATGTGCGCCGTCGTATCTGTGCGCCGTACCCACAGAACTAGATACGCCTAAAAAATAGGCTTCTTCCGACCGACGTAACATTCCTATGCCGGCGTATCGTGGGCGCATATTTACACTGGATGCATCTGGTGCTCCAATTGATTTCCTATTCAAATATGCAAATGAGGGAGATACAGCGATTCACAAACGCATGTGCGCCCGGCACAGGCTACGCGCGGTGCACGTAAGTTGTAAGTACGGCCTAAAGTTATCCCTCATAAAGCTGGTGTAACTCAGCAACAGACGTGCAGAGGTCAGCTGGAGAGCAGCTGCAGCAGCACCGTTACAGACGAGCTGAGCAACCACACTTGCAGGACAACACATCTGTATGCCAACATGCCAGGGGCAGTTGTGGTCCTAGCACTACTACTGTGTCCACAGGCACGTAGGTGGGCACGGTAGAGGATATACCGAACGCGCATGAACGTCTTTAGCATGTGTGAATCGGAGGTGTATCGCATCTTCAGATTTAGCCCTGCTGCCATCCTGGAATTAGCCACAGCCCTGCATGATGACATCACCAGTCAGACACAACGCTCACATGCTGTGCAGCCACTGGTCAAGGTACTGGCAACACTGCATTTCCTTGCCAGTGGATCTTTTCAGCGTACAAGTGGAGTCGTGGCTGGGATGTCACAATCCAGCATGAGCAGATGCGTGCACCAGGTTGTCCCCGCAATCCTCACACGCATGTCCCACCACATCATTAAACCCACCCATGAGCATCTGCGGCAGAAGGCAATGCAGGATTTCTACAGAATTACAGGATTCCCACGCACCGTGGGGGCCATTGATTGCACACATGTGGCACTATGGCCCCCCCGTGCCACAGAGCACATATACCACAATCGTAAGCATTGGCATTCCATCAACGTACAGGTGATAGCCGATGCCCAATGCCTCATATGGCACGTCTGTGCCAAATAACCAGGGGCCAGCCACGACAGCTACATATACCGTCAAAGCAACATCCCCACAGAATTCGAACAGAACGTGTATGGGGCAGCTGGCTGGTTGGTGAGTGACATGGGAGTCAGGCATGACTGTCCGACCCCATGATGCAGACATCACGAGGGGCACATGCACGGCTAACATCCTCCTGTCTTTTCCCTTCCAGGTGACTCTGCATATGCACTTGGGCCCCATCTCCTGACTCCATACCGGAATCCCCAAACCAGAGGAGAGAGAAAATACAATGCTGCACACATACATACCTGTGCAGTGGTGGAGCGCACATTTGGCCTCCTGAAGTCCCGTTTCCGATGCCTGGATAAGTCTGGGGGGACCCTGTTGTATTCCCCAAACTTTGTGTGCCAGATCATCGGTGCATGTTGCGTGCTGCACAACTATGCCATGATCTCCGGTCCAGCGATGAGAAGATCCATCCATCCAGAGCGCAGCATCGCCGACCTCCTCTCACCGCTGGACACAGCCCATCGAATGACGCGGCTGAAGCTGTGACATTTTTTATATAGGGGAGGCGGGGCCACCCGTCACATGACCCCGCACCCTCTGACGCACCCTCTGCTACATCACTGGGTAAGCCCAGTCTTTCCCCTTCCTGGGCTTCCCCAGTGACGTAGCAGAGGGTGCGTCAGAGGGTGTGGGGTCACGTGACGGGTGGCCCCGCCTCCCTTATATAAGAAATGTCACAGCTTCAGCCGCGTCATTCGCTGGGCTGTGTCCAGCTGTGAGAGGAGGTCGGCGATGCTGCGCTCTGGATGGATGGATCTTCTCATCGCTGGACCGGAGATCACCCGCACCCATCGCTGGATACAGACAACGTTGGAGCAGGAAGCCGGGACCGAGAGTGGATTATCACTTTTTTAATTTATTTTTTATTAATAAAGGACTTTTTTCTACGGTGTGTGTGTGTGTGTTTTTTCCAACTATTTAGACTTCCTTTGTGAAAAGGTAGGGGTACAATGTACGCCATTACCAATTCACACAGGGGGGGCCAGGATCTGGGGTTCCCCTTTGTTAAAGAGGTCTTCCAGATTCTGATAAGCCCCCTGCCCGCAGACCCCCACAACCACCGGGCAAGGGTTGTGGGCATGAGGCCCTTGTCCCCATCAACATGGGGACATCCTCCCCATGTTGAGGGCATGTGGCCTGGTACGGTTCAGGAGAGGGGGGGCCGCACTCTGTCCCCCCTCTTTTCTGTGGCCGGCCAGGTTAACATGCTCGGATAAGGGGTCTGGTGTGAATTTTTGGGGGAACCCCACGTCATTTTTTTTAAATTAACGGCGGGGTTCCCCTTAATATCCATTCCAGACCTGAAGGGCCTGGTAATGGAATTTGGGGGGACCCCCACACTTTTTTTTTTTTTTTTTTTATCAATGAATTCTCTCTGAATTGCCAGAGTTCTATGTACTGGAAACATGCGCTATTTCACATGCTAACTTTCCACCCCTCCCTAGGTACGAAATTTAAAGGTATATTTCACTTTTATTGTTTCACTTTTGGCATTATTAAATTCACTGCTCCCGAAAAAACTGCCGCTTTTAAAACTTTTTTTGCATTGATACATGTCCAGGACCCAGGTCCCCAAACACTTTTTAGGACAATAACTTGCATTAGCCTTTAAAATTAGCACTTTAGATTTCAAATGTCCGAGTCCCATAGACTTTAACGGGGTTCTAAAGTTCACACGAACATTTGGTGTGTTCGCAAGTTCTGGTGCGAACCGAACAGGGGGGTGTTCGGCTCATCCCTACTCTAGAATTTCCTGGTAGAGGACTGTGCTGACTTTGGACTTGATAGTGGACCAACACCAGCGGATTACATGGCTCCACATAGCATAACTGACTGTGGAAAAGTTAGCATTTTATTTGGAAATAAAGGTCCCAGAGTCTGGCGGAAGAGTGGAGAGGCACGTAATCCAAGTTGCATGATGTTCAGTGTAAAGTTTCCACAGTCATTGATGATTTGGTGAGCCATGTCATCTGCTGGTGTTGGTCCATTGTGTTTTACCAAAGTCCAAAGTCAGCACAGTCCTCTACCAGGAAATTCTAGGCACTTCATGCTTCCCTCTGCTGACCAGCTTTATAGAGATTCTGATTTCATTTTCCAGCAGGACTTGGCACCTGCCCACACTGCCAAAAGTACCAATACCTGGTTTAATGATCATAATATCACTGTGCTTTATTGGCCAGAAAACTCGCCTGACCTAAACACCATAGAAATTCTGTGGGGTATTGTCAAGAAAATGAGAGACACCAGACCCAACAATTATGACATGCTGAAAGCCACTATCAAAAAACAAAACAAAAACCTGGGCTTCCATAACATATCATCAGTGCCACAGGCTGATCGCCTCAATGCCAAGCTGCATTGATGCAGTAATTCATGCAAATAGAGCCCCAACCAAGTATTGAGTGCATATTATACTGTACATGGACATACTTTTCAGTAAGCCAACATTTCTATATTAAAAATCCTTTTTTTATTGGCCTTTATGTAATATTTAAATTTTCTGAGATACAGAATTTGGGGTTTTCACTAGCTGTAAGCCATAATCATCAAAATTAAAAGAAAGAAATTCTTGAAATATATCACTCATTGTATAACGAATCTATATAATATATGAGTTTCACTTTTTGAATTGAATTACTGAAATAAATTTACTTTTTGATATTTTTTGATGATATATATATACATATATATATATATATATATACGGCATTTATCGGCGTATAACACGCACAGGCGTATACCACGCACCCTTACTTTAAGAGGGAAGTTTCAGGAAAAAAACATTGCACAGCCCCCTGCGTATAACACGCAGGCACATTTTAACCTCTATTTTCAGGGTAAAAAAGTAAGTGTTATACGCCAATAAATACAGTAAATATATATATATATATAGATAGATAGATAGATACACACTATATTGCCAAAAGTATTGGGACACATGCCTTTACACGCACATAAACTTTAATGGCATCCCAGTCTTAGTCTGTTCCACCAAATGATTTGAACCAGTGCACAAAGCAAGGTCCATAAAGACATGGATAAACACAAGCACAGTGTGTCAAATGTGCGCAGTGTGTACTGTACTGTAAGTATACTCAGACTCTAACCATGACCCTCTAAATCACACCCAAAATGTTTTAGCCACACCTCCTTTTCTCCCAGACACACTTTGTGTACTGTGCAGTGGGCCCTCCACTTACTGGTGGACTCCAGGTATCCCAGTCCAACACTCGACCAGGTTGTAAGTTTCTCTTTGAATAGTCAAAGTCCTGTAAATTATGCAAAGGGTATTTCAAAGACTGATCTAATACTTGAATCTTTAGAAATTTAATTGTGCCCCTTTTTACTTTTTAAAAGCTTGGAATTGTGTCCTATAAATGTTTAACGGCTTAAATTTTTGATAAATTACAATGATTTTACCATGGCTGCGTGTGTGCTAAATCAACGAACAATATATCTACTGGACCAACATATTCTCCTACATAACTTACAACTGTCTGAAGTTCTCAGGAAATGATTTTAAGTAAATAAAACAAATGCAGTCAAATCAATGAAATATGTATTACGCTGCCAACATAGTGCTTCAATTACCTCTCCCTCGGTTATTGATGGATTGTACATTTAACCATCCAGTATAAATGAATATGAAGTGCAGCACTCAGCACTCACTAAGGTTGACATCAAATACATTATTTTGTTTAATACTTGCATTTTAATAGATATGTCCTATGTAGAAATAGGAAAACAAACTAAGTAAACTTTGGAAGTTCACTTTTTTTCCAGACAGAAAGACTGACACCAGTAGTATTTAAATATTTAATAGTACATTCGATAAATTAGTAATCCAAGTTAGAAAGGTCATCCTATTTTCTCTCTGCTGCATTTAGATAGATGCATTATTATTTGGTTTATTACCTTTTTACATAATTATATAGTTTGCCATTTTCAGTTATACAGTAATATAGTAAAAGTTCTTTACTTCTAGCCCAAAGTATTTATTTTACAAAATACACACCTAAAAATTAGAGAATCTACAGCATACCCGGGTAAGTCATGTTAGTCATTCCCTGTATAGAACTCTACACAAGGAAATAGTAGTTAATCATTAAAAAAAAAATATTTTCATTCCATATTTTCCAAAATCTCAAAAGACTCCCTCTAATGCTCCGTAGAGACGATCAGAAATTCCGACAGGAAAAGTCTGATGTGAGCTTTTGGTCCGAAATTTCCGACTGTGTGTATGCTCTATTGGACTTTTGGTGTCGGAATTTCCGCCAACAAAAGATTGAGAGCTGGTTCTCAAATTTTCAGATGGAAAAATTCCTATTGGAAATTCCGTAAGTCTGTAGCAAGTTTCTGACGCATGCTCGGAAACAATTTGACGCATGCTCGGAAGCATTGAACTTCATTTTCTTGGCCCGTCGTAGTGTTGTACGTCACTGCATTCTTGGCGGTCGAAATTTCAGTAGAAATTTGAAGTGTAATTTTTGTCCCTACGCCTGTGCGTGTTATACACCAATAAATACGGTATGTACCATAGGTTGTAGACTCTATTAGCCAGATTCAGAGAGACTTACGACGGCGTATCAGTAGATACACCGTCGTAAGTCCGAATGAGCACCGTTGTATCTTTGCGCGCATTCTTAAAATGAGATACGCCTCATTGTTGCTAAGATACGACCAACGTAAGTCTCCTACGCCGTCGTATCTTATGTGCATATTTACGCTGGCCGCTAGGGGCGTGTACGTGGATTTACGCGTCGAATATGTAAATGAGCAAGATACGCCGATTCACGAAGACATACGCCGGCGTAAAGATAAACCACCAAAAAGATGGCGCAGCCCATGCAAGGTATGGACGACGGAACAGCCGTCGTATTTTACGTCATTTGCGTAAGCGTACGTGAATGGGGCTGGGCGTAGGTTACGCTCACGTCGAAAGCATTGAGTATTTGCGACGTGATTCTGAGCATGCGCGCGCATGCGCCGTACCAACGGCCCTCATTTACATGGGTCACGGTTACTTTACATGTAGCATGCCCACTACCTGCCTAATTTGAATTAGGCGGGGTTACGCCGGGCCATTTGCGCTACGCCAACGTAACTTAGGGAGCAAGTGCTTTGTGAATACTGGCCTTGCCTCACTATGTTACGTCGGCGTAGTGCAAATGGGATGCGCTACGCCGAACTAAAGATGCGCCCTTCTCTCTGAATCTGGCTATATGATTTTAACATAGACTAAATAATATACACCAATATGGGTTATTTTCATTAAAGAAATGCAGCAGTATAAATGATGGCCTAATTTTATGAAGAAAATTTTATTTTTTGCTAAATTTTATAACAGAAACTGAGAAAACAATATTTTTTTTCATTTATTTAGCAAAAAAAAAGTGGTGATTAAATACCCCCCCAAAAAAAGCTTTGTTTCAAAAAATTATAAAGTAATTTGGGTACAGTGTTGAATGACTGAGTAATTGTTATTCAAAGTGTGACAGTGATACAAATGTATAAATGGCTTGGACAAGAAGGGGAAGAAAGTGTCTGTTGTTGAGGTGGTTAATTGTCTACATACAAAAACTCTCCCACAATACCCCAATGGGGAACTAACCTACCATATTTTCCGGCATATAAGACGACTTTCTGGATGCAAAAACATGCATCCAAAGTCGGGGGTCGTCTTATACGCCGGGTACGGTCTCCGTGCTCACTTTTTTTTCCAGCGGTGACAGTCTCCATGCTGCAAGCGCGAGCGTGAATGATTTAAAAGACGCTCCTTCTCCTCAGAGTGTTCTGTGATAGGAGGAACACAAATCTTCCCAGCAGCGCCTCTGTTCTGTGTTCCTCCTATCACAGATGCCTTCTCATCCTCGGACGAGATGAGAAGATTGCACTGGGGGGCAACAAGTTCAGGCACAGTGGGGGCAAGTGATGGCACAGAGAGGGGCAAGTGATGGCACAGTGAGGGGCAAGTGATGGTACAGTGAGGGGCAAGTGATGGTACAGTGAGGGGAAAGTGATGGCACAGTGAGGGGCAAGTGATGGCATGTAATGTAATGGCACAGTGAGGAATGTAATGTAATGGCACAGTGAGATTTGAAAAAGCCTGTTTCTGTCAGCGGTTCTGGCTACCCCTCAGCTTCCAGAAAGACTAGTAAGAAGGGGGTAGTCTTATATAGTGAGTTTATCCCAAAACCCAAATTTTTCCTGGAAAATTAGGGGGTCGTCTTATACGCCCAGTCGTCTTATACGCCCGAAAATACAGTATTTATCTAACTTCCTATTTCCTATTTCCTAATACAATTGTATGTCACCTATACCTAAATAGTAGTTAATAATTAATTAAATTATAAATTAAGTCATCGTATTTATTGCTTATAAATAGGGTTGAGCGAACCCGAACTGTAAAGTTTGGGTTCGGTACGGACTTTGGGTTTTTCCCGAACCCGGACCCGAACCCGAATAATTGGAAAAAGTTTGGGTCCGGGATCGGAGTTCGGGGAAAAAAAATGCGCGGAGGTCCCCGCAAATTCAATAACCAGACCCTTTAGGTCTGGTATGGATATTAAGGGGAACCCCGCTGTCAATTTAAAAACAAAAATGACGTGCGGTTCCCCCTAAATATCCATAACCAGACCCGTTATCCGAGCACGTTGACCTGGCCGGCAGCAGAAAAAAGGGGGGGACAGAGTGCGCCCCCCCTCTCCTGAACCGCACCAGGCCGCATGCCCTCAATATGGGGAGGATATCCCCATGTTGATGGGGACAAGGGTCTCATCCCCACAACCCTTTCCCGGTGGTTGTGGGGGTATGCGGGCGGGAGGCTTATCAGAATCTGGAAGACAGCTTTAACAAAGGGGACCCCCAGATCCTGACCCCCCCCTGTGTGAAATGGTAATGTGGTACACTGTACCCCTACCATTTCACGAAGGAAGTGTAAAGTCTTGTAAAAAAAACCACACACACCGTAGAATAAAGTCCTTTATTCATAAAAAAAAAAGAAAAAAACTCCAGCGGTGATAATCCACTCATTCCCGGCTTCCTGCTCCAACGTTGTCCCGATCCTGCGACGGCTGTGGGTGATCTCCAGCGATGAGAAGATCCTGCGACGGCAGGGTGGTCTCCGCTCCAGCGATGAGAAGATCCATCCGGAGCGCAGCATTCCCGACCTCCTCTCACCGCTGGACACAGCCCAGCGAATGGCGCGCTGGAGCTGTGACATTACTTATATAGAGGGGGCAGGGCCACCCGTCACGTGACCCCGCACCCTCTGACGCACCCTCTGCTACGTCACTGTGGAAGCCCAGGAAGAGGGAAGACTGGGCTTACCCAGTGACGTAGCAGAGGGTGCGTCAGAGGGTGCGGGATCAGGTGACGGGTGGCCCTGCCTCCCCTATATAAGTAATGTCACAGCTTCAGCACGTCATTCGCTGGGCTGTGTCCAGCGGTGAGAGGAGGTCGGCGATGCTGCGCTCTGGATGGATGGATCTTCTCATGGCTGACCACATTGCTGGATCAGAGAAAACGTTGGAGCAGGAAGCCGGGAACGAGCGGATTATCACCACTGGAGTTTTTTTCTTTTTTTTTTATTAATAAAGGACTTTATTCTACGGTGTGTGTTTTTTTTTCAAGAATTTACACTTCCTTCGTGAAATGGTAGGGGTACAGTGTACCCCATTACCATTTCTCACAGGGGGGGTCAGGATCTGGGGGTCCCATTTGTTAAAGGGGTCTTCCAGATTCTGATAAGCCTCCCGCCCGCATACCCCCACAACCACCGGGCAAGGGTTGTGGGGATGAGACCCTTGTCCCCATCAACATGGGGACAAGGTGCTTTGGGGGGAACCCCAAATCACCCTCCCAATGTTGAGGGCATGTGGCCTGGTGCGGTTCAGGAGAGGGGGGGCGCACTCTGTCCCCCCCTCTTTTCTGCGGCCGGCCAGGTCAACGTGCTCGGATAACGGGTCTGGTTATAGATATTTAGGGGGAACCGCACGTCATTTTTTTTTTAAATTGACGGCGGGGTTCCCCTTAATATCCATACCAGACCTAAAGGGTCTGGTTATTGAATTTGCGGGGACCTCCGCACATTTTTTTTCTAAAAGTCCGTGTCCCATTGACTACAATGGGGTGCGGAGTTCGGGTTCGGGTTTTTTTTTAAAGTTCGGGTTCGGACCCGAACATCCAGGTGTCCGCACAACTCTATTTCTTACATATCAATGTAAGAAGAAATCACAGTGATAAAAAAAATCACCTTCCAAAAGTACTGCCACTACTCTGGTGACAGTATGTAAAAAAATGATAAAAAAATAATAACAATTGTAAAAAAAAATAACAATTGTTAAAAAAAGTATGATCTTTGTTACAGTGATCATCAGATCACTGTAACAAAAATCATTTTAACTGTCATGAATGGCTTTCATTCATGACAGATTTCGTACTATTGTGACTGCTGTTATTGACTACTATTGACTATCATAGTGGCCCTGTACCATGTGATAACTGTGATTGATTACAGAGATTACAGTAGTAAGCAAACTGTCATGAATTGCTCTCATTCATGACATGTTTGTTTACATATTACCATTCAAACACTGTGATTGGCCACAGCGACCATCTGATACCTGGGCAGTTCAAAGCACTGGCAGGAGGATGTATCTGGACACCCTCCCTGAACTGGACATCCACTCCTAGGCCGTGCATTTACTATACAGTGGGTGGGAAGTAATTCATATTTTAAATCTGTGCAGGAATGCAATGTACATTACATTGAGATTGCCTCCGGTTGCACTATAATAGACACAGTTCTTCCTACTTATACTGACATTTTACACATATTCTACAATAGCACACTCAGCAAAGGCATGTCATTTACTCAGCTTATTGCAGGACAATTTCATGGGTCAGATGTGGAAGAAAAAATTCTCTGTTGGATCTATTAATTTCAAATAACACAGAGTGCATTTACATTTGTCGGAAGATACAGGAAAGAGAAGCATGTTGGTGTGAGAAAAAACTCAACATTTCAACTTCACTAAGCTGTGCAATTTACTATATGGTACTCAGTTGAAACTGCATTTATCATTGTATTCCAATAGGTAAGGAATATATAAAACAATGTTTTATTAAAGCCTATGGGGCTGAATTCTAGTGTAAAGAGCAAATTAAAGAGAATAAACTGGTCTTTATAAAATACAAATTCAATGGGGCATTCTCCAATTTCAAAGTTTCAAGGAATGCAACTAAAGATGCAAAAGAGTAATTAGGGCGACTGAAATAGAATATGAAATACATATTGCTACAGCAGGTAAAACAATCTTCAAATACATCAATAGTAAAAGGGTAAGCTGTGAACATTTTCTCTTTAGTTTATACAAAGTAAAAAGAAGGCCTTGATAGTTTGAAAAGTAAAGATAATAATAATGTACTGAATGTACCTCTGTGGCTAACAGAAAACTGCGCTTAAAGCAGGCTATAGAAACTGTAATCACCAGGACTGAATGGCTTACACCTGAGAGTCCTCAAGGAACTTAGCTCTGTTATAGCCAAGCTGCTATTTCTCATTTAGACCCCTTTCACACTGAAGTGTTTTTACAGCGTTTTAGCGTTAAAAAAAGCGCCATTAAAATGCTCATAAAACGCTCTCCATGCATCTCAATGGACCCTTTCACACAGAGTTCTGCAAGCAAAAACGCCCCTCTCCATTGAAATGAATTGAAAGCGCTGTAAAAACGTCTTACCCTTTTACACTGAGGCGTTGTACTGGCGGGGCGTTGAAAAAAGTCCTGCAAGCAGCATCTTTGGAGCAGCTTTTGGGTGCTGAAAAAAACGCTCCAAAAACGCCCCTCTCCATTGAAATAAATTGAAAGCGCTGTAAAAACGCCTAACCCTTTCACACTGAGGCACTGCAAAAACGCCCTAAAACTTTAGGGTCTTAGCGGTGCTTTACCAGCACATTGGGCTTGCAGATGAAGCTTCGCTCGAATAATGCTTGAAAAACGCTTGAATAACGCTTGAATAACGCTCGAAAAAACACCCTAGTGTGAAAGGGGCCTTATAAAGACAACTTACTGACTAGAATGGTATCAACAGACTGAGGTAGAGTCAGGGGCGGATCCAGGGAGGGGGCAACAGGGAAATTGCCACCCCCGAGAAATTAGCTAATTAGAAAGTAACTAATTTCTAGTTGCTGAATTTGCTGAGAGTCTGAGCGGGTCCGTGGCTCCACGAGTCCGCATGCAAGTGATAGAGCGGGCGAGTGACAGCATGGGCTGCCGGGTGCCTCGGTGTGTGGGCGGGTGGCCTCACTGTGCAGGCAGCAGAGAGATTACATCATCTCTCTGCTGCCTAACTCTGACAAGCAAAACACCACCTTAGCACGTGACAATCGGCAAGGTGTGGCAGTTGAGGTAGCAAGTGACAATCTGCATCTGGTGGCAGGCAAGTGGCATTCCACAACTTGTGGCAGGTGACGTGGCAAGTGACAATCTGCAACATGTGGCAGGTGCCGTGGCAAGTGACAATCTACAACGTGTGGCAGGTGACGTGGCAAGTGACAATCTGCATCTGGTGGCAGGCAAGTGACATTGTGCAACATGTGGCAGGTCATGTGGCAAGTGACATGAATAGGTAGGGGTACTATGTGCCCCACACTCATTCCCATGGGGGGGGCAGGATCTGGGGACCACCTTGTCAAATGGGAATTCTAGATTCTGATAAGCCCCCCACCCGAAGACCCCCAAAACCCCCCTTCTCCCTTTTTCCTGACCTGTCAGGCCACATGCTTGGATAAAGGTCTGGTATGGGTTTTGAGGGGGACCCCACGCCAGTTTTAATTTGGCGTGGGGTCTCTCTTAGAATCCATACCATTCAGCTCTCAGTGGGGAAGTCCACTGACAGTTGAGTAATTTTTCACCGATCAAAATTCTAATCATTACAAAATTTTGAAATTTGTTAGAAAATTAATAAACAAGTGAAATTAAATAAAACAAAACTAAGCTAAACTAATTCCATTTTTGACGCTTCCTGAAGACGTTCACAACGAAACGTCGAGGCGGTACCTATCCACGCACGGCATTTCGTCACTTCCTGCACCGCTGGTTCCGATTGTCGCTGAGGTGGAACGCACGCTCGGGACATGAGTGCAACACACAGCGCCCAGGATTAACCATCCGATCCAACGCGATTGAGCCTCAGTGCTGGGTTTGAGGCACCTCAAATAGTAAGCGGCCATTTGGCTCCCTCTGTATACATTTTTATACATTTTTTTAAATAAACAAGTTACACTGTGTTTGGCACCATTCTGTTTTACATGCATTCCTGGGGATATCTCTGATTGCAAGAATTACAACTGCCAGGACGCATTTGATCATACAGGTTAACCTGTCAAAGCTTTAAATGTCTCCTTTTTTGGTATCAAAATAAGGGGCATTTTCATTTTGGTAAGGAGCCATCTTTATTCATTCACTTCGGGTGTCTGTCAGTTATATGGTGAAGGTGGGACACCACTGATTTGATCAGAAGCACGCATCTGTCTTTAATCATTGAAGGCTGCTTATTGATTTTTTTCGTCTGTTTGCATTTATTGGACTTATTCACATTATGTTTGGCACAGAAATATTGATATTTCACAGGCAGTATTTATCACCAATGTATTGTTAGCGCACCCACTCCCCACATGTACCACTGTTATAATCAATCGATTATTTGGGTAGCAGCTTCATTTTATTTTACTTTAGTTTAATTTATTATTTTTTGGCGCGAGATACCACATACTAAACTAATTCCAAAATGAATCAACAAAACAAAATTAGTAACATAGAGAATCTATCCGAAAACAAAATAATTTTTTTCCGTTCTGCGCGTGTCTAACGATAACCTCTTCCCACCCACACATACGTGTTTTTTTTCCTCCAGGCTTCTGGCTGATCTGCCGATGTCACAGGTCCCTTTTGCTCTTCTCCAGCAGAAGTATGGGGATCATTACTTTTATCCACCAGTAATGTATGCTCAAGCTAGTGTGGCAATGTTCCCCTAATGGATGTGTCCATGTTGGCCGTGGGTTCTTGGAGGTCAGTTAGAGGATCATTTAACCCAGAGGAGTACCAGCACTGCATCACAAATAAGTGTGTGTGTGTGGGCTGTGGAGGACAGTACTAGAAAGCAGAATATTTCAGCTAGGGATTTTTTATTTTTATACCTGTTCCTTTATTTACCTTTTCTTGAGGTATAATTGGTCTTAAAGCAATATCACAGCAAGGGTGTTTCCTTTGATTATACAGTATGGTTAAAGCTAAAAGGTTCTCCTATTTCCTATCCACGATATTTTGAAGGTGTGCTGGTTGGGGTGGATTGTAGACCTTTTGCACTCAGTTTACACTCATTAATGTGACATTGACATTGACACATAAATATACTGCATAAACCTCTAATATGCATAGAAGATATATCAAAATTGTTAAAATTATAAGAGAGAGAAGACATTATTTACATTTGCATTAGCTACTGAATATAGAGTTAGATCTTCTACTAAAGCATGGCTTTATAAATATAGGAGATATCTGAAATTCAGATATCTGAAATTCAGATATCTCCTATACTTATAAAGCCATGCTTTAGTAGAAGATCTAACTCTATATTCAGTAGCTAATGCAAATGTAAATAATGTCTTCTCTATCTTATAATTTTAACAATTTTGATACATCTTCTATGCATATTAGAGATTTATACAGTATATTTATGTGTGAATATGTGGTTATCCAATAGTTTTCTGAATTTTGATCACACATGACACCATCCTCCACCATATTTATCATTGTGCATATAATTTTAAGAGTTTATTAAAGGAGGGAACATTACAAATAAGTGTGCAAACTACTGTATGGCAATAGAAACTTTCATTGTTTTATTGTAGCCAGATTAGTTTGGAGTAGATGTATTATTTTTATAATGTGTTACTTTACTATGAACATAATCAATACATCTGGATGCTAATACAGTAGCTTCTAAGTTAACTGTACATGCTACTAGCTGTCAGACCAAACTTGCAGATGTCACTGCAGCTTGAAGATAGCAGCGCGGCTTTGTTTAGTGCTGTAATTGTCAGGTACAAATACAATATTAACTAACTTGTTACAAAAAAAAAAGATATTTAACATTTATTTGGTTTGTCAGCCTTTAATAAAAAAAAATGAGCAGTGCATATATTAAACCGTGTTTCCTGTGTCTGTAAATATAATTAAAAATGATTTAGGCATGTATATTAGTAATAGAATTATGGTCGTTAACTGACACACTGAAGCTGCAAAACATGGTTGAGACATTTAGGCTTCAATGACCTCAAAAATGGATAAACAATAGATAAAGGATCAGTGTTTATTTGCTTGTGTCAAGAGGCAGCTCTACTTGGACCAGGAATGTTAGTGTTTTTTTTTTATGGAAGTAAGGGGTAAGTAAGAGGAACTAGAAACCATTATATCTCTCTCTATCCAATTGAGAGTATTCTTCAGAGCTTTAAGAAAAGAACAAAATGTTTTCCGGTAGAAATATATAGAACAGAAAGATTGATATTTGAGCTCAAAGTCTTCATTATAATCTCATTTACTGGATCAAGGTTCTTGAGCAGCAGGATAGAAAATTAAATAGACTATTAATACAAAATGCAATTCTCCCTAAGTACTATATATCTAATTTTAAAGCATGAAGCATACTTTATCAAAATTGATAGCTTTTTCTGTGTAGTATAATGAGACTACATAAAATATGAAAAGATGCTGGAAAGATGCATTACACAACAAATGTAAATGTGTGGCATATAATAGAGAAGAGCCTCAGGCTCTTCTTCCTCCATTAAAAAAACTAGACAATGTACGTCCTTCTCTCTAGGACAAGTTCATACAAAATAAAAAAAAAATATGGTATGATATGTAAAAACAGTATATTTCTACTTTTCTGTAGGGTGACCATTCCCTTTCATCACATTAAGGGTGTTCTATTTGGTTCTTTGGGGATCTGTGCAGAACTGCCAGCCACATAGCAGCATGCCTGCCCTTACTTTCTATGGATTATGATTGGAGATAATTCATCATATTCATGTATCTTGGCAAGGTCACAGAAGGATTTTTGAACAATGAAATTTTCTTTGGAATTCAGTTTAGATTAGGGATATCAACCTCTAAGTGGGCACTCTTGCTATTTATTTGTGATAATCAGGGAATTCGACTTTGTATTTATTATACTGGGAGCAAAATCTTTCAGAGACCTGCATCTTCAGCCTGAGGCCCCGTACACACGTCCGAGGAACTCGACGGGCAAAACTCATCGTTTTGCTCGTCGAGTTCTGTGTGAAGCCGCCGAGGATCTCGGCGAGCCAACTTTCCTCATTGAACAACGAGAAAATAGAGAACATGTTCTCTATTTGGCTCGACAAGGAACTCGTCGGCTTCCTCGGCCGAAAGTGTACACACGGCCGGGTTTCTCGGCAGAATTCAGCTCCGATCGAGTTTCTGGTTGAATTCTGCTGAGAAACTAAAAGTAGTTATAAAGTCTATTTCTAAAATAATAAACATGTTATTCTTACCTGCGCTGTGCAATGTTATTGCACAGAGCACCCCCGAACCTCCTCTTCTGGGGTCCCCTGATGGTGCTCTTGGCTCCTCCTCTTCTGAATTTGCCATCGTAGCAAGCCTCTTGTTGTGCAGGCTTGCTCCTAAGCCGGGCTGTGTGCCTCCATAGACATAGTGTGGCTCGAGCCTGCCCACCGCTCCCTTCTCGCAGGGTTTCATTGACACCACCAGGAGCTAATGGTTCTTGCTGCTATCTTTCTGTCCTGTACGGAGAGAGAGAGAGACAAGCGCCGCTGCAGGTGGGCACAGCACTGTATTGAGAAAGGTAAGTATAAGCGGAGGTGAGGAAGTGATACAAATGCTGCAACATGTTTTACTTTAGTGCAGGGAATGCACTAAAGTCATACTAAAGTCTTGATTTTTCATTTAAAAATAACAAACATGTCATATTTACCTGCTCTGTGCAGTGGTTTTGCCTTTACAACCACTTTAAAGCTGAACTCCATGAATGATCTTTATTGCATTCTTACATTAATCCACTGGGGAAGCTGACAATCACTGTATTAATCAGCACCATAGGCATGTGCAGGGGATGTGCCAGGTGTGCCTGAGCTCACCCTAATCACCACGTGCAGTACCGATCACCCTACTACCCAGGCTTCCCCTATGTTTGTCCTCCTGCCACACAGTGCTGGTGACTTCCCTCCTCTCCACCCCCAGCTGCTGCGGGGGATGTTTCAGGATGGAGAGTGGGGAAAGGGCTAGTAAACATGTCATTTACCAGTGCCTTTCTTTTCTAAATGAACACAGTGAACACACTCACTCACTGTGTTAATTCATAACGAAGGTATAGTAAACTGTGTTTACTGTTCTTCAGGTTGTGAATGAACGGGAAGCCGCTCAGCACAGAGCACTTCCCATTCATTCACTATTCAGTGCAGCTGAGGCTGCAGAGAAAGGGATGTGTGTTTAAAGTGGAGTTCCACTCAAAAATGAAAGCTCCGCTCGTTTGCTTCCCCCCCCCCAGTGCCACATTTGGCATCTTTGGGGGGGGGGGGAGGGGGAAAGGGTATCTGTTTTAGACAGGTACTCTTCCCCATTTCCGGGAGACCAGGTCCCCTGGAAGTTTGGCCCCCCTCCTCCTTCCTCCACCTCTGGGCTAGTTAGAAAGCGCAGCACGCTTCATGCATGCACAGTAGAGAATTGGCTGTGAAGCTGAAAGGCTTCACTTTCGGTTTCCCTTACCATGAATGGTGGCCACAGCACCCGAGAGTCGATTGGAAAATCGCCTGTAATGCCGACATTGTGGGATCCCTGGACAGGTAAGTGTCCATATATTAAAAGTCAGCAGCTACAGTATTTGTAGCTACTGACTTTAAGTTTTTGGAGGGGGGGGGGGCTTTTTTTTTGGCCAGCCCCCATCTTCCAGAATTTGCCTAGGTGATTGATACAGTACCCCTGGTGCCTCCTGGGATGCATGACATGCAGTCCCATTCTGTAAGGAGGAGGGGGGCTGGTCTACCGGCGCCTGAACTCGGAAGAGCTGGAAGTTGTCAGGAAGCAACATGGCAGTGCTAGACAAGTGCAGTGACTGCAGAGAGGAGGATTCCAGCAGGTCAGTGATGTACCTGCTGGCTAGGCGAATAGCCTTACTGTGCAAAACAAATTATCAGGTAAACAGGGGGGAAATATTAGGGGGGGGATAGGCTTAAGTGCCTCTTTAAATATGTAAAAATCATGTTTGCCCTATGTACATAAATAATTTGAACCCCTTCCCACCCGGCCTAATGTAATGTGATCCCTGTTACCCTGGGAGGACGTTCTATGATGTCCTCCCAGGATTGCACCAAAGCTGATCACTGTATCATCCCGCTCTAAGTGATCACTGTGGCCAATCACAGCAGATCACATGACAATTGCACACAATGAATGGCTTTGATTTATGCCATTCATTGTGTACTGTTGTGATGAGCTTGGTGATTGAGCACAGTGATCACATGGTACAGACAGACCAATCACAGCTCATCTCACCATGTGATTTGCTGTGTCCAATCAAAGCCAATCACACAAGTAAAAAAAAAAAAATAATAATTTTCATTCAGAAAAAAATGGTTGCAAATAATTGTAAAATTCACAGTTGCAAGCAATCATATGTGCAAAAGAAAAAAAGAAAATAAATCCTGATTACCTCTCTAGAGTAGTACAGTGGTACTATGGTAGCACTGTATTGCTCTGGTCACAGTATGTAAAAAAAAAATATGTAAAAAAAGAAAAAAATAATATAAAAAAATATTGAATAACCAGTCAGTGTCCATAATCACTGCCACCCCAGTTATATGATGGTGCTATACTGCACTGGTGACAGTATGCACAACATTTTTAAAAATTGTGAAAAAGCATTTTTTTCCAATTTCTTCCTATTCCAAAAAATTGTGATAAGAAATACAACTTCAAAAAACTTACCATGCCTCTTACTATATACTAATACCTTGGACTGTCTACTTTCAAAAAGGGGGTAATTTGGTGGATATTTGTACTTTCCTGGCATTTTCAGGCCTCAAGTACTGCCAGCACGATAGGACTGATCATTTTTCATATACATACTGTGTATATATATATATATATATATATATATATATATATATATATATATATATACAGGGAGTGCAGAATTATTAGGCAAGTTGTATTTTTGAGGATTAATTTTATTATTGAACAACAACCATGTTCTCAATGAACCCAAAAAACTCATTAATATCAAAGCTGAATATTTTTGGAAGTAGTTTTTAGTTTGTTTTTAGTTTTAGCTATTTTAGGGGGATATCTGTGTGTGCAGGTGACTATTACTGTGCATAATTATTAGGCAACTTAACAAAAAAAAAATATATACCCATTTCAATTATTTATTTTTACCAGTGAAACCAATATAACATCTCAACATTCACAAATATACATTTCTGACATTCAAAAACAAAACAAAAACAAATCAGTGACCAATATAGCCACCTTTCTTTGCAAGGACACTCAAAAGCCTGCCATCCATGGATTCTGTCAGTGTTTTGATCTGTTCACCATCAACATTGCGTGCAGCAGCAACCGCAGCCTCCCAGACACTGTTCAGAGAGGTGTACTGTTTTCCCTCCTTGTAAATCTTACATTTGATGATGGACCACAGGTTCTCAATGGGGTTCAGATCAGGTGAACAAGGAGGCCATGTCATTAGTTTTTCTTCTTTTATACCCTTTCTTGCCAGCCACGCTGTGGAGTACTTGGACGCGTGTGATAGAGCATTGTCCTGCATGAAAATCATGTTTTTCTTGAAGGATGCAGACTTCTTCCTGTACCACTGCTTGAAGAAGGTGTCTTCCAGAAACTGGCAGTAGGACTGGGAGTTGAGCTTGACTCCATCCTCAACCCGAAAAGGCCCCACAAGCTCATCTTTGATGATACCAGCCCAAACCAGTACTCCACCTCCACCTTGCTGGCGTCTGAGTCGGACTGGAGCTCTCTGCCCTTTACCAATCCAGCCACGGGCCCATCCATCTGGCCCATCAAGACTCACTCTCATTTCATCAGTCCATAAAACCTTAGAAAAATCAGTCTTGAGATATTTCTTGGCCCAGTCTTGACGTTTCAGCTTGTGTGTCTTGTTCAGTGGTGGTCGTCTTTCAGCCTTTCTTACCTTGGCCATGTCTCTGAGTATTGCACACCTTGTGCTTTTGGGCACTCCAGTGATGTTGCAGCTCTGAAATATGGCCAAACTGGTGGCAAGTGGCATCTTGGCAGCTGCATGCTTGACTTTTCTCAGTTCATGGGCAGTTATTTTGCGCTTTGGTTTTTCCACATGCTTCTTGTGACCCTGTTGACTATTTTGAATGAAACGCTTGATTGTTCGATGATCACGCTTCAGAAGCTTTGCAATTTTAAGAGTGCTGCATCCCTCTGCAAGATATCTCACTATTTTTGACTTTTCTGAGCCTGTCAAGTCCTTCTTTTGACCCATTTTGCCAAAGGAAAGGAAGTTGACTAATAATTATGCACACCTGATATAGGGTGTTGATGTCTTTAGACCACACCCCTTCTCATTACAGAGATGCACATTACCTAATATGCTTAATTGGTAGTAAGCTTTCGAGCCTATACAGCTTGGAGTAAGACAACATGCATAAAGAGGATGATGTGGTCAAAATACTAATTTGCCTAATAATTCTGCACTCCCTGTATATATATATATAGGCTTGCTCCTAGGCTTGCTCTCTATACATTTCCTACAGACTAAATAATATACACTCATTTGGATTATTTTCACCAAAGAAATGTAGTGGTATACTACATTTTAGCCTTCATTTATGAAAGAATATTTATTTGCAAAATGTTATAACAGAAATGAAGAAACAGTTTTTTTTTTCATTTATTTAGCAAAAAATAAAAACCCAGCAGTGATTAAATAACATTAAATGAAAGCTCTATTTGTGTGAAAAAAAAGGTAAAAATGTATATGGGTACAGTGTTACATGACCACGCAATTGTTATTCAAATTGTGACAGCGCTGAAAGCTGGAAATTATCCTTGGCAGGAAGGGGTGAAAGTGTCCGGTATTGAAGTGGTAAAGCTATAAACCAAAGTTTTCTTTTCTTTTTTTTTAACAAACATTATTTGAATAAAGATTATATCCTTTACAAATATATTATATAACAGACATCACTGAAAAGGCCATTAAAAAGCATCTTAATTGCTTTTCGATTCTTTGAATATCCTGTAAGAAAAACAGGTTTTCTTATCCATATACAGTAGCACACATTATTATAATTTTTTTCACTGTGTTCAGTTATTTTAGTATCTCAAAAAAGAGCCTTTGTTTTTACTTATTTTTTTTGCATGAAAAGAGAAAAATACTAATTGAAGAAAGTATAACACAGCATTTCAGCTGACTATGAATGTGATATAAACAATACCCTTAGGCTACATTCACATGAACATTGGGATGATATACCGGTAGTTTGCAGTGTTCAGAGACTGCTATACCACCTCGGCATACAGCAACACTGTGCTATAGCTGTATACAAGCTGGCTGATTTCCTGCAGTTCAGAAACACCAACCCTGGACGCACACTGGCTGCATCCAATCAGAAGTGCTATTGGCATGTAACCACTTTGATGAGTACAAATCTGGCAACTGCCCCTGAGAACAGCAGCTGTTCACACACAGTGTGTGTAGGCAGCATCTACAACTACTGGAAATGTCTACTGATTTTTGCCGGTGGCTACCCCAGGCTGCTGCCATTCAGATGTGAATGTCGCTTTATAGTATTCCAGTTGGAAGGGTGTTTTCAATGTTGGTAGTAGAATGATAATGAAAATCATATTACAGAATTTTGATTAGGCTTTGTTTACATGGGGCATATGCCATCATATCCTTTGTTAAGGCTGTGTATTCCTGCATGGGAATGCACATGTATCGCTACCCCAGTAAGGGTCGTTAGTGAATATGGTCGTCTCCAACCCTGCACAACCAGGCACACAAATTTTACACACCTCCCCTCCAGGTAGATAGAAGATTGACACCTGTGAGACCATGCAAAAAACTCTAGAAAATATAAAGAGGAAAAGTTGGGGGGTGGGTTACATATACAAAGCAGACTTTTTTGTACTTTCTCCAACAGCCATATTCACAAGTAGCGATAATCCTATTCTACCAATACAAGAAATAAAAATATAGGGCCAGATTCAGAGAACACGTAAGTGTCCAACAGCGTAAGTGTCCAGCTGCGCCGTCGTATCTATGCGCCTGATTCCTAACACTAGATACGCCTGAAATATGCCTTTAGCCAACCGACGTAAGTTGCCTTACGCGTCGTATCTTGGGTGCATATTTACGCTGGCCGCAAGGGGCGCTTCTGTAGATTTACGCGTCGAATATGCAAATGACCTAGATACGCCGATTCACGAACGTACTTGCGCCCGTCGGATTTAGCTACGCCGTTTACGTAAGGCTTACGTCCGGCGTAAAGTTACCCCTGCTATATGAGGCGCAGGTAATGCAAAGTATGGACGTCGGAACAAGCGTATATATTTTTACGTTGTTTACGTAAGTCGTACGTGAATGGGGCTGGGCATAGGTTACGTTCACATCATTGCCATTGAGCTGTCGTATCTTAGGGCGTAAATTCGACGTGAATCTGAGCATGCGTGTGAATGCGCCGTTCGTTCGGCGCTTAATTTACATGGGGTCACGATTCATTTCAATACAACACGCCCACTACCAGCCTACTTTGAATTAGGCGGGCTTACGCCGGCCCATTTACGCTACGCCGCCATAACTTATGGAGCAAGTGCTTTGTGAATACTGTACTTGCCTCTCTAGGTTACGTCGGCGTAGCGCATATGAGATGCGCTACGCCCGCACAGAGATACGCCAATCTCTGTGAATCTGGCCCATACTGTTTTTAAGAATTTTGCAAAGACACAAAGAGAACGCACATGCACATTTCCTAACAGCTGCTCTATGACAAAATGATCTTTTTAAAAGGATTTAAATGACAGCATTCTTGTTCAATAAAAAAAAAAAAAAAGAACAAATGAGTCTTGAAGTCAGCAGGGTGCCTACATTTGACATCTGGCGTATAAATCCCAATTGTGCCTGCTTATAATACATTAATAATTCTGTGAACTAAAACAATTAAAGCTGAACTCCAGGGAGGTATATAAAAGATGCATTAAAGTGAACATGTCATAGGGAAATATGGCACTGCTATTGCTGACTAATTTTCTGGCTTTTATGATGACCCCCTGGCTTCAATACCATCAAAATCCCTGACCTGGAAATCGTATTCTGTTCAGAAAAGTCAAAATAAATTCCTAATGTGCGTAATTGTATCATGTCAGTGATTCATATTCCCGAAGCAAGAGGGTTAGTATGATAGGCCAGGAAGTAAGCCATTTCAGAAGGAAGGGTCGGTAGTGACAGCTTTCTTGTTTATCTCATTGAAGGTTAAAATGAAGACCAAAATCTAATAATGCATTTATAAATGCTTTTAATGAAAGTACCTAATTTTGTTCTCAATATTAGCCTCCTGTAATTGCCTGAATAACAGCATTCAGAATGGGAGAGGACAGCCAGCACTATCAAGCAACAAACCAGGCTTTGTATCAGTACAGAAGGATGACGTTTCCAGTGTACTGTCTTTGCTTCATTGTCCAATCAGCATGGTGGGGTGTGTCTTACTAACATCCATCTTACCACCTGCCCGCTGCATCCTGTTCCCTCTCAAATGCTATGTTCACCCTCTGGCTCTATTCCTCATTCTCTAACTCACATCTTCAATCTCTCCCTCTCTTCTGGCATCTTCCCCAACTCTCTAAAATATGCACTTGTCAGCCCCACACTTAAAAAGCTCTCACTGGGGCCATCCAATCTTAACAATCTACGCCCCATCTTTTTGCTCCCCTTCTTATCCAAACAAGGATACAACAAAGCTCTTAATTCACTCCCAGGTCTTCTCTTTTCTCGACTACTACAACTCCCTCCTCATTGACTTACCTCTACATAGTATATCCCCCCAAGAAAAAGAATCACACAACAGGATGTCTATGATGACTAGGGATTTAGAAGCCGAGCAAGTGCTCTCTCACCCAACGGGCCGAACCGCCCGATTTCTCCTCGGGGATCAGGATGCGCTGATGAGCTGCTGTTCCACACAGGATCCCGGACGAGAGCGTTCCACTGCTACAGTTGTCAGCTAGGCTGCCTCTTCAACTACGGGAACACTGGCGTGGTGCTGGGATCGTGCTTCCGTCTGGATGGCTGGTCTCTCAGCAAATCTAGGCCCGGGCTTCTGGCCTAGGCGCACAGCTGTCTCTGTCCGCAGCTCCGCACAGGAAAGAAGGCCGGTCCCGAGAGAGCCAAAGAACGCCACTCCCCTTCCTTAAGTAACCTCCCTCAACGGTCCGAGCTAAACGTCACGTCCTCCTGGAGGGCAAAGCATTGCGGGAAATGTAGTCCGTTTCTCCTACGAGTCAATGGAGTCCATATCTCCTGCTACTTGTAGTCCCGCAATGCATAACTTGTGTAACGGTATACAACATATTTACAGGCGTAGGTAAAGTTCCAGTGGGGAAAGACCTGCCACTGGACTCTGGCAGAATGACGCCGCTACATTTAGTTACTTCCAAAATTAGTTTTTATTTATTTAGTTTAGTTAAAAAATGCATTCGTCCAGAAATCCAAATTAATTAAGGTCGAATCTGGGCTTATGGTGTCTGAAGACTTGACGAAGCAGCTAAACTGTACGACACCGCAATCATACATTTCCAGTCGAACTGTTGTCGCAACGAAACGAAAAAAATAAATACAAATTTTGATGTCGGATCTTTCGGATTTCGGATTCTGCACGTTCATTATCGTTTGTTAAAACGAACGCGAAAATCCCTGAAATTCTGACGAAAATGCGTTCGGATGAAAACAAATCCACATGTCTAATAATAATAATAATAATAATAATAGTGCTGTAGCTGCAGTGAAGGTCTCAGGTCTGGTTGCTGTGCCTGACAGGTTTAACTGGATCATGAGTCTGTGAAGATAAGTGTTTAAAGCAAAACTTCACAGTAAAAGGGAAGTTCCCCTTTAACGCCCCCTTCCCCCTCCTCTTCCACTTTTAGAGGTTTTTTTTTTTATTGGGGGGTGCAATTCCCCAGTGTTAGCAGGTACCTGCTCCCCCTCCTGTTCTAACCGTACATGATCAGACAGGAAGTTCTCCCTGCCACAGGTCCCATGAGAGGCTAGAACACACTGGGTGTGGATTGTGGAAGGTTATCTACAGACTAGCATCATATCTCATACTGCTGATTTGCACTTGGACACTTTTTCCCTTCCTTTTCCCCCTCTGATTTTTTTGCACATGACTTTTTGCCTTTTTTTTACATAATCTGAAGAGACGTATAATCATTGTGATTTTTTATGCACTTTATTACTATTGGACTATTTTTTGATGTTATCTGATTGCACTTTTGCCCATTGAAATAAAATTTGTTTATCCATATTTGCAATATATATTAGCACTTTTAAATTACTTGAGTATTGGTCACAGTATTTAGCGCTGCTTCACTTTATTATATACATATCTACTGGTGCTGGTGACACTTCAGTAGTTCAGCAGCTATATACACCTTGATTTTTTACTTTTTTACTACTTTCATCGTTAACACTTCGAGTAACGCACTAGTATTTCACATAAAATAAGGTTTTTAACCACTACAATACAGGACACTTTCGCACCTTCCTGCCCAGGCCAATTTTCAGCTTTCAGTGCTGTCACTTTTTAAATGACAATTGCGTGGTAATGCTACACTGTCCCCAATTTTTTTTTTATAATTTTGTTCCCACAAATAGAGCTGTCTTTTGGTGGTATTTGATCACCTCTGCGTTTTTAATTTTTTGCTACACAAATAAAAAAAGACTGACAATTTTGAAAAAAAATCAACGTCTTTCTTTTTGTTATAACATTTTGTAAATAAGTAAGTTTTCTCCTTCACTGATGGGCACTGATAATCTGCACTTACGATCGCACTGATGAGCACCGACAATGGACACTAATAGGCGCAGGGGCGGACTGACAGCTCATGGGGCCCCCGGGCAAAAAAAGATCATGGGGCCCCCTGTGTCTCTGCCCGTGTTAAAGCTACATTCACACAAAGTCCCACCTACTTATTGCACTGCCCGCATTGCATGCGTTCAAACAATTTCTCTACACAATGTTCAAAATAAATGTTTATTATAGGAATTAAAACATTTTTCCCACTGATCACCAATGTAAGGGACATTCTTCCCACTGATCACCAATGTAAGGGACATTCTTCCCACAGATCACCAATGTAAGGAACATTCTTCCCACTGATCACCAATGTAAGGAACATTCTTCCCACTGATCACCAATGTAAGGAACATTCTTCCCACTGATCACCAATGTAAGGAACATTCTTCCCACTGATCACCAATGTAAGGGACATTCTTCCCACAGATCACCAATGTAAGGAGCATTCTTCCCACTGATCACCAATGTAAGGGACATTCTTCCCACAGATCACCAATGTAAGGAGCATTCTTCCCACTGATCACCAATGTAAGGGACATTCTTCCCACTGATCACCAATGTAAGGGACATTCTTCCCACTGATCACCAATGTAAGGAGCATTCTTCCCACTGATCACCAATGTAAGGGACATTCTTCCCACTGATCACCAATGTAAGGGGCATTCTTCCCACTGATCCCCAATGTAAGGAGCATTCTTCCCACTGATCACCAATGTAAGGGGCATTCTTCTCACTGATCACCAATGTAAGGAACATTCTTCCCACTGATCACCAATGTAAGGAACATTCTTCCCACTGATCACCAATGTAAGGGACATTCTTCCCACTGATCACCAATGTAAGGGACATTCTTCTCACTGATCACCAATGTAAGGGACATTCTTCCCACTGATCACCAATGTAAGGGACATTCTTCCCACTGATCACCAATGTAAGGGACATTCTTCCCACTGATCACCAATGTAAGGGACATTCTTCTCACTGATCACCAATGTAAGGGACATTCTTCTCACTGATCACCAATGTAAGGGACATTCTTCTCACTGATCACCAATGTAAGGGACATTCTTCCCACTGACCACCAATGTAAGGGACATTCTTCCTGCTGACCTCCAACGTAAGGAATATATATAGGGAATAACACTCACTTAGGCTGGATTCACACCTATGGCATTTTTAGTGCTTTTTGCAGATTTGCACTACAGAACATGTTCCATAGGAAACCATGTTAAATGGATTGTTGTGCAAATCTGCAAAATGCAAAAAGCACAAAAAATGCCATAGATGTGAATCAGGCCTTAGTGCAGGTTCACACTGACAGCGGGAATGAAATTGTGAGAGACAGTTCAGCTAAACTCGCACGATTTCATACCCGCATGTCAGTGCGAATTTGGCGGGTGATTTCAGAGACATCTGTGCGGGTTGCTGCACAGATGTCTATGGAAATTGCACCAAGAAGTCGCCAAAAGTTGTACAGAAACTACTTTTAGGAATTGGTGCAGCGCCACAAATGGGGCATTGCACCGATTCGGGTAGTGCCATTGCCATGCGATTTGACATGTCAAATCGCATGGTAAATTTCTTCAATGTGAACCAGGTCTAAGTGCTATTCCCTATATATAACACTGATATCTATACACTGAGTGGCATTCAGTGTACCAAATATCAGTGTGCAGGGGCGGACTCACCATTTGGTGTGCAGGGGTGGACTGACCATTCGACACTGCCCGAGGGTCCCATGGTGGGAGGGACCGGGCCGGCTCAATCCGCCCCTGGAGGTGCCCGCAGCAGCGGCAGCTTATCATACACAATAAAAAAAACTGAGTCTGTAACCCCGAGAAAGTAGTGCCTTGAACCATTAAATCCCACTAGCTAGGATGATGTGGCTGTTGTAAGAGAGGGTCGGGAGGTATGAGCTGGCCGGGATGGATGGCTCATCATGTGCACTAGTAAATAGCAACTGTCCTGTCCTGACCTGACCTGCTACCTGGTAAATAAGCCCACTGTCACAGCACAGGGCAAGAATGTAAAGAAACAATCTATTCAGCATGGCTCTTATAACACAGATTAGACTGTCACAGTAACTGTAATCACAGTGCTTTCATTATTTATGACACTGACCTGCTTCTTCACACAAGGCAGGTCAGCGTGGATGCCGTTCGTTCCTGTGTCTGTGCAGTTATGTCTGCTCTGCCTCCGAGTCCAGCAGCTCCTTCAGACAATCCTCCGCGGCAGTGACTTATGGCCCCGCCCCCTCAGCTGAATTCCACAGGGGGGAGAGGTGGCCGGAGCGCCTGTCACAGTGACTGTACATCCCCGCACGGCTCTGAGCCATCCATCCGGGGCAGCTCATACCTCCCGAGCGGAGCGAGCCTACAATAGTCACATCACCCACCCAGGATTTAATGGTTCAACTCAAGGCATCTCGGGGGTACAGAGTACGTTTTTTTTTTTTTTATTGTGTAGACATAGAATCTTACGCTGCTGCAGGCACCTCCAGGGGCGGACTGAGCCGGGCCCGGGCCCTCCCACCACGGGGCCCTCGGGCAGTGCCCGACTGACCGAATGGTCAGTCCACCCCTGAATAGGCGGCACTGATAGGCATTGATAGGCATTGATAGGTGGCACTGATGGACACTCACATGTGGCACTTCTGGGCACTGATAGGTGACACTGATGGGCACTTAAAGGCTGTACTGATGGGCACTAAACGGAGGCACTGATGGGCATTGATGGGCACTGGCAGGCATTTTGCATTTGCACTGTTTGGCAGCTGCCTGGGCAGTGATTGGCAGCTGCCTGGGAACTGATTTGCATTTCACTGGTGATCTAGGGTGGCATACCTGGTGGTCCACTGTGGTGGCCATCCCTGGTGATCCTGGCGGCATCCTGGTGGTCCTGGGAGGGCATCCGAGGGGGGGGCTGCGCTAATTGTTCTGGGGGGCTGTGCAGTGGCTTGTTATCCTGACCACGTCATATGACGTCCGGTCAGGATAACACAACCACTTTGCGGACATCATTTTGCTATATGGCGGGTGGCAAGTGGTTAATCCTCTAGTGTAGCCTATCCCAGCTGATTGAAAGGGGAAAGGGAACCTGCCCATTTTGACATTTCCTAATTTAAGTCCTGGTTCACAGTGATGTGATTTGGCATGCGATTTGACATGTCAAATCGGCGGCTATTGCTGGCAATGGCACTGTCCAAATCGGTAATTTCAATACTACTTTTGGGGTGCGATTCCCCTTGACATCTGTGCAGCAACCCACACAGATGTCTCTGAAATTGCCCCCAAAGTCGGAACTGACATGCAGGAATGAAATCGTGCGAGTTCAGCTGAATTAGCACAATTTCATTCCTGCAGATAGTGTGAACCAGGGCTAAAGGTCTCAATAAAGACGTGAGAGTTGGTCCAGCTGGTTCACGATGGAGGATTGCACAACTGTACTGAGTTTATGCAAGATGGATCCAGACACTTGCAGTTGTTGATCATTTATGAACTTTTTTGTGCTTGTTATTTATATGAGAACTTTGTTGCATTGTATTGACAACAATTAACTACTCATACACTACTTTTGTGATTGTTTGTGTTGTAACTGCTGATTACTTGGCATAGTTATTCATTGATCCTAACAGTAATTTGTCAGCATGGTGCAATTTTTCTTATATTTTGTGAAAGTTTGTCATAACTTTGAGAACCACAGCTCAGTTTTGATTTACCGCTACATTGGTGAGCGTGAGCATTTTTCTTTATTAAAAAATGAAAACTGTTATGACTCTATACCAATTATGAGCTAGAACGTGGAAATCAGAGTGACACAATAGGGAAGAATAAAGGAATCGCTGGAAGAACCTTTGTTTTTTTAGATGAAATTGTATGTGATCCTAATGTATGTATCCATGAAAAAAAAAAAAATTGTCCAAATTTTATCCCAAAAAAGAATACTGACAAAAAAAAAAATCTTTCTGTGGTTGAAGGGACTTTTTAAAATACTTCAAACACTCTTTGAAATTGAAGTGAAGCAGTCTATTATATTTTTAGTGCCATAGATTGTGTGCAGGCACTAATGCATGATATATATATATATATATATATATATATATATATATATATATATATATATATATATATATATATATATATATATATATATATACACATATACACACATACACATTTGAGTGGATTTCTCACTGTGTTCATTCAAGTAAAAGAATGTGAAAGCTTTCCCTGTGGATATCCCAAGATTGCTCATACAAACCACTGTGGAAAAAGTTGATAGAGTGATGAGCTGTAAATTTCCCTGTTATTTTGTACAGAAATAAGCAATTGTTTGTTACACATGATTGTACAGATTAAAAAATGTATAAAAAAAGTAATAAAGAAGCTGCTTTTACTGAGTTTTCTTTCTGAAAATACTAGTTGCTTGGCTGTCATGTAAATATAATAGCTCTAGTACTTTGACTTCCTGAAATCCTCACTTGTTTCAGGTTACTGACTAAGAAAAGAACTCGCTGAATCCATCATGACAACCAGTCATCTAGCATTTTCAGAAGCGGATCAGGATTCGCAACCTCTCATTTTCTCTCAGTACTGTTTTTCTTAGGATATATACAATTTGTATGTACTTTTTTTATATCATATTTTTGAGCTGTAATCTGTAACCAACTGATATGTAGCAAAACTTTTTTTTTTTTTTTTAAATCTGAAAGCAATCTCATGAATTGCGGTCAAGAGCTGAGAGCAATCTTGTTTGAGAGCCAGGCAATTTCCAATGAAAGCAGTAGCTGATGGAGGATTGCTAGGAGAAAAGGAGATTATATGCTGTGTGCTGTGTGTTTAAAAGAATTTGAGGATATAAACACCCAAGTGAACATACGCAACAGTAGAAACCTAGTGTACAAGTGGGATTCTATACTAGATTGTCACAATAAAGGATGCAGCATTCTATATGCAAATGTGATATGATAATGATACCAACCATTTCTTGAAAGGCAAGAGCAACAGATGCAGCAATTGCTGAAACATTACATGATTTCAAATAACACGAAAAGTAAGGATTATCTAACTTTTAACAGTAGTGAGCACAGTCTGTCCTTCCCAAACCTAATATATTTTTAGAACACTCTCGACTTAGTTTTACATTTCAGTAATGCGAGAAAAATGTAATATTAGCTGACAAGCTCCACATGATAATATGTGACAGGTTCTCTTTAAACCTGAACTTTATGTATTTTTTGCTACAGCTGAAGTTACATAACTTACCAGTATTAATGTATGTTCCATGTCATGCAGGTTCAAGTAAAAATCTTCCAACAATGCCAGTCCTCTTCACAATACTGAACTTCTGACTTTGCAGGGGTTAAAAGCTTTAGGTCTGTTGAATTACACTGAAGAAGGTCCCAATGGGTGCCTGTCCTGTCCCATCCTCCGTTTACAAACTTTCTTTCATTGTTTTCACAGAATGCAACATTTTATTTTTCCGCCGCCTCTTTCCAAATCGCTAAACATATTGCATTCTGTGAAATCAATGCAAGGAGTGTTGAGGATGGAGGGGAGGAGAGAAAAGTGTCTACACCCCTCAAGACCTTCTGCAATATTCTTCAATTTGGGTCCTGAAGCTATTAGCATCCCTAGAGCCAGAAGTTCAGTGCTGTGAAGAGGACTGGGCACCTCTGATGATAATATTTCTACAGTAACCATCAGCCTGCAGGTTGTGAACTTTTTTTGGGTACATTTTGCGACTGAAGCCACAGCCACAAAAAAACCTTCAGCTTTAACCACTTCAGCCCCGGAAGATTTGGCTGCTCAATGACCAGGCCATTTTTTGCGATACGGCACTGCGTCGCTTTAACTGACAATTGCGCGGTCATGCGATGCTGAACCCAAACAAAATTGACATCCTTATTTTCCCACAAATAGAGCTTTCTTTTGGTGGTATTTAATCACCTCTGCAGTTTTTATTTGTTGTGCTATAAACAAAAGAACAACAAATTAGAAAAAAATACAATATCTTTTACTTTTTGCTTTAATAAATATCCCAATTAAAAAAAAAAAATCCTCAGTTTAGGCCAATATCTCAAAATTGCAATAAGCGTATATTGATTGGTTTGCTCAAAAGTTATAGCGTTTACAAAATAGGGGATAGATTTATGAAATTTTTATTATTATTTTTCTTTTTAATAGTAATGGCAGTGATCTGTGGGTCGGATACTTAGTATGAACACACAGTCTCCTCTCCCCTGAGAGAACCAGGATCTGCATGTTTACACACACAGATCCCAGCTCTGTCACGACGAGCGATTGCAGGTGCCTGGCGGTCATCGCACCTGCTGGGCACTTACATCAGCTCTGGCAGCGAGGCGCGAGCAGGGTTAAAGGGGTTGTACAGGTGAAAGTTTTTCACTTTAATGCATTCTATGGAGTTCCCCTCAGATTATACACAGAGATTAAACAAATCTCCCTACATAAGTTTTACATGCATATCTGCTGTCTTTAGCTTGCTATATTCTTTAGAAAGTGCACATTGTTTTAGAAATTTTCTCATCCTGTTCAGCACTGGGAGCGAAGTCTTGGCATACACTGTGTGGCAGCTGATTGGAGGAAAAGCACACACCCCTTCTCCACAGGCAGAGGAAGGAAGGAAGGAATGTGATGTGCATAGACCAGCTCTCTGCTAATCTATTTATAGCACCCACCCCGACACAGGTTTATATCCACTTTAACCTTATATTAATTATTGGATATGGTATCTTAGGCAGCCCATAGACGAGTATTTTTTTTTCCGTTCAACAAGAAGGTTAAACGTTAAAAAAAAAAAAAAAACTTGGTTCCTCCATCCACACATCCAATGTGGATGGGGGGAAATCTCCCCAATTAGCTATTGTATTCTAACAGTAGGGAGACTTCCCCACCATCAAAACACACTGATCAGCATTGCAGGCTGTAGCCGGCGGCGCACATCAAGTGGGGGAAATCGGACAGGGTGGTTGCATAGAAGTCGATTGGCAGATGAACAGTTTTGGAAACAAACTTGAACATGTCTACCACACCTTTCAGCACAAACTATGTAACCTAGGAAAACACCCATGCCATTCCCTCCATTTGTTGGAAAAAAATACTTACCACTAAGCAAATGCTGCTAAAAGAATAAAAAGGTATGGGACGTGTTGGATATGTGGCTTTAGAACTTTTTTCATTAGATACTTTTCTCTTGGCACATAACACACTTGAAAAAAATAAATAAATAAACAATCCTATTTTGTTCAGATAAGTTTTATCAGAATAGTTAGGTAATATTAAAGCGGGATTCCACCCGCGATTTTTTTTGTTATTAAAAGTCAGCATCTACTAACACTGTAGCTGCTGACTTTCCTGTCCTAGTCACCCGCGATGTCGGTCCCCTGGCGGCGATCGCTTGGTCCTGGCGCCTCCATCCTTACTAAGGGAAACAGGCAGTGAAGCCTTACGGCTTCATTGCCTGTTTCCTACTGCGTATGCGCGGCGCTTTGTGAATGGGCGGCTGCCTCCTGGGATACACACAGTTCCCAGAAGGCAGCACGGCTCATTTACCAGAAGACACAGCGACGGAGGACGAGGCAGAAGATCCACCGCGGTGGAAGAAGAGGCAGAAGAGCTATTTCCGCATAGCAACCGCCCTTTCAGGTGAGTATAAATATATTTTTAAAATGTTTTATTTATTTTAAGATTTTTGGGGTTAAAAAAAAAAAAAAAGGGTGGAACTCCACTTTAAGAGCCTCAAACAAAAGAGTTGCAAAGATTGTTGTTTATGGAGCTCTTCCTCTCCCTGCTCTGCTGAGTATACCACACTCTATTGTACACACGATCAGAAATTCCGACAAGAAAACCGTGGAATTTTTTTTGACGGAATGTTGGCTCATACTTGTGTTGTATACACACGGTCACACAAATCTTGTTGGAAATTCCGACCATCAAGAACGTGGTGACGTACGACAAGCCGAGATCAATGAAGTTCAATAGGCCGTTTGGCTCTTCTGCTTGATTCTGAGCATGCATGCGGAATTGCATACAGACGAACGGATATTCCAGTAGAAATTTTTTCCGTCTGAAAAAAAGAGAACCTGCTCTCAATTTTTGTTGGTGAAAATTCCGACAGCAAAAGTCCGATGGAGCATACACACGGTCTGAATTTCTGACCAAAAGCTCACATTGGACTTTTCTTGTTGGAATTTCCGATCGTGTGTACTTGGCATATGACAAATCAAATAATTGCTTAATGTTTATAAAATAAAAAAATTTGTATGGTACATATTTGTTTATGATTGGGTATGAATATCCCTTAAAGTGGATGTAAACCCGAAACAGTATAAGATTTCCTATCATCTGTGCCCAGTCTTGCCACACAGAGTTAATCTAGCTCTGAGCAATCCTCTTTTATTGTTCAGTGAAATAAAACGGACTTACAGAGAAAAACCAAAGTCCATTCCACCCCCTTGCTGTGAGTGACAGATTATTTACATATCTCATGCACAGGCCTGGAGAGAGGCATTATTTTTTAATTCAGACCCCCACTCCTTTTCTGAAGTCATGTGGTTACTTTTCTGGATTTTGACTGGATGTTAGTGATCATAGCAGAATTTAGTTTAAGGGGAGTGTAGAGGTGGGCGGGGAGACTACTGACATCACGACTCCACCCACAGAGCTCCAGACAACAGATCCAACCACAGAATCTGCAGTTTTTCAATTCTTATAACAGACAGAGGGGAGACATTTGACAGGTAAGGATACATGCAGGAGGCATCTATATCCTTATAGATCAGCACTATGGCAGTAGTTTAGAAAGGATGAGAGTGGTGTTACATCCACTTTAATACCAATACACGTACTACTGTTTTCAGTATACCTTGCATTCGATAACTGTTTGTTGTCAGTCTTGGAAACTCTCAAAACGTATCAAAACAGAAACTATTACAATTAGCCTACTCGTAGTTTGCAATTCATTAACTGAAACCAAATCACAACCCAACTAAAATAAAAACAATTCTGTTTTTACTGGGTAAATGATTAAAAAACAATTGTTTTTCCTGGGTAAATGATTGAGTAAAATATTTTTTTAATTAGAAATTTTTGTAACCAATTTAAAACCGAAATTGCAGGAAAAAAATGTTACTAGATAAAAGAGATGCAATAATGTGAGGGAGTTGAGGGAATGAATGCTTTTGGCAATGAACTGTAGCAAAGAGTTAGCAATACAAATGATACATTAGGCTCAAAACAACAGTTTTATTGATGGAATGAAGACAATGGAATGAAGACACGATTCCTATTACTGATAAACATTCTCTGGTGTGATCACCACTAGAGATGAGTAAATCAGATGAGTTTGATTTGCAGGCTGTTTGTTGAATTCATTGTAAAGTCTGGAAATTTGATCTTTAACCACTTAAGCCCCGGACCAATATGCTGCTAAATGCCCAGAGGCGTTTTTACAATTCGGCACTGCGTCGCTTTAACAGACAATTGCGCGGTCGTGCAATGTGGCTCCCAAACAAAATTTGCGTCCTTTACTTCCCACAAATAGAGCTTTTTCTTATGGTATTTGATTGCCTCTGCGATTTTTATTTTTTGCGGTATAAACAAAAATAGAGCGAAATTTTTGAAAAAAAAACAATATTTTTTACTTTTTGTTATAAGAAAAATTGAATAAACTAAATTTTAGTCAAACATTTAGGCCAAAATGTATTTAGCCACATGTCTTTAGTAAAAAAAAATCCCAATAAAAAAAAAATTAGCTTCCTAGTGGCAACAGTGACACTAATACAGCGATCAGAAAAATGATCGCTTAGTGACACTGGCAATAGGGAGTGAAAGGGTTAACTAGGGCGGTGATGAAGCTGCGGTGGCTCAACACGATTGGCACTGCGCTGATAAGCCATTCACCTCTGCAGCTAGGGGTTCGGATCCCAGTCTCGGCTACATGTGAATTGAGTTTGGTGGTCTCAGCCCAGCTCCTGGTGGGTGTGCTATGCGAGGTAAGCCTGCGCTAAGTACACCCACCCCCCTCCCACAAAAACCACCACACTTACACGCACTCTAAATTGGGTTAACATGCACGCACTTTGACCACGCGGTCTCTAAAAAAGAGAGGCGAAGGATTAACGGGGCTGGTTGAGCGGCCTAGATCCTCTCACTCCCTTATAGGGAGTCCCTCTGCCCCGTTGTGCTTCAAAGCGGAGCAGGTAGGGCGGGCTGTGTGGGAGGACCCCCTCACACACCCGCCATTGCCACCCGGGGCATGGAGAAAGGTGGCAGATTGCCTCTGGGGGAGGCCTGCCTACTCCCAACTCCTGCAGTCCGGCTCCTCTCTCGAGTACACGCACAAAATACACTTTAAAAAAAAAAAAAAAAAAAACTAGGGCGGTGATCAAGGGGTTAAAACTTTATTAGGGGGGGTACGGGGCTACCCTGGACCTAACACTAACTGTCACACTGACACTAAATGCAGTGATCAGCACATATATGATCACTGCATTCAGTGACAGTGTGACAGGGGGGTGGGGGGGTGATCGGAAGGGGATAAATGTGCCTGCGTGTGTGGTGTCAGTGTAGTGTTAGGTGCGACTCTTCTCTCATCTTGGTGGTTTGAAAATACCGCCGAGATGAGAGCTGCATCACTTCCTCTGCCTATGTTTACATTTTACAGGCAGAGGAAGTGACACGGTGGCGGCTCACGGGATTGGCTGGAAGCGATCACAAGGGGGCAGACGGAAACGAACAGCCGCCCCCTCGAGACGGATCGCTCGGTAAGGTAAGCCGCCCGCCGCACACAGGGGAGGGGGCCCTGATTGGACCCCCGACCCGCTAGAAGGCAAGGACGTATATATACGCCCTTCTGCCTGTCCGTGCCATTTTGCGGACGTATATAGTCGTGCAGCGGGCGTTAAGCGGTTAAAATGATATTAAAGTGTGTTTAAAAAAAAAAAAAGAAACAACAAATGTCACACTTACCTGCTCTGTGCAGTGATTTTGCACAGAACAGCCTCAATCCTCTTCTTCTCAAGGGTCCTCCCCCTTTACCAATGACCCCAGTATGCTTGCTCCCGAGCCACATAGAATGGTGGCTTGGCCCCGCCCCCTGCTCTGAGGAGAGAGAAACATGGGACAGCCGAGGCTCCCGTGTACATTGCTGGATTGAGGGGGGCTCAGGTAAGTATTTGGCGGGGGGGGGGGCTGTGGAGGAGCAGCACACAGAAGGTTGTTTACCTTCATGTATAGAATGCATGACGATAAAAAACATTCAGCCTTTACAACCGCTTTAATCCAAACCCCATACAAAAATCTTGAAACTTGGTTCTGGATATTTTCAAGACCAATAGGCATAGGATTGCCAAAAATGGGGATCTAAATACTTCCATTAGTGTGCCTGTGTCATTCACCAGGTCCCCCTGGTGAATGACACAGGCACACTAAGGCCTCTTTCACACGGGCGGATAGAATGGTGCTTTTAGCTGCAGATTTTCTAATTTTCTACCGCAACTGAAAGCACACAATACTTTCCTATGGCCCCATTCACACACTACGTTTAGCTGCGATTTCGTTACATGCGGTTTGGTGCAGATAGAAAAAATAGATTTCACTGCGTCCAGGAACGGCTTTGCGCAGCTATCCGCGAATAACTGCAGGTAATCACGGTGATTTTTGTCAGCTGCAGATAGCAGCGTGAAGGTGGGGGAAAAAAAAACAGGAAGCACATCATAATCGCTAGGTATACTGGGAAATGACACAGGAAGTTGATTAGAGGCCTAGAGGAAAGAGGAAAGAGAAGAGTGCAGCATGGCGATGGCAGCAAGAGACATCTCACACAAGGCCATAATAGCCCTTGTCCATGACCGACCAGAGCTATGGGACTCAGAATGTCCAGGATACGCAGACAGGGTAATGAAGAGATTGAAGTGGGAGGAAGTGTATCGATTTCTGACACCGAACTGGGACAATATGTCTGCTAGTGAACAAGATAGCGGAGGTGAGTGCTACATTTGTTATGTATATGTTGTATATGTTGATCATAGTACCATACAAGCTGAAGATTTACCCCATAAATGACCAGGCCATTATTTGCAATAGAGCAGTGCGTCACTCAACGTTTGTTCATATATATTTTGCAGGAAAGGATATTTTCACTAGATGGAGATCTCTACGTGACCGCTACAAAAAAGACATCAATGAGGAGAAGTCTGCTGATCGAAGCGGGGCACCCTCGACACGCCGGAGGTCTAACCCCCATGCAGAGGCTTTATTGTTTTTAAGGCGTACCACCGAGATGCGTCTGTGAGTATATTTATATTTTTTTAACTTTATTTGTAAGGACCCCCCTCTACACTGTGTATTTTGTCAGGCAGTTTTAGCGCAATCCTGTGGAGCGTGTAAAAGCCGCAGTGTCCCATTCATTTCAATGCTCCTTCACCACTCCAAATATGCTGCCCTACCAGTGCACCGCTACCGTGTGAAAGCCTTTGGGCAGCAGCTGCATTTTATGGCCAGTTTATAAGCGATCTTTTTTGTGCAAAACCGCTATAGTGTGAAAGGGGTCTATTTAAAAAACATGAAAAAAGAGGATAGTGTGAAAGGATTCTAAAAACCTTGTTTGAGTGTTACCCCAGCTACAGATAGAGGGCTGTTCGGTAGTGTACACATTACAGTATTCTGCGAAAACGCAAACCATTGTATGTATTTTTTTTTTTTTACAATTGTAATGTTTTTTCTAACCTAGAACTGTCTCAAGTGTTTCCACAAGTGTGAGGCCCAGAAGTATGTCACCAGAAAATGATGATGCAAGTCAAGAAACTATTTTCGAGGCAGTACCCAATTAAAGTCAAGCAGGCACTCAAGAACCTGTGGTATGTATTTGCAAAATTTCACTACCTCCATCCACAAACAACTCACAACTTACAACTTACTACTGAGACAACTGGTGTTGGAACATCTTGGTGGAACAAAAACGGCTTCTGGTTTTGGGCAAAAAAAAAACACATTCATCTCTGCTTTTGGCCACATTAGTCTTTGGAGGTGTCCACAATACTTGGCTTTGTAGGTCTTGCTGCTAATATAATACTGTGACATCAGTTTTTGGAGGCAAAATCAAGTGCCTGTGTCTGATCTATTTAAAACAGGTGCTGCAAGCTCTGCCACTATGTTAAATATTTTGGGCAAGCATCAGGTGTGTCAGTTACTGTCCACCAAGTGTCCACCAAGTGTGACCTCTACTTGAAAAGCATAATCTGTATATTGTATCTATTTGTAGGCAACTTCTGGTAGGAGAGTCCAGTCTAGTGTTACCACTACCACTCGTCGACCACGCCGTACTCAGCAAGAACCCTCTTTTGAACAATATTTCGATCGTTTACTTGAGGAGATGAGAAATCAATCACAAAACCCAACATCCAAAAATGATGAATTTCTCATCATGTCGGACCCTGATGTGATGTATTTGAGGATGTTACTTTCTGTACTCAGGGAAGTTCCAGCAGAACAGCGTACAGAAGTCAGGGACGATATATACACATATCTAACCTACATAATTTCTGTGTGCAAAGAGCAACGCCCATATCCTCGATTTCAGCCATGGGGTCAAGGTTTTAATACACCTAGTGGGTCATTTAATAAACCGTTGCCAAGTCAACAATATCATAAAACCACACCTGCCTTGAACCCATACGCAGGACCCCCGCCAATGTATACACCTTTCGCATCTCACCCTGGTTTGCAAAGGATGCATTTTCAGCCACAGCAAGGTAGTTCACCCTCTTCTTCCCATTCCGGATCAACAGTAGATGTTGGTAGTGAACCAAGCCACTCTTCCCAGTGTTCCTATCCAGTTTATGAAAACTTGTAGTTTTCTTCTAATATGTTATTTATATTTTATTTTTCAGTTTTTGTTAATGTTATGTTTTTGATACTTTTGAGTGAACAAAGGGTTAGGTTTATGGTACTTTAACCAGGGGTTGTAAATAATTATTATTTTCCCCTAAATAGCTCGGTCCACCATCACTTACCTCATACTTCGATTTTGATTAAACGTCCTTTTCTTCTGAGAAATCCTCACTTCTTGTTCTTTTGTCTGTAACTTCCTGTTCTTCTGTCTGTAACTGCACACAATGATGCAAGGCTTTCTCCCGTGTGTGGAGAAAGCCTCTTGAGGGGGGAGGGGACGAGCAGGAATGTCGGGATGCCCATTAACACACAGCTCCTTTCTCTATGTGTAAAGTACAGCGCGCCCTGACTTGCCTGCTCGCCCCCTCCCCAGAGGCTTTCTCCACACCAGGGAGAAAGCCTGGTATCACTGTGTGCAATTTTCAAAATGCTGGCCCATCACGGAATTCTGGAATCTCCAGAACTTCCATAAGAACCAACATCCACATCAATGAACTTCATTGTCCCAGCAGGACAATGGAAAAGTATTTTTTATGGTTGAAGTAGCGGGAACCGGATTTTGGTGGTTTGATGAGACGTATGTGTTTCCCATCCAAAGCACCAATGCAATTTGGGAAGTTGGTCTTCTCCCAAAATTCTTCTGCTATCTCCTCCCACAGACTTGATGTTGGTTCCGGCATCACTGTTGTTTTAATCTCTTCCCAAACATCAAGGCAGGTACTGGAGATTCCCATTAGGAATTGATGATGGAGAGAGGTGAAACTGGCACCAGTGGCAAGGTATCTGCAATACAACATTGAGAAGAGTTCAGAAAATAGACATAGGAGTAAACTGTAGATATTAATTAAGGGCAGTGATGCCAGACACATTGCTGCTGTGATATAGATGTACACACACACACATATACATATATATATATATATATATATATATATATATATATATATATATATATATATATACACACACACACATATATATTATGCAAGAACATACATACACACACACACACACTAAGCTATGATTAAGCACTAATTTATAGTGCGAAACGCATCAGAGTTTTACTCCCATGTGACTTTTAGTGCAGTTTTCCTTTTTTTTAAACACACAGATCCACCTCCTGTCAGAGGGGACTCCCCTTGTGATTCCCCTCCCCCTACTGTTAGAAAACACTATAGGGAACATTTTAACCCCTTCAGCACCCCCTAGTGGTTAACCCCTTCCATGCCAGTCACATTTACACAGTAATCAGTGCATGTTTATAGCACTAATCACTGTATAAATGTGAATGGTCCCAAAAACGTGTCAAAAGTGTCCGATGTGTTCGCCGCAATGTCACGGTCACAATAAAAAAATCGCAGATCGCCGCCATTACTAGTAAAATAATTAATAAAATAAAAATGCCATAAATCTATCACCTATTCTGTAGACGCTATAACTTTTGCGCAAACCTATCGGCCTAAACTGAGGGAAAAAACGTTTTTTGAAAAAAAATTGTGATATTTATTAAATAAAAAAGTAAAAAATTGTTTGTTTGTTTTTAATTTTCGCTCTTCTTTTGTTTATAGCGCAAAAAAAAAAAAAAACGCAGAGATGATCAAATACCACCAAACGAAAGCTCTATTTGTGGTGGGAAAAAAACATAAAGATTTAGTTTGGGTACAGTGTTGCATGACCACGCAATTGTCATTCAAAGTGCAACAGCGCTGAAAACTAAAAATTGATCTGGGCAGGAAGGGGGTGAAAATGCCCTGTATGGAAGGGGTTAAATAAAGACAACCATCAAGGTTTTTTGCAGTGCGGCTGTCCATATTTTCTTTTTACATTTGTTACACACACACACACACATATATATAAATATATATATATATATATATATATATACATATATATATACATATATATATATATATATATATATATATATATATATATAAAGACTTATGTGAATAGTAACCTTCATGTACATGAGCTTCATCCATTCGAGATATGGAAAGCCTACCTTAATGTAAGTAACAGCCATTCCCCTGGACTTATCTCTCTTCTCATATTGTTCCTGGTTCTGGTCAGGCGTCCTCCAACAAGTCCCAAGAGCTCATCAAAACTTGCCACCGACATCCTCGTGAAATTGAAGAACTTGTCTCTGTGAGACCTCAGCTCACCGTACATGAGGGCAAATTACCCGATAGATAGACACTGGGAGGTTAAGGGATGGACACAATAAGGACGAGGACATCTCCTAAACTCAATCTCTCTTCTCCTCTTCATCCTCATCATCAGCAATATGGCCATTGCAAGAAAACTTTAAGCTGTAACTTTTCCTAATAAATTGAGGAAAAACACACAGATCTCTCCTCTCTCTCTCCTCTCTCTGCAAAACTGCACCGCACACTGAGGCAGAGAACAAAGACACAGGTTTGCATACAGAGGAGTGAAATGCATCATGGGTAGATCAAGGGACAAGGGACAAAAAGCTGTGGGAGTGACTATACATTTCTAACCGCCGTTAAATGCAACCGCATGTAAACTTGTGTATGTGCTATCTCGCGCCAAAAAAATTTAAATAAATAAATGTGTATAAGCAGCTACCCAAAAATAATCAAAAGATTATAACATAGGAAATAAGTGGGGGATGGGTGCGCTATAAATTAATATTTATATAATAAAAACTGTGTATATATATAAATATGTGAAACACCTGTGAATAATGATACATCTAACATTAAAGTCCATGTGCACTTGATTGAATGTGAGATCAAGCCCAGATACCCATAGTAATGAACTTGGTAAGAACTGGGCTCAAGTGAATTAGTCCAGTGATGGTGAACAAAAACAAAAAAGAGAAAAACGTCCCAAAGCAGATCCTCAGAGGAAAAAACTGAAGAAAATAGTGCTTCCAATGTATTCCACCTTCACCATATGACCAAACACCCGAAGTGGATAAGTGAAATGGCTCCTTACCAGATGGATATGTCCCATAGTTTGGTATCAAACAAGGAGACATATATAGCTTAAAACAGGATCACTTTGTAGAGTCTGCTGTATCCTAGCAAGGATGTGAATACCAGTCTTGGACGTCCCAATATATAACATGAAAGACAGAATGGTGCCAATATAGTGTAGTAGGTTTATTAAAATTAAAAAGGCTTAACATAAAAGGAGCCAAATGGCCGCCTACCATAAGGAGTGCCTGTGACCCGGCACTGAGGCTGTAGCGCGTAGGGTTGGTGTGTCACAATGTATACCACGAGTGTATACCGCTGTTTCGACCTCTCATCGGTGGAGCGTGCGTTCCACCTCGGCAATGTCCGGAACCAGCGTTGGCAGGAAGTGACGTTTCGTGCGTGGTTGAGTGCCGCCCCGACGTACGTTTCGTTGTGAATCGTCTTCAGGAGGCGTGCCCAACCACGCTAGATAGTAGTTTATATATGTCCATCAATTGGTATGGGCGGAAATCACCGGATTCAGCCTCAGTAACGGGTTCAGTGCCGTGGGACTGCCCATACAATACATAGACTTGAAAATTATGCCCATAGTATCAATATTTGGCTACATACAGATAAAAAGGCAATAATACAAGTATAAAACGATACTGGCAACAATGGCATGCGTCCAAATCTAATATGCAAATGGAACGGACATATATGGATGAATGAATTGATGGAAAAAATAGGAGTAAATGTATCCACCCATTAATCCCTAAAAGCCCACATAGATGAATAAGATAATAAAACACATTTACAAGAGCATGTAAACAATAATAATTCAATTAAAAATATTAATATTAAAATCGATATAATTGCTATATCAAGTGATAGTAAATATTTAAAAAAATCCTTTGAGAAAAATTTCCCCAAATATTCACTAAAAAGGGGATTTTATGCACTATGAATAAAAACTCAACACCCTAGTTAATAGTTAGTGAGGAAACAGTTGAGGTCCAATTCAATGTGAGGCCATGCGGATGCATCGTCCCCAAACGGTGAATCCACATGGTCTCATTCTGAGAGACTGCCTGTGTCATATTGGTACCTCTCCAATGGCCAGTTACTTTGTCAATGCCCACAAATGTAAGTTGGCTAGGATCCCTACCATGGCATTCATCAAAATGTCGGGACACACTATGATTCGGAAAACCGCTCTTAATGTTAGCCACGTGTTCATTGATCCTTATTCTCAATTTCCTAGTAGTGCGGCCCACATATTGTAGCGGGCATGTACACTCAAGTAAGTAAGTAACATGATGTGAATCGCATGTGATAAGTGGTTTCACTGTGTACTCACTTTGGGTTGTGTTAGACTTAAATTTTGTAATCTTTCTGCTTTTTCTAATGGTGCTTTTGCATGATTTGCACCTGGTGCAGTAATGGAATCCTGTTCCATCAAGAAAAGTGAGAGGTTTGGGTGGTGGGTCCGGTATGTTTGGGGCAATTATATTTCTCAGCCCTGGTGCCCGTCTGTATACAAATTTTGGTTTGGGGGGTAGTAGTGCAGCTAAGTCATTATCTTTGAGCAAGATGGGCCAATGCTTGTTGAAAATTTTCTCAATGCTCTGATATTGTCGGTGAAAACCTGAGAAGAAAGCCAATTCTCCTGAGAAAGGGGGCTTCTTCTTGGAAATCAGAAGTTGTTCTCTATTCATATTTGCTACTTCCGATATTGCTTTTTCTAGAATTTTAGGATGGTAGCCCTTTTCTTTGAATTTTTCTGTTAAGGTCAAAGATTGTGATTGAAAATCAGAGATGGTGTCACAATTCCGACGCAGTCGCATGTATTGTCCTTTCGGAATGGTGCTTAACCATTTGGGATGGTGACAGCTATTCACTGGCACAAACGCATTTCTATCCGTACTTTTAAAATACGTGCGAGTATTAATTTTGTTGCCATTCTTAGTTAAAATGAGATCTAAATAATTGATTGAAACCAGACTTGATGTCGCTGTGAATTTAAGTCCGTACTGGTTGGTATTCAATCCATTTAAGAACATTTCCAAGGTAGCCCAGGTACCTTCCCACATAAGAATAATGTCATCTATGTACCTCATATAATAGATGAGTGATATGTGGTTTTGTTGATAGATGGTTTCTTCTTCCCACTTATTCAATACTAGGTTTGCCACACTGGGGGCATAGCGAGCCCCCATAGCCACTCCCTTGATTTGATTAAAGAATGATCCTAAGGCCCAGAAGTAATTGTTCCCCATTGCCTGCTGGAGTCCATCCACAAGAAATTTGACCTGAATGTCCGGAAGCCTGGGGTCAGTATTGAGTGCCAGGGTTACTGCTTCTATGGCATCATCCTGTCGGATATTGGTATACAGTGACTCAACATCAACTGTAACCAGCCAGGTGTTTTCTGTAACCCTCAGGGAGGATAGGGATTTGATCAATTCTCGACTGTCTTTCAAATAAGATTTGCCTTGTATGACCAATGGCTGTAGGAATGTGTCTAGATATTCCCCAATCCTGGAATATAAAGATCCAATCCCACTAATTATGGGCCTCCCTGGTGGGTTGATTTTGTCTTTGTGCACCTTAGGAACTATGTATAATACTGGAGTCCTCGGTGCATTGGGAACTAGATATAAGGCTTCCTTTTTGGTCAATATAGATTTCGCTGTACCTTCTGATGTCCATAACAGTAATTGCTCCTTAAGTTTTGATAGGGGATCCCCTTTAAGAAGTTTATAAGTAGCTTCATCTCCTACTAGTTTTTGAATTTCCCCGTAGTAATACTCCTTTGTTAGCACTACTACACCCCCCCCTTTGTCCGCGGGGCGTATGATAATATTCTTGTTTTCTTCTAATTTCTTAATGCCTTCTTTTATTCTACCATCTGTTTTGTTTTTATTGACCTCAAGATTTTTGATGTCTTCTTGGATCATGTTTTTAAAAACCTCCACATGATGGTGGGTTCCCTTTTTGGGATTGAAAACTGAATTGTTCTTAAGCCCTGTGTGCACGAAGATGTCATCGCTCGCTATAGGAGAAGTGATGGTCTGTTGTGCAAAATGTTTCTTAATGTTCAATTTTCTTATGTATTTTTCCACCTCAATGAATACCTCAAATTTATTGATGTTTTTATCTGGACAGAATTTCATGCCTTTTGACAGCACTTCCAATTCTGCTCTTGAAAACACAACTCCTGCCAGATTAAAGATGCCCTCGCTTAGTTGTCCCGAGGTCTTTTTCGCCCTGGTTCCCCCTCGTCTCCCTCTTTTTCTTTGCTTGATTGTTGGGGGTAGACTGGGGTAGTAGGAGTTTTCTGGGGAATTTTGTAGGGGATTTTGTAGGGTTCTTTCCATCCCCTCCATTCCCCCCCCTGGGGCGGATGGTTTTGTTGCTGGGCTGGTCTCCCCCTAAAATTCCCTCTAAATTGGCCTCTAGGAGGTCTAGGTGCATATTGGCCCGATGGAGGATTGTATTGGTAGTTATCATAGTCCCCTGGATAATTATCTATAGGGGCAAATCTATTGTAATTCGGTCCCCCATATGGTGCCGGATAATATTCATATGGGGCTGGATGGTTACCAATATTCGTTGGATAGGGAATATTGGTAACCATCCAGCCCCATATGAATATTATCCGGCACCATATGGGGGACCGAATTACAATAGATTTGCCCCTATAGATAATTATCCAGGGGACTATGATAACTACCAATACAATCCTCCATCGGGCCAATATGCACCTAGACCTCCTAGAGGCCAATTTAGAGGGAATTTTAGGGGGAGACCAGCCCAGCAACAAAACCATCCGCCCCAGGGGGGGGAATGGAGGGGATGGAAAGAACCCTACAAAATCCCCTACAAAATTCCCCAGAAAACTCCTACTACCCCAGTCTACCCCCAACAATCAAGCAAAGAAAAAGAGGGAGACGAGGGGGAACCAGGGCGAAAAAGACCTCGGGACAACTAAGCGAGGGCATCTTTAATCTGGCAGGAGTTGTGTTTTCAAGAGCAGAATTGGAAGTGCTGTCAAAAGGCATGAAATTCTGTCCAGATAAAAACATCAATAAATTTGAGGTATTCATTGAGGTGGAAAAATACATAAGAAAATTGAACATTAAGAAACATTTTGCACAACAGACCATCACTTCTCCTATAGCGAGCGATGACATCTTCGTGCACACAGGGCTTAAGAACAATTCAGTTTTCAATCCCAAAAAGGGAACCCACCATCATGTGGAGGTTTTTAAAAACATGATCCAAGAAGACATCAAAAATCTTGAGGTCAATAAAAACAAAACAGATGGTAGAATAAAAGAAGGCATTAAGAAATTAGAAGAAAACAAGAATATTATCATACGCCCCGCGGACAAAGGGGGGGGTGTAGTAGTGCTAACAAAGGAGTATTACTACGGGGAAATTCAAAAACTAGTAGGAGATGAAGCTACTTATAAACTTCTTAAAGGGGATCCCCTATCAAAACTTAAGGAGCAATTACTGTTATGGACATCAGAAGGTACAGCGAAATCTATATTGACCAAAAAGGAAGCCTTATATCTAGTTCCCAATGCACCGAGGACTCCAGTATTATACATAGTTCCTAAGGTGCACAAAGACAAAATCAACCCACCAGGGAGGCCCATAATTAGTGGGATTGGATCTTTATATTCCAGGATTGGGGAATATCTAGACACATTCCTACAGCCATTGGTCATACAAGGCAAATCTTATTTGAAAGACAGTCGAGAATTGATCAAATCCCTATCCTCCCTGAGGGTTACAGAAAACACCTGGCTGGTTACAGTTGATGTTGAGTCACTGTATACCAATATCCGACAGGATGATGCCATAGAAGCAGTAACCCTGGCACTCAATACTGACCCCAGGCTTCCGGACATTCAGGTCAAATTTCTTGTGGATGGACTCCAGCAGGCAATGGGGAACAATTACTTCTGGGCCTTAGGATCATTCTTTAATCAAATCAAGGGAGTGGCTATGGGGGCTCGCTATGCCCCCAGTGTGGCAAACCTAGTATTGAATAAGTGGGAAGAAGAAACCATCTATCAACAAAACCACATATCACTCATCTATTATATGAGGTACATAGATGACATTATTCTTATGTGGGAAGGTACCTGGGCTACCTTGGAAATGTTCTTAAATGGATTGAATACCAACCAGTACGGACTTAAATTCACAGCGACATCAAGTCTGGTTTCAATCAATTATTTAGATCTCATTTTAACTAAGAATGGCAACAAAATTAATACTCGCACGTATTTTAAAAGTACGGATAGAAATGCGTTTGTGCCAGTGAATAGCTGTCACCATCCCAAATGGTTAAGCACCATTCCGAAAGGACAATACATGCGACTGCGTCGGAATTGTGACACCATCTCTGATTTTCAATCACAATCTTTGACCTTAACAGAAAAATTCAAAGAAAAGGGCTACCATCCTAAAATTCTAGAAAAAGCAATATCGGAAGTAGCAAATATGAATAGAGAACAACTTCTGATTTCCAAGAAGAAGCCCCCTTTCTCAGGAGAATTAGCTTTCTTCTCAGGTTTTCACCGACAATATCAGAGCATTGAGAAAATTTTCAACAAGCATTGGCCCATCTTGCTCAAAGATAATGACTTAGCTGCACTACTACCCCCCAAACCAAAATTTGTATACAGACGGGCACCAGGGCTGAGAAATATAATTGCCCCAAACATACCGGACCCACCACCCAAACCTCTCACTTTTCTTGATGGAACAGGATTCCATTACTGCACCAGGTGCAAATCATGCAAAAGCACCATTAGAAAAAGCAGAAAGATTACAAAATTTAAGTCTAACACAACCCAAAGTGAGTACACAGTGAAACCACTTATCACATGCGATTCACATCATGTTACTTACTTACTTGAGTGTACATGCCCGCTACAATATGTGGGCCGCACTACTAGGAAATTGAGAATAAGGATCAATGAACACGTGGCTAACATTAAGAGCGGTTTTCCGAATCATAGTGTGTCCCGACATTTTGATGAATGCCATGGTAGGGATCCTAGCCAACTTACATTTGTGGGCATTGACAAAGTAACTGGCCATTGGAGAGGTACCAATATGACACAGGCAGTCTCTCAGAATGAGACCATGTGGATTCACCGTTTGGGGACGATGCATCCGCATGGCCTCAACATTGGATTGGACCTCAACTGTTTCCTCACTAACTATTAACTAGGGTGTTGAGTTTTTATTCATAGTGCATAAAATCCCCTTTTTAGTGAATATTTGGGGAAATTTTTCTCAAAGGATTTTTTTAAATATTTACTATCACTTGATATAGCAATTATATTGATTTTAATATTAATATTTTTAATTGAATTATTATTGTTTACATGCTCTTGTAAATGTGTTTTATTATCTTATTCATCTATGTGGGCTTTTAGGGATTAATGGGTGGATACATTTACTCCTATTTTTTCCATCAATTCATTCATCCATATATGTCCGTTCCATTTGCATATTAGATTTGGACGCATGCCATTGTTGCCAGTATCGTTTTATACTTGTATTATTGCCTTTTTATCTGTATGTAGCCAAATATTGATACTATGGGCATAATTTTCAAGTCTATGTATTGTATGGGCAGTCCCACGGCACTGAACCCGTTACTGAGGCTGAATCCGGTGATTTCCGCCCATACCAATTGATGGACATATATAAACTACTATCTAGCGTGGTTGGGCACGCCTCCTGAAGACGATTCACAACGAAACGTACGTCGGGGCGGCACTCAACCACGCACGAAACGTCACTTCCTGCCAACGCTGGTTCCGGACATTGCCGAGGTGGAACGCACGCTCCACCGATGAGAGGTCGAAACAGCGGTATACACTCGTGGTATACATTGTGACACACCAACCCTACGCGCTACAGCCTCAGTGCCGGGTCACAGGCACTCCTTATGGTAGGCGGCCATTTGGCTCCTTTTATGTTAAGCCTTTTTAATTTTAATAAACCTACTACACTATATTGGCACCATTCTGTCTTTCATGTTATATATTGGGACGTCCAAGACTGGTATTCACATCCTTGCTAGGATACAGCAGACTCTACAAAGTGATCCTGTTTTAAGCTATATATGTCTCCTTGTTTGATACCAAACTACGGGACATATCCATCTGGTAAGGAGCCATTTCACTTATCCACTTCGGGTGTTTGGTCATATGGTGAAGGTGGAATACATTGGAAGCACTATTTTCTTCAGTTTTTTCCTCTGAGGATCTGCTTTGGGACGTTTTTCTCTTTTTTGTTTTTGTTCACCATCACTGGACTAATTCACTTGAGCCCAGTTCTTACCAAGTTCATTACTATGGGTATCTGGGCTTGATCTCACATTCAATCAAGTGCACATGGACTTTAATGTTAGATGTATCATTATTCACAGGTGTTTCACATATTTATATATATACACAGTTTTTATTATATAAATATTAATTTATAGCGCACCCATCCCCCACTTATTTCCAACCGCATGTAAACGCATGAAAACACAAGTAATCACGGTGTGCAAATGCAGCTGATCGCTATGCCTGGAGTGTTGATTTTCAGATAAAATATTCATGCTTTTATCTGCGGCAAAACACCCGCCCGTGTGAAAGGCGCCTAATTAAACAGCACTAGCCGATCTTAAACAAAGTTCATGATTCTGGAGATGGGTTTCGCTGTGTGCTAGTGCCAAGTCATAGTCCTTAGGATCACTCTGCCAGGAGGTGAGTTACCCGGGGTTCAGTAGCAGCTGTAGCAGGTAGTAATAATACAGAAGCTTAGTCAGTAAACAAGCCAAAGATCAGTAACAAGTGGTAAAACGTTGGGATCAAGTGGAAGCATAGTTGAGAAACAAGCAAAAGGTCAGTAACAAATGTTGAAGAAAAAAGAAAAAGAAAAAACTGCGCTATAAACCAAACATGTATGTATAACTGTGGTAAGTATCAGATTCACGTTAAAATGTGAAAATAAAGTGAAAAAATATATATAAGAATATATTTTTAAATACACTGTGTATAGTGTTAAACCAAATAAAATAAAAGTCCAAATGCCAGCAAATAATGACAGCAAAGATGAAAGTTCTGGTAAGTGGCTAACAGCAGCAAATCCTCAGTGGTAGAGGTGTTGGAAGAAAGCCTTTGGTATTACCCGATGACACACGTGCACCTCCACCAGATAAACAGGCCTGCTTACCAGAACGCAGCCTATGATAAGCCTTACGATCAATCAAACTCCTGGATGATGTTATTCAAGCAGCAGGGAAGTGGGTATAGGGTATTCCAAATGAATGAAGAACGATCACCTCAGTATCAACGAATACCTCATGCAGTACCGAAGAAAAGAATACTCACATAGCATAATACTGTATGCAAATGTTTAAAGTGGAAGTAAACCCATGGATTTAACAGTTAAATTTATGGCATGTGCCAGAAATGTAACTGTTTCATTGGTTGTGCTCTCTACCAAACTGTCAAACTATCCAATGACTGGTGTCATAACTAATCACATGTGCAGCACTATGGCAGTTGAAGATTAAACAGAGGCCAAGATGGCAGCTTCCTTGGCTGAAAATTATAGGAGGGTTGACTTCCACTTTAATATAAAAACAACCAGATATAATCACAAACATCTGACTAAAAACACAGTTAAAACAATAGAGGACAAGCCGGCAGGCGTGCGGACACCCGTCCTATGGGCGATGACGTCAGCGTGTCAAACTCCCTAACAAATGTTATCGAAGATAAGGACAGCTGCAGGTATGCAAGGAGCAAGATATCAGCTAGAGAGAGCACACAAATCTGGCACAAAGGAATTGCAGAGATGTGGCTTAAATAGGAAGTTCATGGGAGGAACAACAAGTTCAAAGTTCACCAGAAACAGGATACAAGGCAAGATTGTCCAACGGATCAGAATAACAGCTGTACAGCATCTCAGGTGGCATCTCAGGTGGCACAGTGAGAAGAGTTACAGCCAGACACCACAGAGGTCCCAGGATTAGATCCAGACACTGAGAAGGTGTTATTGAACAGTGCAATACTCACAGACATGGGGCCAGATTCACAACCAGCGGCGCAAATTAAGTTACTCAAAACGTATGTCATTTAAGTTCTGGCGCCTTCATTTTTTACCGTAAGTGCCGTATTCACAGCGCATTTGCGGCCCAAATTGCGCAAGCATAACTTAAATCCCGAGGCGTAAGGCGGGATTATTGCAAGTGGGAAGGAAGTGGGCGTGACCCCCATGCAAATGAAGTGCTGGCCGCACTGCGCATGTGCGCACGAATCAGCACCTCACTGGGCATGTGCAGAACTTGGCTCGGTGCAATCAGTGAGATAGGAAAAAGGCCAAGTGTACTTAGTTTGAGAATCGCCCAGTGTATAAATAGCCCCACACAAACACACTTCCCTTGCAAAAGTACATTCCTGTGTTCCCCTTTCCTAGAGCAAGTTGCTTCTGCTCTGTCGTCTGTTGGTGTGTGTTGGTGAGTTTTGTGTTAGTTAAAAGATTTGGAGGAGTAGTAGAGTGTAGTAGTTGTGTGTTTTTTCTGATTGTATTTTCTGTTTGTTTTTTCTGATTGTTTTTTTCTGAGTGTATTTTCTGTGTGTTTTTTCTGAGTTTGTTTTTGAATTTGTAGTAGCTGTCTGCTTGTGTGGTTTGATCTTTGTGTTTGTTTGTTGTGTGAGTATTTTTGTTTGTTTGTTGTGTGAGTATTTTTGTTTGTTTGTTGTGTGAGTATTTTTGTTTGTTGTGTGAGTATTTTTGTTTGTTTGTTGTGTGAGTATTTCTGTTTGTTTGTTGTGTGAGTATTTGTGTTTGTTTGTTGGGTTTGTTTTTTGTTGGTGCTGAGTGGTGGGTATTATGGCACCAAAGCGCAGGAAGCTAAATTTTTCGAGCATCGAGAAGCAGATACTTGCTCGGGGCATCGCCCAATATGGGCGTTATTTACATGGCCCTGAGAGCCGGAACACCACCCCAGCCAGGAGGAAGGAGATGATCCAGAAAATCACGGATCAGATCAATGCGGTGGGGGGGGGAGACGAGGACCCCCAGTGGGATACAAAAGAAGATAAATTATCTTAAGAGCCTGGTCCGTGAGACGATGGCCAAGATCAATGCCCATGCCAGGGGCACTGGAGGAGGCGCACCCTGCCCCATCAGGCTGAGTGAGGAGGAATGGGCAGTGGCCCGGTGTTTCCACCCACAGCAGGTGGTGGGCCTGCCTGGCTATCAATCTGATTCTCCTGTGAGGACAGGTAAGTTTTGGCTTTTTCTATCTGGTGATTAGCATCTGTGCGTGGGGGAAGAGAAGATGTGCCAAGTGTGTGGATCCTCCAACCTGTGATTGTTTTGTGTCCTCCACAGATGGCCAGGAGATTGCTGGCCCATCAGGCCAGGAGGTTGCTGGGCCATCAGGCCAGGATGCACCATCCCCTGGACAAGAGGCTGCTGAGGAGTCCCAAGAAGGGCAGGAGTCCCCAGGGGAGGGGAGTGGCCACACCTCCCCTCATGAGGAGGTTGAGGGGGAGGATGATCAGGGGGTGAAGGATGAAGATATGGACATTGCCAGGCATGTCCTTTTGGCCTTGAATTTGTTGACCCGTGAGGCTACCCCTGAGGCTGGCAGCAGTCAGGCCACCATCAGGGGTAGCCTCTCCCACTCCTCCCCCAACAGGCCTCAACCCACAAGGGTATCTCTCTCCCCTCCTCCCAGGCCACAAGACACGGCTGCAGGCAGGATGGCGACCCATGAGACCAGGGGGGTGGCCGAGCGTCTGTCGGCCAGTCTGCAGAGGGACAATGCCCGGCAGACCCGCAATCTGGCTCAGATCAAGCAGACTTTGAGCCAGATGGAGGTCAGCCTGGGTTCAATGAAGGAGTCACTCACTGATGTGGCCACAAACTCCTTGGCGGTCATCACATGCTTGTGTGACCTGCAGACCGCCACAACAGGCGTGGCCCAGGAGGTGAGTGCCCTGACCCAGGCTGTCCAGGACAATACCCGGGCTGTCCAGTACAATACCCGGGCTGGCCAGGCCAATACGGCTGCCCTCACAATCTGTCTCACCAGGATAGCAGTGGCCTTGGAGGGCAGGCCAGCAAGTGGACAGTCACCAGGGGAGGATCCTCCTTCCCCTGCTCACCCACCCCCCCAGGATGATCCTCCTTCCCCTGCTCACACCCCCCCAGGAGGCTCCTCTGGTTGGCCGTTGCCGTGCCCGTGGGCGGCCCAGGCGTAGCTTACACCGCCACCGTTAATTTTTGCGGGGTACTTTTGTTTTTTTATTTTTATTATTTTTTTTGGTATAATGTACTTATGATTTGTTTAATGTGTGTGAATGATGTATGAATGTGGGGGGTGACATTCCTGATTAAATAAGGGTGTCACCCTCAGTTTTGGTGGAGTAGGGATCCCCAGGACCAGGGAGAAGTGATCCCAGGTCCATGTGAATGGTGTATGAATGCACAGTGACATAATTGGAGCCGTGGCATGGCGTTACTGCTCACAAGTACCATTGGGGGGGTACTTGGATCTAATCCAATTAGATGTGCATGTGATGTGTCTGTGCTAGGGACCACAGTGGTGTGCATTCATGCATTCTCATTGTGACAAAATTAATGTGTGTGTTTACTGTGCAAAGATGCATTCTGGGAGGCGTCTCCTGGCTGCTGTTCCCTCAGAAGAGGGGGTACCCTTGGTTACTAAAGTCACTAGTCTAGCTATGCGCATGGATGCCCCTGGCATGTTGGCATACAGATTGTTGTCCTGAAAGTGTGTGTGCTCAGCTCTTCCCTAATGGTGGTGCTTTAGCTGACATTTACACGGCAGGTGTAAAATTAGGGCACCTTTTATAAAGTGTAATTTTACACCATGAAACTAACAGAAGCGCACAGGGCGTAATCTACGCCGCACACACTTAATTTTGTGGATCGCCTTATCTCCCTCATTTGCATCTTTGCCTATCAAAACAGCGGTGTGTCTAGCGTATTTTGCGCTCGAAGAAGCGCCGGTGTAATTTTTTTAGGTAGGACGGAAAAAAATGGATTTCAGGCGTAACTCGTTTTAAGGATCAGGCACAAAAATACGCGCGGCGCATTTTTCAATTACGCCGCGCAGTTAAGTCGGCGCAAGTGCTTTGTGAATCTGGCCCATGGTTAGCAACCAGGTATTCTGGCATCACATATGTTCCATGTGTAAGACCTTGTGTTCACATGGGCATACTTAAGTGCACACCAATGCGAAGGCCATCGTTACCCACATGGGATGCACAGATGTTCCATGCATTCATGTGCAGGCTGTGCCATTTATGTCAGTTGGGATGCAAGTCAGATTGATGTACACTTAACTACATCCAAGTGAATGAGGCCTAATTCATTTTTTAGATTTTACATTTAGCCTAGCTTAAATATAGCAGTAGCAGAACCCATTCTGATTTACTTCACATAATATATATATATATATATATATATATATATATATATATATATATATATATATATATATATATATATATATATATATATATATATATATATGTATATATATATATATATATATATATATATATATATATATATATATATATACTGTAGGTAGTTTTGGCTTTGACACTTGATTATTTTATCTTGCAGTAAAAGGCCTGATTTGAGTGGTGGAAGTAGTTGCCCCACCAGATCTAAAAGCTATATTACTGTATACCCCTTCAAAATAAATAAATAAATACTTTTGATTTCTTATCTTTTATAAAAAGAAAATAAAATCAACTCACCTACAGGACGTTCGTTCCGCCACCCTAACTTGGCGACACCTTGCACTTTGCTTTGTCTTACACCTTGACAGTTTTTACTAACTATTGTTACGCTGGGAATTCTATAGTTTATTACTTGTATAGCTTTTGTAGCGGATGTCGTAGTCCCACTGCACCTCCCATTTGATCCTCGAGTGCCCGGTATTGTTGATCGGACATTCTTTGGACCAACTGTACCCACTGGCTGGTGAGTTTTAACTACCCCCTGGATACACGCTCCACATAGCCACCCTCCCTCTTCTTCAACCAGTGCTTCTCACACTCCCTCCTACTATCAGGAACTACCTACGCTGCCAGCCTCAGACTGGGTTTATCTCTTTCAGACAAACGGGTGACAACATCCGTCATGCTACCCTCCTAGCCCACACGGCACGAACTGGCTGCAACCCTGCCTGCTTCCTCTCCATTGATACAGAAGGTATTCGACTCGTTATCTTGGCCTTATCTTAAATCCATCCTTACCAGTGGGGATATGGAACACAATTCCTATGATGGATCTCTGTATCAAAATCCAAAAGCATATGTATCCTACTCCGTTCTGACCCCTTTGTCATTGAAAGAGGAACCCAGCAGGGGTGGCCCCTATCCTCTCTTCTCTTTGTCTTGACAACCCCTAGCCCAGCTCATACGCTCCAATCTGAATATTAAAGGCCTAGAACTAGGTGGTCACCAGCATAAAATTATGCATGTTTGCCGACGATGTCCTGATATTCCTCACTTCACCCTTAATATCAGCTCCAAACATCATCGACACCCTTACTAAATTTGGACTAATATCTGACCTCAAAATAAATCCTCATAAATCTAAAACCCTAAAGATTTCACTACCGCCTGACCTACAGACACATCTACAGGACTCCCTCCCATTTATCTGTTCGACAACACATATTGCCTACCTTGAAATCACATTTACAGCAAATCCAGCGAATCTATGCATGGCAAATTACCCACCTATGCTGACTCAACTCACCACCCTAATGAAGAACTGGTCTTCCCTGCCATTAGCATTGATGGGCAGAATCACAGTGGTCAAGATGTCTATACTGCCTAAGATCCTATATCTTTTTAGAATGCTCCCGATACAGGTCCCAGCATACTTCCTACGAATTCAAAGCCTCACAATTAATTTGGGGCAAACTTAAACCCCGTCTACCACAACCTACTCTGTATACACCCCGAATCCGGGAAGGGCTACATTTTCCCAATTTCTCCAAATATTACTATGCCACCCAACTAGCGCAACTACCCAAATACCACACCACTAAGGAAATTCCCCTTTGGGTCGCGATCAAGATGGTTGACTGTGACTCCAATATCAACAAAATTCCCTCCTCTCCTTTCTGAGCAACACCTATTTACACCTATTTATACCCAGCTTGGTCATCTCAATCCTCCTTCTCCACATGGTCTAATGCAGGATTAATATGGGCCTATCAGTTCTACCACTCCTATGACACCTTTTCCTACACTTCGTGAAACATATGATCTACCACATAAGGAAACTTTTAGATACCTACAAATAAAACACTTCCTGTCCCAAAATGCTCCCACAAACTCAACGACTCCGGACTTCACAACCTTTGCGCAAATTTGCAAATCCGACCCTTACAGACATGGACTCATCTCAGATTTGTATGCCCAGTTACTCTCACACACAACTTCTTCACCTCCATCCTACACTATTAAATGGGAGACTGACCTAAACCTCCAATTAGACACATTGGACTGGGCTCAAATCTGTCAGGCTACCAAATCAGCCACACCAAACATAGCGGCCCTTGAAACCAGTTACAAGGTACTTACCAGATGGTACCTGGTCCCCGCCAGGATATCAAAAATCCTCCCCCAATACCCCTCCTACTGCTTCTGAGGCTGTAGCGACCCAGGTACACATCTACACATCCGGTGGAACTGTCCCATAGACCACGCCTTTTGGTCAGAAATGTTCAACATTCTCTCTACCATGTTCAAAATCACTTTGCCACCTACCCAACGATAGCACTCCTGAATAGCAAACCACAAGCCATAACACACCGTCAATGAAAACTCCTACTCCTTGTAACCACGGCAGCAAGCAAAACAAACCATTCTGAAAGCCTGAAAATCAACCACACTATATCAGTGTTAGGACCTGGGCTTGAACCTGGGACCTCTGGTGTGTCTGATGGTGAAACTGCTTGCTGAGCCACCTGGAATGCTGAACAGGCAATAATCCACGCCAAAACAGAGGCAATCTTTATAGATAAACTATCCAAATTTGAATCACTGTGGCTCTCATGGATCGGATACCACCAGGTTTTGATTGCTCACTTCTATTACCCTGAACGTGCATACCACCCATACACTACTACCCATACACCATACATTGTTCGCTGAACCACTGATACCCTCTGGAGAAGCCTCCTTTCCTCCATCTTCCTTTCAAACCTCATCCCCCTTTTTTTTCTTCCCCCCAACCCACCTGATATACCTTTTTGTTCTCAAACTTCACACTACCTGTGACCTAAGACAATAACAGTCATCTACACATAGTTCAATGACAAACTTACAATGGGGACACTTGGGATAGTGAGGACTATTGATCCTCTCCCCAGGATAAGCCAAGCCACATAGCTGGATCTTGGCTCTGGAAAAAGTACATACCTCCCCCAACAATAGCCTGCAAAACATGTGAAAGACGACAAAAGCTCCATCTGCTGGCTGCTTTTAGTCCTGGCCAAAAAAAAAATAAAAAAAAATCATATGCAGAACTAGAATACATTTACTATTAAATATATATTTTTTAACTAAGGATGTAATTACCTGCCTTGATATCAGCTTCCTGTAACCCCCTGTACAATAATGGAAGAGGTAGGGTCAGTACTCTAACCAGGAAAATGTTCAAACATAGGGATGAGTGTGTAGCTGCTCCTTCATGTGTATCTCAATTGTATTTAACTGTTTTCCCACAGTTCAGCTTAAATGTCAGTTCATAACTGGTGGATTATTTTGGGTAAAATGCTGGAAAATCACTGCCCAGTCTTATCTCTGCATTGCTATCAGAGTTGATTTGTTTTATCTGCTAAGTTTTATAACTTCTCGGTAGTTAAATTAGTAACAATGCAATACAGAATTGCAGTATAGCTTAAAAATTTATGTTGGAACAATATATTGACCAGCTAAACAGCGTGAATACAGTTTGCTGATTTTAACTGCTGAAGAGGGATTTAGTCACAAAATTAATCAATATCATTTGCTGCCATATGTAATTTTGTTACCATGGTTATCCATCACATTTACTCACAATGACAAGTTGCCTCAGAATTATTTTCTGAAGCAATGTAAGGTGTAAAATTGTTAAATGTCTTTTTCCAAATCTGTAGACAATAATTTTGTTATAACAAAAGGCAAAGACATGCAAGTATATAATGTGACTTCTTAAAATGGTTTAGTGTTTTTTTTTTAACTCAATGCATTTTCTGCATCAAAGTAAAACACCCCCCACTGCTTGTTGCCCCTCCATCCCTAAACACCTACCTGCCTCCTATTACAATCCAGCACTGATCCCAGCTGCAGCCCGCTGTCCTCTTTTTCCAGTCAGACTTCTGGAGTGAGAGGGGCTTGGACTTACCAGTGTTGTGTGTGTCTATGAATGCACAGAGCCCAGTTGGGAGCATGCCCGGAGCTTTTACAGAGGGCACCTGGAGGAGAAGAGAATGGGACATCCCCAGTGGGGAACTCCAGAAGAGGAGGTAAAAGACTTCTCTGAGCAATATCATCGCACATAGCAAGTAAGTATAACCTATTTTTTATTTTAAGAAAAAAAAATGACTTTATTTTCAATTTAAATTAATTGTAAAGGTTTTTGAACCTAAAGCATGAACAAAAAAAATATCTTAAGTGTAACTCCACTTTTATTGAGAAAAAAACATTCCCCTCTGGGTAATCTATTGCACGGAGTATAACACACTTTGTTGCAGGTTCCTACCATTTTTTATTCTGAAGAAATCCATGTGGTTTCATAATTAACTGTCAGGTGAGCAGCTACTGCGCCCTATTTACTTACCTGAGCCCCATCTCTCCCCAGCAATGTGCACGAATGCCTAAGCCATCCGGGACACTCCTCCTGATTGGCTGAGACACAGCAGTGGCACCATTGGCTCCCATGCCTGTCAAGCAAAGTCAGTCAGCCAATCAAGGGAGAGAGGAATGGACACATGGAGCTGTGACTCTGCTCCAGTGACCCCCTAGCAAGCTGCTTGCTGTGGGAGCACTCCGTAGGAGGGAGGGGCTAGGTGCAGCATAGAGGGACCCAAGAAGAGGAGGATCCAGGCTTCTCTGTGCATAACCAACTGCACAGAGGAGGTAAGTATAACATGTTTGTTTATTTTTTTTTGTTTTGTTTTTAAAACAAACCTTTACAATCACTTTAAGATAGAGTTAATCCCTTTTACTGAAATCTTGTTTTATTTCACACAGCATCAGTCACTGATCCAGAGAGCTGTTCTTCAATAGAAAACTTAAGGAAACATTACAATGGAGCTAAATTTAGAAAACCCACTCAGTTACATAACACTGATTTTTATAAAATACTATGATGTTTGGTTTGACACTTTTTTCATTTTGTTTCTAGGCAGGCATGCTATACCTTGGTATATGATGTAGACAGACAGACAGACAGATTTTTTGCTTTTAACTTTTGCAGGAAAATAGCTATATATTTTATCTGAACTTGTAATACATCGAAAAAGGTGTGAGCAGGTCTTACAGAAACCTATATTAAGAGCCGAACGTACTGCGCATGCTCCGTTTTGAAATTTCCCGCCGTGCATTGCGCGAAATGATGTTGTCCCGACTTAATGTTTTGAACGGCGACATGCGTTACGTACTTTCGTATTCCCGGACGACTTACGCAAAAAAAAAAAATTGAAATTCGACGCAGGAACGCCGGCCGTACTTTAACATGGGCTGTCTAATTTTACACCACCTAAATAGCAATCGCAACTTTACGACGGGAAAAGCCGACTAGCGACGACGTAAGAGAATGCGACGAACGCGCTTACCTTCGTGGATCGCCGTAAACAGCTAATTAGCATAACCAACGCGGAAAACGACGCGAACTCCACCCAGCGGGCACCGAAATATTGCATCCTAAGATCCGAAGGCGTACGAAGCCGTACGCCTGTCGGATCTTAGCCAAATGCCGTCGTATATTTGTTTGAGAATTCCAAATAAAGATACGACGCAGCAAATTTGAAAGTACGCCGGAGTATCAGCAGATACTCCGGCGTACCTTTTCTGTGAATCTGGCCCCCTATTTCTCTTGGCAAAGGTTCTATGTCAGCTTTTCTCAATATTTTTCCCCCAGATGAACCCCCTAAATGATTTCTAGGTCTCAGGAAACCCTTACTGAAGGCAATTTATCAAGGGAGTTAATGGGGAAAATGCCATTTACATTGGTGGTCAGTAGAAAGAATGCAACTGTACTGTTCTAAATCAATGCCACTTTATGTATTTACCTCCCTAGATCCAATCTGTCTAGACAGTATGGACACCTACCGGCACCATTCATAAGCAGCTTAGCGCTTCAAAAAGACTGAAAAGTTGAATCCAACACAATTTTACGTAATTATTATAGTACAGGGGTTTATCCCGTCTTTTTAAGTGCAATAAGAGAAGAAAGAACCCACATCACATAGTAAACAAGTTGTAGTGACCCAAACTGCCCCTAGAGTTCAGCATACTACAGAACAAAAAAAAAACGAATACAGTTCAATACGGCAAAGAAAAAGTTAAATAGCTGAGACAGAACAGAAACCCTAAAGCCTAGTACACACTATCATCTTTGTTTAGTACACACTATCATCTTTTTTTTTGTTCAACCCAGTGGACTGAATGAAAAAAAAAACTGAAGAGCTCCGGAGGAGATCCTGTACTAACAATCCAATGTTAGTATAGCGATCTTCCGGCAGAGCTATTGTGTTCTGACAGGGGCACCGGTCAGTGCTTTCAGCCATTCGCTGAGAACGCTGATCGGATGTCGATTGACAGACCTTTTTTTCAGTCAGGCCCCTTTGACAGAAGCCAGACGTTTGGTCAGTTTCTACTGATCCGGTCGATACTGCCCTATATGTTATTGTTTGATGTGTATAGGGCTTTACAGTGGCAGTCTGACAGCCACCTTTACAGACAGCTTAAAAATATAATTGGGGTCATTCTGCTGGCTCTGCCAAGTGTCATTGACCCCTGGAATTATGCAATCACCATAACATTGGAGGTTAATCAGCCACAGCTCAAGGAAACCCTAGCAGTCTCTAGCTGAGAATTGTTGCTCTATGTATATCTGTTTCTGATCCTTATGTTTAACTTAAAGTGGATGTAACCCCAATTTTGTTCAGTGAAATAAAACGGACTTACAGAGAAAAACCGTGCCCCCTTGCTGTGAGTGACAGGTTATTTACATATCTCATGCACTAGCCTGGAGACAAGCATTATTTTTTAATTCCCACCCCCACTCTTTTTCTGAAGTCATGTGGTTACTTTTCTGGATTTTGACTGGATGTTAGTGATCATAGCAGAATTTAGTGTAAGGAATACACAGGAAAAAATGCATGTTGACAAGGGGAGTGTAGAGGAGGGCGGGGAGTCTACTGACATCACGACTCCACCCACGGAGCTTCAGACAACAGATCTACCCACAGAATCTGCAGTTTTTCAGTTCTTATACAGACAGAGGGGAGACATTTGACAGGTAAGGATACATGCAGGAGGCATCTATATCCTTATAGATCAGCACTATGGCAGTAGTTTAGAAAGGATGAGAGTGGGTTTACATCCACTTTAATATTGACAGTCTAATGACATTCTAAAGATAATAAACAGTGGGTTTGCAGGCAGCAAAGGTACACAAAAGTTAAAAGAAATGACCCATCACTTGTTTTTTTTAAATGGAGATATAGGGCCAGATTCACGTAGGTGAGCGGTGGCGTAACGTATCGTATCGTAGATACGTTACACCGCCACAAGTTTTCATCGCAAGTGCCTGATTCACAAAGCACTTGCGATGAAAACTACGCTGGCAGCCTCCGGCGCAAGGCGGGCCAATTCAAATGGGCGTGTGCCATTTAAATTTGGCGCGCTCCCGCGCCGGACCTACTGCGCATGCTCAGTTTCGCAATTCCCGTCGTGCTTTGCGGGCCGTGACGTCATTTTTTCGCGTAGCGTACTTCCGTATTCCGACGTGTTACGAAAACGACGTTAAATTAAAAATTTTGACGCGGGAACGACGGCCATACTTTAGACAGCAATATGATTGCTGACTAAAGTTAGGGCACCCAAAACGACGACTAACTTTGCGACGGGAAACTAGACCTGCGGCGACGTAGCGAACGCAAAAATCCGTTGTGGATCGCCGTAACTCCTAATTTGCATACCCGACACTGGTTTACAACGCGAACTCCCCCCAGCGGCGGCCGCGGTACTGCATCCTAAGATCCGACAGTGTAAAACAATTACACCTGTTGGATCTTCTGGCTATCTATGCGTAACTGATTCTAGGAATCAGTCGCATAGATAGAAACAGAGATACGACGGCGTATCAGGAGATACGCCGTCGTATCCCTTTTGTGAATCTGGCCCATAATTCTTCATCTAAGTTACTCAACCAGGTATTAGTTCTAGAATAGCAGTGGCACTGCAGGTTCAAATCCATTTTAAACAGTAATATGTAATAGTAGGTTGCACTGCTGTATCTAGGTGAAGGAAAACCTATGGAAATTACATTTTTGTTTCCACTGTTACAGCCATGAGCTAGTTAATATTACAGCCACAAAACAGGGTCTCAGCCTAAAATGAAGCTGAGGATGTATAATTAGCAATCAGCAAGAGAGGTTTAGTTATTGTGCTGCAGCTCTTAAAAAAGCTCTGCATATCTGCAGAAGCTCAAATTAAGCCATTCTCAGTTATATGAACCATGTATTTCTTTGTAGTCATGATAAGAAAGGCAGATGTATTATTGCCTAATGCTGGTAAAATTGATTTTGTTAATGAATGTGGTCTCCAGTATCAATCTCCTATCCTCTGTATCCCATCTCTTTCTCTCTCTTCTTTGTGCTTCTTTCCATAAATGACTATTTGTAATCATTACGCTAGTCCAGTCCACTCTGGTTTTACTCTTACTTTGGATTTATGCATACATAGTACAATATAATACAATATGAAATAAGCTGCAGGGGGTAGGCTTTTGTCTTGTGCGTTATAAAGGATTATAGATTTTTAACAATGCTAAATTGAAAGATCCAAGTTATTTTTCAGGCAAATCAGTATTTTTCTTCACAGTCATGCGGAACAAACATCAGACATTTTTCTAAAGGGAGCATTATAAACTTTAATGAGTTGCAACCTCTGCCATAAAATAAAAGGAAATTCTTATTGTAGAATATCTGGGAGGGAGCACAGTTGGTTATGGGCAGATATTGCAGACCCAGGGTCACCTCTTAACATCAGTTTTTCTGCCAACATGCTTTTTTCTCTGCAATCCTAAAATAACCTTAGGCCCCTTTCACATTGGAGCTGGAGCCGCGGTGGCGGTATAGCGCCGCTAAAAATAGCCGGGATAGCTATACCGCCGGGATTGCCGAGGGAATCGGCCGCTAGCGGTGCGGTATTAACCCCCGCTAACGGCCGGAAAAAGGGTTAACACCGCCCGCAATGCGCCTCTGCAGAAGTTTCCCATTGTTTCAAATGGGAAGGAGCGGTATACATGCCGCTGCTCTCACCGCTCCAAAGATGCTGCTGACAGGAGATTTTTTTCTCTCCCGCCAGCGCATCGCCTCAGGCCCCATACACACGAGAGGATTTATCCGCAGATACGGTCCAGCGGACCGTATCCGCGGATAAATCCTCTCGAGGATTTCAGAAGATTTCTATGCGATGGCGTGTACACACCATCGCATTGAAATCCGCGCTGAAATCCTCTGCAGATGACGTGTCGCGCCGTCGCCGCTATTATGACGCGGCGACGGGCGCGACGCTGTCATATAAGGAATTCCACGCATGCGTCAAATCATTACGACGCGTGCGGGGAATCCCTTTGGACGGATGGATCCGGTAAGTCTGTACAGACGAGCGGATCCATCCGTTGGAATGGATTCCAGCAGATAGATATTCTGTGCATGTCGACAAATATTTATCTGCTGGAAATCCATCCCAGGGGAGATTTATCTGCGGATAAAGATCCGCTGGTGTGTACACACCATAGGATCTATCCGCAGAAACCCATTTGATGGGATTTATCTGCGGATAGATTCTATGGTGTGTATGGGGCCTCAGTGTGAAAGCCCTCGGGCTTTCACATTGAGTAGGCAATGAAGGAGTTTTTCAGGCGGTTTAGCAGCGCTATTTTTAGCGCTGTAGGGTTGCCACCTCATCCCTTTAAACCCGAACACATATTAATTACACAGGTTCTGTGGTTGATTAAGGTGGTAATTAAACTCGCTTGGTGCCTTTCCTGCATTAAATTAGCCTCAGAACCTGTGTAATTCATATGTGTTCGGGTTTAAAGGGATGAGGTGGCAACCCTAGTACCGGCTGAAAAACTCCTCAGTGTGAAAGGGGTCTTATGGATTTGGGTTGGGACTAGAAAAGACAACTGAACCCTCAGGGCTGTCATCATATCATTGGGTCTTCCTATGGAATTTTGTTTTTTAGTGAGGATGAGCTGAACACCCCCCCCTCCCGGTTCGGTTCACACCAGAACAAAAAGTTTGTTTAAACACGCAAACACCATTAAAGTCTATGAGACGCGAAAAAAGAAAAATCAAAAGTGCTAATTTTAAAGGCTTATATGCACGGTATGGTCATAAAAAGTGTTTGGGGACCTGGGTCCTGCCCCAGGGGACATGTATCAATAGATTTTTTTTTTAAAAAGGCAATTTTTTCGGGAGCAGTGATTTTAATAATGCTTAAAGTGAAACAATAAAAGTGAAATATTCCTTTGAATTTCGTACCTGGGGGGTGTGTATAGTATTCCTGTAAAGTGGCGCATTTTCCTGTGTTTAGAATAGTCCCACAGCAAAATTACATTTGTAAAGGAACAAAAGTCATTTAAAACTGATCGCGGCTGTAAGGAATTGGCGGGTCTTGGCAAGACAGATACAACTCAATTGAAATAATGGCATTGGTTCCCCCCAGTCCATTACCAGGCCCTTTGGGTCTGGTATGAATATTAAGGGGAACACCAAACCAAAATGTAAAAAAAATATTGTGTGGGGGGTCCCCCAAATTCCATACCAGGTCCTTCAGGTCTGGTGTGGATATTAAGGGGAACCCTGCACCATTTTTTTTAAATAAAAAATGGTGTAGGGGTCCCCCTCAAAATCCATACCAGACCCCTTTAGGTCTGGTATGGATTTTGAGGGGAACTCTGCGCCAAGATTAAAAAAAATGGCGTAGGGGTCCCTCCAAAAATCCATACCAGACCCTTATCCGAGCATGCAACCTGGCAGGCCGCAGGAAAAGATGGAGGATGAGAGAGCTCCCCCTCCTAAACCATATGCCCTCAACATGGGGAGGATGCTTTGGGGTCTGAACGGTGACGTACATGGGTGACCCCGCCCCCTCTGATGCCACAGGGGTTTCCACGGGGGTTCAGACCTCAAAGCATCCTCCCCATGTTGAGGGCATGTGACCTGGTACGGTTCAGGAGGGGTTGCTCTCTTGTTCCCCCTCTTTTCCTATGGCCTGACAGGTTGCATGCTCGGATAAGGGTCTGGTATGGATTTTTTAAATTTTGGTTCGGTGGTTCACCTTAATATTCATACCAGACCCAAAAGGCCTGGTAATGGACTGGGGGGGGGGTGTTTCAGCGAAAACAGCCCAGAGATTGAGGAAAAAGTGCCCAATTCGGTACATCCCTTTGTCCAGCCACCATTGAAACACTTTGATGTCCATGCCCGGACTGAACTGAGGGTTGTGGACCAGGTACGAAATTTAAAGGAATATTTTACTGTTATTGTTTCACTTTAAGCATTATTAAAATCACTGCTCCTGAAAAAAACTTTCAGGAGCAGTGTCCCCTGAACTTTTTTTGCATTAATACATGTCCCCTGGGGCAGGACCCAGGTCCCCAAACACTTTTTATGACAATACCATACATATAAGCCTTTAAAATTAGCACTTTTGATTTTTCATGTTATTCTCCCATAGACTTTAACAGTGTTCCGCGACTTTTCTAATTTGCCGCGAACACCGCAAATTGTTCTCTATTGGGCGAACAGGTGCTTGGGTCATTAACTATTGCTAGTCAGTGTTTCTTCGGGCCTTAGGAGGCCACATTCCCTTAAGGGAAGAAGGACTACCAGTACTTTGTTGACTCAAGGTCTTAGTACACAATGCTATATTTCCTAGTCAAGCAACATCAAAAGTGAGCAACAGTAACTAAAAAAGAGTACCTGTAATCTTGAGGCTGGTCAGGCAGTAGGCAGTTGGCCTGGCACCGTAGAAGGAAACCTGTGCAACAGTTCAATGTCAGGACAGATTGTGGGCAAGCATGATCCAGTATACAGATCTGAGGTCAGGCCTCAGGAGACTAATCCAGAAGACATTTTAAAAGGTCAAGGACAAGGTGGGCAGCAGATAGGCATAATTCATTAAATAGTCTAAGATTAAAGCAGGCAGTGATCCAAAAGAGGAGTCAGTAGTCCAAGAGGGGTCAGCAATGTGGATTTAAAGGAAGGTAGACAGGTCAAGGACTAAGAATAGAGCCAGAAACTGGGAACACTGGCCTTGTGATGCTCAAAAAAAGAGTGCCACAGCAGCAGGGCCAATCTGGTCATAATAACGGGTAAGGAGACTACATCTCTAAATCACTCTGGTGCTTATCTGGTGGAAGGAAGTGTTCTCTTTGAAGTCACATTATCTTTAAGAAGAAGATCCTGGATTCATACATCCTCACTTGGGACTTTTTCTGGACTATTTTTTCACCTACACTTATTTTTAGGATTACTTACTAGTTCACTTAAACAGTTTGGATTACATGAATCACTTATATATCATTATTCCTTTCTATTTTTATGGTTGTAGTTTTGGTATCCATATACTTTTTCTGCACTTGCATATTTTTCATTGGGGTGTTTTTGGATATTAATTTATCAATTCCTTATATTTTGGTGTCACTATCAATTGTTTCACTTATTGATTGTTTATGCGCTGTACTTCATATTTTAACATGTGTATATCATTACAGGCTGATGCCTCATTGGTTGGCATGGCGTGGCTCTGATTGATGGGCTTCCCTTTTCCTGGTTAAGGACTGACTACATCTCCAATCCCTATACTTTGCATAAGTCAGCCCCCTTTAATGCAAATCCTTGTGACTATTCTGAGCGGGAGTTTACCTTGACCTTTTCCTGGGAAGTTGAGTATTGATTACAGGTTGGCCTCCCTTCATTGCATATCTAAACATGGGATCCTTTGAAGTAAATAAGTGTAGAACAATGAGATTTGGGTTCCACTGTTTAGATACACAAGCTTAGACACCCAATTGTCTGTCTAAGGCCCCATACACACGGTCGGTTTGGTCCGATGAGAATAAACCGAAGTTCATTTTCATAGGACCAAACCGACCGTGTGTATAGGCTATCGGTCTGGTTTCTTTCGGGCCAAAATTTCTAAACATGCTTCAAAACCGAACCGATGGACCGCTGCCCCATCGGACCAAACCGATGGTTAGTACAGAAAAGCATCGGTTCAAAACCCGCACATGCTCAGAATCAAGTAGACGCATGCTTGGAAGCATTGAACTTCGTTTTATTCAGCACGTCGTGTGTTTGACGTCACCGCGTTCTGACCCGCTCGGATTTTGGACTGATGGTGTGTACACATATCAGGCCGTACGGCCACTTTAGAGGTGAACCAATGAAAACGGTCCGACGGGTCAGTCTCATCGGTTTGGTCCGACCGTGTGTACGGGACCTAACAGACACTTCTGTGAAGCTATGTTATACACCCTACATAGATGCAAGCTAAATGAAATATGTTCATAATTACAATATTTTTCTACAGCTATTTTATGGAGATTTTATATAAGCTCATAAGGCAAGAAGCAGATTTAGATTGAGGTGAGTATTGCAGCCTAAGCTTCTTTTTTCTCTTTACCCCACCCACCATTTGGACTTTTGTGATTTTCCCATTTTTTATTTGTTCTTTTCTGTATTTTTATTAATACAGAGACTTATCAAATACTAGAGGATTATCCCCTTTTCCTCCTGCAATCACCCTTCTGGTCTTGATACTGTAGTCAAAATCTCTAATAAATGTATAATGGTCCCAGAGACAGGACAATTTACATTTTGTTTGTCATCTCCTGTTTTGTCTAAATCAGTATCCCGTCCCCTTACTTGTGGACATACCTAGAGGCGTGGCTACAACAGCGCAACACGGAAGCCTTCCTGCGTTCCACAGTCATCCATTGCTATACCAGCGTTACAAGCACTCGTGCGGCCCCTGGTGCTCAGAGGACGGCGGTGATGGCAGAGATTACAGGCTTGCTATTTTGTTCATTCCTTTTGATTTTTCTGTACGGGCATTTACATATGGGGATTGATCTCCTTTACATTGTAGGGGCTATTGTTTTAGCAATATTTCACCATTGAGTGTTTCTCTTTGCTTACATGCACCTTCAATGAGAATGACCGTTGCAGATTTTTAAGAACAGTGGAAGATGTGCCTAAGAGGATAATTATTTCTCTTGCAGGTAGTGGTAAGCCTGCACCCCATAAGGGAGCACTATCACATTGATTGGTGAATCTTGAATAAGGTATAGGGTGCACTTACGCCTTGTTTTCTGATCACCAAACACATCACCCCTGTTTCTTTATTTAAGCTCCTGTCTGGGGCTACTCACTATAACCTTTATAGCGCTGTTTTATCTTTTGAACCACGGTTCTATATTTATTTGATACTTTGTTTTATTACTTGTGGACATACCTAGAGTCCTCAATGTGGTCAGCATCTGCAAAATGTGAGTGAATTTTCTTGATGGTATTCTGACACATGAATTGTGCTTCTAAGGCCTCGTACACACGATCGGTTAAACCGATGAGAATGGTCTGATGGACCGTTTTCATCGGTCAAAACCGATCGTGTGTGGGCCCCATCGGTTATTTATCCATAGGTTAAAAAAAGCAATCTTGTTTTAAATTTAACCGATGGGTTCCTAACCAATGGGAAAAAAACGATCGTTAGTAGGCACAACCATCGGTTAAAAATCCACGCATGCTCAGAATCAAGTCGACGCATGCTTGGAAGCATTGAACTTCCTTTTTTTTCAGCACGTCGTTGTGTTTTACGTCACCGCGTTCTGACACGATAGTTTTTTTAACCGATGGTGTGTAGGCGCGATGGACCATCAGTCAGCTTCATCGGTTAACTGATGACAACGGTCTATCGGTTCGTTCTCATTGGATGGACCGATCGTGTGTACGCGGCATTAGAGTCCCAGTATCTAATAATTGATAAGTCCTAGTTAATTTGGTGAGAGAATGGCTTTGAGTACCTGGTCATGTGACTTTATGCTAATCCTAGCATGTATCCAGCTAATGATTGAATGCTCTCTGCTTCTACATATGTCAGGAAGTACAGTTTTGCAGATTGAAGGACCAAACTTTAGCTTATTTTTAATTTTACTAAAAACACCTAATAAGGTATCCCTCACCAAGACAGTGCATGGCTTTTAATGGGTCTGTAAACCCACAGACTTTTGTGAGGAGGAACAGTAAAGCACAGCCACTGTGTAGGGCTGCAAATCAATAGGCAGGGTCTGAGCATGTAATGAGAAAATGTGCCTACCCCATGTACAAATATTATAGTTTGGAGTAGAATAATTTCAGTTCTTCTCTAAGCAGAATGGCCTTGGTATCTTTCACTAGCTGGTTCTATTTTTACATAAAATGTCCCACTTATTTGAAAAAATATGTTTGAGAATGTATTGTACTGCTGTGCATTCAAGTCACACTAAATAACACATCTCTTTATACAAAGACTCTTAAAACCTATAAATCTCTATTTTCCTGCTGGAGGCTGACAGCTGCAGTGGTAAGCCTGTCCTTGCAGGATACATATTAATCACTCACACCTTCTAGCACTATGTCTTAGTACATTTCTCATAGTTTAGAAACTCATAACGGTTGAAAATTGAACTGTCCAAAGAAGATGGCAGTCAGGTTGTGGACAGGAAAAAGGAGGTTTGAAAATTCACAGTTCAGATTTCATAGTCGTTTGTATCGCAAAGCAGTAAAATAAATACGAAATCAGCTAAGGACATCTTCGCATTTTATCCTAAGCTTATTTTGTTTTATATTATTTCCGTTTCATGTGCCATTGTTATTATTTTTGTATTATTATGTATTATTATTTTCAGGAGATGGAATGCTGTGTTGCTTAAATCTTTGACATTACAACATTCCAATATATAGGATATTATTAGGTAGTATACTTTATGATTTCTCTGGCATCTATCCTAAATGTAAACAGCGCTTCTCTTTGGATTTTATATCGTCATTTCAAATCATGACTCAAGCTTTGATATAAAATGCACATTCTGTTTTGCAATATAACTTGAAAATCAGTTCATTCTTAGCGTAACATGTTGATAATGTAAAATTAAATGTATGTCACAGATACTAGAAATTAGCAAAGTTCTGAAAAGTACTATCAGTTGTGGTTGACTGATTTTTTTTTTTTTTCTTAAATTTGTGAACTTTCAAAATTTTAAAATTCCTTACCAGATTCTGAACCAGGCTCCAAAATAGTGTGCATTATAGAGCAACAGATGATGCAAAATTGTACAGAATTGTTTGTGAAGTTTCTAGACCTAGCCACCCTGCCTGATTTTATAATGGGGCCGAAAAACAGTCTGAACCATTTCTTTTGAAAATGTTACCATGGGTACTTAGATAGAAGGAAGAGACCTGGTGTCACTGTCAGGGGGAGGGCTGGCAGCCTTAGGCCTGGGGGGCAAGTCCAGTCAAGTGGCCCATTGAACCGATGAATGAGCTCACCATCCATGGCCCACCTGGTTTTTCAATGCAGCCTCACCAGTGCCCATCAGTGCAGCCAACTGCAGTGCCCATCAATGCAGCCTGATCACTGGGGCAGGTTTCATGGGGTGTATGTGGGGGGGATGGGGGGTCAGCTAGGTGTGTCATGGTCTCTCACCCTGTGATCTCAGCTCAGCAGGTCCTTGCACGCTACAGCCTCCTGGGTGGTAATGTTCCTGGACCTGGGGTCAAGTTGCAGCCAGCACCCAGCCCTGCAGCCCTGCTTCCCAGCATCCCAGCATCTCAACTCCCTGCCACGCACTGCCTGCTTCCAAGAATCCGGTCCCAGGGAGTTGTAGTTTCCTTTGTGCTGCTCTGTTTTCCACCCACCGGGAGCTTGAGCATGGACTACAACTCCCGGAATGCAACAGCTAGTGGTCAGCTGCTGTGGCTGTGGCCGTGCCCCTGGCCTGACTTCCTAGTGCAAAATAAAAAAGAAAATGGTAGAGCGCAGCAGCTGTGGGCCATCTTGAACATAAGTTAGAGCGGCCTGGGAGGCAATTGCCACCCTGCCCCCTGGCCCAGCCCTCCCCTGCTGTCAGGGAGAGAAATGCTGTTCTTCTGTTCATACAATGTATGAACAGAAGATCAGTAATTTTCCCTAGTGAGGACACCCCCCCTACAGTTAGAACACACCCAGGGAACATACTTAACCCCTTCCCCACCCCCTAGTGTTAACCCCTTCACAGCCAGTGGCATTTTTATTGTAATCCAATGCATTTTTATAGCACTGATCGCTATAAAAATGCCAATGGTCCCAAAAATGTGTCAAAAGTGTCCGAAGTGTCCGCCATAATGTCGCAGTACCGAAAAAAAATCGCTGATCGCCGCCATTACTAGTAAAAAAAAAATATTATTAAAAATGGCATAAAAATACCCCCTATTTTGTAAACGCTATAACTTTTGCGCAAACCAATCAATAAACGCTTATTGCAATTTTTTTATGAAAAATTTGTAGAAGAATACGTATCGGCCTAAACTGAGGAAAAAATATGTTTTTTTATATATTTTTGGGGGATATTTATTATAGCAAAAAGTTAAAAATATTCATTTTTTTAAAAATTGTCGCTCTATTTTTGTTTATAGCACAAAAACTAAAAACCGCAGAGGTGATCAAATATCACCAAAAGAAAGCTCTATTTGTGGGGAAAAATGGATGCCAATTTTGTTTGGGAGCCACGTTGCACGACCGCGCAATTGTCAGTTAAAGCGACGCAGTGCCGAATCGCAAAAAGTGCTCTGGTCTTTGACTAGCAATATGGTCCGGGGGTTAAGTGGTTAAAGTATGTTATTTTCAATGCTTCCATATATATATATACCAAACTTTTATAGAATGCCTCATTATAAAGATTTTATAAAATATATATTTTTATTTTTTTTTCTAAAAAAAAGTGTTATAAGAAAAGTTTCTTGCTTGCCATTGGAACCAATCAGCTTCCAATTGTCATTTCTGCAGTCTTAGTCTGGAATTAAATGAAGATTGGTTGCTGTGGGAACAAAAATATCCTTTAACACCTTTTCCCATATCATCTTTATTATTTGTTTAATTACCTATACAAATTTCTAAGTTCCACAATTCCCCCTAGATCGCTTTTTCTCAATATGGGCTCTTTGGAACCATGTGGTTCCTCCAAAGATTGCTAGGGGTTCCTGGAACATTCAGCAATAGCAGCCTGATCTCCTCCCTGGTGGTGCTTACATAGTTTTCATGCCTATTGTATATCACTTGGCAGAGACAGTGGCAAGGGACCAGTTTTCTTTCTGTAAGAAGGAAATTCGACACTGATCTTTAATATAAAGGTGCACTTTTCTCTTTACTACCAATGTAAAGGGGCACTACACGTACCACTATTTAAAGTGGTTGTAAACCCACTTTTTTTACTTTTACCTACAGGTAAGCCTATAATAAGGCCTACCTGTAGGTAAGGAGAATATCTCCTAAACGTGCACGGTTTAGGAGATATTTTCCTCGCAATGCGCCGCGGCGCAGGGGGGATCTACGGCGAAAGGACCGGCAGCCGCCGGACCTTGCCGAATTTAAATCTCCCGCGCGCACGCGCGGAAGTGACGTCATCGCCGCTCCAGCCAATCACAGCACTGGAGTGGCGATACCCGGAAGGCCCCATACACACGATAGAATCCATCCGCAGATAAATCCCAGCAAATGGGTTTCTGCGGATAGATCCTATGGTGTGTACACGCCAGCGGATGTGTTTCCGCGGAGAAATCTCCTCTGGGATGGATTCCAGCAGATCGGATATTTGCTGACATGCACAACACATCCATCTGCTGGAATCCATCCCAACGGATGGATCCGCTCGTCTGTACAGACTCACCGGATCCATCCGTCCAAAGGGATTCCCCGCACGCGTCGTAATGATTTGACGCATGCGTGGAATTCCTTATATGACAGCGTCGCGCCGTCGCCGCGTCATAATCGCGGCGACGGCGCGACACGTCATCGCCAGAGGATTTCCGCGCGGATTTCAATGCGATGGTGTGTACACTCCATCGCAGAGAAATCTGCGGAAATCTTTGAGAGGATTTATCCGTGGAAACGGTCCGCTGGACCGTATCCGCGGATAAATTCTCTCGTGTGTATGGGGCCGAAGACACGCCGAGGCAAGATGATATCTCGCCTGGCGTGAACCAGGTAAGTTCTACACACCTCGTTCCGAGGTAAGTATTTCATAATGAGCTAATATGCGGTGCATATTAGCTCATTATGACTTTTGCCTTGCAGGAGAAAAAAAATAAAAAAATTTGGTGCGGGTTTACAACCGCTTTAAATATTTTTTCACTGACCTCCAATGTATTGTGGATTTCTATAACTGACCAACAATACAAGGATGTAATACTCAAACCACCAATTCTATGGGACATTTTTGCACTGACCATCAATGTAAAGGGGGCACTATAGTGACTATCAATGTACAGAGAAATTTCTCTGCCGAACAGATAGAAACATAGCTGAGTAACGGAAAAAAATACCAAATGGTCCATTAAGCGTGCCCTTGTTTACCTACAGTATGTTTTTTCAAAATATGTTTACATTTACTTGCTGTTGACTGACCCAATACCTTTGATGGAATTCTATTGCCTTTTCAGTAAAATTATACAAACTAAAGTCATGTTGCCATGTTCTTAAGCTTAGCTCCATATAGAAATGACTGCCCTCCTTAACTTTTTCACCATGTTGTATCAAAAGTACAATGTCAGTGTATTTTTCTACTGCCTTCATCCATACCAAATTGAAAAACAACAAAAAGCTGGCTAGTACTCTTACTTAACCACAACGTCCCCCGTGTGTGTGTTTGTACATGTGTCTGTTTGTGTGTGTGCGCATCTGTCTGTATGTATGTTACTTTTAATCCTGACCCCCCTATTCCTGTACCATCAGAACTACTTTTGTAGGGCTTGTTCGAGATAGCAGCAAGGACTGCTGCTCCTCTGAAAAGCTATTTGTGTTCATATCGCTTTTCAGGGGCATTTGTCAGCCAGTGAAGAGGCATATCTTGCCTCCTCACCACCTGTTTTAAGCCTGTAAATGCAATGCACACAGTTGCAGGGTAGTTGCAGTGCAGCCCCAATCACCCTGGGTATACCTCCAGCTGCAGCCACAGCATGTTTACACCCCCAGCTGTTGCCTCTGCAGCTAAAGGGGCAAAAGTTGGGGGTGGTAAAAACAGCTCAACTATGTGGTTTTATTGCCCCTCCAGCCTGACATGTGAACAAGCTCTTGGTTCTGTGTGGATGCGTGCTGCGTGTAGGGCAGCCCATTCATTTCCCTACCCGTAGTAATGCGGGGAAAGAAGTCCCTGACCCTTTTTTTTAAATTGTGCCACAACAAAAGCAACCCATGTTTGACAATGGATGGGGCACCATTAAGAATTAATGGCACCCCTAAAGAGCAGAGCATTTGTCTGTGTGTCAAGAACGAGCGCGATTTTGCGCGTGTTCCGCAACACATAGCGACGTGAACCAAGTCTTGGACAGGGTTGCCTCAAGACTGAAAATATTTTTCAAGGGCGCCCCGACTGGAAAAAGGTTGAGAAACACTGCTCTAGAATTCACATTTCCACTGTTTGACTATTTTTCCAGCAATGCTAAATCATGGTTCAAGTTAGAAACACCTCCAGGAATATCAACGAATATCAACCCTATTACATACATTTCTGTCATTGGCAAAAATTCATACCTTACCCACCAACATTAAGATTTATTATTTACACACAAAATAAATAGAGCAGGACCTGGTATGGAACCTAATAGTAAGCCACTAGTGATTGGTCTCTGTTCAGGATGAACCTCATTTACTAAACACACTCGGTTATCTGTCCTTTAACCACTTGGTGCAGAACGCATGCAAATATGTGGCCTTTCGGCGGCCGTGCCTTGGTGCCGAGTGGCTGCGTATTTGTGTGCAATAGCTGTGCTGCCTTGCGCGCTCCTGGCACAGTGACTGGTGGCTCGCGGAAAGTTCACGATTGCAGTTTGCATGGGACTTTTCCGATCATGTGACCGCCATGACAGCCAATCACAGTGGTCACGTTGCCATAAGCCCCGCCCACCTCCCGCATAGCATACCCCTTAAAGGACTGGTGGCAGCTGGCAACAAGGGGTTAACCAATTGCTTATCCACTGAACCACACTTCTTGTACAACTTTTGTTTATGGAATTTTTATGTGGAACTGTATCCCCAATGTAAAGGGGCCCGTTACTGATCATCAATGTAAGGCAACATTTTTTTCAGTGAAATGCCACTATAAAGAATCATTTCTCCATGGACCACCAATGCAACTGGGAACTACTCTGGCTATCAACATAAAAGAACATTTTTCCACTGACCACCAATGTGAAGGGGCACTAGACCAACCACTAATATAAGCAGGATTTCTCTACTAATCACCAATAAAAGGAGTGATTTCTCTACCACTTTACTGACCACAATTGTAAGGGGCACTACATAGACCAACAGTGTAAGAGAGCATCTTTCCACTGACCTTCAATGTAAGACCAGATTGTCGTAGATCGGCGTAAAAATGGGCGGGCGTAACGTATCTGATTTATGTTACGCCGCCGCAAGTTTTTTCAGGCAAGTGCTTTATTCACAAAGCACTTGCGTGTAAAGTTGCGGCGCGTAACGTAAATCACCCGGCGGAATTCAAATTCGATGGGTAGGGGGCGTGTAGCATTTAAATGAAGCGCATTCCCGCGCCGAACGAATGGCGAATGCGCCGTCCGTAAAATATCCCAGGGGGCAAATGACGTCGCAAGGACGTCATTGGTTTCGACGTGAACGTAAATGGCGTCCAGCCCCATTCACGGATGACTTACGCAAACGACGTAACTTTTCAAATTTAGACTCGGGAACGACGGCCATACTTAACATTGGTTGTGCCTCATAGACCCAGGGGCAACTTTACGCCGGGAAAAGCCTAATGTAAACGTCGTAACTTTACTGCATCGGCCGCGCGTACGTTTGGGAATTCGCGTATCTAGCTAATTTGCATACTCGATGGGGAAATCGACGGAAGCGCCACCTAGCGGGCCAAAAAAAATTGCAGTTAAGATCCGACGGCGTAAGAGACTTACGCTTGTCGGATCTAATGGATATCTATGCGTAACTGATTCTAAGAATCAGTCGCATAGATACGACGGCTCAGATTAGGACTTACGACGGCGTACATGGCGCTATGCCGTCGTAAGCCCTTTGAGAATCTGGGCCTTTGTGTACAACTTTTGTTTATGGAATCAATATGTGGAACTGTATCCCCAATGTAAAGGGACACGTTACTGGCAACAATTTTTGCACTGAAATGCAATGCAAGGAGACATTCACTGACCACCAATGTAAAGGGGCACTACACCAACCACCAATATAAGGGGGGTTTCTCTACTAACCACCAATGACAAGGATGATTTCTCTACTGCTCAACTGACCACCAATGTAAGGGGCACTACATAGACCATCAGTGTAAGAGGGCATCTTTCCACTTATCTTAAATGTAACATCTCCACTGCCTATTATGATTAGCTATACTGCATTTTATGACTGTTATTGAAAATTGTTTTGTATAGAAAGGAGGAATTTAAAACAGTAATCTGCTCTAGGTGATTAATAGCACATCATATTCCTTATTCTTGTATTTATTATTATATCAGCAGCTTACAGATAATGTTAACATACTGTGCACTGTGCAGAAATATTCATTTTTTTTTCAGAGGTTCCCTGAGACCTACAAATTATTTCAAGGGATCCTCCTGAGAAATACAATGAAACCCTGATATTTTTCAGTAAAACTGACAATAATGTTTTTTTAGCTATTTTTATATATAAATATATGTATTTGTTTGTAAGTCTTATTGCTAATATATAGCAGTACTTTTGCTGCATGGATGGCTTAATCCCTTTCAAATGCAACTATCACCGTCATTGTGAGCATTACTTTAAAATTAATATGCATACCATTCATTGTAATGTTTACTTAAATTGTCATCGTCATTATTTAAAAAGGAATATGTGATCATCCATTATAGTAGCTGTGCTTTTATTTGGCTTTAACTGACTGTTTTAATGGCTGCTTTGCTCTATAAAAAAAATAGTTAAGGCTGATCCTAAACCATTAACAGAACCTCAGAAGCACATTACTAGGAGATATTAAATGATGCAAATCATTATTTGTGCTGTAACAAAATACAATTCCTCTTCTGTTGTTGTCTAATCCTTACTGTATATAATAATTAGTTGATGAGGATAAATTGTGTGTTTTAGTAGTATTAGTTCCAGTTGAGGACCATCCATTAGGGGCGCCCAGGCGCCTCCCCCTCTTTCCACGCCACCCCCTATATGAATAATGGATAGATTCATATCCACGTCAGCCACGGCCACCCCCTATTTATGCGTCCGGCCCCTTTCAGAATGCCAGGCACTTGGATTACAGCAGCATTTTTTTTTAAGCACCTGATTAGAGCCATAGGCTCTAATAGGCTTAAAAATAGGGTGGGTTCAGAGAGCAGAGCATTGAATATTCACTGATCCTCAATCCGGCCAATCAGAAGCATGAATCAGCTATGATTAAACACTAGTACAGTGTGAAATGCGTCACCTTGACCAGTGTGCTGTGACCTGTAGTGTGGTTTTGGATTTTACAATAAAGGCAATTTTTATTTGGAGTGCGGCTGTCCAGAAAAATCTGTTTTGTTTTGCCCAATCAGAAGCAGTTCTGAGACCCATTTTCTGATTGGCCAAAAAGAGAAGACTCCCGACTGGCCGCCGAGGAGGAGGAGGGAGAAAACAGAAACTGACAATGCCTGTGGAGAGCAGAGGAAGGGAAGTCGTTGCCGCCACCGTCACCAACAAGCAAGGGAAGCCGCCGGTAAAGCGATGCATAGATTTGGGTAAGTGCACCAGACGCGCCTGACGACCGTCCACCCGACCAACCAACTGGTGCTGTTTTTACCACTGGCCGCCACTGATTAGCTCTTCTAAGAGAACTGTATCTACACAGACAGTGGAAGATGTACACAACACAAGGACACTAATACATTATATATACACAAGGACAGAGGTGTAACAAATAGATTCTCAGAGCAATCTTGAAGCTCTCCAAATGCCTCCCAAACATTTGCCCTGGAAGTGTTAATAGAGGTGTATGGCACAATACACACTAGTGCTTAGTTGAACTTTCTGCATTCAGCATCTTTCTACACAAGTCCTCATAATACTTTTCTTTACCAATATAGCTAAAACACGTCTTTGGTTTTATTAAACAAAATGATTTGAAAAAAAAAAAAAAACATTACTATAAACAGTTAAAACAGTAGCTACTTCATTCAAAACCAATGTGCATACTGTTTAATAGACAGGAATAACAGCTTATATCTAAGGCTTCATGTACATGGGACGTTGTTCAACCTCTCCTGAACGATTTAACTTGACAGCTAGAAACTGGCGTCCAAAAACATCAGTTTAGCCACATTTACATGCCACGTTTGTGTTAAAATGAAAAACATCTGTAAACGAAACGCTGCTAAATGCGAGTTACTGCGTTTAGCCTCATTTAGCCGTGTTTGGTGATTGAAATTGCTCTAAACTCAGCTTCTGAATGCATTTTTTGGGTTCCACAAAAAGCCTCTAAACTCAACTGCCTAGAAACGACTATAAATAACCCTGTGTACATGTACTGATACGATAACATAGAGGAAAGTTCAGGAGCAGTTGAAACAATTGCCAAACTGCTCCTAGACATCCGTTTGCCAGCAGCAGTGTACATGAAGTCTAAATTGCCCATATGCAGTAAAGAAAAATGCACCTGTTTTACGGCACACCTCAGTGCATAGATGTGAATATTTAGTGCATCTATGTGAGCTGAGTTGCTACTGTGCAAGAATTTTTTTTTTCCCTCAGGTCATTCAAGATGAACAGCACCTCAATACACACAAATATACGTTTTAATGTGTAACTCATAGTCTGAATGAGTCCTTACACATACAGTACATATTTTTCTCCCAGTCATGAATGAACTCCCACCCTATAAATCAAACCATTCCGATTAAAATAGAAATGAAAGGAAAAACATGTGTGTATACATAAAAAAAATATTATATATTTTTTATATTTTTATAAGTGATCACATAATCTCTGTTCTCAACTGCATAAGGAGCTCAGAGAGGTGGAGAAGGAGAAACAACCATACACTGGTCTTCCCAGGGAAAGGCTGTGCAGGGGGATTTCACACAAAGCGAACAGGATACTTTTTCATACAAGCACATAGTACAACAGGCACATATCGGGAATATAAAATGTTGAGGGTAACATATTATTTTTTTTTTTATAAATCTCTTTATTTTCCAATATACAATATACATTCACAACTTTCATCATCTGCTCTCACAAGAGCTTCCATAAATTTAATTGATAATTTCCATAATGGTTTACCCCCTCTCTGTACCCTCTCTGTCCTTAGGCCCTTATAAGATTCCCTATCCAACTTGCCCATACTCTTTCATATTTCATTCTTCTCCTAATATCCTCTATTACAGTAAGAAAAGAAATGGCTGCACATCCAGGAATTCCGATTGCCTTCTATTGTTCAAAGTGATAACACCAAAGACACCAACACAAAGTCACGTAGACGCGTTTCACACAAACATCTTGTGCTTAATCATATCTCTATTACAACATGTCTCCCTATATAGTGGTATATTACTATTTACTATTTTTTTCCTATGAACCAATGAGGGAGCCTCAGCCTTCTTCAAGTTTAGCACTATCGTCTTTCTTGCATAGAAAAGCAGTAGGCCCACCTGAGTTCTTTTTGCTATAGAGCCGATGTCCTTTTCTATAAATCCTAGTAGGCAGATCTCTGCCTTTTGATCTAATGAAACTGTTGTTGTTATAGCAATTACTCTCAACACCTCCCTCCAGAATATCACTATCTTCGGACAGGACCAAAATATATGAATAAAGTTTCCCGGGACATCGGTACATCTCCAGCAATTTTGGGGATTTGACGGAAATATCCTATGCAGTTTGTACGGTGTATAGTAATTCCTGTGCGTTATCTTAGGGTAACATATTATTTAAAATATAAACAACCATGGGACAATAGAGCTGTAATGGTATTTTTTCTATGGGAATCCGCTCAAATTATTTCACGATGGTTAAAAATCCAAGTCATTAGGAACAGCGATCTCTGTATTGTACCTGTCAGCACTTCCCCCACACAGTAAGAAAATACACTGAGGGAACACATTTAACCCTTTGATCTCCCCTGATGTTAACCCCTTCACTGCCAGTGTAATTTATACAGTAATACACTTTGAGGCATTTTAAAGAATCAGGCATAACCTAAAAGAAGAGAGGATTAGCAATTGTACGTATACAAACAATCAATAGGGCAATAAAGTTACGCTGAGAGATATGGTTAAACACTTGCATTATTCAGATTTATAGAAATTAACAGAACTGAACTGCATTTAACTAGCAACAGTATATGAATATTGTCCTAACTTGCTAAAACACTGGTCAGTGATTGATGATAAAAAAAAACAATTCCCAGCAGACAAATTAACTTGTGGAATGTTAGTCTCTTACAAGACCCAATGTGCCCTTTTCTGGGTCTCCAGATATGTTCTGGTTCAGTTTAAGTCCTAAGATCGCTGTTCCTGATGACTTGGATTTTTAACCATCACGAAATAATTTGAGCGGATTCCCATATAAAAAATACCATTACAGCAAGATTGAAAGTGAGACATCACAGTAACACCTGTATAGGTGGATAGGTGTTACTGTGATGTCTCACTTTCAATCTTGCTGAGACAGTCCCTCTTTTCCTTCCTTACAAGTGGTGGGGGTGCTCTTTAGTACAATCTGATCACACAAGACAATCAAATCAAACTTCACATCTTCCCAGGGAGAAAGTTCATGCCTCTAAGGCAAGGACCTGTGCAATGAGCAGGCTCTTCCGATTATGGTCAGCAATGGCAGGGTTCTGTTCAGCCAGCAGCAGCAGTCTAGTTTTTTCTAACACCCCTGCTAGTTTAGAGATAGTTTTGTCTTTTCATCTTAACATCCTGCAGACCCACCTCTCCTTGCTTTGTTGCATTAGGCAATCAATGTCCTCCAGGATTATTCCAGACCCAGCCAAGATGGCTGCCAACTGCACTGGAGACACTCCATAGACAAGCATTACAAAGTGGTCTCCTTGAAGATAGCTGCTGCACTTCTGCATTAATGAAAATTCAGTTTAACCCTGGCTCTCTGGTGCCACAATATTGGATTTGGTAGATGGCTGTGACTTCCTGAAGTCTCACAGCCAGGTTCCCCACTGCTCATGCACAAGACATGACAGTTCTGTGGGGCTAGTCCTGAAGCCCCCTAGGATGTGTGACATTGTGACATATGCCAGGATGTTGCAGGCAGGCAAGCTGATGTCATTCTCAATTAAGCAAGATTTGTGGGAGTGTGTACCTGTCCCAAAAAAATACCCATCCCTGACAAAAAAAGCAAAAAACAAAAACAGATCTGTGAGAATTGGGGTTGGGGGAAGAGATGGGAGTGTGGGGGGAAGAGATGAGTGGTAATTTAGTTTTTAGGTGAAGATCCACTTTAAAGTACATAATCCCCCTTCTTTGAAAGACTTCCTAGCACCCAAATATAACCTCAAACCTAAGCACGAAAAACACTTTTCTGTTTTGCACCTCTAAAACTTTAGATCACCTCCCAATTTTTGACACGCTCTCTCTCTGGAGATTTACCTTGGAATATGGTGGTTCAATTTAACCTATGAGTGTGGTCACAGTTGCCATTCTAAATCTATATTGAATCTTTAAAATTGTAAAGAGCATTGAGTCACCAGGAAGTGCAGTGGTAATCATGATGAAATATGGCAGTGAAGTTCATGAAGTGCATTTCTATTTCTAAAAGCCTAAACATTGTTAGTGCAGCCAAATTAAATATCGATCCGTTAAGTTTTCAATAAATCAGAAAAAGTCTGCAGTGGGTATATTTCAGAATATATGTTCTGCATTACAAACACGATACAAAAAGAGATCCCAGATCACCAAATTACAGACATAAAGATTGGGGTGTACTCTTGCACTATAGCGATATCTGGATATAAAACGTAAGCCCATAACAGGTAGCATGTGCTCCCTGTATGGCAACCAATTACCAGTCATGCATTTTCTGGTCTCTGAACTCTGGTCAGATGGCTTACAAGGGCCAATCAGAGAGGTTTTTGACACCCTAGGCGAAGCCTCATTTTGCCGCCCCACCCCCCCACGCACCATTCGCTCCGCCCCTCACTGAGATTTTTGCGGTGCCTCTTCACCTATTTCTAGGCTAGAGCAGTATACAGAGAGGCCAATTGTGTAACTGCCTGTCTGTACGAGCGACAGATACACTGACAATGCTACGCTCCTTGTAAAAACAATAAAAAATGCACATTTTTTGACCTGCAAAGGGATCTGCATTTATTTTTTTACAAAACTGGATTTGAACCTTCACACCTCAAATCACCCCAATTCCTATATTTTTAGGTCTCAGATCACCACAATTCTACCACCTTTACACCTCAGATCATCCCATCACTGTATCATCCTGAACACCTGTTCCCCTCTGCACCCCCACCTTTGTTCCCCTTAACCCCCCCACACACACATCAGTTCCTATATGTACCCCCTGCACATCTGTTCCTTCCCCCACCCAATCAGTTCCTCTCTGTAACCCCCCCCAACACACACACATCTGTTCCCCCTCCGTACTCCCCTGCACATCTGCCCCCCCCCCCACATACACACCAGTTCCCACTCTGTACCTCCCTGCACATGTGTTTCCCCCACACATCTGCCCCTCCACACCATTTTCCACTCTGTCCCCCCAGTACCCACTTTGTACCCCCTACACACACACACCTGCCCCCCCACACCAGTTACCACTTTGTACCCCCCTACACACACACACACCTGTCTCCCCCCTACACCAGTTACCACTCTGTACCCCCCTACACACACACACCTGTCTCCCCCCCACACCAGTTCCCACTCTGTACCCCCCTGCACATCTGTCCCCCCCCACACCAGTTCCCACTCTGTACCCCCCCCCCACACACACACACACATTTGCCCCCCCCCACACACCAGTTCCCACTCTGTCCCCCACACACATACATCTGTCCACCCCCCCACACACCAGGTCCCACTCTGTACCCCCCCCACACACATTCCCACTCTGTACACCCCTACACACACAAACCAGTTCCCCCTCTGTACACAGTGCAATGTAAACTTGACAGCAGAGTACATTTTTTATTCCTTGTGACAGGCTGCAGCACTGAGCATCCTGCCTGTGCTTCCACTGTGTACCTGAGTCGGCGGGGGCTTTTCTGGGGAGAGGTGGCACTGCTGCCCATCTGTCTGCTCCTCTCGCGGTGGATCTCCGGGCGGCCGGGAGGGGGGCTAGAGATCGGACGTCGCGGCGAGCCCGGGCTTGCATGCAAGGCTTCCATCGCACCCGCCCTGCCATCATGTTCGTGTCATGAAGTTTGCAGGGAGCTCTCTGCTGCCACCAGTGGCCGCTGTCCGCCTGTGCGCTCCTCCTGTGTACTGCCTGTTCTCTGGACTGTGCTCCGCTCCAGCTCGGCTCTGTGTCTCAGCCATGGCATCAGGCAACGGCGCTGCGGGCTGGGGATGGTGTGGTGAAGGTGGTGTCTCCACAGGCGCAAACCGCCCCCTAGCCTGGCGGCTGGCGCCATAAGGCATGTTTTTTTAAAATACTGGTCGAGGAGGTATTTTAATGATCCGAATCCCCAGCGAGTGGCTGGGGATCTGGATTTTGCCGCTCCACCTACCCTGGGGCTCTAGGCAGCCGCCTGACTTACCTATGCCTAGCGCCGGCCCTGGTACCAGCCCCCTTCCTGTATAAGCCAAGGTTTCCATTGTTTATTGTGTGTTTGACATGTAGTAAGACATGTAGTAATTAGGGACAGATTACAGGCAGCAGTGAAAATGTGGTGCTAATGAAGATTTTGATTGTTGAAAACCTCTATCTGCTTCACATCAAGTCTCAGACACACTTACAGTGGGTTTGATTTACTAAAACTGGAGGGTGCAATATCTGGTGCAGCCGTGCATGGTAGCCAATCAGCTTCTAACTTCAGCTTGTTCAAATAAACTTTGGCAAAAAAATAATAATTTGGAAGCGGATTGGTTTCTATGCAGAGCTGCACTGATTTTGACCTCTCCAGTTTTAATAAATCAACCCCAGCAGTGGTATAGGCCATAGGTAAATGTAGGAGTGTTTACGGGGACAGTTAAATGCTGGTGGTCATTGCTGAAAATGTCCATATTTACATTGGGTCAAGGTTACACTAACAATGTGTTGTAACTAGGGCTGGGGAAATTAACCACTTGCCTACTGTGCACATACACCCCCTTCCTGCCCAGACGAGATTTTAGCTTCCGGCACTGCGTCGATTTAACTGACAATTGCGCGGTCATGTGACGTGGCTCCCAAACAAAACTGACGTCCTTTTTCCCCCCACAAATAGAGCTTTGTTTTGGTGGTATTTGATTGCCGGTGCGGTTTTTATTTTTTGGGCTATAAACAAAAAAAGAGCGTCAATTTTGAAAAAAAACATAATATTTTTAACTTTTTGCTATAATAAATATCCAATTTTTTAAAAATATATATATTTTTTTCTCAGTTTAGGCCGATACGTATTCTTCTACATATTTTTGGTAAAAAAAAAATCTCAATAACCTGGTTTGCGCAAAAGTTATATTGCCTACAAAATAGGGGGCATAATGATTTTTTTTAAATTTCTTTTTACTAGGAATGGCGGCGATCTGCGTTTTTTTTTCGGGACTGCGACATTATAGCGGACACATCGGACACTTTTGACACATTTTTGGGACCATTCACATTTATACAGTGAACAGTGCTATAAATATGCATTGATTACTGTATAAATGTGAGTGGCAGGGAAGGGGTTAACCACTAGGGGGCGAGGAAGGGGTTAAATGTGTATCCTGGGTGTGTTCTAACTGTGGGGGGAGGGGGGTGACTGGGGGAGGTGACCGATATGTGTCCCTATGTACAAGAGACACAGATCGGTCTCCTCTCTCCCTGACGCCGGGCACGCGTGTTTCCAGTGACGCGACGGGTGCGCACGCCGCCAGCGGCGCGCGCGCGCCCTAGAGGCTTTAAAAGAAAGGACGTCATATGACGTCCTGTCGGAACAATAGAGCATTCCGCCCGTCGTCATTTGACGGCGGGCGGATGTTAAGTGGTTAAAGATTAATTCCTCGATTAATCTTAATTTTTTTTGATCAATGAAAATTCTTTTGATTGATCAAAATTCTTTTGATCTATCAAAATTTTTGACGTCACCGGACAGCCTGGACAGTGAGACTTACCCTGCTGGATGCAAGCAAACTGCACCCATTGGATTGAGATACCTTTGCATCTGTGGAGCAGGAGGATGCATCAGGCTCCATCAGGGGAAGGGGGCAAAAATAACCATTGTTTTCCTGTCCTAAGCAGTTTTGTGCAGACAATTCTTTGTGTATCGGCAATATCTGTTCCGTGCGAAAGACTGTTCAGTTCTTAAGGGTATATTGTCAATAAAATGCGATCATGTCTGCTTCCAGAAAATGTAAACACTCTGGTATGTCTGTGTGACTGGCTAAAGTGATGCCTACTTGCCTACTATAAAGTGACTGACAGTCAATATACAAGATACATTTTATAATTAAAGTTAAACTAACTTTCTACGTTTTTCTTAAAGTTTAATAAGAAAAAATTACTTACGTCAGTGCTACAGTTTGAATTTAAAACGTATTTGTGTGAACTGTGAAGTTAAGTCATGGATTATGGAAACTAACTAGTGTCGGGTGATTGTATATAGTGTATACCACATTTACCACTGACTAGTGCAGAGTTGCAATGCAAGGAGATCAGGTAAAAGTAGTTGGATTTGTATGTGCGTTATAATTAATCGAAATTAGTCTATTAATCGATTAAAAAAAAATCCATTGATCGAACAAAAACATTTTAATCAGTAACAGCCCTAGTTGTAACTAGTATCCATGAATGCTCTTCCAGAACTGGGTGACTGACCATGTTGTAGCAGTCTTCTGGCTATAGCGCAATTGGGAAGTAGTTAATAGCCATGTATTGTTTTTATGGGTATATATGGAGCTTTTGTTCCTTTTATAATTTTTATGACATGGTTTCTCTACAGTCAAAAATGGAAGTGGTGAGTGTAACATGAGTCACATAACTGCTCCATCCCTTAACAAATTGTAAACAAAGAAGTATCTCCCCTGGGATTTTGAAATTCAAACCAAGTGTATTTTTTATAAAAGTAAAAAAGTTTATTTATACAATAAAATGTATTCTGCTCTATACAGTTACGTTTTTAGTCTGATGTACAGTAAGGTCTCATACATCAGCAGAGATAACATGTACTGAATCTATTGTATAGCCACCACTCATTTCACAACGCACTTCAACTAAATATAGTCTTCTTCAAGGGACAATAAGGTGGAAACAGACCTAGGTAGATAAAAGAAAGCAACAGCAAATATCTATATGTTTGCTGTTTCTTTTATTTATCTATCTAGGTCTGTTTCCACTTTATTTTCCCCTGAAGAAGACCCCCCTGCACGGTCCCATCTTCGGCAGGGCAGAGACAGGATTCAGGCTGTTTCTTCTCCAGGGTCTCCCACCCCACCGATGATGTCATCCTATCAGAGGGGTAGGAGGAGCTGCAGATTTGGATCATATTAACAAGCTGTTGATTACCAAAGCCAGGAGAGGAGACACAGGCATGACCGGATAGCAAGAGGTGAGAGGTGACCGCAGTCTGTGTTAGCCCTGTCCAGACTGCGGTCATTGCTTACCTCCGCTGTGCGGCCCCATCATCAACAGACCACGGAATGGTACTGGTTCATGCAGGGCTGGCCCAAGACATTGTGCTACTTGGGTCCAAGAATGACATTTTGCCCCAAACCCCCCAAAAAAATCACGCCCACCAAAAGACCCCTATATTCATTATTTTATATCATGATGATTAAAATTTAATTCATCAGGAAGTCATATTTACATGCAACAACACCTTGTCTATGCAAACTCATGACATACCATTATATTAATTTCCAAGGGGTGGGCTGGGGCAGTATATGGGGTGGGCTAGGGTAGTATAGGGGCAGGCTAGGGCAGTATATGGACAGGCTAAGGCCTAAGGCAGTATAGGGGCAGGCTAGGGTAGTATAGGGGCAGGCTAGGGTAGTATATAGGCAGGCTAGGGTAGTATATGGACAGGCTAGGGTAGTATATTTAGACAGGCTAGGGTAGTATATGGACGGGCTAGGGTAGTCTATGGACAGGCTAAGGCAGTATAGGGGCAGGCTAGGGTAGTATATGGACAAGATAGGGTAGTATGTGGATAGGCTAAGGCAGTATAGGGGCAGGCTAGGGTAGTATATGTACAGTCTAGAGCAGTATAGGGGTGGGCTAGGGTAGTATAGGGGCAGGCAGACAAGATCGGGGGGCAGTTGTCATCATGACACACAAAACTGCTGGAAAATAATCTTGGTCGTTAATTTTCTGGGTAAATAGAAGAGAAGGAGAGGTGTCCGTGGTTCAATTTGCTGCCCCTCTCAAAGTGCTGCCTGGATCCAAAGGACCCACTGGGACCCATAGTAGGGCCGGCCCTGGGTCTATTGCCCTGAGGTTTAGGACTCCTGCATTAGCCAGGTCTTGTTAGAACATGCGGCCCAGTGACCCCAGCCCACTAGGAAAATGCTCAGTGTGCCCTATTACCAGTCCAGGCCTGATTGTGGCTGTTGGTCCCACCAGTTGATTTATGCCTGTTTCCACTGGCTAAAAAAAACGGATGTCACATGCACTTAAAAAACAAAAAAAATGTATATGTAAATATAAAAAAGTCATAATAATAATAATAATAATAATAATAATAATAATAATAATAATAATAAACCAGATTACTGCTCCTGTTATAAGCCGAGAAATAATGTAAAAAAGTTTAATACATATGCAAATAATATAACACAATGTTTGTATATATTTGCTGCATGGTAAGTGGCTATTAGCTCACACTTGGCTTAGCTAAGCAACTAATCCTTTTCCAAAACATTCTTGTTGGGCAAATTTAATAAACAGTTACTTCAGTTTCCATTGGCATTTCTTTTGGACTGCAATTGTCAAAAATCCGATTATTAAGACCTATAGATTATATTGTGGTGTCCTGTCAAGTGACTGTGCAGTTATTTTGCAGTGGTTCTGATTCTGATATCTTTAAGTCCTGCAGTATTTATCAAGATGTTCTTTTGTTTGTGGTCAAGGACAATCACTTGATCATCTTACTTCACCTTGTTCATCTCAGTCAAAGGGGATAAATCAACTGACTTCTAAATGACTTTCATCAATACATACCTTTTATCTCTGTGGCCACCTGGTGTAAACAGGTCTTCGGCATCTGTCAGTGGCTAGCAAATCCATTTACTTATGCAAGAAAAACACTCACACAGTCGTGTTATTAAGAAAGAGAAATGCTGATCGATTCCCTGATTCTCTGTAATTAGGATGAGCATTGAGGTCATTTCTTAGACCTTGAAAACTATGAACAAGTTTACAAGAAGTAAAGGCATTTCCAGGCAGCTATATTTCATTTTTCAAACTCTATAGTGTATGCATTGTGCTTTTCACTTACTATTTTTACTGTGACAGGAGACTGCTTTAACATTAATAAAAAAAGTTATTACTTCCCACAGATGCAGCACTGCACTGAGTCTGGTATTCAGGACACCACATTTCCTTTGATACAAGGCTCTGCTCTGGCACAAGACCCAGCTTTTGCATGGACACGTGATTTTAACCATTTGTGATCTATCTTAGAGCAGATATTTAGTGGATATTTAGTGATTTACTAAATAAGTATAGGCTGCTCACTTATCAAAGTGACGTTGTGCTGAATTAATCATCCAATCACGGCTGCTGATAGAAATTGCGGGGCCCCGTACCGACTGACAGCCCCCCCAAGAAAATATTAAAGCTATATTTTGCCAAAAATGCAATAAAATTATTAGCAGACACAAATAGAACATAACTCACAGAATTCCTGCTAAATCTAAAAGATGTACCATATATACTCGAGTATAAGCCAAGTTCTTCAGGACATTTTTTTGTGCTGAAAATGCCCCCCTCGGCTTATACTCGAGTCACCTTTTTGCACCTGATCCCCTGGATTTTGGGGACCTGGTACCGACCGTTCGTAGGTCCCCTGGATGCTAAACTTAGCACACACGTAGCCATACTCTTCCTTTACAAGTGTGCAAAGTTTGTTGTCCAGGGGACCTACGGCTGGGGAGCACCGATTTTTCAAAGCCGGGCACCCCTTCCATAGACTCCCATGTTAAACTTCAGTCTAGTCATGGACACAGTGAGGCATGGACACAGTGAGTAATTGACACAGTGAGGAATGAACACAGTGAGGCATAGACACAGTGAGGCATGGGCACAATGAGGCATGGACACAGTGAGGCATGCACATGGACACAGTAAGGCAAAGTGAGGCACAATGAGGAAATGCAGATGGACACCCTAGGCTTATACTCGAGTCAATACGTTTTCCCATTTTTTTTGTGGGAAAATTAGGTGTCTCAGCTTATATTCCGGTCGGCTTATACTCGAGTATATACAGTAACTGAATTAATAAATAAAAATGAAGATGAGATGAAAAAACTATACAGGTTGGACAGTCCCTCTGTCAGAAAGACAGAGGGAGAGAAATAAATGTAGTACTACCCCCGAAGGAGCTGCTGGTTTGTTTTGGGTGTCATGTTACCTCACGGTTCCTCCGCCATCGAGGGGTGTATGGTGCATATAGCAGTAATGGAATCCACGACAGGTGTCTTTTTCTGTGCTCTTTATTACCCAGCCGGGTAAAAACAATAAAACTTGTGGTGAAGAGTAGAGATGAAGCAGAAGGAGAAATAGCAGATTCAAACGTAATAGTAGGGAAACAGTCCTGCTTTCAAAGACACTTAGGGCTAGATTCAGATAGCCCGCCGTAACTTTGTGCGGGCGTAGCGTATCTCAGATACGCTACGCCGCTGTAACTTAGTAAGACAGGTTCTGTATTCACGAAGAACCTGCGCCCTAAGTTAAGGCGGCGTAGCATATGTGGTCCGGCGTAAGCCCGCGGAATTCAAATTATCCATGTAGTGGGCATGTTGTATGGTAATGAAGGCTGACCCCACGTAATTGACGTTTTCGACTAACGCCGTCCGTGAACGTAACCCAGTGCGCATGCTCCAAATTAACCTGCAAAAAGCCAATGCTTTTGACGTGAACGTAAATTACGCACAGCCCTATTCGCAAACGACTTACGCAAACTACGTAATCGACGGAAAATTTGACGCTGGCCCGACGTCCATACTTAACATAGGATACGCCTCATATAGCAGGGGTAACTTTACGACGGAAAAAGCCGAACGTAAATGACAAAAAGTAATGCGCCGGGAGGACGTACGTTTCTAAATCGGCGTATCTACCTAATTTGCATATTCCTCACGTAAATCGACGGTAGCGCCACCTAGCGGCCAGCGTAAATATGCAACTAAGATACGACGGCGTAAGAGACTTACGCCAGTCGGATCTTAGCCAAATTCCGGCGTATCTTGTTTATTGAATGCAGAAAAAAGATACACCGGAGCATCCTAGAAGTTACGCGGCGTATCAATAGATACGCCAGCGTAACTTTTTTCTGAATTTACCCCTTAGACTTCTTCGCCACTCCAGCCGGAGTGGGTATAGCATACCTGGACAGGCCTCTCTTACTGACCTGGCAGCCAGAGTATCCTTCGGAACGGAAAGTCTCTGCCATCCTCCTTAGGATTGAAATAGCGGAGATAACTCTCCTCAAAAGACTTTGGCCTTGATCTCCTTCAGGTCGATTGCAGGTTACCGACTGATAGGTGACCAACGTCCAACCTCTCAGTACCTGGTTACCTTGATCCCCGGTGGATTTTCGAGACCCTATTGGATTGTCAGCCTCTCTTGGCTCTCCTCAGATGGAGTCCCCACCGGACATCTTTCTCTCACTGGGAACACACTTGGGATCTTCTCAGAATTTTTTATTTTCCTTGCACGTGACCGGGCATTGTTTACAAAGTGAATTTTCTTCTCATTCACAAAGTGAAATTTCTCTTGCAAAGTGCAGATTCACTGAGCATGCAGTAATCCTTGAGAATGTCAACCCATTAGACGCAATAAATTAGTGAGCTTTTCCTAGTTTCTTTGGGCACTCTCAATTTTCAATTATTTCTGTGTGGGCCCTATATTTTCAACATAGGAAATAAGATCCTCTCACATCATCTGTTTATTAGGGGTGCGCATCTTCACTGGGCTCTTGATTCGATTACGATTATCTGGTCAACGATTCAATTCGATGCGATTCCGCGATGCATCACGATTGCTGACGCGTTTCCACTTTCTCCAAGCAATCATCTGGGACACATCACAGGTCCCAGAAGATTGCCCGGCTGCAAGCCGTCACAGCTGGATGCCCACAGTAGTATTGCCAGCGCCGTGGACAGGCAGGGGAGAGCATGGAGTGTTTGGGTGACTACGTCGCTGGATTGTGGGACAGGTGAGTGTCTTTTTATTAAAAGTCAGAAGATACACTTTTTTTGTAGCTGCTGACTTTTAATAAACAAAACATTTACTGGAACTGCTTTTAATTAAAAATAACCTCACTCAGTTGAACTTCCGCTTTAAGCACTCCTTGCCCCCTGACATGCCACATTTGGCATGTAATTTTTTAGAGGGGGGGGGGGGGGTGGATGTGTAACCTCTTTTTAGTTGGACTTCCTGTCTCACTTTCTCCTTCGGGTCCCGGCTGCCTAGGAGGCGACTCCTCTTGCCCTAGGCAGCCCCTCCGTGTCAGCGATCTTCTGGGACACAACACAGGTCCCAGAAGATTATCTGGCCAATGGCAGAACGCAGTGCGTACTCGGCCATGAAGCCGTAAGCTGTCATGGCCAGGTGCCCACAGTAGATTTGATGGCGGAGAGGAGGGGGGACGAGCGGAGCTCCAGGCGGCCGCATCGATGGACCGTGGGACAGGTGAGTGTCGGTTTAATAATAGTCAGCAGCTACACTTTTAGCTGCTGATTTTTAATAAACTAAAAATAGGGTGAAACTCCCCTTTAAAAAGTGCACTAATCCGGTGCACTACAGGGTACAGGAATTCAGGCATGTGGCTGCTGGAAGGTCAGGAGGGATTAGAATCCACAACTGACAAACAGCCCTGTGAGTTTCACTGCACTGTCTATGTGCTGAAATTTCTCTGGGCTTTGCACATTCCAGAGAACACAGTCACATATTGCTGATAAAATACCTGTGTGGTAATAAATGCCGTTATAATCCATTAAGTGGCCACTGCTGTATGTGCTTTTTAAAATATATGCAGATTCATACCTCATATCTCCGTGTGTATATAACTGTATATGCCGCTCATGTGACTACATGGTTCAGCCTGCCTCTCCCCTCTCAAGTCTCACATCTCTCCTGACATCCGTTCTCAGCCTCGCCCACCGTCTGTAGCTAAAGTATCAGATCACAAGAGAGGCGGGCGAGGCTGACGTCAGGAGAGACTTGAGACGAGGGATGTGAGAGGAGAGAGGAGAGAGGCGGGCCGGACTATGCAGTCACATGATCAGTCAGCATATACAGTTATATACACACGGAGATATGAGGTATGAATCTGCATATATTTTAAAAAAGCACATACGGTGGCCACTTAATGGATTATTACGCGGTATTTATTACAAAACTGTTGTTTTAAAACACCTGCTCGGAGCGATCTCTCGGGAGGGGCGGGGCATGTCAGATGATGTCACGGACATCGATTATTGGGGTCGCATGCATTGATGCCGCATCGGGGACCCCCGAATCGCGATGCATCGATGCAGCGATTAAATTCAGCACCCCTACTGTTTATATGATCCAAAAGACTTTTGGCACTTTCAATTTACTACTATTCATACGTGGAATCTGTATTTTCAACATGCCAGTTATGATCAAATCACGTGACTTACTTACGTGATCCAAAGTCAATGACACAGGTTCTTGGCACATTTTGAGATGCTATGCTTACCTTTGGAACCACAATACTTATTAACCACTTGCTGAACAGCCGCCGTCATTGTACTGCGACAAGTCGGCCTGTCCGCCACAATGTCGCTGTCCTGTTAAAAATCGCAGATCACTGCCATTATTAGAAAAAAAAATAATACAAATGCCATAAATATATTCCTATATAACTTTTGCGAAAACCAATCAATATTCGCTTATTGCTATTTTATTTTACTAAAAATATGTAGAAGGATACATATCGGCCTAAACCGAGGAAGAAATTTGAATTTTAGATTTTTTTGGGGAGGGATATTTATTATAGCAAAAAATGTAATATATTTTTTTAAATTGTTGAACTTTTTTTGTTTATAGCGCACAAAAAAAAAACGCAGAGGTTATCAAATACCATCAAAAGAAAGCTCTATTTGTGGGGAAAAAAATATTTGGGTACAGCATCGCACAACCACGCAATTGTCAGTTAAAGCAACACAGTGCTGTATAGAAAAAATGGCCAGGTAATTAAGGGGGGAAATCTTCTGGTCCTTAAGTGGTTAAGATCGAAATAACTTCACAGATCAACTTAATAACTTTTTTCACATGACAGTGATTGCCTGGATTGCCTTGAGTATATTTTCCCTATCATCTCCCCCTTAGGAAGATTTTTACCTGGTTGCTTAAGCATTTATTTTTTCAGACACCTGTTCTATTTCTATAGATATTTTTATCAAGTCCTGAGGGATCTTAATTGTGTGAAACATGTGGTGAGTGTGTTCCTTTTCCCACCGCATACTATGCTCAAAGGATGGCTTAGTATATTTACTTTTTTTCCTTGAAAAATCTGAATAATTGGAAATAGATGTAAGATTTTATTACAAGTACTGTAATTCTTTACATGCACTACTAGGGTTTTTAATGTATGCTATTTTAAACATGAACCAATAAAATATTTATTTAATTTTTATATTTATATGATCTCAGTTGCATCTTACAAATCCTGCCTACTTGTGATGTTAGTCTTTCAGAACATTTTGTGATGTATTTCTTTAATGTTTAATCCCATTATGACACACGTCCGAGGAACTCGACGGGCAAAACTCATCGTTTTGCTCGTCGAGTTCTGTGTGAAGCCGCCGAGGATCTCGGCGAGCCAACTTTCCTCATTGAACAACGAGGAAATAGAGAACATGTTCTCTATTTGGCTCGACGAGGAACTCGTCGGCTTCCTCGGCCGAAAGTGTACACACGGCCGGGTTTCTCGGCAGAATTCAGCTCCGATCGAGTTTCTGGCTGAATTCTGCCGAGAAACTCGGTCGTGTGTACGGGGCCTGACACATATAGCTGTAAAAGAGTGGGTTATGTCAACCACACGCTACATATATGCATTGCTGGGTGGCCATTGTTTATGGGCTGAGAACATGCTCACTGCGCTCTCTCAGCACAGTGACCAAACAGCATAGACAGTTCTCGGTTCTACAGATCAGTAGCTGGTAAGACCCATTTCCACTGTGACCGGTAAGACCGGTGTGACCACTGTGACAGTCCCCGTATAACCTGGAGAGCGACAATTGTCCACCAGCCAGGGGATCTCTCTTTTTTGCCTGCGGTGACAGGATGGGCTACATGAGTTCTGATTGGTAACATGGGCGGCGATGACCAATTACAATGCTCCTAAACGTTCCTCCTGATGAGGTGCATTTTGGAGATTAAGTTAAGGGGATTTTTAAGCCCCCGGACCGGTGAGGTGGCTATACGATGTGTCAGAACGGGTGATCGCCGCGCTCCAGGTCAGCAGGACCTGGGGGGGAGGGGTCCTGTGTTAGTTTCCCTTATAGATTTTTCTGTGAAGGTGAATTTACCCTTTAAGACAGTAGTGTCCAAACTTTTTTCAAAGAGGGCCAAATTTGATGAAGTGAATATGCGTGAGCGCCGACCATTTTGCAAGACATTCTTTGAACCATTAAAATTCTGTCTAAGTGTGTTCATCCAAGCACTAATGCACTGCCCAACAAGAATTCTCTTGACTTTGTGTCGATAAATATCTTTTGTGGCCCCAACAAATCCCAGAGTGCTGCTCAGGACTAAGGTTGAGCTGGGACGTGTTATTTGGATATACATACATATATTTATCGGAGTATAACACGCACCTTCATTTTGAGGGAAGTTTCAAGAAAAAAAATATTTTAAATAAATAAAGAACTGGGAAGCAAAATAAGGGTTAACGCCCATCAATGCAGCCTCACATGTGCCATGAATGTAGCCTCTGAATGCAACCTCACCATTGCCATCAGTGCAGCCTAATCAATGCCCATCTGCAACCTTGGAGGGGACAGGACGAGCGCCAACAGATTACATACAGGAGAATCTCCTGTTTACACGGCGGCCTCTTTAATAAAAATTTCTGCCTCCAATCATAGATAGAACAGTCGTCCAATGGCAGCCCAGGAGCCAGGCTCCCTATTACAGTTGCAGCCGAGTAAACAGGAGATTCTCCTGTATGTAATCTGACGGCGCTTATCCCGCCCCTCCGAGGCAGCACATTAAACCGGAACGTGGATTTTGGACATGCTGAACTTTGGACATGCCTGCTTTAAGATAACAAAGTAATACATACATTGTTGTTGAGAAAAACTTATTTTGGCAATATTGTTTGCAAAAATATTTTATTTTCTATGAAATCACTAAACGAAAAAAAAAAAAGATATTTCTTTCTCAGCGTTAGTTTAACCACTTCCCGCCCGCCGTATGCAGAATGACGGCCGGGAAGTGGCTCTGTTATCCTGACTGGGCGTCATATGACGTCCAGCAGTCAGTTTCCGGTGCAGAAACTGACTGGAAACTGACTGCATGGTGTGAACTAGAGCCAACTAGAGCCATTGGGATACATGGAAAACACTGTGCATGCATTTTGTGCAGAAAAAAAGCACACAGAACTAAACAGAACTGTGTCTGGTGTGAACTGGCCCTTAATGCTTTTAGCCCTTCTGGTCTAGGAAATAAGGTGAGCTGCCAGCACACACAGTGTGGATTGAGGTGCAAGGGAGAGTGATCACATCACTGAGGATTTTGATGACATTTGCAGAATAAATATCACTGGACACACTGGGCCAGATTCACAGAAGAAGTACGCCGGCGTATCTACTGATACACCGGTGTACTTTCAAATTTGCCACGTCGTATCTTTAGTTTGAATCCTCAAACCAAGATACAACGGCTTCTGGCTTCGATCCGACAGGCGTACGGCTTCGTACGCCTTCGGATCATAGGTGCAATACTTCGGCGCCCGCTGGGTGGAGTTTGCGTCGTTTTCCGCGTCGGGTATGCTAATTAGCTTTTTCCGGCGATCCATGAAGGTACGCGCGTCCGTCGCATTCTCTTACGTCGTCGCTAGTCGGCTTTTCCCGGCGTATAGTTAAAGCTGCTATTTCATGGCGTATAAATTTGAAATACACGCCGAGAAATACACTACGCCGCCGTAACTTACAGCGCAAAATCTTCCTGGATTCGAAATTCCGCCAGGTAAGATACGGCGGCGTAGCGTATCTCTGATACGCTGCGCCAGGGCAAATGTCTCTGAATCTGGCCCACTGATTTTGTTTTGGAATGGACACTATTATATGAATATCAAGTCACCAAATTGTATTGTTTTTCTCACTTTATCACTGTATTGATTATTGTTTAACCTATTTTTGCTTTTTTGCACAATTTTGCATTATTTGCAGCACTGGTGTTTTTGGTTACAATACCCAGTAGGGGTATTTAATTTATTGTTGGATTGTGATAAGACAAAAGAATATTAATTGTATTTGCGTTATGGCAGTTTGAGTACAAGGGTACTGGCAACGAAACTATACCCAGAGAACCAACCCTGTTGAGAAACAGCAAGACTAAACTCCAGCTCACTACTGACTACAAAATTCACAAAAATACAAAAAAGGTATTCAGTGCTAGTTCACAACAGATGCAGTTCCGTGTGGCCCATAATAATTAATATAAATATATAATATTTTTTACTAAGGGCCAATTCACACCATAGAAATGCAATCCAATGCGTTCCAGGTGCTTTTACTGCATGTGTGTTTTTGAAGCGTTTTTGATGCGTTCCAGTGCATTTTTGGTACGTTTTTAATGCAGTCCAGTGCTTTTTTTCATACCTCTTTTTTATTAACCTTAGATAAGGACAAGTGTGTTCCAGTGCGTTGTTGGTGCATTTAGGTGTGTTCCAGTGCATCTTTGATGCATTTTACAGCGTTCCAGTACAGTCCAGTGCATGTAAAATGCAGCATGTTCTACTTTTTTTTTCTGGAACTGGAACGCACTGGAACTGCAAGCACTGGTGTGAACTGTGCCATTGAAAACCATATAACCTACTTTCCATGCATTTTTGATGCAGAAAAAAATGCACTGGACTGCATGTGGTGTGAACTGGCCCTAATATTATATTTTCTGCATCAAAAACACATAGAAAGTAGGTTTTATGTTTTTTAATGGCATAGTTCACACCAGTGCTTGCAGTTCCAGTGCATTTCAGTTCCAGGGAAAAAAAAGTAGATGATGCTGCATTTTTCCTGCATTGGACTGTACTGGAACGCTGTAAAAAGCATCAAAAATGCACTGGAACGCACCAAAAACACACTGGAACACACATGTTCTTATTTAAGGTTAAGAAAAAAAGACGGGGAAAAATGCACTAGATTGCATAAAAAAACGCTTCAAAAACGCATGCAGAAATACATCTGAAATGCACCAATCCTATAGTGTGAACTAGCCCATAAAAGGTAACATATATGCAACAAATGAAAGTCCAATATTATATTCTGCTCTTTTACATCCATTGTTTTTTATTTTTTTTTCTATTGTCGTAGCGAGACATATTAGTTAAAAAGACAAAACACAAACCCACATTTACAACTTGATAGATATTACAAAATAAATAAGTATAATAGAAGCATTCACTTTACACAGTAATAATCCCTGCTCCCGCTGTGTCCCTTTCAGATAGACAGGTACTTTATATTCGGTGGCAACATAACAATATTAACTACAAGTGAGAGGTTTTTACACGACCTTAGATCACACACTCAACATGAATGACAGGGTATAATTTGATTATTTAAAGTATTTTTCACCAATTCAAAATACTTCAGCTTTTTCTTTGTGACAAAGTATCTTTCTGGCTTTTGTGTGTTGTGTGTGATGGCACAGCATTTAAAAGCACATTAGTCCTAATTAGCTTCTCTTCAGAGATTGAGAGCCTGCCAGAATCTCTTTAATTTTCTACGTGCGAAGATGTGATTTTTTTTCATGTTAGCATTTTTAATCCAAATTCAGCAAAATGTGATGCCCTAAAAGCCAAAGTGATAGATGGAGAACAATGCTAATTATAACAAAACCAGAAGCTCTTGTTCAATTTATTGTCAGTCACAGATGTAATTTGCTAGGGATTGTTTGTTATTTCATGGTCCAGCTCTTTGAAATTCAGCTTTCAGTTTCAAGGGAAGAAACAGTCTGAATAAATGTGTTTTCTCTTTCCTATCAATTTTAAATAGATGAGGTCATGCAATTTATTGTGAATATTTGCCTTTGGAATTTTATTTATTAAAAATATATACTTTTTTTGAAAAAGGGACGATAATTTCCCTGAATACAATCTCAATTCAAGCTCATCTGTGTTTTGTTGCATTCTGGGTGAAATGCATTCCAAAAAAAAACAAAAAAATTTTTGATTGACAATTTGGTGAGCTTTCCATTAAAACTTACCTTTCATAGAGATGAGTTGTAATGCATGTAAAGTGTGCCTAAAACATGGCAGAAACTCACTGCACCTCTCTTACAGAGGTGTCAATGTAACCTATTGTAATGCTTGGTACACACTACAAGTTTTTTTTCGGGTTGAACAAAAAAAACTGACAGCTCTTGTCGTAGTCACTGTACTAACTATCCAAAGTTAGTACATTGATCTTCCCTGCTAAGCTGTTGTGTTCTGACAGTGGGACGGCCCCACCCACCAGAAAACTCTGATCAACGCTCTCTGTCATTGGCTTAAAGTGGTTGTATACTCTGTACAACCAATTTCACCTACAGGTAAGCCTCGATTAAGGCTTACCTGTAGGTGATGGAAATATCTCCTAAACCTACACATTTTAGGAGATATTTACAATTCCCCATAGGATAATTTATACTGCGCATGCGTCGATGTAATCGGCGCATGCACACTTTAGAAAGGGCACGCCGTGCCGCTTCTAGATGGGGCCATGCCGTGACTGCCGGCTCCCACGCACATGCGTCACGCGACTCCGGCCAGTCACAGAGCCAGAGTGCACGGCCCCGGAAGGAAAAGGGGTGCAGAAGGGATGCTTCCAGCCAGTGAGGAAATCGGGGACATTGCAGGCTTCGGTTTCAGGTAAGTGACACATAATGGGCTACAATGCAATGCATAGTAGCCCATTATGTTTTACCTTTGCAGGGAAACAAAGAGGACGTAAAACCCATCAGGGTTTACTTGCTCTGATCGGGAATCAGTTAGCTGCTGGTTTTCCAGCATGTTTGACCGACAAAACCCGGCCAAATGGCCAACTTATGTCATACAGACCGACATACACATGGGTCGAATGTTGGCTGTTTTTTATTGAAGTTGCTGATGTCTCCCAACATTCTGGCCCGTGTGTACAGGGCTTAAAGCCTGATGCACGCTACAAGTTTTTTTTTTTTTTGCTCAGCCCAATGGGTTGAACGAAAAAAGACTTACAGCTCTGGTCGCAGCCACTGCACTAACCATCTGAAGTTAGTACAGTGATCTCGCCCACTGAGATGTTGTGTTCTGACAGGGGAATGCCCCCTGCCAGAACACTCTGATCAGCGCTCTTTGCCATTGGCTAAGATCGCTGATTGGGTGTAGGTCAGCTGCTGGTTTTTCAGCATGCTCGTCCGACAGACTGACATACACACGGGCCAAATGTCGGACAATTTTTATGGAACTGGCCAATTTCTCCAGACATTCGGCCCGTGTGTATGGGGCTTAAATCTCAGTGATTTCAATAATGCTGAAAGTGAAACAATAAAAAATATTCAGTTTTAAATTACTTTTTTTCCTTTAGAAATTTCATTTTGCTGCAGGGACTGTTCTAAACATGGAAAAAATGTGCCACTTTACAGGCATACTATAGACGCCCCCAGGTATGAAATTTGAAGGAATATTTCACTTTTATTGTTTCACTTTAAGCATTATTAAAATCACTGCTCCCGAAAAAACTGCACTTTTTAAAACTTTTTTTGCATTGATACATGTCTCCTGGGGCAGGACCCAGGTCACCAAACACTTTTTATGACAATAACTTGCATATAAGCCTTTAAAATGAGCACTTTTGGTTTTTCATGTTACTGTCCCATAGACTTTAACGGGGTTGCATATTGTTCGGTGTTCGCCAGATCATCCAAACAACCAAAGTTCGGCCCTTATGCTAAGGCAGAACCATTCGCCCATCCCTAATTCCAAGTACTGATTATATATATATATATATATTTAACAATTATCACTGGATCTGGCAGGAACTGGTCACTATAATAGAGGCCAAAGCTCCATATATTTCAGTATACAAACCCCCAGTGCATGCATTGATGCATTAATAACACAGCATTGTCTTCTTAAGGCAGGACACAGAATCCTTTAATTTTCTTTTCTTTTTTCAAATGTTGCATCCTAGAACGAGAGATAATTACAGTGGCTTTAGTTGGTGACATGTGATGTAGATACATAACACTGGTATGGAGCACAGTCAGTAGGGTTGACACAGGGAGATACCATGCTGTCAATCACCTAAAGTCAGAAAGTGAATTCTGTAAACCATAGCACCTAAATAAGGCAAGCATTTACACCGGTTTTGGTAACATTACCAAAATGGTTGACACATTTAGGTAGTTCTTATTACCACCACTTTAAGTCCCATTAACTACGACAGCAACAGATTCCTAAATAATTACAACCAGTTCACAGGTTAGGAAAGTGGTGGCAGTTGAGATTCCCCAACACAAAACTGAATTTTAAACAAAAGATATGGGAATACTAGTAGTAATGTCATTACCAAAATATGGCAATGCCCTTATTTAGGAAATGACTTGAGTCACAGGGGAGGGAGGTGGACCTGATGAGGAGCTAGTCCCCACCAATGCAGCGCTTGTTGAGGAGCTTTATGTTGTTTACTAACAAGACATGGTTGTATCACCCCACACACCTATGGCCACTAGGTCAAAATGTAACCTTTCTTAAAACTTATAAATATCGAAGACTGTGTATATGTTTTTACTTATAGGGAGTGTCTGAAATGTGATTCCAAAATACTTGAAACTAATGGTGGTAAATCGATAATATCTCAGCTTACCAAAAAGTGAATAAAATGAAAAGTCTGCAGTGCCAGTGCTGGAGCTTGATGTTGAACTGAGACCCTAGTTTCCCATGTGGTGAATATGTACATTAGCTTGATGTTTCCAGGACACAACTGGTAATCGCTACAGCACCCACCATTTTAAGAGCCATAGTTGCCAGGAAAGTGTGCGATAGGAATATTGATAAGATAGTTTCCCATCAGGTCCTCCTTTCTTTTGATTGCACTTAGATGGCACTAGGTGGATTTGAAAGCTGCTATTGGACTGAATAGCAGTTATGGATCTACACACTGCCATGCACTGTCAATCAACATCAAGGTAGACCTGATAAAGAACTAGGTTATCAGCTCTCCATCAATCTATGCCCATCTCTACTACAAAACTGTTTCAGCTTGATGGCTGCAGTGGACAGAAAAGGACATTCCAACTTTAGTGCCGGGCTCTGATGGGCACATGAATTGGGCACAAGGACCATACATTTTGGTGTGGTAACTCGATGGAATTCTAAAAGGTTCTCACGACACCCTTAATGAATTCTCTACACTGACTAATGGTAGGGGCTGTTACATGTGGAAAAAATGTCTTAACGTTTATGATTATCTAATAACTATAGGAAATGGCAGATAGTACAAAAATATGGCCTTATATATATATATCTATATATCTATATATATATATATATATATATATATATATATATATATATATATATATATATATATATATATATATATATATATCAACTGCACATTCCTGTAGCTCTGTAGATTTTTACTGACACCAATTGCCATAAAAGAGGATATCATATCAGGTTAATGCCAATGCTGACTACATTTATAAGTCATCCTTTATTTTCCCTGATAAAAACAATGGAGAGTTTAGCATGTGAGGCTCTGACTGGTCCGATGCTTCCTAACCTGACAGTGTCCTCCTACATAACAGATGCAAGAAGATTCATCACTATTATACAGTATACAGAGTGATAAGTCGGGCTCCTGGATTGCCTGATAACCAGATGAGATAATTCCTGTGCTTGAATCATCTGTCACTGAGAATGACTTTATCATCTGAATATGGCTATGTAGTATAATATTAAGGCTCATCTACACATGTGAACCTGTGTCTTGAGCATAATAACTTTGCATGTGTGAGTGGAGAGTTTTTATTTTATTATTGTTATAATTACTAGACCATGCAAATGCTTTGAAAGTCTGCAGGATGCCTTGAGACGTATATGATTAAAGTGTACACTAAACAGATTCCTAGAATTACAAATTAGGGAATAACCTTCCAATTATCCTATTTATGGGCTGTTTAAGGGAATTTGCAAAAAGAGAAACTGTGGAGAAGGTTTTACAAATTAAGACTGCTGATTAATTTGTTTGGGAATATTCATGAACGTCTATAATGCTAACTTGCAAATCATTCTACTTGATGGACGTGTAATAAAATAAAAAAGAGTTATGAATATTGCGTATAGAGTATTGTAATTAAAGTGTACTTATATTATCAGTCAAATGTGAACTATAGTTACCACAAAAGAAAAAAAAAAATCAGGTAGAATTGTATAATTTATTGGTAGAAGAAGCTTTATTGATATCTTCTGTCAAAAGACTCTTGTTCATATCTGCTAGCAATTTTTTTTTAATTATACACTGCCTGAATAGTACACGCATAATGCAGGGTACAGTCTCAGCCTATTCCTAGCATCTATAAGATGCTGAGTGTCGAGCCAGATGATAGGACTATGTAACTTTAGGTGGCATTGGCAGGAGCTACATTATCAGTGTGTAAACAGGTAGTAGTTACTGCTGCACGGGTAAAAAGTTAGGGGTTAACTGCGCTCCCAGGTTTTTCTAGGCATTTTTTTATTTCTTGGGTCTGACCCTCCAGTCATGTGTGCTATAAAAGGTACAAAAGCTTGGATCCTGAGGGGGGGGGGGAGACTAATGCCGCGTACACACAATAATTTTCCGGCATGAAAAACACGTTGTTTTTAAAAAATTTAATTTAAAATGATCGTGTGTGGGCTTCACATAATTTTTCGGATTCTGAAAAACGACAACATTTTCTTTCGAACATGCTGCATTTTTTAACAATGTTTTAAACTATGTCGTTTTTCGGGTTGTAAAAAATGATCGTGTGTGGGCTAAAACGACGTTAAAAACCCACGCATGCTCAGAAGCAAGTTATGAGATGGGAGCGCTCGTTCTGGTAAAACTACCGTTCATAATGGAGTAAGCACATTCATCATGCTGTAACAGACAGAAAAGCGCGAATCGTCTTTTACTAACACGGAATCAGCTAAAGCAGCCCCAAGGGTGGTGTCATTTGCATGGAATTTCCCCTTTATAGTGCCGTCGTACGTGTTGTAGGTCACCGTGCTTTGCTAGAGCATTTTTTTTAATTGATGGTGTGTGGGCAACGTCGTTTTAATGATAAAGTTGGACAAAGTCGGTTTTTTTTACATGCTGAAAAACGTCGTTTTTTTTTCTTGCCGAAAAATGATCGTGTGTATGCAGCATTACACACACTCAGAAAATGATGTTCTGCCTAGTGCCGTTGCCAGAGACTGAATGGTCCATGTCCTACCAAAGCCGGAGCTAAATTCCAGATATGGACTCGTACTTGCTTGAACAGATATGCTGGGGCAGCCACAAGCCTGTAGTTAGGAACTAGGGATGTTAGGGAATGTTTGCACTTTATCTTGTACTGTTTATTGCGTTGTCATCATGTTAATTTATTCTTTAAGTAAAGCTTTTAAAACTTTGCCTTTGCCTGGTCTGAAGGAGTGCAATGTAAATAACCGGCACACATAGTCTACATATCAGGTCATTAAACACTATTTATAGAGGAAATGCTGCGCTATCTGGATGTTAGCATGAGTACCTTGATGCATTGACACTAAATAAAAAATGTGTTCACTTGCAAACAACGTTTTTTTTTTTTACCATAGAGCATGTGATCACAGCATCACAAACCTTATAATCCACACATGTGTTGAAATGTATAAATTGCCTCTGTGCTGGTATATAGATATATAAAGAATTTTCGTGCAAACTCCAAAAAGTTCATATAAAATCAAAAACTTCATGTATCAAATATAGTGATCCAAATACATGCAGAAAAAAATAAATATATATATATATATATATATATATATATATATATATATATATATATATATATATATACATATACAGTATATATATATGTTTGATCCAGTGATCAAAAGAGTTGAGTGCACACACAATGAGGCCTCGTACAGACGACCGAATCTATCCGCTGGGATTGATCCGCGGATCAGTTCCAGCAGATAGATTCGGTCGTGTGTACGTCCAAGAGGACATTTTCCGGCAGATAAAAATCCAGCCAACGGATTCCCAGCGGATAAAAATTCCTTAGCATGCTAAGAAATCTATCCGCTGGAATCCAGTCCAGCGGACTGATCCAGTCATCTGTACAGACTCACCGGATCAGTCCGTCCGCTCCCCTCTCTCGCATGCGTTGTAATGATTCGACGCATGCGTGGAAGTATTTACCTTCCAGCGTCGCGCACGTCGCCGCGTCATCGTCGCGGCGACGGCGCAACACGTCACCGCGGATGTATTCTGCGCGGATTTCGATCTGATGGTGTGTACAGCCATCAGATCCAAATCCGCCAGAGGATTTATCCGCTGGAAACGGTCCGGCGGACCGTTTCCAGCAGATATCCTCTCGTGTGTACGGGGCCTTAGTGTCAACATTTCATATAAATAGAAACATCATTAAATATTGCAGTCCATTCTAAAATTAATCACAGCTTGCACTGGTGATAAAACTTGTGCTCTTGTGTTCACTCAGGTACTCCCCCCTTAAGTGTGTACGCTAACCTTAGAGCGTGCGACCTCACAATTAAGTTCAGTCAGAACACGCTTGGGAACCACCCTTGGGTTCAGTGTCAGTAATAGAGCCCTGCGCTGCTCAGTTCTGCTGCTTCCACATACTTGCAAATAATAAAGGGACTTGATAGTGTGATCCTGTTTTTTAAAATATTTTTATTAATAAACCATAACCCCTCTGACAGGGTACTCACATTTGCTAGGTGATTCAGTGCACCACTCTATTGAAAGCCAAACAAAATGCCAAAAAGCTGAAATAGTGTGTCTATCCTTTCTTAGACAGTTCAGCTGTCTCCTGCTTCGTCCTGTCCCCTCCCCGACATGTGCCAATACAGGGATGAATCGTATCTTCCTCAGGGGGACACAATCCTGAGAAAAATACGATTCATCCCTGAACACAGCTTTTTTGGTGTTTTGTTTGGTGCACTGAAGCACCTGAGTGAACACAAGAACACAAGTTTTATCACCAGTACAAGCTGTGATTAAGTTTCGAATGGACTGCAATATTTAATATTTAATAATGTTACTATTTATATGAAATTTTGACACTTATTGTGTGTGCACTTTTGATCACTGGATCACGTAATATACACAGTATATATATATATATATATATATATATATATATATATATATATATATATATATATATATATATATATATATATATATATATATATATATATATATATATATATAGTAGATTACCACCGTTGGATTTTTTTTATTTATTTTTTATTAATAAAGGACTTTTTTCTACGGTGTGTATTTTTTCCAACTATTTAAACTTCCTTCGTGAACTGGTAGGGGTACAATGGTACATTGTACCCCATTACCAATTCACATAGGGGGGCAGGATCTGGGGGTCCCCTTTGTTAAAGGGGTCTTCCAGATTCTGATAAGCCCCCCGCCCGCAGACCCCCACAACCACCGGGCAAGGGTTGTGGGGATGAGGCCCTTGTCCCCATCAACATGGGGACATCCTCCCCATGTTGAGGGCATGTGGCCTGGTACGGTTCAGGAGAGGGGGGGCCGCACTCTGTCCCCCCCTCTTTTCTGCGGCCGGCCAGGTTAACGTGCTCGGATAAGGGGTCTGGTGTAAATTTTTGGGGGAACTCCACACCATTTTTTTTAATTTGGGGTGGAGTTCCCCTTAAAATCCACACCAGACCTGAAGGGTCTGGAATGGATATTTGGAGGAACCCCACGTCATTTTTTTTTTAAATTGACGGCGGGGTACGTCCTCTTTTTAAAGATGGATATCTTGGTAACGGCAGCAGCTGCTGCCACAACCGAGGTATCCATCTCTTCAGTGGGCGGGCCTGTAAACGATAACAGCAGTCTCCATGGCGGATTCACCGCAAGATCGCCGTTATCGGTGTCGGGAGAGGGGTCCCCCCTCCCGCCGCTCTCCCGTGCCCTCCGCCGCTTACCGGAGCCGTCGGTAGCGGCGGAGGCGTTCGGGTGCTGCTGCCTAGTGAGTGAGGATGCGAGTGAGGGCAAGATGGCCCCCACCCGTCCTCATAGCTTTGCTGAGCGGAAGTGACTTTAAAACGTCAGTCCCGTCCAGCGTCTTAAAGAGACATTTTTTTGTTGTAATTTTTTTAAAATTTCCATTTTTTTTTTGCATTCAAGTCTAAATATGAGATCTGAGGTCTTTTTGACCCCAGATCTCATATTTAAGAGGACCTGTCATGCTTTTTTCTATTACAAGGGATGTTTACATTCCTTGTAATAGGAATAAAAGTGATACATTTTTATTTTATTTTTTATTTCAGTGTAAAAAATTATAAAATCAATAAAAATAAATAAGAAAACAAAAAGTGAGGTATCACCACGATTGTTAGAGCGAGAGCAATAATTCTAGCCCTAGACCTACTCTGTAGCTCAAAAAATGCAACCTATAGAATTTTTTAAACGTCGCCTATCGAGATTTTTAAGGGTAAAAGTTTGACTCCATGCCACGAGCGGGCGCAATTTTTAAGCGTGACATGTTGGGTATCATTTTACTCGGCGTACCATTATCTTTCACAATATATAAAATAATTGGGCCAAATTTATTGTTGTCTTATTTTTTAATTCAAAAAAGTGAATTTTCTCCAAAAAAAGTGCGCTTGTAAGACCGCTGCGCAAATACGGTGTGACAAAAAGTATTGCAATGACCGCCATTTTATTCTCTAGGGTGTTAGAAAAAATATATATAATGTTTGGGGGTTTTAAGTAATTTTCTAGCAAAAAAAACTGTTTTAGTCTTGTAAACGCTGAATCTGAAAAACAGGCTTGGGGCTTAAGTGGTTAATATCCATTCCAGACCTGAAGGGCCTGGTAATAGAATTTGGGGGGACCCCCACGCTATTTTTTCTTTTTTCTTATGAATGAATTCTCTCTGAATTGCCAGAGCCGACAATTCATTAGAGCCGCCAGTCCGGTTTTAAAATACTTTTTTTCCTTTCAGAAATTACACTTTGTGCAGAGACAGTTCTATGTACGGGAAACATGTGCTATTTCACATGCTAACTTTACACCCCCCCTAGGTACGAAATTTAAAGTAATATTTCACTTTTATTGTTTCACTTTTAGCATTATTAAATTTACTGCTCCCGAAAAATTGCCGTTTTTAAAACTTTTTTTTGCATTGATACATGTCCCCTGGGGCAGGACCCAGGTCCCCAAACACTTTTTAGGACAATAACTTGCATATTAGCCTTTAAAATTAGCACTTTAGATTTCTCCCATAGACTTTAACAGGGTGTTCCTCGGCTTTTTGAATTTGCCGCGAACACCCCTAATTGTTCGTTGTTCACCAAACAAGCGAACAGGCAATGTTCGAGTTGAACATGAGTTCGACTCGAACTCAAAGCTCATCCCTAGTTACCAAGATTAACAATGGTTTCTCTAGCGGCCTGTTATTACATGTGTACATGCGGCAGGTGAGATAGACTCTTGCAGTGAGGGAGATATTATCGGCACTCTTTCGGCCATGTTTTATCTCCTATCTAACCGGAGAAGATCTGCACAAATCAGCCTGTACACATGTAAAGAAGAGGAAGAATTAAGCGAAGTGCACACATGGAGGTGCACGGCGCATGTAAAATCCGGCAGGCTGGTTGTACTCACGAATGATGGGTACATTCAGCCTGCCCACACATGGCTTGAATCTTGGCTGGTCCCTTCTGAACCAGCCACGATTTGAACTGTCAATGGCAGCCTTAACAGATTCAGGACACAATTATTGAAATTTGTTGCACCTCCCAAATCTATTGGTATTCATTTTAAAAAGTTGAATCATTAAATTTTCTCAAACAAAATATTTTTTTATAAGCGGACTATGATTATATATACAGTATATACTGTATGTATATATGTAATAAAATAACATTATAATTATAAAGTGATTATAAGATTAATTACAAATAAAAAAAAATGAAAAAATGACTAGTGGATTTATTCTGCTATAATTGCTGTGCATGACAGCTGAGTTATCGTAGTCCATTCTGAGGCCATCTGGAGAAAATAGTATCATGGTATGATTAATGTAGGTGTTGTGCTGAAAAAAAAAGAGGGATGCTACTAATTGGCTATAAACACATGGCTACACTGACCAGAAGAATTCACGTGAAATTGAAACATTGATTCCTTGACCCCCCCCCCCCCCCAATTATGGGTGTTCTCCAAGGAACTATTCTATTTCCAATTAATCCACAGGCAACTCTATCATTATCAGTAATCCTGATTAAAGTTTCAACATACATTGTCTTTGAATTATCCTATTCTGTAAAGATTACAAATCACCACCAGCTTTGTAGATGATTCTAATTAGCTGTTTGATGTATATTTTTATTGATTTTTCTTAAAAAGGCTGCTTTGGTAAAACAAGCTACTTTAGTGAGAAAAACACAAACTATAAAGAACTCCCAAGAGACACATCAAACATTTGAACAACACATTTGATCATTTTGCATCTTTAATTTTCAAACAAAGTCTATATAGTGCAGCTAAAAATGAAATATGTAGATATACACCCGGTAACACACTATCAATGCTGCTTGTGAAGTTGTCCATATGCTGGTCTGCTTATAATCTTCCCATGAAAAAAAAAAACTGCAAATGCGGATTGAATCCCTGCAGGTATCAAACAGGAAAGTACTATGTGGACTTATGACATATGTCAGAAACATGTCCTATAATGACCCAACCAAATGTGAATAATGAGAAAGCCTGGCTCTAAGTTTTTCAAAGTCACCCATATATAATGATATGCACAAATCTATAAAAGATGCAACCACCAAAGCCAAAGCTAAGTTGAGCTGCTTTATATTCGTGTGTAATTGCAGACCTAAGAATACACCTCACAAGACCAGCAGATGTGGCAATATAAATGTAAAGGTAACTGTATCCTTGATGAGTATTGATGAGGACAGTATTCCTAACTTGCATTGTGACCCCTGCTACCTGCACAAGTTCACATTTGGGAAATCAAACTTTTTGAATATTTGAATCTGCAGAGGCTCCTGAAGAATGCTGTTGACAGAAGTGTTAAGGCATGACATCATACCGCCACTACTGATTGCTACCTACCTTGACACTTTCCCCTGAAAAACAGATTACGCAACTTAATGGAAAACGGTCGTATGTACATTTTTCGACGAGGAAACTGTCGAGGAACTCGACGAGCCAAAAAGAGAGCATGTTCTCTTTTTCCTCGACGGGAATGGAGAAAATTGGCTTGTCGAGTTCGACAGCCTAACAAGAAACTCGACGAGCAAAACGATGTGTTTCGCCTGTCGAGTTCCTCGGTCGTGTGTACGAGGCCTCAGAAAATAGCAGTTGGACAGCCAATACACCACTGTGTACTAAGCTGTCTTTAGCTATTCCAGCGATCACATGCTACCTTTTACAATACTGATTCCTCCTCTGCCCCTTACAACAGAAAAGGAGAGAGATTGTGACCTGTATATTATCCCTTCCACTTCCTGTGCATCTGAATGTTAACCCCTTAATCCCCATCCTGTCACTGTATGTGACCAGCACATTATCCTCTTCACTGCCTCCTTCCTCTGTGTATGACCTATACATTAAAGTATCTGATGTCCAATTCTCAAGCTTTGTATTTACCCCCTCAGTACCAGAATGCTATTTTATACCCCAAAAAATGTGGCAAAAAATCACATTGGGGTGTCTACTTTCCAAAGAATGGTAATTTCAGTGGTTTTCATCTTTTGTTGCTATTTTTATTTTAGTGGTTATTAATTAAATACCACCAAAAGAAAGCTCTATCTTCCTCAAAAAACAAAACAAAAAAGCAAATTTGGATACAGTTTTGCACTGTAGTGCTAAAAAAATTGCCTGGTACTAGAAGGGGTATTACAAGGTGGTACTGACGTGGAGATTTCTCTTTACGCTATGCGTAAGCGCCCTTTTCAGCCTTTTGGTATAATGCATCTTAGTAAAACCTTGTTTCCCAAGTAAAACAGACATAACCACTGTCCTCACATCCTGAGTTCCACAGGCAGACTTGTCTGAAAAGCCTGTGTTTTGTTTATTTATAATAGCGATGACAATAGAGATTGATTGCTTTACAATCAGCCAATCAAGCACAGGCAAACAGGAGGAGTTATACAAACAATGACTAGGGGAGTGTATGGGCGTGTCTGTGCAAGGGCAGTGTGTATGGTTTCCTGCCCCCTATCCTTGTAATCCATGCTCTTCACCTAGACAAAGAAAGCCACAAGGCTGGTCTTAGAAATCATGAACACTGTCCCCGACCAAAACAAACTCAAAGACTCCCGTTTTTACCGTTGGCGTGAATCCTTAATCAGCATTGTTCAGAGAACAATGCATACCCTGACTATTCTACCATTCCTGCTGATAGGAGATTATCTGCAGGGACACACCATAGCCTCCCCCCCGTGCTGATCAGACACACAGAGAGACACGAGCGTACATCCCCCCATGACTGATAATGTCTGTGCAGAGTGAACACATTCCCCCCCAGACGATCGTCTGTGCACTGCACAGGGGCCCCTCACTGGTGTTCATATCCCCACTCTGCAAACACTTCTCTACATCTTTCAGGAAGCTTTTCACTACCAATGGGTCTTAAACCAGTGATAGTCTGCCCCAAGTGCGGTTCACAGAAGAACTAACACTGGGAGACACTGTGACAATACATATTACATAGTTACATAGTTACATAGTTAGTCAGGTTGAAAAAAGACACAATTCCATCAAGTTCAACCATTAGAAATAACATAATAATAATATCGTACAATCACATATACCCAGTTCTATACCCACAGTATATTGAATACAACTTAACCACTTTACTCCTGGCCTATAGGAAAATGACACCCCCCTCAGTGGTTCAGTTATCCTGACTGGGTGTCATATGACACGCGCATTGCAGCGATCGGATGCTGTGTGTCATTCTGACACACCGCTACACCGATCTGGGTAAAGAGCCTCCCGCGGGTGCTCTTTACCACATGATCAGCCATGTCTAATCATGGCTGATCACAATGTAAACAGGAAGAGCCGTGGATCAGCTTTTCCTCACTCGCGTCTGACAGACATGTGTAGAGGAGAGCCAATCGGCGGCTCTCCTGACAGGGGGGTCTGCACTGATTGTTTAGCAGCACAGCCCCCCCCCTGGATGCCCACACTGGACCACCAGGGAAGTCGCCAGGACTGCCAGTGAAGTCCCCAACATGTAGATGACCAGGTACCTACCCCATGGCCATCCACATATGCAAAAATATGCCCATTATATGCCAAACCATCAGTGTCATCAGTGCCACCCATCAGTGTCCATCAGTGCCGCCGTTCAGTGCCCCTCCATCAGTGCCCACATATCAGTGACCATCCGTGTCACCTATCAGTGCCATCCATAAGTACCCATCAGTGCCACCCATAAGTACCCATCAGTGCCACCTATGAGTTATCATCAGTGCTGCATACCAGTGCTACCTATCAGTTCCCATCAGTGCCACCTCATCAGTGCTACCTCATTGGTGCCACCTCATCGGTGCCGCCTTATCAGTGCCCATCAGTGCAGCCATATTAGTGCTCGTCATTGAAGATGAAAACATATTTATTTACAAAAAAAATAACATAAATAAAAAAAATCGCAGAGGTGATCAAATGCCACCAAAAGAAAGCTATATTTGTGGGAACAAAATGATAAACAATTTGTTTGGGTACAGTGTAGCATGACCGCACAATTGTCATTCAAATTGCGACAGCGCTGAAAGCTGAAAATTGGCTTGGGCTGGAAAGTATATACAGTAAGTGCCTGGTATTAAAGTGGTTAATAACATTTCCACAACAGCACTTAAGTGGTTAACTACTTAAAGACCACCCACTGCAGATATACCTGTATGTCATTTCATGCAATAGACAGAGGGGAAGCCAATCAGTGTGTCCCACTGATCATTTCCCAGAGAGGCCGAATGATGATCTGCCTATGTACAGTATACAAGTCAGATTGTCGTTCTGACGGGGAAGAACACAGTGATCTTGTGTTTCTGCTAAGCAGGAACATGGATCTCTGTGTTCAACTGTTAATCCAGCCAGTCAATCACCCACACAGTAAGCAAGCACTCCTCTAGGGACACACTTAACCTTTGGATCGCCCCTGGTGTTAACCCCTTCCCTGCCAGTGTCATTAGTACAGTAACAGTGCATATATTTAGCACTGATCACTGTAATAATGTCACTGGTTCCCAAAACACGTAAAAAATGTCAGTTAGGTGTCTGAGTTGTCTGCCGCAATGTTGCAGTCCCGCTAAAAATTGCTGATCGCCACCATTACTAGTAAAATAAAATAAATAAATAGAAATGCAACAAAAATATCCTATTTATCCTACACAGTGGGCCAGATTCACAAAGAGATACGACGGCGGATCTCCTGATCCACCGTCGTATCTCTGAGATCCGACGGTTGGATCTATGCGACTGATTCATAGGAATCAGTTCCGCATAGATCTCCCTTAGATCCGACTGGTGTAAGTGACTTACACAGTCGGATCTTAGGCTGCAATCTCCCGCAGGCCGCTAGGTGTCGCCTCGGTCTTTTACGCGTCGGATATGCAAATGAGGAGAACCGCCGATTCAGAACCGAACGCCCGCCCGTCGCTTTTTTTTTACGTCGTTTGCGTTCGGCTTTTTCCGGCGGATAGTTACCCCTGCTATATGAGGGGTAGCTAATGTTAAGTATGGCTGTCGTTCCCGCGCCGAGTTTCAAATTTTTTACGTCGTTTGCGTCGGTCTGGAATACGGATGGCCGCAATTGATGTTGCCGCTGAAAACAATGACGTCCTAGCGACATCATTTGGAGCATGCGCACTGGGAAATTTCGCCGGCGGCGCATGCGCAGTTAAATCGGCGCGGGAACGCGCCTGATTTAAATTGTACTCTCCCCCTAGCCGCGGAATTTGAATTCCGCCGGGGGAGTTACGATCCGCCGGTGCAAGTTTCGAGGTAAGTGCTTTGTGAATACTGCACTAGCCTCGCTAAATTGCACCGGCAGATCGTAAATCACATAGATTACGCGAATCTAAAGATCTGCTAATCTATGTGAATCTAGCCCAATAACTTTTGCACTAACCAATCAATATATGCTCATTGCGATTTTTATTATCAAAAATATGTAGCAAAATACACATTGGCCTAACTTGATGAAGAAATTAGATTTTGTTTGGTTACAGCATTGCACAACCGCGCAATTGTCAGTTAAAACAACACAGTACCGTATCCCAAAAAATGCCCTGGTCGTGAAGGGGGTAAAACATTCTGGGGCAGGGGTGGTTAAAGTACTGTAGCGCCTGGTTACTTTTAGTACCCGTGCTGTTTAAATTTAGAGGGTGATCAGAGTGTAGTTAAACTCTGATCCAAATTGTTATGTGCAAAGTATGTACAAAGTAGGGTCTCTGGGCCAGATTCTCAAAAGAGATACGCCGGCGTATCGCCTGATAGGCCGTCGTATCTCTGAGTCCGCCCGTCGTATCTATGCGCCTGATTCATAGAATGGTGTCGCCAACGTCGTTTTCCCAATCGAGTATGCAAATTAGCAAAATACGCGAATTCCCGAACGTACGCCCGACCGACGCAGTGAAGTTACGACGTTTACGTAAGATTTGCGACGCGTAAAGTTGCCCCTGGGTATATGAGGCGAAGTCAATGTTAAGTATGGCAGTCGTTCCCGAAATTTGAAAACTTACGTTGTTTGCGTAAGTCGTCCGTGAATGGCGCTGGACGCCATTTACATTAACGTTGAAACCAATGACGTCCTTGTGATGTCATTTAGCGCAATGCACGTCTGGAAATTTTAGGGACGGCGCATGCGCAGTACGTTCGGCGCGGGAACGCGCCTAATTTAAATGATCCACGCCCCCTAGCCGGATCATTTGAATTAGGCGGGCTTGCGCCGGAGGATTTATGTTACGCCGCCGCAACTTTACAGGCAAGTGCTTTGTGAATCAAGCACTTGCCCGTAAAATTTGCGGTGGCGTAGCGTAAATGAGATACGTTACGCCGCCGCAAAGATGCGGCGATCTACCAGAATCTGGCCCTCTGTCTCAGCTTGGCTGTGCTGTGGGCTCATTCTGTTGTGCTGAGGTGTTCTTCCAACCCCTGTGCAGTAGATGGCAGCAGTGGAGTCAAGGTTTGGATGCTCTTCCCCAGCAGCCAATCAGGAGGATTTGGCCTCGCTGTGCATGCTGGGGGAGGGTATTTATGGGGCAGACGCCATGAGTTCTGGGTTCTCCTTCGTCCAGTGTGGCACCCACCTTTAGAGGTGGCCACATCAGGCCGCTCCGGCGTTAAGGCCTACCTGGCCGGGGTGTGCGTGCCACGCAGTGTTCCTGGTTCCCGGGACCATGTTGGCCCGGAGCATCTGAGCAGCGACGGGGACCCAGTAAGCGACTGGGTTCCCAAGCGGTATTGCTGTTCGGTGGGGAGTCCGTCTGAGAAGCGCCATTGAGAGGCTGGCGATCCAAAAGGGCCTCGACAAACCACCAGGGATCAAGTTAGCCAGACACTGAAGGCTCATCACCTGTCAGTCAGTACCTGGGTGACAAATAAGAAGGAGATCCAGGCGTAATTCACCTAAGAGGAGTTACCTCCGTAACTGCAAGTCAGAGAGGGCCTGTGGCAGAGGTGTCTCCCTGACGTTCACCAAGGAGGGTCTGTGGCAGAGACTTTTCCTCAAGTTCAAGTTCACCAAGGAGGGTCTGTGGCAGAGACTTTATCCTACAAAGGTTTGAGTGATACTCCAGCTGCCAGGTCAGTGAGAGAGGCCTGTCCGGGTACACTGAACCCACTCAAGCAGGAGTGGCACAGAGAAGTGTTACGTTTGGGAGCAGGACTGTTTCCCTATCATTACGCCTAAATTTGCTATTCTCCTTTCTTCCTTCAAGATTTATTGTTTTTTCCCGGCTGGGTAAAAAAGAACACAGCAAAGAGCACCTGTTGCGGACATTCCTTTACTTCTACTAAATGCACCCCTAGGAATTCGGAAGAACCACGAGGTAAATGTGCCACCCAAAACAACCTTCAGCTCCTCCGGGGGTATTGCTACAGTACTAAATGATGAAAAAATAGGAACACCAAATGCCAAAAACAGCCAAAGGAATTATAAAGGAAAGGTGGACAGGTAGAGTAAATTAAGGTATTTTACAGTTAACATAAGACAATCAGTGGATAAATACAAAATACATTTATTTTAAAAACCTGAAAAGATTTCTGCAGCTATCTATAGTATAAGAAAATAGTAACAGTGTTTTTTTTTTTTGGTAATCACTGTAACAAGTTTTTTTCATTATTAACCATTGGTATTGTCATCTGCCTGCCTCTCATTAAACACATATAAAAAAAGTAGTCTGCTCACCATAGTAATGGGCCATTAGGCACATGTGGGTGTAGAGCCTATCAGCATATCAGCAACATAACCTGGAGGTGTCAGAGCTTTGTCTCTAATGCCGCGTACAGACGATCGGACATTCCGACAACAAAACCATGGATTTTTTTCGGACGGATGTTAGCTCAAACTTGTCTAGCATACACACGGTCACACAAATGTTGTCTGAAATTTTGAACGTCAAGAACGCCATCACGTACAAGACGTACGACGAGACAAGAAAAATTAAGTTTAATAGCCAGTGCGGCTCTTCTTCTTGATTCCGAGCATGCGTGGAATTTTGTGCGTTGGAAACAAACGGAAAATTTGAGAACCAGCTCTCAAACATTTGTTGTCGGAAATTCCGACAGAAAATGTCCTATGGAGCATACACACGGTCGGATTTTCCGACAACAAGCTTGCATCGAACATTTGTTGTCGGATATTCTGACCATGTGTACGCGGCATTAGAATGAAGACAAGAAGATTTGATATATGTAGGTAACTTAGGACAGTTAAAGTATTGGTATCTAAAAGAAAAATCCGCCCTCACTATGAATACCACCACTGCGCCAAAGAAAAATGTAAAAATCATATGATGATGAGCTGCCACTTTAAATAAAACAGAGTGTGAGCAATATCTTAACCTTTCTTAGTGACGTAGTGACTAAAACAAAAGGAAAAATATAGTGCCACTATATTTTTCCGTTTGTTTTGGTCACTAGGTCACTAAGAAAGGTTAAGATATTGCTCACAACTTAAAGACAGTGCAGAATCTCTTTAAAGCGTAATTAAATCCAACAGCAAACATTACTCTATTGTGGCTTACCAATTCTTAGGCCTTGTACACACGACCGAACATGTTCGCGGAAACTGGTCCGTCCGACCATGTGTAGGGCCTACCGGACAGTTTTCCGGTCTAGCGGACAGGTTTCCAGCGGGTAAAAGTTTCTTAGCATGCTAAGAAACTTGTCCGCTGGAAGCCTGTCCGTCGGACATGTTCGATGGTTAGTACAACTCATCGGAAATGTCCGCTGGCCCAAAATTCCGTGCATGGGTCGAATTGATTTGACCCATGCGTAGAAGCATTGACCTTCCGTGTCAGAGAACGTCGTTGTCGTCTACGTCACCACGTTCTCTGTCCGCAGGGATTTTGGTCTGATGGTGTGTACACACATCAGACCAAAACCTCCCAGCAGACATGTCCGATGAAAATGGTGCGTCTGCTCGTCTGTACAAGGCCTTACATGTGATGGCTGCAATAGTTTTCTTTTTAAGGCTTTCTTTCTTAAATTTTTATCTGGTGATCTGGCCAGTTCGGCTCTTGTTTTTTTTTTTAAATAGCAAGCTCTCTTTTAGATTTAGCAGGGATAGGAAAAACCATTCAACACTGGCAGAGGTTCTGACAATGATCAGCTTTTATTCATTTATGTCACAGGTGTCAAACACAAGGCCCGCGGGCTGAATCCGGCCCTCCAGGCCATTTCATGTGGCCCTCGCCCTCCTCTGGTCCTCCTCAAGACCGTTAGGCCTCGTACACACGATAGGTTAAACAGAGGACAAGGGTCTGATGGACCGATTTCATCGGTCAAGACCGATCATGTGTGGGCCCCATAGGTTATTTAACCATTGGTTAAAAAAAAGCCAACTTGCTTTAAATTTAACCGATGGATTCCTAACCGATAGGTCAAAACCGATCGTTAGTAGGCACAACCATCGGTTAAAAAAGCAGGCATGCTCAGAATCAAGTCGACGCATACTTGGAAGCATTGAACTTCGTTTTTTTCAGCATGTCGTTGTGTTTTACGTCATCGCATTCTGACACGATAGTTTTTTTAACCAATGGTGTGTAGGCCCGACTGATCATCAGTCAACTTCATCGGTTAACCGATGAAAACGGTCCATCAGACCATTCTCATCGGATGGACTGATCAAGTGTACGCGGCTTTACTTTGCTTTTAAGCAATGCATCCAGCTTCTTTCCAGCAGCAGCATAAGGAAAGGGGGTGCTCTGTGATGTAAGGGAGAGTGGGAGGACTCAACTTCTGATGGTGGGGTGGCTCTTAACATCTAATGTAAAGGGGAGGGATGTGCTGGACACCTAATCTTACAGATACAACCAGCCCCTTTGAGGGCAATCATAATGCTAATGCGACCCTCCATAATATTGAGTTTGACACCCCTGATGTATGTAATACCATTATCCCAAAGGGAAAAGGTTTGCTGTAACTGCTTATAAAGTGTTAGCTGGAGTTTAACTTCAATGTGTTAGTGTATCTAAATCTGCTAGTCCATCTAACACCTCCCAACTGACAATGCTGCTGTCCAAAGGTGCCCCATGTGCTCCTGCATCCAGAGTGGAGGCACTTTAATACAGGGGGGGGGGGGGGTGTTACTGGCCAGATTATCAGGAAAAACAGAGAGGGGGAAAAAAGCCTAAAATGGTTTTAGGTTTAATATCGCTTTAAGCTACGTGAAAATTTGCAGAAACGATCTGCTTCTTTAGTAGAGAAGTCAATGGCAGCCTACATAATCTCTCTAGAGGTTTACTTAAAGCGGAAGTAAACCCATCGATCTTACAGTTTCAAAAAGCAGTTACATTTCCGGCATGCCGGGAATGTTAACTGTCACATTGGTTGTGCTCTCAACCAAACTGTCAAACCATCCAATGGCTGGTGCCATAACTGATCACATGTGCAGCATCATGATAGTTGAAGATTAAACAGAGGCCAAGATGGCAGCTTCCTTGCCTGAAAATGATAGGTGGGTTTACTTCAGGGGTCAAGTCCTGGGGAAAAAAGTGTGGGAACTCCCACCCAAGATCCACTCCCCCACCAAAAAAAAAAATGATACGCTCATATGCATATATATTTCACAGAAAATAAAGTGCAACATTTATTGTAAAGTGCCAGTTTACAAAAACAAAATAAGTTAACATGTCAAACAGAATAATCACTACAATGGGTGATGATCTTTCCCTCGCAGGGAATTTCTAACACAAATACTGTAGTGTATAACAAAAACAAAACTGAACACACAGCCCATTAGAAAATACCCCACAAACTGGAATAACGTTGTCCTTGTCGTGCAAGATTATCAACCTTACGGGATCTAGTATCATCTGCGCTGCGATGTGTGGTCAGCCATTTTGTGACATATGGTAAAGGATCCCATAAATGCACAGGGGGGCCAATGAGACTGATAAACATAAGAGAAGACATGCGTTCAATGCCAAGCCCACTCCTAATGGGTGACATCACCAAATTCATTGTGCTGAAGCCCCTTTCACAATCACCGGATGTCACTGGAAGACTGTTAACTGCTGTCACCACTGGTTTCAGCTTTTCAGGAATCTCTTCACCACCATTGTCAATGTAGTCTCTGAAACCTTCACAGATGGACTGATAGCTGAGACGGAATCTTTTGCACAGCTGCTCCAGCTTCACTTCACCTTCAAACCACGGACTGTCCACATTGATTGGCCAGCGTTGTGAATTCAGGATGTCAATTTCAGAGACAAGACTTTCAAATTCACCTGACTGTGATGAAGCTGCAGGTCTGTTGCTCGCAGTTAAAGCAAAGAGTCTGGAGCGCAAATTATCCACCAAACATTGGTAAAATTGAGGTAGATTTATCTTCACTTGGCCTCTTGAACTCTCTCGATTCATGGTCACACCTTTGAAATTCCCTTTCTCCAGCGATTCCATGACTTCTTTCAGATGTTTGCCAGGCATGTCTTTCATTTTCTCAACTGCACGAATTGAGCGATTTATCAGCTGATAGGCTCGTGGAAGTGTGATGTCATCTCTTTGTAGAGCTTCAGATAGCAGTCCTATTTCCTGAACAGCATCCGCAACCCCTGCAAGGTTTAACAAATAATCTTCTGATGTAAGGACCTTGTTAAGGCCACTAAATAGAGATTTCTGTTGACTGTTATGAGCTGAGCTTAAGCTTGCTTTCAAGAAATGACTATGTAGTGCAGGATATGACTCCCAAACTGCTCGTATAGCTCTCTGGCTTGAAGCAACCCATCTAACTGAAAAAACTTTTCCAATTTTAAGAATTTGTACTTCTAACTCTTTTGCACATTCGGAGAGCTCTGCCAGATTTTTTGGTGACTTATGATACACAGCATACAACTTCTCAAAAAAAGATGTTAGATGATGAAGACCAGGAATAGAATCAATTGTATCAGAAATGGACAATTCGAGCCTATGACACAAGCAGTGCCATTTCACAAGCTCTGGATATTTTTGACTGAGTCGTTCCAGAACACCTGACTTTCTTCCAAGCATTACACTTGCACCATCACTGCAAGCCCCAATCCAGTTTTTGGCAAGAAAGTCATTACTGAATCCAAATTTAGAAAGAGAAGCTAGAAGAGTGGCTTCAATAGACTGTGCATCTGCTTTAGGCAAATCAAGCAAATCGAGAAAGAAAGTAACTGGGTCTTTTCCGTTAACAGAGGCACGGATATAAACGATTAACACTGAATGGGTAGAAACTGTTGTAGACTCATCAATATAAACAGAAATTTTTGAAGCCTGCTCAACAATTGCTTTGCAAAGCTTTTTCCTCATTTCACTAGCAATGCAATCTATTATTTGTGCTGCTGTGTACTCGCTATGGAGAATACATCCTAAGTCAGCTCCATTTGTAACTTGCAAGCTGATAAGATCTGGGAAGTCTGTGAAAGGGCGATTTTTTTTCGCACAAAAATAGGCAGTGCGAAAGACTTTAGTGGTGGACACAAACTTATGCTTCTGCTGTTCTGTAATATTGGATTGCAGTATCTCCTTTCTGGATACTGCTTGGATATTTCCTGCCTTTACATGTGCTTCTGAAATCCTATGTATGTGGATTTTTTTACGCAGGGATGTCAACATATCTTTTTTTGTTTTGCCATATGGAGTAATTGTACCAGTGCTCCATTCTTTTGAAATGCATACACCCTGTGAAACAGACACTCCAAGATGTTTAACCTCACGACACACTTTGCACCCTAAAAGACCATTTTCTACAAACAGCCAAGGGAAATTTTTTTTTTTTTCTAGCCACTGATTCTGGTCCCAACATTCTGGAAGAATAATGATATCACCGACATCGGCAGCAGTATCTTCAGCCACATCGGTAATAAAGTCAACAACCGATTCACTGACTGGTGTAGTTTCTGCAGCGGACACCGCCTGCTGAAGCAAAGGCTCAGCCTGAGTTGAGCAACTTGCAGAATCAGCATGAGATTTCTTACTGGATGCCTTTGTGAAGAAATCTGTAATGCTGCTTTTTCGTTTGCTCATTTCTGTAATGATAAAAACAAAAAGAAAATGGTGTAAAAAATTTCCTGGGGAAAAAAAATCTGATAAAGTGACCTATTTAGGGAAGGAATTCCACATCCGTTCTGTCATTACCTCCTATTGTGAAGAACTCTTTCCTCTGTTGTCTCTAGTGGCAGTAGTGGGGGTGGTCCGGTGACTGTAAGGTGTAGGGTAAAGCACAAATAAGCACGAATGTATGAAATAAAATATATCATTATTCAAAAAATTATAACAAAAAAAAAAAACAATGCCCAATCTGTCTTGTGATCTCCTACTCTGTCCACTTTCAGGCGATCCCTGAAAACTCATCTCTTCAGGGAGGCCTATCCTGCCTTCAGCCAATCAAATCTTATCAGTTCATCTCTCAAAGACACTAACTTTGTTTGACCAGCCCCTCCCTCTTAGATTGTAAGCTCCAAGGAGCAGGGCCCTTCTAATCCTCTTGTTTTTTAATTGTACTGTTGGTGTATTGTCTCCCTTTATATTGCAAAGCGCTGCACAAACTGTTGGCGCTATATAAATCCTGAATAATAATAATAAACAAAGGTAGTGGTATTAGGGTTATTCGATTTTTTTTTCACTAGCCCCCCACCCCCTCCATCCACCCTTCCCCCCCTTCTCCAACCACCACCCAGCCCCCTTACCCTCATCAAACAAGTAATAGCTCCCCTTATATATTTACTTACAGTTCTGAAGACTTGCTCAACTTGAGTTGAAGACTTCGCTCATACTTGACTCAACGATGAGTGCTGTGCTGGGCTCAGGGTGCTGGCTGGCGTCAGGGTGCTGGCCTGGCTGGCCTCAGGGTGCTGGTCTGGCTGGTCTCAGAGTGCTGGCGTCAGGGTGCTGGCCTGGCTGGCCTCAGGGTGCTGGTCTGGCTGGTCTCAGGGTGCTGGCCTGGCTGGCCTCAGGGTGCTGGTCTGGCTGGTCTCAGAGTGCTGGCTGGCTGGCGTCAGGGTGCTGGCCTGGCTGGCCTCAGGGTGCTGGTCTGGCTGGCCTCAGGGTGCTGGTCTGGCTGGCGTCAGGGTGCTGGCCTGGCTGGCGTCAGGGTGCTGGCCTGGCTGGCCTCAGGGTGCTGGTCTGGCTGGTCTCAGGGTGCTGGCCATGCGGGCCTCAGGATGCTGGTCGTGCTGATCTCAGGGTGCTGGCTGGCCTCAGGGTGCTGGCTGGCGTCAGGGTGCTGGCCTGGCTGGCCTCAGGGTGCTGGTCTGGCTGGTCTCAGAGTGCTGGTCTGGCTGGTCTCAGAGTGCTGGCTGGCTGGCGTCAGGGTGCTGGCCTGGCTGGCCTCAGGGTGCTGGTCTGGCTGGTCTCAGGGTGCTGGCCATGCGGGCCTCAGGATGCTGGTCGTGCTGATCTCAGGGTGCTGGCTGGCCTCAGGGTGCTGGCCTCAGGGTGCTGGCTGGCTGGCGTCAGGGTGCTGGCTGGCTGGCGTCAGGGTGCTGGCCATGCGGGCCTCAGGATGCTGGTCGTGCTGATCTCAGGGTGCTGGCTGGCCTCAGGGTGCTGGCTGGCTGGTGTCAGGGTGCTGGCCGTGCGGGCCTCAGGATGCTGGCCGTGCTGATCTCAGGGTGCTGGCTGGCCTCAGGGTGCTGGCCGTGCTGGCCTCAGGGTGCTGGCTGGCTGGTCTCAGGGTACTGGCCTGGCTGGCTGGTCTCAGGGTACTGGCCTGGCTGGCTGGTCTCAGGGTACTGGCCTGGCTGGCTGGTCTCAGGGTACTGGCCTGGCTGGCTGGTCTCAGGGTACTGGCCTGGCTGGCTGGTCTCAGGGTACTGGCCTGGCTGGCTGGTCTCAGGGTGCTGGCCTGGCTGGTCTCATGTTACTGGCCTGGCTGGCTGGTCTCAGGGTACTGGCCTGGCTGGCTGGTCTCAGGGTACTGGCCTGGCTGGCTGGTCTCAGGGTGCTGGCCTGGCTGGCTGGTCTCAGGGTACTGGCCTGGCTGGTCTCAGGATGCTGGCCTGGCTGGCTGGTCTCAGGGTACTGGCCTGGCTGGTCTCAGGATGCTGGCCTGGCTGGGTTATCTCAGGGTACTGGCCTGGCTGGTCTCAGGATGCTGGCCTGGCTGGCTGGTCTCAGATCCACTCCCCCACCAAAAAAAAATAAAAAAAAAATGATACACTCATATGCATAATTACTAAACTGCATGTTTTTTTTTTTAGATTCACTGTACCTTAGTAAACATTTATGTTACTAGCCGCTTCCTGTATATGGATTCATCGGGTAGTGTGCATGTATTACGTCACTTCCTCGATGTCGCAATGTCTCCTGGGAGCTTTTGTCATTGTTCCCAGGAGTCATTGTGGAGGCCTGACTAAATCTTTCTAAATCCCGCGATAACTCGCGTCAGGTCTCCGCAATGTCTACTGGGAACAATGACAAAAGCTCCCAGGAGACATTGCAGTATCGCCACTTAGTGAAGGCTGGGTGGCTCGAGTGCTGCAAAGGGAACAGCGTTGCTAGTTTGAAAAAAGTGCAGGGACACCGTTCCCGCAGGACTCAAGCTGAATGGCAGTATTCCTCAATGGACAGAAAAATCGCACAACGCAAATGAAGACCGAACGTATGTGTGTTAAATGTACGGCAAATATATTAAAGGGGCTCATTCACAAATGGAGGAGACCAAGGGAGAAAAATATTGTTGTTTTTTGCAGACGCACGATCAGGGGCTCACTGAGGTCATGTGATCTGCGATTTCATGCAGAACTAATCCTGTATAACAATAATAATAATACTTTACTGGAAAAAATGAATAGATTTAATTTTAAAAATTGAATCTTAGACATACCCGGAAAAAATAAAAATAAAATATATATATATATAAAATATATCCTTATATAAACGTTCTTTAATACATTAATAAACACCCTGCAGAGGTTGTACAAGAAAGATGTGGAGAGTTTGGTGTAGTTCAGTGTGTTCTATGTGTACACTGACAGAGGGGGGAGGGGAGGAGAGTAGTAGGTGGGAGGGGAGGGGGGTCTCCTCTTTATCTATAGACCTCCTTCCCCAAATCCTGAACTTGGTGGGCGGGGAGACCCTCCACAGGGCTCGTCCCTGCCCATAAATCCCCGGGATCGCCTAGGTTATGTGACTAGAGATCGCATGCTGCTGCCCTTGTTTAATCGCTGGATTGGCAGTAAAGAAATCGCACAGCGACCGGACCGGAGAGAGAGAGCGCAGACTGTACCGGTGGGGGGGGGGGGGTTGAGCAGTGTGTACATGGAGGAGGTCCTCCTCCATGTACACACTGCTCACCTCTCCCCCCGGTAGTCTGCGCTCTCTCTCTCCGGTCCGGTCGCTGTGCGATTTCTTTACTGCCAATCCAGCGATTAAACAAAGGCAGCAGCATGCGATCCATCATATAAAAATAAGTTACTTTGCTGCGCTAGGGCACGGTTGTTTTACATAAGGCGACTTAGGTCACTTGCACAAGGTCCAACTTTTTAAAGCCACATAAAAAGGCAATGTAGCCTACATAATAATCGCACAGCGACCGGACCGGAGAGAGAGAGCGCAGACTGTACCGGGGGGGGGGGGGGGTGAGCAGTATGTACATGGAGGAGGTCCTCCTCCATGTACACACTGCTCACCTCTCCCCCCGGTAGTCTGCGCTCTCTCTCTCCGGTCCGATCGCTGTGCGATTATTATGTAGGCTACATTGCCTTTTTATGTGGCTTTAAAAAGTTGGACCTTGTGCAAGTGACCTAAGTCGCCTTATGTAAAACAACCGTGCCCTAGCGCAGCAAAGTAACTTATTTTTATATGATGGATCAAAAACAAAATATACAATAAAGGAGACACAAATTTACCTCAGGTCACCATTTAAATTTGTGTCTCCTTTATTGTATATTTTGATCCATCATCTAAAAATAAGTTACTTTGCTGTGCTAGGGCAGTGGGCACGGTTGTTTTATATAGGGCGACTTAGTTCACTTGCACAAAGTCAAACTACACAGACTGTCAATGAGTGCAGTGTGTAGTGTACTGTGTAGGGCGCCTTACTTCCTCAATGCCGCCCAGCCTTCATTAAGCGGCGATGTCGCAATGTCTCCTGGGAACTTTTTTTATTGTTCCCAGGAGTCATTGCGGAGGCCTGCCGCGAGTTATCGCGAGATTTAGAAATCCCGCGATAACTCGCGGCAGTTCCCCGCAATGTCTCCCAGGACTCGGGAGACATTGCAGCATCGCCATCGTTAGTGAAGGCTGGGCGGCTCGAGTCCTGCAACGGGAACGGCGTTCCTCCTTTGGAAAAAGTGGAGGGACGCAGTTCCCACGCGTTCCCGCAGGACTCGAGCCCTGGTTTACTTACACTTTAAAAACCCTATAAAATAAAAACATGTATTAATAACTGCAGAGTATCTAAAATGTAATTTAGAGCTTTTTGGATATCAGTTAAAACAATGTCCTATATCCCAAATGTTATGCCGCGTACACACGACCGTTTTTCACGAAGAGAAAAACGACCATGTGAAAAACGACGCGAAAAATGCTCTGGAGCCTACACACGGTCATGTGTACGTGGCATTAGATCCCGTTCTTGATTAAAACTTTCAAGGTTTTGGTAACAAAGGAAAGGATATGTTGTGAAGCATCTTCTAATGGGTGACATCCTTCACCTCTAAAAGCTGGACAGTACACCACCTATTTAAATTAACCAAGGAAAATAAATTAACCAAGGGAGAAAAGAACTCATTGCAGCTCAATAGCAGACAGTAAGGTAGAATTGATTGAAAAATCTTGTGAACATAGATCACACTCTTCCAATAATAGGTTCTCCTTACAACGTAATCAAAGTGCATTGTGTCCCTATAATATAACCTGAGAAAAACTATACTTAGAGAACATATCTTGGAATCTTTAAAAAATAATAGCAGCAGAGTGCATAATGACAGAGGAAATCCAGGCGTCTATGTGCAAAAAGTAATAAAGACTTTTATTAATTATGGTGAAGGTGGGGGAACTAAGACGTGATTTGGAAATGGATACATCTGTCCATTTGAGGAGTGGAACAGGAGCCTTGTGAGGGCTAAATTTGAGGGACAGGGGTGACAACTGATTATTGGAAGGCAAATTAGGACTATTTCCAGGATGAGAGAAGGGTGGTGATGTGGGTGAGTATAATGACGGTGGCCAACACTAGGTCGCTGGAGGTGTGCATGTAGAACATTCATGACTTCCACTAAATTGTAAAAATACATATAATATAGGACTATCCTAGTACTAGATACTTATAAATATTACATTTTATTCTATCACTCTTATAACAAAATTAAATGCAGCTTGCTGAAAAAGTGTGCAAAAACACCTTTAACCATCTAAGACCCGGACCATTATGAAGGTAAAACCCCTGGTCCCTTTTTGTGATTCCGAACTGCGTTGTTTTAACTGACAATTGTGCGGTCGTGCGACGTGGCTCCCAAACAAAATTGGTGTCCTTTTTTCCCACAAATAGAGCTTTCTTTTGGTGGTATTTGATAATCTATGCATTTTTTTTTGCGCTATAAACAACTAAAGAGCGACAATTTTGAAAAAAAATCAATATTTTTTTACTTTTTGCTATAATAAATGGCCCCAAAAAATATATATAAAAAAGTTTTTTCCTCAGTTTAGGCCGATACATATTCTTCTACATATTTTTGGTAAAAAAAATCGCAATAGGCGTTTAATGATTTGTTTGCGCAAAAGTTATAGCGTTTACAAAATAGGGGATCGTTTTATGGCATTTTTATTAATATTTTTTTTTACTAGTAATGGCGGCGATCAGCGATTTTTTTACGTGACCGAGACATATCGGACACTTTTGACACATTTTTGGGACCATTGTCATTTTCACAGCCAAAGGGGTATTAAAATGCACGGATTACGGTGAAAATGACAATGGCAGTAAAGGGGTTAACCACTAGGGGGTGCTAAGGGGTTAAGTGTGCCCTGAGGGAGTGATTCTTACTGTAGGGGGGCGTGGCTGTATGTGTGACGTCACTGATCGTCGTTCCCTATAACAGGAAACAGACGATCAGTGACACTGCCATAGAGAAGAACGGGGAAGGTGTTTTTACACACACCTCTCCCCGTTCTTCAGCTCCTGTGACCCGATAGCGGGACACTGGCGGCGATCGGGTCCACGGGTCCCGCAGGTGCGGTCAAGGAGCTTCGGACCCATGGCTGGGCTCTTAAAGGCGATGTACAGGTACGTGCCTGTGCCCAGCCATGCCATTCTGCCAACATATATCGGTGTTAGGCGGTCCCTAAGTGGTTAAAGGCCCAAGTACACTGCTGCTGTTAAACGGACGTTCAGAGGCAGTTGGACACTTTCGATGTTATCTTATGTGACCATGTAAACAGCTTTGTTTACAGTCATTTTAGTGTTTAGCCGCATTTTCGTTTATAGGCGTTTTTTGTTTTTTGCCCATAAATATATATATATATTTCAGAAACACCTCTAAATGCAAACACGGCAAAACGAGGCAAAACGCAGCTAAATGCGGCATGTAAACGCGGCAAAACTGACGTTTTAAACATAGGTTACTATCTGTCAAGTTTAATCATTTAGGAGCAGTTGTAAAAACGTCCCATGTACATGGAGTCTTAAAGAGATTGAAAACCCAACCACACGTTTTGCACCTACAGGTAAGCCTAGATTAAGGCTTATCTGTAGGTGCAAGAAATATCTCCTAAACCTGCACGGTTTAGGAGATATTTACTTTAGACAACGGCACAGGCGCACTGAAAGTGCAGTTTTTCCTAATGGCATAACCAGGATTAATGCTGTATTCCCGCGCATGCGCGGGAGTGACGTCATCGCCGCTCCGGCCAATCACAGCGTGGAAGAGGATGCGACGGGACATGGTGGCGGAGGGGGATGAGGAGGACTTCGGGGGCTGCGATCTCAGGTAAGTGCCACATAATGAGCTAGTTCCAACAAAAAAACAGATGCTGATGGAAGCGGATGTAAATGAACGATAGATGATAGATGATCATCCATTTACATCTGTTTTTCCATAGAAATGCATTGATGTCCATTTTTAATCCATAAACGGATGGATGGAAAGTAGATCAACGGAACGCCTGTGTGAATATATAATCCACAGCTGTGAAAACACACTTCCAGAATCAGTGCATCCTGTGTTCTTCAAGACCATAAAAACACCACTGTGTAACAATCGTACCTGGCGAGTACTAGAATAATTCATCAGAGTATAATCATGTCCTAAATGACTTGTCCTTTTCGAAGCAGGTCTTTTAAATATGTTTCTTCACTTATTACTCCTCAATGGTCAATATTCTCCAAATCAAGAAAAAATAAAACTGATATACCATTTAAAACATTTATTAACCACTTCCCGGCTAGTGACGTACCCATATGTCACTGGACTTTCAGTAGTTATATAGGGATGATGCCTGCTGCTGAAGGCATCACAATAGTACAGCTTTTTAGAGCTGGCGATCGTCTCTCTTGTAAAAGTAGTCCTTGTGGCTAACTAGCTGCTGGAATGCTTTTACGAGCAGTGGGAAGGGATGTCCCTCTGCTCCCCTTTGCCTTCCACAGCTCTCTCAGGCTCTCCCATCCCACCAGCCAGACAGTCAAACAAAGCCGGGATTGGCTTTGATCAGCTCTCCGTTATAGTAACCCGGAAGCGAAGACATGACATCACTTCCGGTTTACCTGGATGTCAACTGCGCAATTTTTAAAAAGATCAAAAGCATTCAAAAACACAGTATAGGAGGGATATGGGGTCTTGTAGACTCCAGGGGGTAGATCCACGTACATCGGCGCATTAATCCGCCAGGCGTAGCGTATCTAAGATACACTACACCGCCGTAACTTATCTTTTTTTTTTTCGAATCCTCAAAGAATTTGCGCCGTAAGTTACGGCGGCGTAGTGTATCTTTGGCGGCGTAATGGCGCGGCATTCAAATCTCTGTGATGGGGGCGTGTTTTATGTAAATACGTCGTGACCCGACGTAAACAACGTTTTTTTGAGCGGCGCATGCGCCGTCCGTGGGGGTATCCTAGTGCGCATGCTCGAAATGAAACCGGAACAAGCCAATGCTTACGATGAGTGAGGTCATTCTACGCAAATCCCTATTCGCGAACGACTTACGCAAACGACTTAAAAAAATCAAAATGCGAGGCGGGAACGACGGCCATACTTACATTGAGTACGCCTCATAATAGCAGGTTTAACTAAACGCCGGAAAAAGCCAAACGCAAACGACGTAAAAAAATGCGCTGGCCGGACGTACGTTCGTGGATCGCCGTAACTAGCTTATTTGCATACTCGACGCGGAATTCGACGGAAACGCCACCTAGCGGCCGCCGAAAAATTGCACCGACGATCCGACTGCGTACGAAGACGTACGCCTGTCGGATCCATCCGAGATGCCGTCATATCTTGTTTTGTAGATACAAAACAAAGATACGACGCGCAAAATTTGAAATTACACGGCGTATCAAGAGATACGCCGGCGTAACTCTTTCGTGGATCTGGCCCCAGATCTCTCTATAAAGAGTACCTGTCACATGGCTATTGCTGTCACTATGATGTTTACATTCCTTGTGACAGCAATACAATTAATAAACTGTTAAAGCAACTGTGTAAATGTAATTAAAATAAAGTTTAAAGATGCAAGGGATCTGCAGTGGCTCAACGCGATTGCCACTGCGCTGACAAGCCATTCACCTCTGCAGCTAGGGGTTCGGATCCCGGTCTCGGCTTAATGTGAATTGAGTTTGGTGGTCTCAGCCCGGCTCCAGGTGGGTGTGCTATGCGAGGTGAGCCTGCGCTTAGTACGCCCACCCCCCTCCCACAAAAACCACCACACTTACACGCACTCGAAATTGGGTTAACATGCATGCACTTTGTCCACGCGGTCTCTAAAAAAGAGAGGGGAAGGACTAACGGGGCTGGTTGAGCGGGCTAGATCCTCTCACTCCCTTATAGAGAGTCCCTCTTCCCCGTTGGTCTTCAAAGCGGAGCAGGTAGGGCGGGCTGTGTGGGAGGACCCCCTCACACACCCACCATTGCCACCCGGGGCATGGAGAAAGGTGGCAGATTGCCTCTGGGGGAGGCCTGCCTACTCCCAACTCCTGCAGTCCGGCTCCTCTCTTAAGTACACGCACAAAATACACTTAAAAAAAAAAAAGTTTAAAGTGCCCTGTGCGCGTGCGCAAAGGCTAACACATGCGTTTGTCCCGCATGTACACAAACAGCGATGCTCCCACACATGCAAGGCATCACCATGAACATAAGATCATGGGCAGTATTTCTAGCACCAGAGCCCCTCTGTAAATCTAAAGTTCTAACCTGTAAAGGCTTTTTAAAGCCCTGCCTATGGATGATAACATTTATTCCAGTTGTCGCACAGGCATGGGCAATTTTAAAGCGTGACATGTTCTAAATATCTATTAACTTGGCATAACATCATCTTTTATAATTTATTAAAAAATGGGTTATATGTAGTGTTTTTTTTTTTTGCATTAGAATTCAAGTGTGTTTTTTACAAAAAAAATGAATTTGAAACATGACATAAAAAATTGCAAAGCCCACCAATTTATTCTCTGTGGCCTCTGCTTTAAAAGAATATATAATGTTTGGGGGTTCTACGTAATTTTCGAGCAAAAAATACAGATTTTTATAAGTAAACAAAAAGTGCCAGAAAAGGCCAGGGCTGGAAGTGGAAAACAACCAAATTGTAATGACTGTGGCCATGGCTAATGGTTGGACACTACTGATTGTAAAAGCATGAGGTAAAGATACATACCCATTTTATGTTAAAACAGCACACCAGGTGGGTTTTTACAATTACTGACTTTTTCTGGCATATGCGTCGTTATACTTTTGCTTATAACACTACAGTCCTTTTTTTGGTTTGTGTTAATTGTAAATTTTATTATACATGTTATTTACATTTACTTTATCATCATATACTACACAAAAACATTGTTTTTAAATTCAATGCACACTTAAACAGCAGTGTATGCTTTGTAAGTCAGTGTAACCTTCAGCAGCAGAGATTTCATTTGCTGTGTATGTGAACATCTGCACACTTATGAACCTGCATAATTAACCACTTGCCGACCGCTGAACGCTGATTTATGTCGTCAGAATGGTGGGTCTTGCGAACTCGATGTTCACTGGCGGCCCGCGATCGTGACACAGAGCAGCAGAACACGGAGATTAAAACAAGGCATTTCTCTGTTCTGCCTAGCAACATGACAGGGATCTACTGCTCCCTGTCATCAGGAGCAGTGATCTCTGTCATGTTGTAGTGAGACCATCCCCCTACAGTTAGAACACATCCCTAGGACACACTTAACCCATTGATCGCCCCCTAGTGTTTAACCCATTCCCTGCCAGTGTCATTTATACAGTAATCAGTGGCTATTTGTAGCTCTAATCGCTGTATAAATTACAGTGGTCCCAAAATAGTGTCAAAAGTGTCCAATGTGTCTGCCATAAAGTCGCAGTCCCGATAAAAATTGCAGATCACCGCCATTACTAGTAAAAAAAAAAAATTATAATAAAAATGCCATAAATCTATCCCCTATTTTGTAGATGCTAGAACTTTTGTGCAAACCAATTAATATACACGTATTACTATTTTTTAACCAAAAATATGTAGAATACATATGTGCCTAAAGTGTGGAAGAAATTTGTTTGTTTGTTTTTTTGTATATTTTTGGTGGACATTTACTATAGCAAAATGTAAAAAATATAGCTTTTTTTTTCAAAATTGTGCTTTTTTTTTGTTTAAAAACGCAAAAAATAAAAACCGCAGAGGTGATCAAATACCACCAAAAGAAAGCTCTATTGCTGGAAAAAAAGGATGTCAATTTTGTTTGGATACAACATCGCACATTGTCAGCTAAAGGGGCACAGTACAGAATCGAAAAAAATGCTCTGGTAAGGAAGGGGGTAATTCTTTGCGGGGCTGAAGTGGTTAAGCTGAACTCCAGACACAAAAACATTCACAGAAATATATTTCTCCATCCGCAAGTATATATATATTCACTTTAAGTTTATCAAAGGTCTTTACAAAACCCAAATATTGACTTGTAAAAGTAATAGAGACAACATCACGATGCTGTTCATAGCCTATGCAGAGAACAGAGCTGTGGAAAGGGCCAAGAATGCTCGCCCACTACAGACTGCCTGTAGGGGGCGGATTCAAGACCAGTCACCCTGCACAAGCAGACAGAGTAGCAGTGACCGGTCTTTACATTAGCAGTGACCGGTCTTTACTATAGGAAGCCCCTGCACAAAAGTAAAGTTTCACATTGGACTACTGCACAGCTCTTGAAGAAATACAAAAAGCCAACAGACATTCAAGTAAGGGCTCTTTCACACAGAGCGCCCGTTCAGGTCCACCTGCCAATTTTTTAGGCGGACCAGAACGGGCGCTCCGTGCTCCTCTATGGAGCCGCGAATGTCAGCGGTGACATGCCCGCTGACATCCGACCCGCTCCGATCCGCCAAAGTATGACGGAGGAAAACCCTACTTTTCCATCCATCTGGCGGATCACATCGGGTGAACACGGACAGCTGGTCCGTGTTCATCCGATCCCCCCATAGGGGAGAGCAGAGAAATTACAGGGCGGTCCCTGCACTGTGTGCGGAGACCGCCCTGTCATCCGCCGGCTCAGCAGGGATCAACGGAGCGATCCCCGCTGAGCAAGCGGAGGTTCACGGGGCGGATCATTACTGATCCGCCCCGTGTGAAAGGGGCCTAAGAATAAGTAAGAATATTTAGACAATGTGTGTTTATCCCAGAGTTCAGCTTGAAGAATAAGATAGACTGATTGGAATTTCCAAGACTTTTTCTTAAAATGGAAATTCAGGCTAAACAAATATTGTATAATAAATGTATATGTTTCATTAACTATTGCACACAATCCCTGTTGTACATACAAGCTTATATTCTCAAGCATGCAGATAGCAACATCTTAGCAGTAACTGTTGCAAGAAAGAGACTTATAAGGCTTTTTGGAATTTCTGTTTTCAATCCATAAATAGTTAGTTACCTGGCACTGGAAATGCTATTTGTATTTCCCTGAATGCTGCAATTACCACTGACAAACTGTCATCAGTAACAAATAGGTGTTGCATTACAAGCAAAAGAAATCCATTTCTTTTCAGAAGTCTGATCTCCTTCTGCTTTAACAGGTACCCAAAACGCTGGAACATTTTTAATGATTGGAAAGTGTCTTGTGCTACAGTATAAAGACAAGCAGCACATACAAAGTCTACATGACCGAGCGGTGCAGGATAATTGTTGTATTGGCAGCTGCCCATGAATAAAAAGACAATAACAGTAAACACGTGCAGAGATGATTATAAAGAGAAAAGCACTTACTGTATCTGTACTGAATTTCATGGTGCATGCTTGACACATTTTGTGCACTACTTGTAAGTTTTATAGAGGAGGAACTTACTGTCTGTAAACAAACCAAATTCTCAATTGAATGGGTTTTTTCCTAGCAATGGCTAATTGCAAAACTCTAGATTAATTAGTGGGGTCAATGTTATTACTGAAAATGCTAATGACAAACAAGACAATAAAACAATGATGTTCTACATCTTATAGAAGCATATTTTCACAAGGATAAGGCCTCGTACACACAACCGAGAATCTCGTCGTAAAAGAAACGTAGTTTTCCTTCGATGAGGTTCTTGTCAGGCTTGTCAAGAATCTTGTCAAGCTTTCTTTGCGTACACACTGTCAAGACAAACGTGGTGACGTACAACACGTACAACGACACTATAAAGGGGAAGTTCAATTCCACCGGTGCCACCCTTGGGGCTGCTTTTGCTAATCTCATGTTACTGCGTGTTAAGTAAAAGTTTGGTAAGAGACGATTTGCGCTTTTCAGTCTGTTACAGCGTGACGAATGTGCTATCTTCATTACGAACGCTACTTTTACCGAAGGTGCGCTCCCGTCTCATACTTTATTCTGAGCATGCGTGGGTTTCTAAGCATACACACGAACGTGTTTCTCGTCGTAAACCAGCCCAACAGTTTTCATACACACGACCGTTTTTCTCGGCAAAAATGCTCTGCCAGCATTTTTCTTGATGGATTTTGCAGAGGAAAACGGTTGTGTGTACAAGGCTTTACATTTGATTAGGGTCTTTTTTAAAACTCATTTGCATTAAATCCAGGTAAAAGTGTCCCTCCTCACCCACCTCCCTTTCACCCATTAAAAAAACTTCTGAAGAACCTTTTTTACTCATATAAATTTGTGCCTCTTGCAGGTGAAACCAGTAAAACCAGTTGTGCCTTCACCAAATGGTTGATTCTTCATGACATCTCTACACTGTGCAGTGTTCCAGGGCCGCAGGGGACCCTGCCACTGTCCAGCAAAATAAGAAAGTACAGAAAGTATACACATTACCCAGGCAGTGAAATGGACAGCCAGCGACATGACTCCATCCTATTCTGCAGGGAAGAAGATAGAAGACTCAGGATCCAAGGCTTCATGTGACCATAGATTCAAGAAAGTAAAAGGAGCTATGCCTGTCTTAAATTGTTTTAGAAGTCAAACAGCAACAAACAAACAACTACAAATTGAATAAAAACAATAAAACTTTTATAAATAAAGCTAATTCCGACCGTCTTTTTGCCAAATCGCAAAAAGTGGCCCGGTCATTTGGCAGCCAAATGGTCCGTAGCTTAAGTGGTTAATTTGGGTACAGCGTTGCACGAACACGCAATTGTCAGTTAAAGCGATGCAGTGTCATATTGTAAAAAGTGCTCTGGTCAGGAAAGGGGTAAAATCTTAAGGGGCTGAAGCGGTTAAATAAATGAACCACAATGATTTCCAGATTTTGGTTTCTTTGCATTACTGTTGAGAGGACTGATCCAAAAAGGCAGAGTCTACTCAAAACTGTCTGTTATATTTTTACATTCCTTAACCACTTAACCCCCGGACCATATTGCTGGTCAAAGACCAGAGCACGTTTTGCGATTCGGCACTGCATCGCTTTAACTGACAATTGCGCGGTCGTGGGACGTGGCTCCCAAACTAAATTGGCCTCCTTTTTTCCCCACAAATAGAGATTTATTTTGGTGGTATTTGATCACCTCTGCGGTTTTTAGTTTTTGCGCTATAAACAAAAATAGAGCGACAATTTTGAAAAAAATGAATATTTTTTACTTTTTGCTATAATAAATATCCCCCAAAAATATATAAAAAAACTTTTTTTTCCCTCAGTTTAGACCACATGGGAAAATCGAGTTCCCAGGACACGCAGGCGCCATCAAGTGGCACGCAGCAGGCCTGCGGTTTTTATTTTTTGTGATATAAACAATAAAATAGCAAAAATTTAAAAAAAATTACATATTTTTGTACTTTTTTTTATAATAAATATCCCTAAAAATGTTTTTAACCTCCCTGGCGGTATGATTCTGTCTGGAATTATGTACCAAAAGCGGTACAATTATTTTGCAAATAAATTTGCATGCTGTAGGCCTGCAATTCTTAGGAATTACTCACTTAAATCTGACCAAACAAGAGTCTAGTAGGCATCCCGGGTATGAAATTTTTTTAAAAACTAAATTATCAATTATAATATAATAAATAATTATAAATAATTATAACAAATAATAATATAATTATAATACAAATTATTCAATAATGTAATCAACTCAAAATCACTGAAATTTGCTCAGTTGCAGAATTGTCGCTGTCATTACTACTATTTTTTTATGACGAATTTCCCCACAAATCGCTATCGCTCAATTCTGCAAGTGATTATAATTTATTATCGCTGTTTTCGACAGACCACTAGGGACAAGGGGTGTGTGTATTTTTTACATACAGTACTGTAATATATAAGATTACAGTATACTGTATGTAATGTGATTGTTTACTTTTTTTAAATTTGGCGCTGTTCTCCGCCCCCGTGCGTCATAACGTCACAGGGAATGGAGATCGGCGGCACACGGGCACTGTGTGAATCGAGCGAGCACCCGCTCGCTCACACAGCGGGGAGGCATCGCAGGATCCAGGGACAAGGTAAGTAACTTTGTCTGTGGATGCTGCGAGAAGGTAAGCCGCGCTGCTGCACGCTCTGCACATCTACCGCGAGCGTGACTCGGGGATACCGATCCTAGCATGGAAAAACCACCCAGAGTCACGCTCGGGGATACCGCTAAGGAGGTTAAAATACAAATTTCTTCATTAGTTTAGGCCAATATACAGTATATTCTTCTAGATATTTTTGGTAAAAAAAAGTGCAATAAGCATATATTGATTGGTTTGCGCACAAGTTATAGCATCTAAAAACTATTAGGAAAGATTTATGGCATTTTTTTCCCCACTAGAAATGGTGGTGATCTGCAATTTTTGTACTGTGGCATTGCTGCGAACAGATCGGGCACTTTTAACACATTTTTGGGACCATTGACATTTATACAGCAATCAGAACTATAAAAATGCTCTGATTACTGTGTAAATGTCACTGGTAGGGAAGGAGTTAACACTAGGGGGCGGTCCAGGGGTCTAATTTGTGCACTAGTTAGTGTTTCTAACTGTATTGGGATAGGACTGACTGGGGGAGGAGACATATCATTGTTCCTACTTAGTAGGAACACACAATATGTCTCCTCTTCCCTAAAAGAACAGGGATTTGTGTGTTTATGCACACAAATCCACATACTGGCTCTCGTACGTGCAATCATGGGTGACCAGCATCGATCACGCCCACCGGCCACTTGCATCAGGTACCCTTACGTTGTTTTGCGCAGCCGTGCCATTCTGCTGACGTATATCGGCGTGAGGTGGTCGGCAAGAGCTTAAGGAGTAACTAAAGGAAAAACAGTTTTGGATAGAGTGGAGGTGGATTAGAACACCTGTCAGGTCTTTATTGTTGTCTTTGCCCCCATTAAGTAGATTCACCCTCTCTATTTGTCCTGTATACCATTATCATTAAAATTAAAAGTAAAAGAAAATCCCACATTTTTGGGTTGTCCCCAGAAAAGTAATAAAGGGGAAATCTTCTAATGGGACACAGATGGCAAACAAAAAAAAAATGTCAGGGGCTATAACTCTCCCTTAGGCCCCTTTCACACTGAGGAGTTTTTCAGGTGGTACAGCGCTAAAAATAACGCCTAAATACCGCCTGAAAAACTCCTGCCCAGCCTTCTCAATGTGAAAGCCCGAGGGCTTTCACACTGAGGCGATGCGCTGGCAGGAAAAAAAAAAAAAAAATCTCCTGCAAGCAGCATCTTTGGAGCGGTGAGAGGAGCGGTATGTATACCGCTCCTTCACCGCTCCTTCCCATTTAAAACAATGGGAAACCGCGGTAATACTGCCCACAATGCGCCTCTGCAGAGGCGCATTGCGGGCGGTTTTAAGCCTTTGTCAGCCACTAGCGGGGGTTAATACCGTACCGCTAGTGGCCGAATCCCGCGGCAATTCCGACGGTATAATGCCGATATTTACCACCGCACCTCCACTCCCCTGTGTGAAAGGGGCCTTACTCAGTCTAAAACGCGGAAAAAAAAGTTGTGCCTAGAGTTCTTTTTTTTTTGTTTCATAATTTTTTTATTAAAGTAGATGAAACATATATGTAACATATCCCACGCAGCTATAGAACAGAGAGTAACAAGTTGTGGGACATGTGAGTTCAGAAGAAAAAAGTATAGATTTGTGTACATTTTTGATATAGGATTCAGCTCAATTGGATAATACATAAGAAAAATTAATGCAGTCACAAAATTCTGGTCTTTGCCAACTTTTAGGAGGGAATAGTAGCTACATAAATATTAGGTAGTTTGAAAAAAAAAAGAAGGTTTGATCTGAAATAAGTAAAATAGAAGGGTAAGGGATAAAGATGATAGAAGGGGAAAAAATAGAAAAAATAGAAGGGGGAGATGGAGAGGGGATGCCTGCGCCCCCTCTCTCCCCCTCTCTCTCTGTGAGTCCAAAATCAAATGAGGTTGTAATTAATTGTAATTACTAGTTTATATTAGCAAGGAATGCATGATGCCTGTATTATTTTATTTTTTCATTAGGGACAAAGAGGAGGATCGTGAAATTGGATATTTACACAGTATATTTCACACCACACGTTTATGCTGATAAGATATCATTAATCATTCTCTGACTATGCAGGTGTTGTCTTTAATTGTTGCCAACTATACCATGTTTTTTTTTTTTTTAAATTATGAAAAACAGAAATAACACACATACATTGTACAGAATTTTTTGCAAGTACAAATTCAAACAAGTTTTACCCATAGACCATCAGGGACAGAGAACTGAAAACATTAGTAGTAAATCAATAAACAATAGCCTGGGTCTGTGGAGTCATTACAAAATAGACATCCATCAAATGTTAAGGTAGTTATATTGAGGGTTTAAAAGAGAAAATGGAGGGAAAAGAGGAAGAAAGAGAGGAAGGAGGATTGGGAGGGAGGGGAAGGAGATAGGTGGAATGCCAGTTTTAGGAGGAGCGTTCCAATCTCGACAATCATAAAACACAAAGAACAACAGTAGAGTAATTATCACACAGGAAATCTAAAGAGTCAAGAATCAGCACTTGGCTGTTCTTCAGGGGATACAAGCATGACGTCTTTAAAGCAAGAAGTCGTTTTGAATTCCAACCAGTGGGCCTTTATTTAGATATGTTGGTGTAATGACTAATATTACTTTAAGCGATATGGATGAGTTCCTCTAAAAAACAGACCTCATCTACCTTTTGTAGCCAATGTCTCAAAGAAGAAGTTGTAGGCTGACCCCAAAAGGCAGGTATTCAAGGGATGGATAGTGAGGGAGTGTTTATACGGGCCAAATAGTTTGAGGGTACCGTGGTAAAGTATTGTCTATGGGTCGAAGGAAAAAGAGAGACCAACTATCTGGTTTAGGAGGTAAAGTATGTCTGTCAAATAAGAGCAGATTAGGTGGCAACCCCCCAGATATGGGCGTGGGAGGCAGTGCTCCCACAATTCCTCCAACATAATGGGGAATTGGAGGGGAACATATGTGTAGTGAGGTATCACCTTTCTCATGTGATTAAAAGACTACCATCTGCTGATCAAGAAGGATCTCAGCCCTTTCTGGTGGCCAAGTTGTGTTATAGCCACCTTCTATTTACTTTGGCACTGGTACAGCAAGGAATGTTGGGAAATTGAGTACAGGGAGAAAGAGACTCCATTGCCCTGGTTTATTTAGACTACAATACACAGAGAGCAACTGTACAACCCCAGAATGCTTTGCTCCCCACACAGCCTGCTGGGGGAGGTCATTTAAGGAAGAGGACGTGTTTGGCACGCTCTCTCTGGACTGCCTCTTCAACCCAGAAGAACACCTGTTTGAAGTGTCTTTCTGGAAACCTAGGCCAGAGTTTGAGGCCTATCCACACCCGTGCGGATCGCCATCCAGAGGCAGAGAGAGGATCCCGGTGACCTGTGGGAGAACCAGAGACTGTCATCCTGAAGTACTGTGTGTTGGAGTTCGTAGACGGAGTGTTTTCCGGAAGGACAAGGCCTGATTTGATTGGGTGAGATGGGCACCTGCCCAAGCATACTAACTGCATTGCAGGAGGGTGGATCGTTTACACTCACCACTGTGATTTGACTGTTTAGGCATCTTCCGACATTTTCCTTTTCCCTTTCCGGATTACAAATTACTTTTGTTGCGCGCCAACGCATGCCAACGTAGAAGTGCACTAACTGTTGAGATCATTTGTATTGGGGTTTGGTCTGGCCCACCAATCCATATTAGTGAAGTATATTATCTAAAGACTGTCTATTAAGTATAGTACGCAGTTGATATTTATCTACTTACCCTTTAACTGGGTCATTGGTTTTATTAGACTGTACAGTACTGTTATATGGGAGAGCTAGATGAGGCTTGGCGAGGAGGTGCGTCAGTGTGGATGTCTTACTGAAGGAATCCATTTGCTGTGTACTTAAACAGGTCCACATAGTTAATATAATTTAATTTGTATTTATCTGTTATCACTAATCCTGACTCTTTCAGGGCTCTGCAAGAAGTCCGCTACTGTTTTACCTTTGTTCTTTTGCTTTTGTCTTACTAAGTAAAGAGTTACATTGGTTAAGCTGAATTTGTGTGCAGTCCATCTGTCATCCTACGGGATCAATACAACTCAAGGTAACCATTTGTTTACATACTGTGGTGTGACAAGATATTGTGCTCCCCAACAGCCATTGGGGTCCACAATCCCCTCTAATACCAGTTGTGCCAAGGGAGGGTTCGAGACAGTTTTAGGGGTTGATAGCCAGAGCGTATACCCAAAAACAAACCAGCAGCTCCTTCAGGGATAGGGATGAGCTTCGAGTTCGAGTCCAACTCATGTTCGACTTGAACATTGCCTGTTCGCCGAACAGCGAACAATTTGGGGTGTTGGCGGCAAATTCGAAAAGCCGCAGAACACCCTGGAAAAGTCTATGGGTGAAATCTAAAGTGCTAATTTTAAAGGCTTATATGCAAGGTATTGTCATAAAAAGTGTTTGGGGACCATGGGTCCTGCCCCAGGGGACATGTATCAATGCAAAAAATGTTTTTAAAAAACGGCCGTTTTTTCGGGAGCAGTGATTTTAATATTTCTTAAAGTGAAACAATAAAAGTGAAATATTCCTTTAAATTTCGTACCTAGGGGGTGTATAAAGTATGCCTGTAAAGCAGCCTTTGTTTCAAGTGCTTAGAACTGTCCCTGCACAAAGTGTCATTTCTGAAGGATAAAAAGTCATTTAAAATCACTGTTACCGGAAAAACTGCCGTTTTAAAAACTTGTTTTGCATTGATACATGTCCCCAGGGGCAGGACTCGGGTCCCCAAACACTTTTTAGTGTTTAATAACTTGCATATTAGCCTTTAAAAGTATCACGTTAGATTTCAAACGTTCGAGTCCCATAGACTTTAATGGGGTTCCAAAGTTCACACAAACTTTTGGTCTGTTCGCAGGTTCTGGTGCGAACCGAACAGGGGGTGTTCGGCTCATCCCTATTCGGGGGTAGTGCTACATATAGTATAGTTTAATTGGGGTTTAATGCCATCTGGTTCGAAGGTTATAGTTAGTTTTCACCATTTTGGGTGAAATAGATGAAATATGAGAAAGCTGCAGGGTTTTGTCTCTTTTCTTGTCAGTAAGGTAAGATTGGAGGTCGGCTTCCCATTTGGCAAGATATTGTAGAAATGGGAGATGCAGTCAAGTGGGGGGTCTTTGCTATTGAACATAGATTCAATTGGGTTAACTATACCATGTTAGCTATAAGTCTAAAGACAAATAGACTGTGCAATTTGCCAGTTGCTCCAGAGCTTAGTAAATGAGGTAAAGCTTCACTTTACAAAGAATAGCCATTCACATGCAAGGCTCTGGAGTAACTGCACTTGCAAAGTCCTCAGTCTATGTGCCTTTTGTAAATCCACCCCATTACATGTAAAGAATTACATCTATTTTCTCAGGTCATTGTGCCAGATTTCTGGAGACTTTTTTTGTGAATATACAAACATATCCATCATTTGCTGCAAACCTCCCAAACACTCCAAACATAATAGACTGTACATGCATATCACAATGGTCTGATCCCTTGTTAGAACATGTGTCATATGTAGGGGGAATACTTTACTTATTCACAATAATTTTTTGAGATATCTTTGGCTCAAATATTTACAAGACAGAATGGGATTATAAATAGACAAGCGTTTTTATAAAGGTGTACAGCTTGAGCTGTTAGAAGAGGGATGTCATCAATTTAAAGGTTTGACAGATGGATACCAGAGTGACACTTTCAAGAACATCAGAGAATGACAATGGTTATTCTCTAATAAGAAAAAACGGATGTGTCCAAAAATCTAGGAACGACTTTGCCAAATATCCCAGCAAAAATTTCCATGACCATGACCATTTGGCTGCCAAATGACCGGGCCACTTTTTGCGATTCGGCACTACGGCGCTTAAACTGACAATTGTACGGTCGTGCGACGTGGCTCACAAACAAAATTGATGTCCTTTTCTTCCCAAATAATTTTTTGTGCTATAAACAAAAATTTTGAAGAAAAAAACAATATTGTTTACATTTTTCTATAATAAATATCCCCCAAAAATATATAAAAAAACTATTTTTTTCCTTAGTTTAGGCTGATACGTATTTTTCTACATATTTTTGGTAAAAAGAAAATAACAATAAGCGTTTATTGATTGGTTTGCGCAAAAGTTATGGCGTCTACAAAAAAGGGGATAGTTTTATGGCATTTTTGCAATTTTTTTTTTACTTTTTTTTATTGTGACTGCAACATTATGGCGGACACATCGGACACTTTTGTTGCCATTTTGGGACCATTGTCAGTTATACAGCGGTCAGTGATATACAAATGCATTAATTTCTGTGTAAATGACACTGGCAGTGAAGGGGTTAACCACTAGGGGGCAAGGAAGGGGTTAAGCATGTCCTAGGGAGTGATTCTAACTGTTTAGGGGATGGGCTAGAAGTGACACAACACTAAACACTGCTCCTGATGAGAGGGAGCAGACGATCAGTGTCCTGTCACTAGGCAGAACGGGGAGATGCTGTGTTTACACTGGTATCTCCCCGTTCTTCAGCTCCGTGACACGATCGCGGGCACCTGGCGGACATTGAGTCCGTGGGTCATGCGGGCATAGTCACAGAGCTTGCGGCAGGTGCGCACGCACACGGCGGCAAATTCAAAGTGACGTACGGTTACTTTGCCCAGCCGTGACATTCTGCCGACGTATATCTGCAGGAGGTGGTCGGCAAACGGTTAAAGTGTGGTTTCTCAACCAGGATTCCATGGAACCCTTAACCCTCCTAGCGGTATTCCCGAGTCTGACTCGGGTGAGATTTTCATACCAAAAGCGGTAACCCCGAGTCAGACTCTGGCTTGCCTCGCTGCAGCAGCAGACAAAGTTACTTACCTTGTCCCTGGATCCAGCGATGCCACCGCGCTGTGTGAGCGAGCGGGACCTCGCTCGATTTACACAGTGTCCTCCTGTGCCGCCGATCTCCGTTCCCTGCGACGTTACGACGCACGGGAGCAGAGAACGGCGCCAAATTCAAAAACGTAAACAAACACATTACATACAGTATACTGTAATCTTATAGATTACAGTACTGTATGTAAATAATACACACCCCCCTTGTCCCTAGTGGTCTGCCCAGTGCCCTACATGTACTTTTATATAATAAAAACGGTTTTCTCCCTGCAAACTGTAGATTGTCCATAGCAACCAAAAGTGTCCCTTTATGTCAAAAATGGTTTTAGAGCAGCTAGAAAACAGCGATAATAAATTATAATCACTTGCAGAATTGTGCGATAGCGATTTGTGGGGAAATTCGTCATAAAAAAATAAAAGTAATGACAGCGACAATTCTGCAACTGAGCAAATTTCAGTGATTTTGAGTTGATTACATTATTGAATAATTTTTTATTATAATTATATTATTACTTGTTATAATTATTTATAATTATTTATTATATTATAATTTATAATTTTGTTTTTAAAAAAATGTCATAACCGGGATGCCTACTAGTCTCTTAGTTTGGTCAGATTTAAGTGAGTTATTCCTAAAAATTACAGACCTACAGTATAAAACGCCAAATTTCCTTGCAAATAATGGTACCGCTTTCAGCACCTTTTTTCTGAAATAATCATACCGCCAGGGAGGTTAAGCCTCGTACACACGATCAGTCTATCCGATGAGAACGGTCTGAAGGACCGTTGTCATCGGTTAACCGTTGAAGCTGACTGATGGTGCGTACACACCATCAGTTCAAAAACCGATCGTGTCAGAACGCGGGGACGTAAAACACAACGACGTGCTGAAAAAATCGAAGTTCAATGCTTCCAAGCATGCGTGGACTTGATTCTGATCATGCGCAGGTTTTTAACCGATGCTTTTGCATACTAACGATCGGTTTTGACCTATCGGTTAGGCATCCATTGGTTCAATTTTAAAGCAAGTTCTCATTTTTTTGACCGAAGGTTAAATAACCTATGGGGCCTACACACAATCGGTTCAGACCTTCAGGCCGTTGTCCTCTGGCGATCCTATCGTGTGTACGAGGCCTAAGGTTCCTTCAGAGGTTACCAGGGGAAAATAATATTAAACATGACACACATATGTAAATATCCTTCTTCTACCAATACAAAATATGTATGTTTTATTGGTGGAAGAAGGGTCTTTATATATGTGTGTAATTTTTTATACTATTTTCATTTAATATTTGACATTTGTAAAGATATTTTGTATTTACTTAACTGAATTTAGTTGTGCGTCCTGTGCAAGCAGCTTCCCTTTGACTGCTATTCTAGTCACTTTTTTCTTTTGTAGTATTACATATGCAGCACAGACCGTCCTGACTTAGTAATTTTTTTTACAGTTTATACCATTTTACCTTTTTATTAGCAATAAAAACTGACAGGGGTTCTAGTTCTTCTCCACTGAATCCATCCCACTGGAAATCGCATGAGATAAAATACTGCGTGGTTTCGTGAGATAAATACTGCATATTTTGAGGAAATACTGAATGCAGTATTTTAGTAGCAATGTTTTGTAAATTGCAAAAAAAAAAAAAAAGTGAAAAACACTCTGAGCTATTTTACCGCAAATTTTTAAGTGGGAAACACAGCTTTGTGAATGGAGCCCATTCTCATTATTCTTTTAGTAAATCAACACAATGCATTGGTTTTGTCATTCAGTAAATATTAGTTGGCAGTGAACTTCACACAGTATAGACCAAAGGGAAGATTCAGGTTGGTCTTTGAGACTCATATGTTATTGAACAAAATAAGTTATAGCATGTGGATGACACATCAACAAGGAGCTATATTAAAGGTGATCCGACTATGCTAAATTAAAACATTACAGTGGAAAGACACTAAAGTTGTGCCTTAATTATATTTTTTATTGCTGTGTCAGATGCATGGTATTTTACAAAAAATGTACATGATGAATCCAGTATACCATAAGAAAATAATTATGAGCACTCATCTGTTTCAACTGTTTTAATTACTTAATCAACGTTACTTATATAAATTGACTATTAAAATCGTCCAAGCATGAAATAACATAATGCATTGTATGTAAGAATTAATTAGGGGACGAATGGGGATGAAATTTCAATTATCCATAGGGGTAAAATTATCAATGTTAATTAATCAGAAATACATCACAAATAATTTCCCTAAACTGCCTACGCAGTGCATAATTTAGAATCTCGGTCTATTGTTATAATATGTATTCTATAGGAGCAATTCAAGTTTGAGACCCCATAATAGTTGTAAGTTATGTTTCATTCAATGATTTTACTAATTTAAAAAATCAAAGAAAATTACTTAGATAACATGGGACCATAAAAGGAAGAAGAAAACTGAAAAAAAAAATTGTATAAGGCCCCGTACACACGGCCGAGGAACTCGACGTGCCAAACACATCGAGTTCCTCGGCCAGTTCAGCCCTGAAGCTGCCGAGGAGCTCGGCGGGACGAGAGCTCCCATAGAACAACGAGGAAATAGAGAACATGTTCTCTATTTCCTCGCCGAGGTCCTCGTCGGCTTCCTCGGCCGAAAGTGTACACACGGCCGGGTTTCTCGGCAGAATTCAGCCAGAAACTCGGTCGGAAGCTGAATTCCGCAGAGGAAACTGGTCGTGTGTACGGGGCCTCAGAGTTGCATACAATTTTCACATACCATTCACATAAGAATGGACAAAGCAATGAAGGATTACAAAATATTTACCATACAAGGTCAAAGCAGATACATGAGAATGAATTATTAGGTCTACAAGCTACATTGATTCTTTGTTAAAGAAAAAAAAATCTCTATATTTCTTCTTGTCAATTAAAGTTTATATTCCAGGCTAGACTTATAATTAAAAATTACAAGACATAATTCCCCAATGTTCCTTGCAAAACTTTGATGCACTCAAAGCCTTCTTTTAGCTACCCAGTTGTATGTTTTTCTTGTTGACACACGTGGTAGGGGCACAATTCCAAGAGAAAATAAAGCTAACCTCTGACCCCATAGAAAATGTGCTTATAATTGTGTAGTAGAATGTTTGTATTAACCCATATATTTCATATTATTTATATTAATTAGCATATGTGTAGCACCTTCTAGTGTGCTACTAGTATTAGTGCAGGGAAATTTATGGTATGACTCAGTTAGTTTGTGAGTCTGAAATTAGGTCAGGGTTTACTGCAGGTCAGTCTGAATGACTCACAGAGGCAGGTCTCTGGTACCTCCCTCTAAATCTGGAAGTTTGGAGAAACTTCTAGAAGTTAGTGAGCAGAGGCCAGGGGGGGCTGAGCTGCATACTTAAGAGATGAGTCAGCCCTTAAATAGTGCTGAGAAGGCTGTGGGTGGCCAAGAGGGGACCCCTGGGTCTAGGGGGCTCTGCCTCCAGGCTGGGGCTCAGGCTGGCTTGGAAGAGTCCTTTTAGCATCTGGTTTGAGATAGAATCTTGCCAAAGAACAGCAGGGAGCAAGGAGGACAGATTGAGTACATTCAAACACCAGGGATTCACAAGGGGAGAGACTGCCACACATAGCAAGCTTTCAAAGTACAGGGCTGTGCTTAACCCTTTATCCCTTGTCCTCGGAAATCCTCAGAGCAGCTGGGTGGGCTGGCAGAGAAGCAACCAGGATGGCTGGTAGTGCTTGCATGGGATGGAGCTAGGAGCAGTTCTACAAAAGGAGAGGAGATACTCCTGCATGTAGCTTTTCAACATTTTGTGCTATTTTCCAAAGGGGCTGAGAACTCCTGGTCCGTAAGGGACTTTCCCACTGATCCAAGAGACTGGGTGTTTCTAACAAGGAGAGCCGTCTAGGATCTTTTCTCTGTACATAGGAAGGAAGTTGTCATCATCTGTTGATCTTCAAGTCAAGTTGAGCATTCCATAATCCCTATACCCAATCCAAGCTGTTTTTTCACAATAAAACAAAAATGTAACTCTTCCTACTCCGCCCCTGGCTGATATAGCTGTTAGCCAGTTCAGCACTGCAGGGTAGCAGCTGCATGCAGTGTTTCTCTCACTCTCCATTTAAAGCCATGCACCTGGCTACACTTTTTTAGTAGTAAATTTAATTTTCAGACAAAAATGTGGTTTATGGGGGCTTACAGATATGTAAACCAAAATCTTTTTTTGATGAAATTCTGTTTTAATGTATCTTATCTGAAGACCCTGCCAGTAGCCCCACTTATTAAGGTCTGAAAACACCAATCCACTGCCTCACAGTTAGCATTGCCACTGTCAGCCTGCCCTCTGAGTTCCTTCACTCTCAGCTGTTGGGCTGTTTGTCAGACCTATTAGATAGGCAGTCCAATGGCCAGCCAAAGTTGCTCAGCATACTGACAACAATTCTGGTAATTTCGAGTCAATGGTTTAGTGATGTCAGCTTGCCATAGAAAGTTCTGTTACTTACTGCCAGGATCTCCAAGTAGAGAACTCTACAACATATCAACTAAAATTATTTTGTTCAACAACTATGAATACACTGGGCATGATACCGAACTAATTACAAATAGATTTTACATACAGTATACTTCAGCTAATTATGAAGCCAATACTGTAAATTTACTAAATGGTATTAACCTCCCTGGCGGTATGATTCTTTCCGAAAAAACATGCTGAAAGCGGTACCATTATTTGCAAGGAAATTTGGCGTTTTATATTGTAGGTCTGTAATTTTTAGAAATAACTCACTTAAATCTGACCAAACAAGATTCTAATAGGCATCCCGGGTATGACATTTTTTTAAAAACAAAATTATAAATTATAATATAATAAATAATTATAAATAATTATAACAAATAATAATATAATTATAATAAAAATTATTCAATAATGTAATCAAATTAAAATCACTGAAATTTGCTCAGTTGCAGAATTGTTGCTGTCATTATTATTTTTTTTTTTATGACGAATTTCCCCACAAATCGCTATCGCACAATTCTGCAAGTGATTATAATTTATTATCGCTGTTTTTTAGCTGATCTAAAACTATTTTTGACATAAAGGGACACTTTTGGTTGCTATGGACAATCTACAGTTTGCAGGGAGAAAGAAACGTTTTTATTATATAAAATGACATGCATGACACAGGACAGACCACTAGGGACAGGGGGGCTGTGTTTTTTTTACATACAGTACTGTAATCTATAAGATTACAGTATACTGTATGTAAGGTGTTTGTTTACGTTTTTGAATTTGGCGCCGTTCACCGTCCCCGTGCGTCGTAACGTCGCAGGGAACGGAGATCGGCGTCACACGGAGGCACTATGTGAATCGAGCGAGGTCCCGCTCGCTCACACAGCGCGGTGGCATCGCTGGATCCAGGGACAAGGTAAGTAAAAAGTGCCTGTGGATCTAGCGAGGCAAGCCCGAGACTGACTCGGGGTTACCGATCGTAGCAGGAAAATCTAACCCCGAGTCAGTCTCGGGAACACCGCCAGGCAGGTTAATTGTGAACATTGCACTTGTGCAATTTTCTACATTGGTAGAAAAAAAATTAACAGAACTATAACAGCAAAAATATTATAGTACGATGAATATAAGATGCTAACTGGGTGTAGGACATAATAAAAATGATCAAAATAAAAAGAGCATAGATGCACAGATATTAAAATCACAAACGGCGCTAATGGTGACAGTTCTAGTGTAGATGCACAAGGCACCACGTCTACACTCCAATGTTGCGTGAAGGAAATCAGTGAGGTATAGGCAATAAAGTTCCAAATAGAAGTGTGGTCCACTTTAAGAAAGGACAGATAGTAAGCACCTTCCACCCGAACTCCTCTAGAGACACCACGTGGGACACAATAAGCCCCCTCTGGGGTACACACTCACCAGAGTGTGAGTGTGTACCCCAGAGGGGGCTTATTGTGTCCCACGTGGTGTCTCTAGAGGAGTTCGGGTGGAAGGTGCTTACTATCTGTCCTTTCTTAAAGTGGACCACACTTCTATTTGGAACTTTTTTGCCTATACCTCACTGATTTCCTTCACGCAACATTGGAGTGTAGACGTGGTGCCTTGTGCATCTACACTAGAACTGTCACCATTAGCGCCGTTTGTGATTTTAATATCTGTGCATCTATGCTCTTTTTATTTTGATCATTTTTATTATGTTTTCATTTTTTTAAACGGCTGCTCCCATTACCGTAATATACAGATTGCTTTGTAACCTGCGGAGATCTGTTATTGGATTTTGCAATAGTTTTTTCCGTATTGGCGCAGGGAGGTGTATTGTAGGCCTTCAATTACACTTTTTTCCTTGGGTGTAGGACAATTAATATAGAATTCCTTTGTCAGCCAGCACTGCTGTAGGGTAGAGGAGGGATCACAGACAACTAATGGGCCATTGAAGCATATGAATGATGTCACCACTATAGGCTTAGCCATTGTCAAGCACACTCTTCTCTCCCCTGTAGCCAGCCACTGTCTGACACACATGAGATCACGTTACCAGACCAGCTTGGCATGCCAATAGGTAAAATAGGCATCTTTCTTGCATAGGTGTTAGAAGGGGGGATGTGTGTTTTTGAGATTAGTTATGGTTATCCCGGAATTCTACTTTAAAATTGGTGAGATTTTCTTTTTTTTATAGAACAATATCAACTGTAATTAGTTTTCTAGCTTTTAAATATAAATATTTATAATAAATATACATTCATAATCCAGAAGGGATTAATTGCTTGTAAGTACACTTTAACTAAAGGATAAGTCCATCTTTTATAAAAAATAAAAAATAAATGCACATATTTTTTTACACTGCAAAACATTGCACCCACAATCAGCAGATCGCAGGTGGAATGCCCAGATCCTGCAGACTCTCAGTACACTGTACGCCTATACCTCCGATATAGGCAGGCAGTTACTGAAGATCAGGAAAAATCAATGAACTATTAGAGCACTCACCATCACAGTCACAGGGACAGATGGTACTTGTGGTTATTTCATTCGCAGGAACTCTGTGAATGAATGATGCAGTCGTGTTGGCGTAGCCCTTTATTTCTGCTCAGGTTTTAAATTATGACAGTAAATGTGGGGAGAATATCACTCGCCTGTTTCTACAGTGAGAGGGGATCGGGGGGAGAGAGGAGGCAGGAGCTGGAACATGTTACATGTTCCACCCTAAATACGAGTGGAACACGTTCCAAAGGTGAACTTAGCCTTTAACACTTTAATACACTTTAATTAATTCTGAAGTCAGTACTGTATATTTACTGCTATGTGTTAATAATTGTAAAAATTGTCCATGCCTCATTTGGTAGAAAAAGTAAACAGAACCACAACAGCAAAAAAATATTGTAGGATGTGGTTAAGATGCTAACTGCTCTAATTATACTTTGAGTATAGGACATTTAAAATTTACATTTTTTTCTTTTTTCATAGAACAGTATCAACTGTAATCAGTTTTCTAGTTATTATTTATAAATGCCTATGATACATTGATACCAAGGCAACTAAGAGACCATGGAAAAAACTTCTTATAAGGATACTATCATTTAACCAATGTCAATAAACATAAGAAAGATAATGTGACAAAATGTTATTAGATGCAATTGTATTAGCTATGCATGCAGTCTCCCATGACTTGAGTTTGAAACTGTGTAAAAAGTTAAAGATAGTAAAGTTTTATATTATATATGCAAATTCATATAACTGTGAATTGAAGCAGACCTTCAAAGTTAGAAACTCATTAATCAAAAATTAGACACAGATGTTTTCAACCTGTAAACTGACAAGTACCAGTGATGGATCACTGAAACAGCAAACTAATTATATGTTTTTTTCTTCTCTCCCTCATTAAACAGCTTAAAGTGTAACTCCAGTTTGGTTGAGGAAAACATAATTCCCTTTAGATTACAGTATCTACATACATTGAAAGGATTTTAGCAAACCATGTTGCAGATTCCTACCTTACCTGTTCTGAAGAAATGTCTGTATGTTTTAATATGTCCTTTCTGGGCCTAAATCTCCTTGATTCCTAAATATTAGGACCCTGCCTCCATTACAATCACCTGAGCAAACCTCAGCATCCCTCTAGAGGTAGGCGGGCATTTAATAAAATAAATTGACTCCAACTGCAAATGATGTCTAAAATGTAAGTTGTATATCAATGTAAACCTGTTAAAAATACAGGGACCCCATTATATACCCATTAGTATACCAACAGTGCAGAGAACACCTCCAGACTGCAAAATTGAAAGCAAGTGTATTCCTCCTTTGGGAAAGAGGGTATGAGAAATGGCCCTCCCCAAAAAGGATATTGTAGATAAATAGGAGAACTTGAACCTTTGCTAATTGGAAGAGTGGGTTTAATAATTAACTTGGCAGTGCCTCCACCCAGAACAGGGCCTCCATGAACAGGGGAATTTTCTTCCTGATAAATGAACCAATAATCTAATCAAAGTAATTGAAAGTAGAAGAACTGACTACTGCAACGAGCAGATAACATTAACCATAAGCATACCAGTTTAGAAATAATACAAGCTTTATATAAGAAAATATTAATAACAGTATATACTTTTAATGTACGAACAGATGCTATCAGCAAAGGGCCTGAAAGAAATCCTGGTAGAATTGTGCACCTGGGTAAATATAGTTATTTCTAGAGATACCTCCAGATGATTGTTACAGCAAAGTCCCATTGCAGGATCCGCTGAGGATGATGCAGCATCTGTTTTTGCATCGGAGTCTTGAAAACAAGATCTGCGGTGATAAGGAGACCCTCCAGCTATTACACAACCAGTCTGGAATGCAGTCCTAGTTATCTGGCTATAATCATCTCTTCTGATCTGGTATAAGTAGCATGGACAAGACATGTGGCTGAGACCTTCTCTCTCTCTCTCTCTCTCTCTCTCTCTCTCTACTTGCTCCTTCCAGGATCTCCTCCCAGAAAGTCAGGAAGTGACATAATATTATACATTAGAGTGATACTAGCAGATAACAGTAAAGGACAGCAGATCTCTACAGAAGAAACAACTGACAAATGCAGCGGTTGCAGATTTTAATAGAAATATCATTTTCAATAACAATTTATGACAAAATAGCCTATGTAACAATTATATATATATATATATATATATATATATATATATATATATATATATATATATACATTTTTAACAAAAGCAAAGTCTTCCTATACAGGTAGTTTATGGTTTTGTTGAAACAGATCCTCTAGCTGATCTATATAAATTTTACAAATTTTATTTAAGTTTTTTCTAACTTTTCAATTACTGAAAAAGGCCTAATAGGAGATTTCTTATTGAAAAACTGAATAAATGTGGAGTGTTGAATAGGGATTTTTAAAGACAATACTAGTTCTTATATACTTTCAGGGACTGGCCACACCAGGTATGGGTGAGGGTGGGGGGTTCGAAAAACACCTTGAGAGGCAGATGCTGTCTAACAGATAGTAGGAAAGTAGCTCAGGGAAAATCTTCATTAACTATGCAGAATTGCAGTAGTGAACGTGAACATGAAAAAGTCACAAGGCTAAATCCAGCTGTACTCCTTGCAAAAAACAATTCCATTGAAAATAAGGAACACAACATTTAAGTTTGACAATACACTCCAGTTTTATTACACTAATCTGCATTAGGCTACACATAAAGTGGTAATGTGGGGTTTACCTAAAATTTTGATTAATTTATATTTCTATAGCACTTTTCTCCTTTGGTGTACAAAGCAGTTTATCTGCTGTTGGAGCATATGGTGAAGCAGCTATCTCGGGTAGAAACAGTAGAATATGATACTTGATTCATTTTAGACAGGAGCCAATTACCAACCAAATGTCATGCTTACCCATAATGCAGATGGCCAGACACTATAGGTAGCTTCTGTGCTCTTCATCTAAAGCAGTACTCTTTCCCATAAGGAAAGCTGGCCTACCGGTACCTGGTTGCCCTCAAGTCTTATATACAATGCTATAGTGCTTGGCTACAGTGCCAGAGCATGCACAAACTGAGCAAAGCAAACAGGCACTTGCATTTGGCAGACAGGCAAGGTTCAGAATAGTCAGGGCCAATGTCCGAAGTCAAAAGGCAGGCAGAGTTCAGGGAATAGTCAATATCTGATCTGAGGTCATCAACAAGGTAATCCAATCTAGCAGAGTGCAACAAACATACAAACAACAAACATTCAAACAAGATCAAGTATTACACATGCTATCACAGGCATGACACTGCAGGCTTGGCTAGCTTAAATCAGGTTTGTTCTCTATCCAGAGAATGATCATATCAATCGCCTTGCAGGTTGACAGGCAGAGAGAATGTATTACAACCAAAACCAGGATGCTGTAACGAGACCAGCATTTGTCAAAGAACAGGAGTGTTTACACATTTCTAACACCAACATGTATTTGCAGGATGGGAGGAAACTGGAGTACCAAGAGGAAACCCATGCAACCACAGGGAGAACATGCACATTTCATGAAGAGAAATCTTCAAATGGGGACACTTGTTCTGATGACAACTGTCAAAGGAAATACTACCATTTCGTGGAGATCTTCTCTCACTTGCTGTTGTGTGTACAGGACAGACAAAAAAGACATCAAATCTCCCCAATGGGACAAAGGGGTTGATTTACTAAAAAGGCAAACTGACTGTGCACTCTGCAAATGCAGTTGCCCTCATTCTCCCCAGAGATTAGTGAATGTGAAGCTTCACTTTTACCCAAAAATATTGAACCGGGTGCAAGGAAAATGCAAAAACAGCATTTTTGCTTGCACATGATTGGATGATAAAAATCACCAGAGCTTCACCTAATTTATTAGGTTCTGGGGGAAATTAGTGCAACTGCACTTATGAAGTAGACAGTCTATTTGCCTTAAACCAACCCCAAAGCTGGCACAAAAAAAAACTGTCAGGAGTTTAAATATAAAAAATAGAACAGTTTCCTCTGTGGGACTTTGGGAGGCAGAGACTCATTTTGTTGAAAATAGGTTTATATTTTATTAGAAAAGTTAAAATTGACCATATACTGTTGATAACAAATCAAGTTAGGATGCATATATGTAGAACAGGTGAACTGTCAAGAACATAAATGTATGCAAACAACCACTTGACCCAATCGAGTGATAAACTGAGACAGAGAATGCCACTATAATATATGTTAGGAGTTTCAACAGCAAAAAATTATATATACTGTACTTTAACCAAAATCCCTAAACCTAAATCACAACCTAAGGCTACCTCTAAATAAACATAACCAAACCCAAAAACAAACTTTAAAAAAAAAGTAATCCTAATATTTTAACAGCAATATAGCAACCAAACTATCATTCAACTAATAGCACTAAAAAAAAAAAATCCGAAAAAGTATGACAGTATGAAATTTCTGATCAAAATATTTTATCAACACATGCTTCACCCTTAGATCTTGGAATGATTTCCTCTATAGTCATCTCACTATGCACATACTAACATTATTTCAAAAAACCTAAACTACAAATTTGAATTATGATTAAAGGCCTATTAAATAAATGCCTTCCTGTAGATGTTAAAACCTTTATTGCTTAAAAATCCTATAGTGAAATAGATTGTATTACCTCAAGGTTGCCAAGCAGTTCCCAACATGATAAAGTATGAGAGTTACTAGAGCAGACAATGATCTTGTGGGAATAGTACACATTTTGCATATATTGTAAATGGCAACAAATGTCTTATATACGTAGTTAAATTCAACATTTTAAAAAGGAACTAGAGGGAGATATTAATAAAATAAATGTTTTTAATTATTTTAAAATCTTTTTTTTCTTTTTGACGTATTTGGTTGTTATTGTGATAAAGAAAAAATCTAAATTGAATTATCTTCACAGCAAATATGTATTTTAATCAATACTCCAAGTAAAAAGGCTTAGTGTGTGTTCAATAAAGTAATTTACAATCATTCACATTTTCAGTGACTCATTTCAATTGGTATAATATCTTTAATAATGCTTCATTGCACCTAAATTGGTATAATTTATCCTGCTCTGCCAATACCAATCCAGTGTTAGCTCTCCATATGTTACAAAGAAGGTAAACAGATACATAAATCTTATTTTTTACATGTTTACTTATAATTAGGGTTGAGCGAACCCGAACTTTTGGATTTTTGGTACCCGGACCCGAACAATTTACTGTAAGTTCGGGTTCGAGTTCGGTGTTCGGCAATGTAATGGCGCGCTGCAGGGCAGCCAATCAACATTCGTTTAACTCGTGTGACCTAGAAGCCATCACAGCCATGCCTACTAATGGCATGGCTGTGATTGGCCAGTGCAGCATGTGACCCAGCCTCTATAAGCTAGAGGCACATAGCACAGCACGTCACTCTGCTTTAGATAGGGTAGGGAAAGGCTGGCGCTGCTGCTGCTCTGAGGGAGAGAATTAGATAGGAGTCAGACTGTCTTGCTTCAGAAATCAAATTACTCAACGATCTACATAGCATAGCAAGTTACTCTGTTTTAGATACTTTAGGGAAAGGTTCCTGGTGTTGGTTTTAGGGAGAGAAATAGATACAGTAGGAGTCAGTCCTGCTTCAGAAATCAAATTACACCAGCACTGCATATGTTACTGTGAGATACACCCTTTAGATACTTTTCTTCTATTGTGCTATTTAAAAAACATCCATTTAGGGCAACAAAAAAATGTTTTGCAGTGTTTCCACCATATCTGTACGTGTGAGATACACCCTTTAGATACTGTTCTTCTATTGTGCTATTAAAAAAACATCCGCCGTAGGCGATATGACGTATCACCTAAGCAGTCCCTGGGCGGAAGGAGGAAGTTGGACAGGAAGTCCCACTCCTCCTGAAGCCCCCACTCCCCCCCCCAAAAAAATACAGGCCAAAAGTGGGTTAAGCGGAAGTTCCACTTTTGGGTGGAACTCCGCTTTAATCTAGCGCCCTCTATTCTTCACATTTAATCAATTAGGTATTACACTTTATTTGCAGAGGAGAAGCTCTATTTTTTTATAGTTAATATTTATCACTTAATTGGCGCGGAATCAATTTTTGTTTATCAGTGAAAGGATCTGCCTGCTTCTGCCTCATTCATTCTGTGGATCTGTTCTTTCTTTGAGACTCTATTGCTTCTTCCACTGATTATCAGATCGAGAGTTATCAGAGGGACAGCTTTGATTAGAGGAAACTAAACCCTGCTCCTCTAGACATGTGCAGAATGGAAACATTTGCTTTGGATATATTCGTTATGTTACCTCGTCCTCCTCCACCGCCACTTCCACCTACACCGCCACATCCAACGCCACCTCAACCTCCTACTCCATATGTACCTCGTCCTCCTAGGTCAAGATTTTTTTAATTTTTTTTATGTATTTTATGTTATTTTAAGTTATTTCCCTATCCACATTTGTTTGCAGAGTACTTGCCATGCTCTTACCAACATGTTGCTGCCATTTGCAGCCCTCTAGCCCTTTCCTATACTTTTTTAGAGACATTTTAGTACTCAAAAGTTCTGGTCCCCATTGACTTTAATGGGGTTCGGGTTTGGGGTCAAGCTCGGGTTAAGTTCGGGTCCCGAACCCGAACTTTTTTTCGAAGTTCGGCCAAACCCATCAAACCCGAACATCCAGGTGTCCGCTCAACTCTACCTATAATGTTTACTTTTTAAAGGGTACTTAGATTTTCAGTGTAAGTTCTTTAATTGTCCCTAATGAGTGCCTAATGCCTTACACACAAGCAGTTTTCCCGTGGGGAAAACTGCCATGACAGCTTTTGGCCAGGAAAACTGGCCGTGTGTATGCTCCATGGCAGTTTTCCCGACAGAAAAACTGCCAGGAATCCCGGCGGGAAAAGCGAGAACATGTTTTCTTTCTTCCTGCCGGGATTCCCGGCGGTTTTTAAGCCGGCAGCTTTTCTATGGGGAAAGCCTGCGATGGAGCATACACACGGCCGGGTTTCCTGACCGGCTCTCATGGCAGTTTTCCTGCCAGGAAAACCGGCCGTGTGTAGGGGAAAAAAGCTACCGAGCAGGTTCTCGGTTTTCCCGGCGGACTTTTTACCGCCGGGAAAACCAATTGTGTGTACGGGGCATGAGCCTAGATTCACACTGACTGAGGGTTAGAAATTGTGCAAGTTCAGCTGAACTCGCACAATTTAATACCCGCATGTCAGTCTGACTTCAGAAGCGATTTCAGAGACATCTGTGCGGGTTCCTGCACAAATGTCTATACAAATTGTGCCCCGAAGTTGCCAAAAGTAGTACTGGAACCACTTTTGGGAAACAGAAAAAGGATTGATTGAGTTGAAACACCTCAATCAAAGAACCCATGGATTTTGTGTGCACAACAAGAGACCAAAACAGGGCTGGATTCTTGTAGAGCGGCGCATCTTTGTGCCGGCGTAGCACATCACATATGCGCTACGCCGACGTAACATAGAGAGGCAAGAACAGTATTCACAAAGCACTCGCTCCCTACATTGCGCCAGCGTAACGTAAAGTGTTTGGCGTAAGCCCGCCTAATTCAAAGTAGGTGGGCGTGTTCCATTTAAATGAACCGTGACCCCATGCAAATGATGGTCCGAACGAACGGCGCATGCGCACGCATGCGCACGCATGCTCAGAATCACGTCGAAGATACTCCCTAAAATACGACGGCTCAATGCCTACGATGTGAACGTAACCTATGCCCAGCCCCATTTACGTACTGCTACGTAAATAACGTAAAATACGACGGCTGTTCCGTCGTTCATACCTTTGCATGGGATGCGCCTCCTATAGGTGGAATAACTTTACGCCGGACGTACGCCTTACGTAAACGGCGTATATTACTGCGACGGGCGCAAGTACGTTCGTGAATCGGCGTATTTCGGTCATTTAAGTGTTACCTGAATCCGGGCCACAGTCTTTATTACAAAAAATACAATTTATTTTTTCACAAAACATAAACATACACAGCACTTTACTGACAGACAAAATCAACAGTACCCAATAGGCAAGAGGATATCAATAACAGTGTAGTTCATATGGACTTTCTATACTTTTGGGAAGCTGTGTGGTGCCGCAAAGTTGGCTCCGCACCGATTTGGACAGTGATGTTGCTGGCAATAACCACTGATTTGGCATGCGATTTGACATGTCAAATCACATACCAAATCGCCCAGATGTAAACGTGGACTCAATCCTGCTTTGCTTAACACAAATTGCTGCCAATACAGTGAGCTCTTGGGAGGCAGGAGGCTTATCATTCAGTGTAATGCCACCTGCCTCAAAAGATCTCCCTCTAATGGTCGCACAGAATAACTTCACAGCTACAGAACTAGATGTAAACAGAAGCTAGTAGCGGAAAGAAAAATACACCAATTACTTCTAAAAAGGTGCACAATTTCCATGTATTGCACAGTAAGGACTGCTAAAGTATCTGCACTGCATGAGGTTGACAAACATAACTAAACTTCAGGTGCCTAATCTGAGCCTCATTGAAGTTATTGGGAGTAAAATATTAAAGAATAATTCTAGGTATTTTCTAAGCTAATAGGTAAGTATGTGTACTGCCATAGGTAACATGTACCAAACAAACAAAAAAATATATAAAATAATTAGACCGAGAGCAGTTATTTTAGTAAAACTATGCTAAATATCATGCCAGGGGATCTTGACCCTGTCAGTGACGTGACACATATGTTCAATGAAGACAACTGACATTTAAAAAGTGTGATTACATTTCAGGCAAAATGAGAGCTCTCAGCTACTTCGTTCTTCCGTACATGGTCGATGACATCCCTGGGATTCCCATATTGTCATTAATCATTAACATGGTCATGTCTATACATGGTCAATGACCTTACCTTGGAGACCATGCCCCTTGATATATATCAGCTGTCATCTACTGGGCCTGTCAATGGAAGTGAAGTGACAGAATTAGAAGAGTGTCAGCGGGTAGCATTTTTTCTTCTTTTAGAGAGTTGGTGGCAGGGCTGGACTGGGACAACAATTTGGCCCTGGACTTCATCCAGACCGGCCCACTTTAATTCAATAAAATGCTGCCCCCACCCCCCCGAAAAATCACGCCCACCAAAAGGCACCTACATCCATTATTGTATATCATGAGAGGGTGAGAGAGAGGGGAATGAGAGAGAGAGGGAGGGTTGAGGGAAAGGAGGTGAGAGGGGGTGGGTGAGAGAGGGGGTTGAGTGTAAGAAAAAAGAGAGTGAGTGTAAAAGAGAGAGGGTAAGTGTAGGACCCCTTTTTACACTGAGGCGTTTTTAGGCACTTTTGGGCTAAAAATAGCGCCCGTAAAGTGAGTGTTTTCACACTGGGGCGCTGCCAGGGCGTTAAAAAAAGTCCTCCAAGCAGTATCTTTGGGGCGGTGGAGGAGTGGTGTACAAACTGCTCCTGCCCATTGAAATTAATGGCCACCGCAGCTAAAGCGCCTTCAAAGCACTTTGGCAGCAGTGGCGCATTTAACCTTGAATTCGGCTGCTTGTGGGGTTAAAAGCGCCTGCTAGATGCCGAATAGTGCAGCTAAAACGACAGTAAAGTGCTGCTAAAACTAGCAGTGTTTTACCGTCAATGCCTGCCCCAGTGTGAAAGCAGCCTAAGAGTCAGGGAGTGAATGAGACAGAAGAGGGAGCTGAGAGACAGAGGGGGGGAGCTGAGAGACAGGGGGGGGAGCTGAGAGACAGAGGGGGGGGCTGAGAGACAGAGGGAAGGAGCTGAGAGACAGGGGGAGCTGAGAGACAGAGGGGGTTCTGAGGGGGGTCTGAGAGACAGAGGGGGGGTCTGAGAGATAAAGGGGGCTGAGAGACAGAGGAGGGGGCTAAAAGAGGGGGGGGACTGAGAGACACGGAGACTGAGAGACAGAGGGGGGGACTGAGAGACAGAGGGGGGACTGAGAGACAGGGGGGTCTGAGAGAGTCTCTGTTTTTAAAAAACGGCCCACTGAGCCATCGGCCCACCGGGAAACTCCCTGTAGTCCCTATGGCCAGTCCATCCCTGGTTGGTGGGCATGGGCATCATATTTGATATGGCTCTATATCACTGGACAATGTGATTGACAGTGAATGTGCACCGTGTGACATTTTTGTATATATATTTTTTTTAATGGAACTGAACAATACAATTGGATATGAAAGCATAAAACGGGCAAGTTCGGGATACTTTTGAGATCAAAGTTCATTTACAGAAGCATTTAGCTGTCAGTTGACATTTTTTGCTGATTTCACATTCCTAGGCGCATGGGCCATTCAAATGTGAATACAAGTTTGTCTACAAAATCCCTTAATGAAGCAAGAAGACTAGAGAAAATATGTTCTTTTTATCAGAGAGGGTAACACACCCTGTAAAAAATGTTTATCCATGTTGTTAAAATACAGGGCTTCTACCACATCTGCAAAATACCAGAAGTTGTGATAAGGTGAATATTTCTTCATTACTGATGGGGTCATACAGTGACAATAACCTTCCCTTTCTATTCATTGAAGAAGTTTTGGTAAGTTGTTAGCAGCCAGCTTTAGTGAATATAAATTTTACAGCTTAGGCTAAAACATTGCCTTAACCACTATAATTATGTTGGTTGGGATTTATTGCTTTGCTTTATAACTCTGTACTGCATGAGTTGCATCGCAACTCAAGAGTTAGACTGAAAGCTCACACTATAAAATCTATTCCTAGCCAGTATGGCCTTGTCATGATGAATCATTGGCCTATCACATCAAAAGCCTGGCAGATAAAGACACGTGGTATAGTCACAAAGCGTGCTAAGCATTTTAAATAAATTCATATTGACTTCCACAGAGCTCCAGGGATTTCCTGAATGTGCAATAAATCATACTACAGTTTTACCAGGTCAGTCTCTTTATCAATAGTCTAATTTCTCAACCTGTAACATCTTTTTCTTCCTTCCAACAATGCTGCTTTAGAAAACATAATAAATTAGCCTAGGGTTTAAATAGACATTCATATAATCACAAAGCTTAAAATACATAAAGAATTTTGCAATGTAAGCACATTATTCTTTTATTGCAGACTCAACACTATTTTCTTTTATACTATAAAGGGAATGAGGTTCAAATACATTTTCATTAAGTTAAACAAAGTATTGCACATTAATATTTTAAATGTGCTGTTTTCAGAGAGTGTGTGAGGCTCATTGCTCATTTTTAAATTTTTACATGTTAACCTTAACTGCTTTGCTGAAACAGATGTTTACAGAACTAGCTTCCTAAAGCCCAAATTACACACTCCATGAGTCTAAAAGAGGCATATACTCTTCCTCTCTTTCTGGTGTGTATAGCACTACAGTGAGTTTTAATTAGAGATACTTACCCTATGCGCTTTTTTTTGTGTGTTTTGCAGTTTGCAGAAATGCACTAAAGTCCATTTAACTTGGATTCCTATGGTACAGGTTCACATCTATGCATTTTGCGGCTGGTGCGTTTTTGGAAAGGGTCGGGACTTTTTTCCTGTGTTTTGCGTGTATTAGACTTAAAATGGAATCACACCAGAAATGCAAAGTGTTTTGTTTGTGATACGATTTTTGACGTGTTTTTCAGTTTTTATTTTTCTGTTTAAAGAAAAAAAAACAATTGCCGGCAAAAAAATGCAAATAAAAAATGTGTGGGATTCCCCCCAGGTCCATACCAGGCCCTTCGGGTCTATTATGGAGTCTAGTATGGATTCGGAGGGAAACCCCCACACCAAAATAAAAAAAATGGTGACCCTTATCTGAGCATGTAGCCAGGTAGGTCAGGAAACGAGGGGACGAGCAAGTGCCCCCGACCCATAAGCACCCCATCTGCAGCCCCCGAAAACCACCGGCCAGGCACCCACCCCCCATGTTAAGGGCTTGCAGACTGGTATGGGTCAGGTGGGGGCCTCGCTCGTCCTCTCCCTTTCCTGACCTACCAGGCCGTATGCTTGGATAAGGGTCTGGTATGGATTTTGGGGGGGCCCCAAAATTTTTACATTTTGGCATGGAGGGTTCCCTCCGAATCCATACTAAACTGAAGAGCCTGTTATGAACCTGGGGGGAACCCTGCGCCGTTTTTTTCACAAAGTCTTTTGCAGGCATTTTTTTTTTTACATTCAGCTTTCAGTGGGGAAACCTGCTGACAGCTGATGACTCATCCGTTTGATAAGGACTCGGCGGCGGTAAGAGGAGGGGGAGGGAACATTTAGATTAATTTATAAGATAAGTTAGACTTAGGCTTTTTTTCCCACTTTAACTCCCCCCCCCCTTTCCAGCAGCACATACTTACCTCTCCTTTTTTCTATGAGTCGTTGTTTAGTCATTAGGACTGCAAAAAAAAAAAATACCCTTACTCCAATGTGACACCAATAGTGCCTTGTAATTGGCCAGTGCCATCGCATTGGGGATTGGGAAGGACTCCACAGTCCTATGTAAGCCACAGAAAGTTAGGAAAAGGGGAAAGTGACCCTTTTACTTTACCCAGTATAGACAGAATAATCCCTACATACCACTTTGTTCTAAGAAGATTTTAATGTCTTTGAGCCAGCACAGTGACTGCTGTGACTGTTTTTCACAACTGTCACATGATCAGGAGCCAGTCTCAATGCCTCCAGATCAAAAGCCATGACCAAGAACTGTGGGTGACAGTTCAGTCATTGAGCTGGGAGTACACAGTGAGCGTGTCCTTAACACACAGCTTTAGACCACCATGGAAATGTATGTGCGGGGGCTGGGCATTAAATTCCACTTTTACTGACACCACATAAATAAGTGTTACATGGTCAGCAAGAAGTTAAAGCTTAATGAAGTGTTAAGAAAAAAAAATTAAATCAGAAAACCTGTAGTGGCTGTGCCTAAACAACAGTTTTAAATTTGTAATTGCAAGCCCAATTTGTTAAGTGAAAGGGGGATTTGGATTTTTTCTGAACAATTGGGATTTAGCTGTTTGACTGCACAGTTTAAACAGTGACAGTGCACATCCTGACAATCAAAGACGACCTTCCTAGCATCACTTATTGAGGAGGATTAAAGAGGAAATCCAATAACTGTTTAGCGGCTCTTCTCAGTTCCCGTACAAGGGAGATTACAGATGCTGATCTTACATGCCGAGAATGGCAGCCAGACTTATAAAAACCTGCTAGGTCCTAAGCACCTTCCTTAGTCACCTGGTGAGTGATTATAGAATAACAAACAATGTGCTATAGTTGTAAAATCAATACCACATTCCAATTAGCATAAGAAAAAACTTTTTGAAAAAAAAAAGGTTTTTACCACTTCCCATCCCAGCCATCGTCAAATGACATCCACAGGAGGGTTCTCCCATCCTGGGTGTCTGCCATGTCACTCGAGAGCCGGTGCGCTTGCTCGGCGGCCGCAATGTCCGCCGGACACCCATGATTGCCCGATAACAGAGCAGAACTGTGGATTTGTGTGTTTAAACACACAGATCTACGTCCTGTCAGGTGAGAGGAGACCAATGGTTTATTCGTAGTACAGAGGAACACCGATCAGTCTCCCCCTTGTGAGTCCCCCCCTACAGTTAGAATCACTCCCTAGGTACCACATTTAATCCCTTGATCGCCTCCTAGTGTTAACCCTAGTGTTAACCCTAGTGTCAAACCCTAGTGTTGAATGCTTTGATTACTGTACAAATGTCACTGGCATTGAAGGCCCTGCCAGTGACATTTATACAGTAATCAATGCATTTTTATAGCACTGATCACTGTATGAATGTGAATGGTCCCGAAACAGTGTCAAAAGTATCCGATATGTCTGCCGCAATGTCCCAGTCATCATAAAAATTGCAGATCGCCGCCAATACTAGTAAAAAAATAATAATACAAATGCCATAAACTAATCATTATACACTTATTCTGATTTTTTTTTACCAAAAATATGTAGAAGAATACATATTGGCCTAAACTGAGGAAATTTTTTTTTAAGAAATTTGGATATTTATTATAGCAAAAAGTAACAAATATTGTGTTTTTATCAAACTTGTCACTCTTCTTTTGTTTATGGTGCATAAATAAAAAACGCAGAGGTGATCAAATACCACCAAAAGAAAGCTCTATTTGTTGGGAAAAAAATGTCATTTGGGTACCGTGTTGCTTGACCGCGCAATTGTCATTCAAAGTGTTACAGCGTTGAAAACTGAAAATTGGGCTGGGCAGGAAGGGGGTAAAAATGCCTTGTATTGAAGTGGTTAAAAGGTGTTGAGCCCTTCATTCAGAGTAATTCACCACAACATGGACATAAAACATATCTTTTTATTATAAATCCATTCAAATTATTAATATTGGGTAATCATCCCCTAAAAAGACATACAGTAAATGAAGCACATCCTAATAGTTAATGCAACCCCTGAGAATAGAGGTTATCTCATATATAATAACATATATAGAAAACATTATCACATACATTGTAGAAAAAGGGAAGGGGGAGCAGAGATGCCTCAATCCTGATGCGTTTCGTTGATCTATCTTCCTTTAGGGGTTTGAGGGATGCAGCTAAAGTTTGTTACTAAAGGAAGAGAAGATATACATATATGGTAGTATGTGATCAAATAGACACAATACAATGTATACAGTAAATATAATAGACAAAACTGCAGTGCAGCTAGAAAAACTACCAATGTCCAGGACAATGAACAATATCCAGTCCAGAGAGATTGATTTATAGTGGTAATCTCTTCCAACACAATCACAAATGGAAGCAGTGATTATAGTCTAATCCTGACCATTAGAATTCATATGGGTACTCTAAAACTTCTGCAGTCACACTTTGCTAACAAACCTCGGTTTAAAACTATATACTGAGTTTGACTGTTGTTCCCCAAAACCAGAAGTGGTAGTAGACCTGAAAGGTAAACAACTAGATATCATAGGCTGCCTAATTTAGGAAAGTATCTGAGGATAATGTCAGGGCTGGGCTTAGTCCTCCCCTCTCAATGCTCACAGTGGCTCACCTGGTGATCATTTCCTGCTCGTCAGCCAACCCTTTCTGGCTATTTAAACTACCTGCTTCATTTCTTCCATGCCTTTGCCTTGGTAAACATATCTGAATATTCTCTGCAGTGTTCCTGTTAAAAACTTGCCTGGGTGACATCCCTTCTGGTTCCTGATCCTGTATGCTGTCTACGACTACGCTGATCTCTGGCTTCCTGATTTACTGGCTTGCAATGTCTACCCACTTTGATTAACAAACTCTGGCTATGTTTTGACTACGTTTACTATTTGTACCATTTTTACCATTATATTAAAAAGTGTGATGTTTACTGCATTTTCAGTCTCCGACTGTTTCCTGACAGATAGAATGGTTCCTGACAGATAGACCTGTTAAAAGATACCCTGTGTTGTCCCACAGCAGTAAATCATTGTCCTGTATCTCAATGGAAAAATCTGATTGGTTGTGGTGGACCAACACAGACTATTTATGTTAGAGAATCATTGTGTTTTTGTCTGTTGATTAAACTGGGTACCCTAGTAGTATTGATACTTGATGTCCTGTCTTCTGCTTTGCTTGTTTTTCTTGTGGTCTGTACAATGCATCTTTAATTAACAGCAGTATTTTCAATTGTGTGAAGGATAATATATAGCATTGAACCTTTTTCTTTGCTGTTTTTACATGTATTTTCTGCTGTCATTTATGTGTTACCATGGCATGTAGGATGCAATTCACCCCACGTGACCAAAGGGTGGAGCCTAGATTTTACATTAGCAAGAGGTATATAAGTCATGTTTTAGGCAGCGGACTAGTTGAGGGGACTACCCTTGAAATGTGTCAGTATATATAATTGTTGTGGCTTCTTCCCATGAAAGAGAGTTTAGGCATAGGATCTCACATTTTGGGATTACAACATCATTGGCAAGCTTGCATACATTTGTGTTTGTGAGCTCAACAATTGATTTTATTCCACCAATAAATGGTTTAAAAAGATAGCACACTAGGCTGGTGTTCCCTCTGTTTGTTTATTTTCTAGTTAATTTGACATTGGGCCTTCCCCTGTCCTAAGAGGATAACAAAGCATAGTGGCCTAAGGTATCTCTGTAGTGGAACAGTAAGGGCCCATCGGACCCAGAACACCACAGAGTGCAGGAGATTGTTCTTGTCCACCTGTTCACATTATTTTCAATTACCTGGGCAAAAATAGAAACCAATAACTACACATTTCTAAAATAACACTATTATGTGATGTGCTAGACAATTGCTAGCATTACTCAAATAGATACAAATTGCAGAAACTACCCAATTGTTGCATCTTTTCCTATTTTCTGTGCACAATTTTGCCAATTATATTAATCCCCCAAAAACTCTTAAAGAATCTGCACAAATTCTCTTATACTAACGTAATACAAACACAGCACTATCTTGTAATTTTATTTTCTTTCTTTAGTTGCTGAATTTTTGCATCAGGACTATTTTATTACTTCAGTGAAATAGGCTGTGTTAGTTTTGATTTTATTTTTAAGTTAATGGGGTTTCACTTCTAATAAAACATCGGAACATTTTAACAGGGGCACTGTGATGGAAAACCAGAGTGTAATCAGTCATGATTGTAGCTTAGTTATGTATTGCACAAAGTAGTCACGTTTGGAAATGGAAAACTTGCAGCCTTGGGATGAATTATTGGCCACAGGCACTTAGTTAAAATAATTTAGTATTGAAACACACTGAGCATTAAGCACAGAACATGAAAATTAAGCTTTTTATGCATCAAGCACTAAAATACAGAGACATTTCTGCAGTGATAATGTATCCAAGACTGCTTGGCTTAAAGTGCACACCTAGTAAAGATTTGCGTTATGTTCACTCTTAGACATTTCAAGAGACACTAAAATGTATTGTTACATTTGACATCAGGATAAAGTAAGAAATAATTTAGCTCAGCCTGTAAGGTCCAGTTTTTATTTTTTCATTGAAACAGTTTAATAAAGAATGATAGTGTTGTTACAGACACTGTATACTTTTGTAGTCCGAGACAAACATTATCTTTATTTCTAAAAGACTCCATGGTTGGGATTAAGCTATCTTGGACCTAGTAGCTGATGATTTTTTTGGTCAAAGTATGCATGCCCGTGTCCTGACATTTTCCAGATGCCATGTACAGAAACACTACTATAGATTCCTACCGCAAAGTAGGTATTTTTTCCTCCTGTTGCATTCTCTATAAGGCAATATATATAGGAATCAGGCCAAGAGAGAACTCCCTGGGGTAATGGCCACAGCTATTTTCGGACCTGGTAATCCACCTGTTGAAAGACGAAACATGGTTAATATCAGACATTTATGAATTTTTACTTTCTGGTTGTCACAGGGCCATCTGGCCTGCGGGAGGTCATCTTAGAGCACCAGGCTAATCAGTTTACACAGCAGGGTGTTTGTAACAAGGGGGTCACAAATGGGAATTTATCTCCCAAAAGATGTTCACTCAGAGTCCTCCTGATGTAATGTATGGGGGGGGGGGGGTACAAAAGCATCATCTCAGACCACCTGGTGAGGTGTAAACTAAAATGGCTTATTTCCTGACTTATAATATCCAAACCTAAAACTGCCCTTAGATAATAATACAACCCACAATTTTAAAAGTGATAAGAGCAGTGGCTCTGCTGTGAGATATCCTACACAGAACAGGTTCAAATATATATAAAAAAGAGCCACACTATAAACCAGTGATAATCAAAACACATTAATCCAAATTATTCCAAATGTTAATTAAATAATGCAACAATATGAAAAATGTCATACAATCTATTATATAAAACCGGTGCAAAATAAAGTCCAAGTGTGAATACAGCAATAAAGTGCCCAAAAAAGTGCAAAGAAAATTGAAATTGAATAAACAAAATTAATAAATATAGAAGTAAAAATTAAAAAATTAGAAGTGGTCCTCTTCAGAAATATTCAAACATAATTGTGTAGGTATTGAGCATCCATCAACATTCAGATTTCCCACACCATGACACCACCACCTCAGTAGAAAATGTAGAGCATTTTTACTTTGATTTCCTGACTTGCAACAACATCAACATTATAGTCCAGATGTGGACTGGAATGTTGACCTGGGTCAAGGTAATTATCCCCTATAGTGGAATAAAGCAAAATTCATCCTGCAGGATACACCTTACTTTCTGGTGATTAGAAACAACAGTCCCTTATAATTTACAGATGGTTACTCATTGGACAGAGGACTACACATGGTCAGTGCCAGGACAAGGTCATCCAGCGCCCAGGGCAAAGATGCCAAAATGCGCCCCTCCTTTGTCTTAGGGTTAGGGTCAGGGTGCCCCCATCCCTGCAATAAACCATTGCACCAGCCGCCCCTCCTGCCCACCCCTTGTCCCGGCCCTGCACAGGGTGGGTAGGAGGTGTCTGTGTGGGTTGTGTCTGTGAATGATTTCAAATGTGAGGGACAGCAACAAAGACCCCCTCTTTCTCCTGGAGCCCAACTAACATACAGAACACTAAGGAAGGACTTAAGTAATGTATCATCTCTGCTTAGAAAACAAATGTGCCGCTGGTAACTATCCAGTCTATGTGGTTAACATGTTGGCCTCAACAAGTTGGCCTCAACCTTGCACGGCTTCACACGCCATGTCCTCTGACATGTTTCACCCCATCTACCGGAGGTAAATGGCAGAGGCAGGATGGAAGAACTCATGCATCACTTGCCATGAATATGAGAAGGTAAACATGTGCAAGTGATTAAGGTGATGAGGTGAGAAATGAGAAATGGGGGAATTGCATTGAAAAGCTGATAATATGTGAGATGAAGATAAAAAAGAGAATAATGAGTGTTGAGGAATGTGTAAAATGATGCTGAGAAGTAATGCAAAATGGAAAATGTGAAATAAGAATTAAGAATAAAAGAAGTAAAAAATCTTTTAGTGAGAATAGAGAATAAAAATAAAATGATGATCATAAAGAAATGTAATGTAAAACAATAAAATAAAAAAAAATGATGAAAACTGACGAATGGTGAGTGACATAATAAAACATGCTGTATGGTGAAAATGAGAAGAAAAGCGTGTATGGCCCCGTACTCACGACCAAACATGTCTGCTGAAACTGGTCCGCGGACCAGTTTCAGCGGACATGTTCGATCGTGTGTAGGCAGTAACGGACAGGATTCCAGCAAACATTTGTAGGCCAGACCGTTTCCCAACGAACAACTGTTTCCTGGTCTTGCTTTAAAACAGTCTGCTGGAATCGTGTCCGCTCGGACATGTTCGGTCGTCTGTACACAAAAGCAGCGTACAAAAATCCCGCGCATGCTCAGTCAAAATGAGGAGACGGGAGCGCTCGTTCAGGTAAAACTCGTGTTTGTTTGGGATATGGCACATTCGTCATTTGAAAGCTTTTATTCTAGCAAGAGAACAATGTCTTAAAACGACGCACTAAACAACAGTTTATTGCCTCGTTTTATTCATTGTTCTCTTGCTAGAATAACCCCGTTCTCTTGCTGATGCAATTTCAACTGAGTTGTCCCATACTGAAATGTGACATTTCTTGCTTGTGATGTAATCATTTAAAAATGTTTTCTAGGCCAGACGTGTGTTTTTGTTGGTGGTCCTCCATATTTTTAAAATTAAATTTTGTAAAGGAATGTTCATCTTCTTATTTTTTTGGGTGTGTTTCTAGTTATGTCACCATTTTGTTCATTTTGTTATTACATGTTATATTTATTTTTTAGGGCATTTTTTTATTTTATTTTTTTAATTTTTGAATATTTAACCATGTTGGCACACCAAATGTCCACCCCCCCCAAGGAGTTTGTGTCCTTTGTCAATGACCCATTGTATTTTTTGTAATGTTTGCTGCCTAATAATCCCCACAGTATAACAAACAATAGACAGGTTTTCAAATGAAAGCAAAAAGCCATTTATTTTGGCAAATGTCATCACAAAAAATAAACAGAACGGCAGCACTAGAACAGATAGCAAACTATATGCAAACTCGCATTTCCAACATGGTGAAGGATAAACTACCAAACCTCAGGAGGCAAACAAGAAAATCTGAAGCAGCAGCACAGAACCAAAGGAACCCAAACTGTGGTAGTCCAAACAATATGTCCTTTGTGTGGAAGGAAATGGAAGGCAGGGAATCACCGTTTCCTCCTCTTTCCAGCCTTCCCTCCAGGCTGCCTTCCAGCGGATCTTACACAGGCTCTTGCAGGTGGGGTCGATGTGGCAGCAGGAGGATGGTGTTCAGCAAGCTGGGCTGGGTCACATAGCCCAGTGTCTGGGGTCAGCAGGCCCTTCTGCATCCACCAAAGGACCTGGTTCATCAGGGCCTTTGCCAGTCTTCTCTGGTCCTCCTCCCCTTCATTTAAATCGTGTGCCAAGGAGGCACTGAAGGCCTCTGTGGGGTTGAGGGGGGCCCTCATGATGGCGCTTGCCTCCTGGATCATGCGGAGGCTTGCCTCCTCCACAGGCCTCAACTGCCTCCTTCGGCCTGATGGCCTCACCTGGGGGGGAGAAGACTGGCTGGTGGTGGTTGTCCTGGGCGGGGGGACCTGCTGCAGGCCACTGGGCCCGGCCTCCTCCTGGCTGCCACTGACCCCGGCCTCCTCCTGGCTGACAGAGACGGGAGGATCTGCCACCTCCTGGCTGATCTCTTCTTCCTGTGTCAAAAAAAGGGACATGTTTTACTATTTTGCCAAATCAAAACACACACATTTTCATATTTTTCTTTTATTATTTTAGGTTCATTATAACTTGAATAGACTCTCCTTCTGACCCCTGCAGTTGTCATCCCTGACACCTATTTGTCTGGCGACCTTTTTTTTTGGTTTTCCCAGCTTGGCTTTTCTTTTACAATATCAACTCATTAATCCACCAATAATTATTTACGCCAGAAATATAGAGGAAACTACTATACCTCCTCATCGAAGGGTGGCAGATCTGCATCTCTGTCAGCCAGGCCCTCTTCTTCCGACTCTGCAGGGCTGTGGTCATCTGGGGAATGTCCGCTGGAATGTAGCGTGGAGTGAAGGTTGGAAGCAAGACTAGACATCGATTTCCTGCCCTCCATTTCCTTACGCAAAAAAGACATCTGTTTGTAATACCACAGTTTGGGTTCCTTTGCTTGTGTTGCTGCTGCTCCAGATTTTTTAGATTTATTAGCTTTGTATGCTCTTCTATATGTGCTTCTCAGGTTGGCAAGTTTATCCTTCACCATGTTGGCAGTGCATCCTGGCACCCATGTTTGCATATAGTTTGCTAGCTCCTCTAGTGCTGCCGCTCGTAAATCTTTATTGCAATAGTATGTGTTTTTTGAATCCCACAGGATGGGCGTGTCCTCAAATTTTTCCAGTAAGGCCTCTATTGCTTCCTTAGTTTGGAGGAGGTCCATTTCCCGGCCTTATTTTCTTATTTGATTTTGGAGTCTAGATTAGCAAAACATAAACCAAATAAAACTAGATATTAAAAAGGATCAGCGTTGACCTTGATATAATATGTGTCTCAAAATTTATGACCTATATATAATTACAAACACAGTCTCTCTTGTTGTAAAAATGATGGCCAGCTCGGCCGCATTGGTTGTACCAAACATTGATTTGCTACATGCAGACCCTTTGGTAACATTGCAGTAACTAATTTTAATATAGAAACCTAAACAATGCTTACAAATGAGAGCATTCATCTAGGCACTCTTTCATGTGTAGATCTCCTGCCCCTGAGCATGGATGACATAAAAGACACTTCCTAATGACCTCTGTACAACCAACACTGAACAATACTTTGCCTGATCTGAATACACCATTCAAAAAGATTTAAATGAGGTACAGCATTGTTCACATCTCTATTTTGTGAGGTGTCCAAAAGCATTTGGATACCAAAATAACATTGTGGTACTCAAGAGAAAGAATAGCTTAAAAAGGGTGCAACCAACAGACCAAACCCCCATCCCACGGCTCTCCATTTTCTAGGCCTCTGCTGATCCCATTTTGAATTTCCTTACCTTCCTGTCTCTCGCTCCTCGTTTCTCACGCTCGCCTAATTACCGCGTAACCTGCGTAATCACGGCGTGCGCCTTTTATACACTCCGCGTATGTATGAAACGCCGCCCTCGTCAGCTTTGCCATGCCCCTAATCAATGTGTTTCGGAAATATGGCGTTAACTGTGTATGTTCTGGATTCGCTCGAATATTCTCCGCGTAACCTACGTAAACACGTTGTTTGCATTCTCTACACTCCGCGTATGTATGAAACGCCGCCCTCGTCTCCGCCCATGGCGGAACATTTCCTCTTTTCCCCGCCCATAATCTCTGTGGGAAAGGAAAGATGCCGATGTCACACGAGCGGGCACGATGCTCTCAGGCCGCAAGTGAAGGGACAGAGTCAGGGACGTCCCGATCCAGGCAAAGAAGATACAAAGCCACTAATATGCGGTTCGAGGAAATGGTGGAGTTAGTTTCCATCATGCGGAGGAAGGACTATGATGGTGAATTAGGGCCATACAAGACCCCTAACCGCCGAAAGGCACACATTATGGACAAGGTGGCGAGGAGAATGCAGAGGATGTTTGGGATCACCAGGTCCAAAGAACAGCTGAGGAAACGCTGGTCCAACTTAAAATTGAGGGAGCCACATCAGATGAAGAAGATCCTTAAAATTCTGCGTAAAAGTAAGTTAATTTTTTTTGGGTTGGGGGGGTGGGATTGTCTGCAAGAATGTGTTGACATGTATATTTCGACATCTGCCTCCTTGGCCTGCTTGTACTTTTGAAGACATGTTGATTTATTTATTTTTTTACGTAAATACCTACCTATTTAAAAATAGTGTTCTTAGTAAACCGCGTAACATCACATCGTTTAGCAGAAATGCAAGGTTATTCCAGGAACAACATACCTGGACATGGCTCACTGGCCAAAAACTGGGTTTGCAAACATTGTGTAAAAGCTAGTTTAGAAAAATCAAATTAAGAGAATGTGAAAGGCAAACAGGATTCATTCTAAAAACAGTGATAATAAAGCAGATGTTTTCCCATCTGCAATGCAGAGCACCTGTGTCTCCAAAAAAAAATTCAAGTTTTTGGTAGGGTCTCCCAGAAATAAAGTTTAGGGGGGACATCCATGTGTGTCACTTTGCTAAAAAGGGGCAGGATCAGAGCTTGGCATAGAAGTCTGTCAAAAATGTAGGTTTGGTGAAAGAAAAAAATAAATAAATGAAAGCCTCTTCTAAGCAATGTATGCGATTTCTGCTCTCCAATATCTGTGTGCTGATGAGTATACCTTTTGTTTTGTGTTATTTAGGGGAAAGAAGACGCCAGCATTTGGAGGAGGCAGAGAGGGCCAGACAAGGCCAAAATCTTCCATCTCGCCATGTGGAGGAGGAGGAGGATGTGGAAGGAGAAGAGGATGTGGAAGGAGAAGAGGATGTGGAAGGAGAAGAGGATCGGGAAGGAGAGGAGGAAGGAAGAAAGGAGGAAGGAAGAGAGGAGGAAGAAGTCATTTTGGATTTAGAATTTATAGCAGATGAAGGGCAAGTTGCGGAAGAAGAATTTGGCGAATTGAAAGAAGGTGGATTGATGGATGAAGGAGGAGTTGATGATGATGGGGAAGTGGTTGAAGAAGGAGGAGTTGATGATGATGGGGAAGTGGTGGAAGAAGGAGGAGTCATGGAAGATGATGGGGAAGTGGTGGAAGAAGGAGGAGTCGTGGAAGATGATGGGGAAGTGGTGGAAGAAGGAGGAGTGATCGAAGATGGCGAAGTTGTGGAGGCTGAAAGGAGCAGACCATCAGGTCAGTGTCACCCCAGCTTGATTTGGAAAAACATATGTAGATAGGCCTCATCAAATATTTTTGTTTTGATTGCCCATTTTAATTATTTTTTAGGGGATGAAGATGGTGTTGCAAATTTTTCGCGTGCAAGTGCTGCTATAATTATTCAGCAGGTAATGGAGTGCAGCACTGAAATGCACAATATGCGTGAAAGGATGGTTGTCATGGAACAGAATGTAACAAATGTCCTTTTGGAGTGCAGCACGGAAATGGGCAATATGCGGCAAAGAATGATGGTCATCGAAGCAAATTTTAAAAATATTATTGACATGATGGGCCGTGTCAAAGACTGAAACACCCCCCGCCCATCCCCCGCCCCCACAACCATTTTTAAGTTTTGAATAATGAATACGCCAAAATTTGAAGATGCACACACAGTGTGCCAACATGTGCTATCTGCCATCACAGGATATCGATTGTCTGTGCTTTGTGGGTACAACCCCCTCCTCGCTCCTCAAGTAGTTGAGAGGAAGGGTTTGCTCCCCCAAAACACAGACATCGATCACCCATGATGTCAGATAGCACATGTGGCCATTTGTCTGTTTAACCAATGACATTTGGCGAATTCACACTGAATGTGTGCATCTTTAAATTTTGGCGTGTTCCAGTGTGAAAGCACACCATGACTAACTGCTGTTGTGAATTGTTTACATTTTTGAATGTTTAAGTTCTATTGGTTTGCCATTTTGACCTTTTGACCTAAGAAAAATGTGAGAAAAGCAACAACCCAAAACAAAACAAAAAAGAAAAATTTGGGATATATCTATAAATTTCTAATTATATATCTTCAAAAAATAAGACTAAAAATGATGAAGTCTATATTTAGATGAAAAAAAAGGAAAAAGAAAGCTTTATTTTTCCAAAAAAAGAAAATAAAAAAAAAAACAATTTGAAGGAAATAATGACAAATATTAGAAATTTTTAAATATTATATTTTTTACGTCAAAAAACTTGAAAATATGAAAATGTTTTTGAAAACTGACTTTTTTGTGGGAAACAATTATATTGTGTGTATATATATATATATATATATATATATATATATATATATATATATACAAATTAAGATTTTCCGTAAAAAAAAATTCAACATTTTAGCAAATGTATATTGTAACAAACATTTTGGTCAAAAATAAAATGGTCACAAAAAATTAAAATAAAATAAATAAAAAATATGACAGAAAAATTTTAACACATGTTTGGCAAAAAAAAAGACTACTTTTTGGTGTGGTCATGAACAAGCTGAAAATAAAAAGCTTGACCTAAAAATTGAAATTATGAGTGGCTTCTTATTTCTAGACTCAATACCCTGTTTGTAGATGAGTGAATAACTAAAAGTGGAGAACTAAATTTCGCAATATAAGTGCAGTAGTTAGTTTGAGACCGAAGAAGACAGATAAAAAGAGAAAAAGCATTAATGACAAACAACTGTATAAAGTCCAATGGTCTAATTATTTATTAGTTCTGTGAATATTTCTTTCTTATGGGGGCCGAATTAGAAAGAAATATGATCTGGCATAGCAATGGCCCCCCGACCCATGAAGTACTCAACATATTTGTCGCGTACCTCACGAGCTGATTGGGTGGCCAAGCCAGCGCGACCAGTGTCCAGCCCGGGAAGGGGATCTGAGGGTAGTCTTGCCTCAGAACCGATGTCGGGTAGGTACGTCTGGGAGTGCCTGCGTAAAAAGTTGTGCAAAATGCAGCAGGCAAATACAACGGTGTTCAATTTATATTCCGCCAAGTGTATCGCTGTCCTGAACAGGCGGAACCGGTTGGAGAGGATCCCAAAGGCATTCTCGACTACCCTCCGAGCCCTGGCCAACCAATAATTAAACACCCTCCTCTCTGAGGTGAGGGTCCTCTGGGGAAAAGGCCGCATGAGGTGAGGACCAAGCCCAAAAGCCTCGTCCGCTAGGAACACAAACGGAAGTCCTTCCACATTATCTTCATCTGGTGGCAGTGCCAGACCACCAGCTTGGAGACGATCATAGAAATCAGTCCGTGCGAACACTCCCCCATCAGACAGCCGGCCGTTCTTCCCCATGTCCACATATAGAAACTCATACTGTGCCGACACCACCGCCATCAACACAATACTATGATAACCCTTGTAGTTATAATAGTAGGACCCCGAGTGGGGTGGGGGCACTATGCGGACGTGTTTCCCATCTATTGCTCCACCGCAGTTCGGGAAATCCCACCGCTGGGGAAATTGGGAAGCCACAGACTGCCATTCCTGTGGTGTGGAGGGTAGCTGTGGGGACAAACAAATAAAGAGATTTAGTACTTTGGCACATAAACATTGAAAACATAATCCTACAAGCATCCTTGTGCTACTTCACAGTATTAAAATTGCATTTGAAAAATGTGCAGGGAGAATATGGGAAATGAAATATATAGGGACACTTAATTAAGAGACTCCACAGCCCTCTGATGGGGACTAAAAAAGTTTTGAGGGGGGGGGGGGGGGGGTTGGAACTGAAAAACCAAAATGTCCTGTTTTAGAAATTGGCAAGGTGGGTTTGTCCCTAGGATAGCATGCTGGACAGGTTAATATTGGGTAAGGGACAAATATGCAGGTAGGCCAAGAATAAAACATGGACAGCTTATATCAACATGCATAGGGAGAAAAGGGAACGTTAGTTAAAAAACACACAGCATATCTGGGAAATAAAATAAATAGTTAGTTGCCCACATTATTAAAGACAGATTGTGAGGTTAAAATGAGGAAACTTACCTTAATATACTCCTCCTGCAGAACTTTGATGATGGCAGCACACGTGTCCGGTATGATGACCCCAAGCGCCTGCGGAGAGATGCCTGTCGAGAACTTGAGGTCCTGCAGGCTCCTCCCAGTCGCCAGGTACCGAAACGTGGCAATAAGCCTCTGCTCAGCTGTGTTGGCTTTGCGCATCACAGTGTCCTGCCTCGTGATATAGGGGGACAGAAGATCCAGCAGACGGTTGAATACGGGGTCCGTCATGCAGAGAAAGTTCCTATAGTCATTAGGATTATTCTCCTGGAGTTCCCTAAGCAGAGGCATATGTGAGAACTGGTCACGCTGGCGCAACCAATTCTTGGTCCAGAAACGCCTCCGCCCCCTGTTTCTGGCCAAAATACTGGAATGATAAACATATCCAGCAGCCATCTCATAAACAGCACCAACTCGCGAAAATTGACGCTGCTGCTCCGTCATGGCTTCAAACCGGCCGGCTGGTCAGTCAAGAACACACTCCAACAGAAAGCACTCGCAAATCCAGCACTACCTGCGAGGAACGCGTGACAAACAGATGCGAGCGTACAGGACGCAACTGCAAAAGCAGAAACAACCTGCAAGCCTATAGCCGAATGACAACTACGATCCCGCAAGCACACGCACTGAACCCGTGAATACAAGCTGTAAAAGCGTGGAGACCGAAAAGCGCGAATCAGCTCTAACCAAACCTTTACTAACACGAGCAAACCCGTAACTAGCAAAAGAGGAACAGAGGGCGGCGCCATTAACTTTGGTCTTCCCCTTTATAGTGACGTCGTACGTGGTTTACGTGCACGCGTTCCGGTACGACGGGAATTTGGTCCGCTGGTGTGTACAAGCCAGCGGAACAAAACATAAATCAGCCTTGTTCGCCGGAAACTGTCCATCAGACACAGCGGACAGATCCGGTCGTGAGTACAAGGCCTATGATATTTGTTTGTTGTAAAGGAATGTGTAAAAATAAGGAATTATTTTCAAAATAAGGCTGAGGCCAACTTATACATGTTAACCACATAACTGAATATGGTTGAGTGGCAAAAAAATGTTCAGGTATGCTATACACTACTGGATGGTGACATTTTTCACCAGCACCGCATTTCTGAGGACCAGCGGGACTATATAGTCAGGTCCATAAATATTGGGACATCAACACAATTGTAATCTTTTTGGCTCTATACACCACCACAATGGTTTGAAATGAAACAAACACAATGGGCCAGATTCTCGTAGATACGGCGCCAGCGTAGTGTAAGTCATTTACACTACGCCACCGCAACTTACTGGAGCAAGTGCCGTATTCTTCAACCACAACCAGCTGAAAAATAGCCCAGTGCGCATGCTCCAGCTCACAACGAAAATGATGCCGACGTGTGCGTCATTGACGTAAAGTCGTATTCAAGAACGACTTAGGATAACGACGTACCAAACGGGAAAAGACGACGCGGACCCGACGCCATACTTAACATGGCATACGGCGGACTGGCGTAAGGTTACCCCTCATATAGCAGGGGTAACCTTACGCCTACGGAAACGACGTAAGCGACGAGTACGCGATGCAAATTCGTTCGGGAATCGGCCTATCAGGCTCATTTGCATAGTCAAATGAGACCTGAACGTAAACGCCACCTAGCAGCCAGCGGCGAATTACATTTAAGATCCGACAGTGTAAGTCACTTACACCTGTCAGAACTTGGCCGTATCTATGCGAAAATTATTCTAGGAATCACTCGCATAGATACCCGGGCCAAAAAACAGAGATACGACGGTGTTTCCTGGGATACACCGTCGTAACTCTTCTGAGAATCTGGCCCAATGTCCTTTAACTGCAGACTTTCAGCTTTAATTTCAGGGTATTTACATCCAAATCAGGTGAACAGTGTAGGAATTACATTTGTTTGTATATGTGCCTCACACTTTTTAAGGGGCCAAAAATAATGGGACAGATTAACAATCGTAAATCAAACTTTCACGTTTTAATACTTAGTTGTGAATCCTTTGCAGTAAATTACAGCCTGAAGTGTGGAACGCATAGACATCACCAGACGCTGGATTTCATCCCTGGTGATGCTCTGCCAGGCCTCTACTGCAACTGTCTTCAGTTCCTGCTTGTTCTTGGGGCATTTTCCCTTCAGTTTTGTCTTCAGCAAGTGAAATGCATGCTCAATCGGATTCAGGTCAGGTGATTGACTTGGCCATTGCATAACATTCCACTTCTTTCCCTTAAAAAAACTATTTGGTGGCTTTCGCAGTATGCTTCTGGTCATTGTCCATCTGCACTGTGAAGCGCCGTCCAATGAGTTCTGAAGCATTTGGCTGAATATGAGCAGATAATATTGCCCGAAACACTTCAGAATTCATCCTGCTGCTTTTGTCAGCAGTCACATCATCAATAAATACAAAAGCGGCAGGATGAATTCTGAAGTGTTTCGGGCAATATTATCTGCTCATATTCAGCCAAATGCTTCCATTGGCAGCCATTTATGCCCATGCCATGACACTACCACCACCATGCTTCACTGATGAGGTGGTATGCTTTGGATCATAAGCGGTTCCTTTCCTTCTCCATACTCTTCTCTTCCCATCACTCTCGTACAAGTTGATCTTGGTCTCATCTGTCCATAGGATGTTGTTCCAGAACTGTGAAGGCTTTTTTAGATGTTATTTGGAAAACTCAAATCTGGCCTTCCTGTTTTTGAGGCTCACCAATGGTTTACATCTTGTGGTGAACCCTCTGTATTCACTCTGGTGAAGTCTTCTCTTGATTGTTGACTTTGACACACATACACTGACCTCCTGGAGAGTGTTCTTGATCTGGCCAACTGTTGTGAAGGGTGTTTTCTACACCAGGGAAATAATTTTTCGGTCATCCATCACAGTTGTTTTCCGTGGTCTTCCGGGTCTTTTGGTGTTGCTGAGCTCACTGGTGCGTTCTTTCTTTTTAAGGATGTTCAAAAGTTGATTTGGCCACACCTAACAATTTTGCTATCTCTCTGTTTTTTTTTCAGCCTAATGATGGCTTGCTACACTAATAGTGACAGGTATTTGGATCTCAAATTGAGAGTTCACAGGAACAAAATTAAAAAAAAATAAAATTAAAATTATCTGATGGTTAAGAAAACAATAGAAAAAAACGATCGTCTGTGGGTATGTCCATCGGTTAAAAATCCATGCATGCTCAGAAGCATTGAATTTCGTTTTTCTCAGCACGTTGTTGTGTTTCACGTCACCACATTCTGAAACGATCGTTTTTTTTAACCGATGGTGTGTAGGCACGACTGATGAAAGTAAGCTTTATCGGATATCTGATGAAAAAATCCATCAGACCGTTTTCATCGGATGAACCGATCGTGTGTACAGGGCATTAGAGTAGTTAGCTATTATCTATTTCTGCAGATAATATACATATTTATCTTTATTTCTTTTCCTCTTGCCCTTCCCGATTTATTCTTCCCCATCCATTCTATAACTGGCAAAAAATCTATCCACCTCCGCAGTTTCATCTGGTGCTATATTGAAGGGTATCATACCCAGCATCACAAATCATGGTTCCCGCATTTCATTAAATTTATTTAGCAGACCCCTATTCCGGTACACCTGCCAATCTTTTAATAAGGTGTCATTAACCTGCGTCCGCCATTCCTCATATATAGGAATACCCAGGGAAATCCATTTTTGTGCAATCATCTTCCGTGCTATGAATTACATCTTATTAATAGGTGTTCCAACTGCTGGTATGTATATTTCTTTTTTCTAAATAACCCAGTAGGCATTGTTTAGGTTCTAATTGTATCTGGGTTTGATAAACCCTATTAATAGTATCAACAATTTTTTGGCAGTACCTAAACAATTTTGGGCATTTCCATAACATGTGTAATAAATCAGCAGACGATCTCAAGCATTGAGGCCATTTTGATATATCTAACCCACCCCATTGATACAACTTAATTTGAGTCCTATATGCTCTGTAAAATATGTACAATTTAGCATTGCTGGGGTTATACAGCTACTAGCTGTACTTGTTCCAGAATATTCAGAAAATGTAATAAACATATATTTGCCCATAAAGGGTATATAGTTTGAGGTCTATGTTTTACTTTTAACCACTTCAATACCGGGCTTTAAAACCCACCTCCTTCCCGGGCCTATTCTGGCACTTCTTTCCTACATGTACAAATCCTCATTATTTTGCTAGAAAATTACTCAGAACCCCCAAACATTATATATGTTTTTTTAGCAGACACCCTAGGGAATAAAATGGCGGTCATTGCAACTTTTTATCTTGCACCGTATTTGCGCAATAATTTTTCAAACGGCTTTTTTTTGTAAAAAAAATGGTTTCATAAATTAAAAAATAACAAAACAGTAACGTTAGCCCAATTTTTTGGGTAAAATATGAAAGATGATGTTACGCCGAGTAACTAGATACCTAACATGTCACGCTTTAAAATTGCGTACACTCATGGAATGGCGCCAAACTTCGTTACTTAAAAATCTCCATAGGCGACACTTAAATTTTTTTACAGGTTGCCAGTTTAGAGTTACAGAGGAGGTCTAGTGCTAGAATTGTTGCACACGCTCTAACGCACGCGGCGACACCTCACATGTGTGGTTTGAACGACGTTTACATACGTGGGCGGGACTTACGTGTGCGTACGCTTCTGAGCGCGAGCTACCGGGGACAGGGGCATTTTAATTTTTTTATTATTATTTTTTCTTTTTTATTTTACTTATTTCTTTATTTTTTACACTTTTTTTTACATTTTTTTTTTCAATCGCTTTTATTCCTATTACAAGGAATGTAAACATCCCTTGTAATAGGAATGTGTGTGACAGGTCCTCTTTAAGGAGAGATGCGGGGTCAATAAGACCCCACATCTCTCCTGCAGGCTGGAAAGAATGAGATCGTGAAAAAAAATTCACAGATCTCATTCAAACTAGCCGCAATTGCGGTTTGTTTACTTACGGGGACCCGGGCGTGACGTCATCACATCGCGCCCGGGCCTCCGACGGTCATAGAGATGACTGGTGACCAGATGGTCACCAGTCTTCTCTATGGCAAACATCCGGCGGACGGCGATCATCTCTCCGGGCCCCCGGTGGGACGGGAGAGCCCGGAGAAGCACCGGATGGCGGCGGGAGGGGGGGATGTCCCCTCCCGCCGCCTGTAAGAACAATCTAGCGGCGGAACCGCCGCTATGATCATTCTTACGGTGCGCAGGATCGCCGCCGCTAAAAAATGATATCTCAATGATGCCTCCGGGTGCAGGCATCATTGAGATATCCCCCCCGCAAAGCCCAGGACGTCATATGACGTCCACCCAGGATAACAGGTCCCCGTTTTGGACGTCATATGACGGCGTGCGGGTGTCAAGTGGTTAAAGGGGTTGTAAACAAACCCTCAATCTTTTTTACCTGAATGCATTCTATGCATTCAGGTTAAAAACCTTCTGTGATGCAGCAACCCCCCAGAGCCCCCCCCTTTTACTGGAACACAGTCTTTCCTACAATGGGAACGAGCGCACCAGTGCTCTTGGGTTCTGATTGGACAGATTGATAGCAGTGCAGCCATTGGCTCCCACTGTTGTCAATCAAATCCAATGACGAGGGGCGGGGCAGAGTCCTGCTGTCTGTGCCAATGGATGCAGCAACAGAACACGGGAGTGAGCCCGCATGACTGCCCCGAGGGGGAGTGGCTATCCAGCAGGGGCACACGAGAAGAGAAGGGCCACTGAGGGACCCCAAAAGAGGAGGATCCGGGCCACTCTATGCAAAACCAACTGCACAGAGGAGATAAGTATTTTAAAAACAAACATTTACATATCCTTTAAGTTTTAAAATGTTTCGACATTTATATCTTCCTTTCACCATCTATATAACATCCTTGTTTTACAAATAAACATTTAATACATGGCAATGGGTTCCCAGATCACTGTAGCTGTTCAAAAAAGAAGCAAAGCAACTTGTTTACACCTCCATTTTTCTTATTAAATATTTGGACTTAATAGTCTGAAAAGTGAGGAGTCACAGCACTGTGTGACTCATTTCAGCTCCTTTGTTCTTTCAGCACAGCTACACCTATCAGTTGGACAGAGGACTAGGAATACTTTATATTACAATGCAAAATGTCATATTGTGCTTGACTAAGGGTTGGTGTCAAGTGGATTATGTGTCAGTTGGGTTTTGCATTACTATACAATGAAGTCAAACTCATGTTATTGTCACAAACCCAATACCCATTGACACCGGCCCTAAAAAAGCGCAAAAATGTTAAAAAAATAATTAATCTGAGCATTAGAATCATGAAATACAAATAAGTTTAAAACCACTATACATCTGCTTTAATAAAGACAACATGCAGAAATCATGAATCTGGTTTGTTTTTACTAGGAGAAATAAGTTTTAAGTTTTAAAATTCTCATAATTTAAAATGGGTGGCTGAACAAAGCAAGTCTGTATCTTACCTATTATTCCGAAACATTTACTGTCACTTATCAGTGTTCTGCTTTATTAACAAGACTCTAGGTCAGAGCTAAGGAATAAGCAATTAATCAAAAGAGACATTATTTCAGATAGCATTTACAATCAATATTTCTAATTTATTTTCTCCTTGCAGTTAAATACATCTGCTGCTTATTATAAACTAATAAGTCATCCAAGATCATTCAAAAATGTAAAGAATGGCTATTAAAGGATTGTCATTACCTTTATGCAAAGATAGCAAAATATTTCATGTTTTTATTAAAAACTTTTCTAGCTGTTTAAAAATCTCAGTCCCCAAATCAAATGCTGAACTAATATTAAAATTGTTTGTTGTTTCAATTCTATTGATTTATGTTAACCCATTAGCATTAATTTAAGTTAATTAAAAATAAATTTAAAGCAGAACTTTAGACAATTATGAAAAATGCCCTTTTATTCATTTATATATTCATTAAAAATAATATTGCGTAGAACATAGAATACCTAAATTTTCAGGATAGTTTTTTGACCTGGTAATTTTTTTTGCCCCAGTGTATCTATTTTTAAATATATTTAAAGTAGGGTTGTCCCGATACCACTTTTTTAGGACCGAGTACAAGTACCGATACTTTTTTTCAAGTAGTCGCCGATACCGAATACCGATACTTTTTTAAAATGTGTCCCCAAATGCAGCCATGTCCCCCCCATATGCAGCCATGTCCCCCACATATGCAGCCATGTCCCTCTAGCCATGTCCCTCACATATGCAGCCATGTCCCTCTAGCCATGTCCCTCACATATGCAGCAATGTCCCTCTAGCCATGTCCCTCACATATGCAGCAATGTCCCTCTAGCCATGTCCCTCACATATGCAGCCATGTCCCTCTAGCCATGTCCCTCACATATGCAGCCATGTCCCTCACATATGCAGCAATGTCCCTCTAGCCATGTCCCTCACATATGCAGCAATGTCCCTCTAGCCATGTCCCTTGATGCGGCGGCGCGATGCGGCGGCAGCGGCGGGGGGGGGGAAAGGGGGGGAAGTATTCTATTTAGGTATCGGGGGTATTTGCGCGAGTACGAGTACTCCCGCAAATACTCGGTATCGGTCCCGATACCGATACTGGTATCGGTATCTGGACAACCCTAATTTAAAGCCTAACGTTTTGATTTTTTTTATTGTCCTCTAGCAGCTATTTAAAATAAAAACTGCTTTCAGGCCCTATCCTCCACAGTAATCTCTTTTCCCCATGAGATATCCTCAGTCATGAGGACATTCTGTGAGTGCAGAGCATCTTGAACACATTTCCTTAGTAGGCTTAAAGGGGGTTGTAACGGTTCATGTTTTTTCACCTTAATGCATCCTTTCATTCATGTTTTTTCACCTTAATACATCTTTAAGGCGCGCGCCCCCTGCTCACCTCTGGTGGCGTTGCGCGTGCCCGGCGAGCACAATCACTGCCGGGCACCCACGATCGCTCGTTACAGAGCGAGAACCTAGAGCTGTGTGTGTAAACACACAGCTCCCGGTCCTGTTAGGGGAAGAAATGACTGATCACATGTTCATACAATGTATGAACAGCGATCTGTCATTTCACCTAGTCAGTACCACCCCCGTTCAGTTAGAACACACCTAGGGAACATAATTAACCTCACCCCCCTAGTATTAACCCCTTCCCTGCCAGTGACATTTTTACTGTAATCAATGCATTTTTATAGCACTGATCGCTATAAAAATGCCGTTGGTCCCAAAAATGTGTCAAAAGTGTCCGAAGTGTCCACCATAAGGTCGCATTACCAATAAAAATCGCAGATTGCCGCCATTACTAGTAAAAAAAAAATATTAATAAAAATGCCATAAATCTATCCCCTATTTTGTAGACATTATAACTTTTGCACAAACCAATCAATAAACGATTATTGCGATTTTTTTTTTTACAAAAAATATGTAGAAGAATACATATCGGCCTAAACTGAGGAAAATTTTATTTTTTTATATATTTTTGGGGGATATTTATTACAGCAAAATGTAAAAAATAGTCATTTTCTTTCTAAATTTTCACCGCAGAGGTGATCAAATACCATTAAAAGAAAGCTCTATTTGTGGGGAAAAAAAGGACGCCAATTTTGTTTGGCAACCACGTCGCACGACCGCGCAATTTTCAGTTAAAGCGACGCAGTGCCGTACAGCAAAAAGTGGCCTGGTCATTGACCATAAATATGGTCCGGGGCTGAAGTGGTTAACTGTGATGTCCTAAAGCGAGCAGCTCTGACGTCACCATAACGAAAAAAAAAAAACAGAAATTGCCATAAGTCCTACCTTCCTGACAGCTATGTTTTTTTTCAGAACCACACTATTTCACAAACTTAGACACGCAAAGTATGTTTTATTAATATTTTATCCTAAGTGCTCTGAATATAACTACCACAAAGTTCCATGTTCCATGTCCTCCAATACCCATGTAATGCTCCATTTAAATATTTTTCCATATCTTTGACAGAGGAGGAAACGAGAGGAAAATCTCTATACTTTCTGCCATTTTGTCAAGTGATAGATAAAACACATTTGTAGTACAGTGAGTAAGGTTGTTAGATATAGGTCTGGATAGCATCTAGGTTCCTATAATCAGAAAGATAACATAGGAGTAAGGATGAGCCGAACACCCCCCTGTTCAGTTTGCATCAGAACTTGCGAACACACCAAATGTTCGTGTGAACATTAGAACCCTGTTAAAGTCTATGGGACTCGAACATTTGAAATCTAAAGTGTTAATTTTAAAGGCTAATATGCAAGTCATTGTCCTAAAAAGTGTTTGGGGACCTGGGTCCTGTCCCAGGAAACATGTATCAATGCAAAAAAAAGTTTTAAAAACGGCCGTTTTTTCAGGAGCAGTGAATTTAATAATGCTAAAAGTGAAACAATAAAAGTGTAATATTACTTTAAATTTCGTACCTGGGGGGGGTGTAAAGTCAGCATGTGAAAAAGCGCATGTTTCCCGTACATAGAACTGTCCATGCACAAAGTGTCATTTCTGAAAGAAAAAAAGGCATTTAAAACCGGCTTTGCGGCTCTAATGAATTGTCGGCTCTGGCAATTACAGAGATGATTCATTCATAAAAAATAAAAAAGCTGGGGGTCCCCCCAAATTCCATTAACAGGCCCTTCAGGTCTGATATGGATATTAAGGGGAACCCCGCCGTCAATTTAAAAAAAATGACGTGGGGTTCCCCCCAAATATCCATACCAGACCCTTCAGGTCTGGTGTGGATTTTAAGGGGAACTCCACCCCAAATAAAAAAAAAATGGCGTGGAGTTTCCCCAAAAATCCACACCAGACCCCTTATCCGAGCACGTTAACCTGGCTGGCCACAGAAAAGAGGGGGGGACAGAGTGCGGCCCCCCTCTCCTGAACCGCACCAGGCCACATGCCCTCAACATGGGGAGGATGTCCCCATGTTGATGGGGACAAGGGCCTCATCCCCACAACCCTTGCCCGGTGGTTGGCCCCCCCTATGTGAATTGGTAATGGGGTACACTGTACCTCTACCATTTCACGAAGGAAGTGTAAATAGTTAAAAAAAAACAAATAGACACCGTAGAAAAAAACCCTTTATTAATAAAAAAAAACAATAATAATAATCCAGCGATGTGAATCCACTCTCGGCCCGGCCCCCCTGCTCCAACGTTGTCTTCTATCCAGTGACGGATGATCTCTCCAGCGACGGGTGATCAGCGGTCCGGTCCAGCGATGAGAAGATCCATCCGTCCAGAGCGCAGCAGGCGAGCTCCTCTCTCTGCTGGACACAGCCCAGCGAAATGACGCGCTGGAGCTGTGACATTTCTTATATTGGGGAAGCGGCCACCCGTCACGTGACGCCACCCCCTCTGACGCACCCTCGTACGTCACTGGGAAAGCCCGGTCTTTCCCAGGGAAATTTTTATGAATGAATCATCTCTGAATTGCCAGAGCCGACAATTCATTAGAGCCGCAAAGCTGGTTTTAAATGCCTTTTTACTTTCAGAAATGACACTTTGTGCAGGGACAGTTCTATGTACGGGAAACATGCGCCTTTTCACATGCTGACTTTACACCCCCCCCGGTACGAAATTTAAAGTAATATTACACTTTTATTGTTTCACTTTTAGCATTAATAAATTCACTGCTCCTGAAAAAACGTCCGTTTTTAAAACTTTTTTTTGCATTGATACATGTTTCCTGGGACAGGACCCAGGTCCCCAAACACTTTTTAGGACAATAAATTGCATATTAGCCTTTAAAATTAACACTTTAGATTTCTCCCATAGACTTTAACAGGGTGTTCCGCAGCTTTTCGAATTTGCCGCAAACACCCCTAATTGTTTGTTGTTCGTGGAACAGAAGCTCATCCCTACATAGGAGGCTGCAATATTGAAACTTGGTTACATGTTCCCAGCCAGTTAAGCTTGGGTGGGTGAATCACAAGACTGAACTCTTACCTTCTATATTAACGAATTCCCTCAGAGTAATTACTTTTTGAATCACTTGTCCCTCGATTTTGGATTATCAGCTTTTATGCGCACAGCCCCCCTAACCATCTTGTCTTGCATTGTACTGTAACTGTACAAAGATTTTGTAAAGCATTTCAAACTGTTGGCACTATATAATTCCTGCATATTAATAATAATAATTTATTTTGGAATATAGAAGGGGATTTTTAAAACTCTGCCAAGATTTGTCTGATTTCCATTAACTTTTCTTTCCTGAGACACAATAGGAAGTAAGGTAAAATCTTTTTAAAATAAGGAAAAATCTCTTTGATGATTACGATGTTGGAAAATTGAGTTCACTGTCAAAATACCTGATTTCACCTTCAACTTCACCTTATTGTCTGATAAAAACAAAAACTTTTGCTAGTTTTTTTTTTTTACCACCCTAAAGCTTAACTTTACTTAACTTTACCCATAACAGCTTGATACCAATTTATATTCTAATTTTAATATTCTGGAGGCCACCATTTTGTTGAAGCCCAGAGCAGTCACTTCCTTTTGAGAACTCTCCCCCTCTCCTATGTCTCAAACAGTACTGTATATGTCACTTTCTTGAAATATGTGCATTTCCAGTCTTGATTGTATGTCTTGACTGTGATAGAGAGGAAGACTGACAGAAGATTTACAGTGCTGAAGTTCACAGCCTGTCATTGAGAGAGAGAGAGAGAGAGAGAGAGAGTGAAAAAGAGAGAAAATGAGGGAATATCAGGTAGCTAGGATGAGACAATGGGCCAAATTCTCAAAAACGCTGCCTAACTTAACTTTCAGCAGTTAAGTTACACAGGCCTTAAATTTCTACCTAAGTGCCCGATCCACAAAGCACTTACCTAGAAATCTGCCCCTAGTGGCTCTGATTTGTAGGCACAGTGCCAAGAATAGAAGCAGCTGAGCAGGTGCAGAGCAGGGTGAGACAGTGCATTACTGGATTTCAAAACGTATAGGCACTTATTTTCAATGTTTTAATTAGTTATACTTGCAAAAAGGTCCAGCATGAGGTGATCTATCAGGAAGTTTCTGATTATGAGAGAGTGAGAGCGATAACACCAAATTTAACACACTTGCTTCCCATTCACATCTGAGACCTTGTAACACTAATAAGTCACATAATAAGTCACATGACACCGGGGAGGGAAATGGCTAATTGGACCCAATTTGGACATTTTCATTTAGGGGTGTACTCACTTTTGTTGACAGTGGTTTAGACATTAATGGCTGTTTGTTGAGTTAATTTGAGGGGACAGCAAATTTACACTGTTATACAAGCTGTGTGATATATTGTAGCAAAGTGTAATTTCTTCAGTGTTGTGACATGAAAAGATATAATAAAATATTTACAAAAATGTGAGCGGTGTATTCACTTTTGGTTAGATACTGTATATCAATTGTGTACTTTTATCAATTTAAAAAATAGTGATCTAACATAAGAAAAATCTAAATCAAATCAATAGTTGGTGTGAGTAGCCTTTGGCTTCAAACCAGCACCAGTTCTCACACTTGTACCCTTTGTACACTTGCACAAAGTCATGGATTTTTTGGTAGGAATAGAGTCAAGTGTATGATTAACCAACTATACCAAGCAGGTGCTACAGACCACCAAATTCATATGTAGGTTGAAACACAGTCAATAACTTAAACAGAAACTATGTAGCAGGCTTAAAACTGGGTGGGGAACAGCCAAGCTCTGTAACTAAGATGAGGTTGTGGAAGACAGTTTCATGTCACAAAAAGGGGGGTGAATGGCAAATGTATGCTTGTGCCACATCCAGTATATATGATGTGGCACAGGTCATACTTCATGGCAAGTCCACGGCAACAAGACTCAAGGTAGTTATCCTTTATCAGCAAGGTCCCTCCCAGGGAAAGATTTCAAAGCAAACTAAGGTTTCAAGATGTGCTGTTCAAGCTCTTTTGAGAAGCACAAAGAAACAGGCAATGTTGGGGACCATAGAGGCAGTGGTCAGCCAAGGAAACTTAAAGTGATATTTAACCACTTACCCCCCGGAACATATTGCTGCCTAAAGACCAGAGTACTTTTTGCGATTCGGGACTGCGTCGCTTTAACAGACAATTGCGCGGTCGTGCGACGTGGCTCCCAAACAAAATTGGCGTCCTTTTTTTCCCACAAATAGAGCTTTCTTTTGGTGGTATTTGATCACCTCTGCGTTTTTTATTTTTTGCGCTATAAACAAAAATAGAGCGACAATTTTGAAAAAAATGAATATTTTTTACTTTTTGCTGTAATAAATATCCCCCAAAAATATATAAAAAAACATTTTTTTTCCTCAGTTTAGGCCGATACGTATTCTTCTACATATTTTTCGTAAAAAAAATCGCAATAAGCGTTTATTGATTGGTTTGCGCAAAAGTTATAGCGTTTACAAAATAGGGGGTATTTTTATGGCATTTTTATTAATATTTTTTTTACTAGTAATGGCGGCAATCAGCGATTTTTTTTTCGGTATTGCGACATTATGGCGGACACTTCGGACATTTTTGACACATTTTTGGGACAATTGGCATTTTTATAGCGATCAGTGCTATAAAAATGCATTAGATTACTATAAAAATGCCACTGGCAGTGAAGGGGTTAACACTAGGGGGCGGGGAAGGGGTTAAGTATGCCTGGGTGTGTTCTTACTGTGGGGGGGGGGGTGGCCTCACTAGGGGAAACACTGATTTTCTGTTCATACATTGTATGAACAGAAGATCAGCATTTCCCCTGCTGACAGGAACGAGAGCTGTGTGTTTACACACACAGCTCCCGTTCCCCGCTCTGTACCGAGCGATCGCGTGTGCCCGGCGGCGATCGCGCCCGCCGGGCACACGCACGGGAGTCGGGGGCGAGCGGGGAGCGCGCGCGCGCGCCTCCGGCGGCGCGCACGCGCCCCCTAGTGGCGGCTATACGATAGGACGTATAGCTACGGGCTCTCGCCCAGGAGAGCCGACCTGCCGCCGTATAATGACGGTGCGCGGTCGGCTACTAGTTAATTATCTTTATAAAAAAAAAAAAAACATGCTATACTTACCTGTTCGGTGTAGCAGTATGCAATGCATACTAGCACATTATGCCATTGTCTTGCAGTTTTTTTTTTTAAGGTGCGATTTACTACCGCTTTAACCACTTGAGATCCGCGCTATAGACAAAAGACGTCCACAGCGCGGCTCTCAAGTGCCGAGTGGACGTCTTTAGACGTCCTTTTGCATTACCCGCGCGCTACTGGGGGGCGCGCAGCGGGTAAACACTGTCCCGGCGCATCGCCGAAGAGCCGATGCGTGTACCTGGCGGCCGTGATGTCCGCCAGGTACACACGATCGTCGGTAATACAGCAGGGACGTGGAGCTCTGTGTGTAAGCACAGAGCTCCACGTGCTTTCAGAGGAGAGGAGACCGATCTCACCCCCTAGTGTTAACCCCTTCCCTGCCAGTCACATTTATACAGTAATTAGTGCATTTTTATAGCACTGATCGCTGTATAAATGTGAATGGTCCCAAATTTGTGTCAAAAGTGTCCGATACGTCCGCCACAATATCGCAGTCTCAATAAAAATCGCAGATCGCCGCCATTACTAGTAAAAAAAAAAATCATAAAAAAAATCATAATTCTGTTCCCCATTTTGTAGGCGCTATAACTTTTGCGCAAACCAGTCGCTTATTGCGATTTTTTTTTTTTTTTTACAAAAATACGTCGAAAAATACGTATCGGCCTTAACTGAGAAAAAAAATAGTTTTTTAAAAAAAAATTGGGATATTTATTATAGCAACAAGTAAAAAAAAAATATGTTTTTTTTAAATTGTCGCTCTTTTTTTGTTTATAGCGCAAAAAATAAAAACCGCAGAGGTGATCAAATACCACCAAAATAAAGCTCTATTTGTAAGGAAAAAAGGACGTCAATTTTGTTTGGGAGCCACGTCGCACGACCACGCAAATGTCAGTTAAAGCGACACAGTTCCGGAAGCTGAAATTTCGCCTGGGCACGAAGGGGGTTTATGTGCCCAGTAAGCAAGTGGTTAAAAAAGAAAATATGTATACCCACAAACATTTCTTTTAGTGACTCACTGTACCAAAAAAAGAGCTTCCTTCAAAGCAGAATGTCAATTTTTACCTCTCTCATGCTAAAGTATGTCACTGTAACCAGTGAAATTGCCATCTTACGACTGCTCAGGAAGGGTCAATTTGCTGGTCTTCTACTGGAGTCATTGGTTTCTCTGTCCAATATTGATTTTTGTAGTAAAGCTTGGTCAGCAGGAGGAGTCTTAAGGTTGTATCCCAAACAACTGATAACATATAAACTGGAATTACTAAGAAGGAGTGCTAGCATTGGCTGCTAATATGAAACAGAAGGTAAGGAGCATGGATGTAAACCTCATGAATGTACACTTCACAAATCTAATCAGTCTATCCCAGTGCAAGCTGTGATTCTTTCAGTTTTCTGTCACAGGAGTGAATGGGCAGGTACTTAGGTAACATACAGAGACCAAGCAACTTTAAGTGAAAGGGACTGAAACTTTATACAGAAATAATTGTGGGTCTAGATTATAAAGTAAATTTTTCAGGGTAAAGAAAATAACATAGAAACCAAGGGCATACTTCACAAAACATGTACTATTTCAGAGGTAAGGTATTATAAACATAGAACACAATTTATTCACGACTCACTTGAATACACACGAGCAAGGACTATAGATCTGTTAAAGAATAGCTCAGTATCAACACCATTGCAACATTAACACAACAGCATTAATAAATAACTGTTCATGCATAATGAATAACGTCAAACTATATTGTGCTATTTTCTTAGTTTAAACCTTTGAATATTTTCCAGACTAATTCATCCATTTTTTGGGTAGCATCCTTGAATGTTATCATTGAAAACCAACCGTCTTGTTGTCACATTCTGCCAGGCTCCATAGTGACACTAATCAGTCCTGATAAATCCTGAAATGTCATACTTGGCATCCACAAAGGTCAGTTATGTAAAAAGTCAATTAATAAGTCACTGGGTTTGTGTGAATAAAGTTTCTAGAACCCCTTTATGTATAAACGACAGTAACCTAATATCAAATACAAGAAAGAGAGTCACTGCTCTAGGTGGGTCTGCTATATGGTCACACGTTTAAAACAGGATTCCAAGGGTGCTGGCAGTGCACTGGGCAAGCATGAAAAGTAGATGAAAGATGGATAGCCGCACTCCAAAAAAAACGTGCAGGTTGTCTTTTATTTAAATGAACAGCAAATACATCACCAAATCATAAAACAGGAACAGGGGAACAGCCGACGTTTCGCACAAGACTAGTGCTTATTAATGTTAGCCATGAATAAGCACTAGTCTTGTGCGAAACGTCGGCTGTTCCCCTGTTCCTGTTTTATGATTTGGTGATGTATTTGCTGTTCATTTAAATAAAAGACAACCTGCACGTTTTTTTTGGAGTGCGGCTATCCATCTTTCATCTACTTTTCAACCTAATATCAAACATTACAAATTGTTTTATAATATGGTAAAATAAAAATGTTCAAAAAAAGTCAAGAAAATATATTACATGATTTAAAATTAGGACCGGATTCCGGACAGGATTCCAGCGGGCATGTTTCTAAACATGTTTAGAAATATTTGCCAGCTCGAAAAAGGCCCGGCGGGCAAATGTACGCTGGAATCCTGTCCGCTCGGCTGTACAGACGACCGAACATGTCTGCTGAAACTGGTCCGCGGATGTTCAGAGAAATGTAGTACAAAAGGGATGTTCATTTTAATGAAGTGGTATAAAGGGAAGTATAAAGTTAAAATGAAATAAAGTATTAAAATGAAATAAAGTATTAAACAATTTCATGCAGTAAATAAACTGATTAATTAAAATAATAATACAGCCCAGGAACCAGAACATTTTGAAACAGTGCTAAAGCCAGACTGTGCACAGAGACCACAGCATGTCCAGCAACCTCTTTCTCTTGAACCCCCTTCTCAAGTAAGAGAAGGCGTGACTTAAAAATTATTGTGACAGCCACCTGACTGATGGAGGGGGTCTTGAGTCAACAAAATAGTGGAGCCTAGAAAATCTGAAACTCATATTGCCAGAACATTTAAGAAGAGGAGATCTTGGCAGTGAGGTGCTCTGGCACTGTACAGCAATACTGAGATAAATCCCAGCCCTGATGAGGTTATTGCTCTAATTTGTGGATTTCATTGTTTTATTTTGGATAGAGTGTAGCTTTTACTTGGCTAATGATCTACATTTATGCCCACTACAAAATGTAATCATAGGACTTGCTTTACTGAAACTGGAAATATTTTATTCTGGTACAGCTTTGTAGAAAAACCAGCTTCCATTTTTTTCTGTCAAAGCTTAACCACTTCCCGACCGCCGCATGTACATTTACGTCGGCAGAATGGCACGGACAGGCACAGAAACGTACCTGTACGTGCCTGCCTAGACGTGGGTCGGGGGTCCGATCGGGACCCCCCCGGTACTTTCGGCGGTCGGATTCCCTCGGGGAGCGATCCGGGACGACGGCGTGGCTATTCGTTTATTGACGCTCTGTCGCGATCGCTCCCAAGAGCTGAAGAACGGGGAGAGCCGTATGTAAACACGGCTTCCCCGTGCTTCACTGTGGCGGCGTATCGATCGGGTGATCCCTTTTATAGGGAGACTCGATCGATGACGTCAGTCCTACAGCCACACCCCCCTACAGTTGTAAACACACACTAAGTGAACACTAACTCCTACAGCGCCACCTGTGGTTAACTCCCAAACTGCAACTGTCATTTTCACAATAAACAATGCAATTTAAATGCATTTTTTGCTGTGAAAATAACAATGGTCCCAAAAATGTGTCAAAATTGTCCGAAGTGTCCGCCATAATGTCGCAGTCACGAAAAAAAAACGCTGATCGCCGCCATTAGTAGTAAAAAAATAAATAAAAAAAAAATGCAATAAAACTATCCCCTATTTTGTAAACGCTACAAATTTTGCGCAAACCAATCGATAAACGCTTATTGCGATTTTTTTTACCAAAAATTGGTAGACGAATACGTATCGGCCTAAACTGAGGAAAATTTTTTTTTTTAGATATGTTTTTGGGGGATATTTATTATAGCAAAAAGTAAAAAATATTGCATTTTTTTCAAAATTGTCGCTCTTTTTTTGTTTATAGCGCAAAAAATAAAAACCGCAGAGGTGATCAAATACCACCAAAAGAAATCTCTATTTGTGGGGAAAAAAGGACGCCAATTTTGTTTGGGAGCCACGTTGCACGACCACGCAATTGTCTGTTAAAGCGACGCAGTGCCGAATTGTAAAAACCCCTTGGGTCATTTAGCAGCATATTGGTCCGGTCCTTAAGTGGTTATGTGAACAAGCTGAAGTTAGAATCTGATTGGCTGCCATGCACAGCTGCCTTAGATTTTGCACTTTCCAGTTTTAGTGAATCAACCCGTAGTTAAAGAATAACAGTAATAATATTCAGAATTGTTTTGTCATCCAAACTAAGGAGCATATTGAGATCAAAAGTATTTGAAGAAACCATGGTCCTGTAAATCATGAAAATGGGACATGTAAAAATACAGTAGGTTTTGTCTCCTGCATCATTTTACATTTTCATATTTATTTGTTACCCCTCCCCCAAGGACTACTTTTTTAGTTTAAAAATCACCTTCTACAGTTTATACTTTTTTCCACAAGTCTTCCACAAGTCTTCTTGCTGATTATATGCATATCAGTGCACTCTTCCTCTTTTTGAAATGTTAATGGTGGATGGCCTTCAATACTGCCGCATTATGACATCAATGCTGCTCTATGCAGTATTATACTGTGAGCCCAGGGTGATGTGGTGGCACATACTCAGAAAGCATGTCAATGACAGTCTTGGCTCAAATAATTTTTTGTAAATTGAACATTTTGATAAAAACAAAATGAAAAACTGCTCACATTTCCCTTTTAAGAACAATGGGCCAAATCCTCAAAAGAGATACGACGGCGTATCTACTGATACGCTGTCGTATCCCTGTTTCTAACTATGGAACTGATCCACAGAATCAGTTTTCCATAGTTAGGCAGAGGATCCGACATGCCGGATCTTAGGATGCAGTACCGCATCCGCCGCTGGGGGCATTTTGTGTCGAAATGCCGCCTCGGGTATGCAAATTAGCACTTACGGAGATCCACAAAGCTTTTCAGCTTCGTTTTTTCTCCGTAAGTTTTAGTTTGCAAACGCAAAATTAGGGCTGCTTTTACAAAGTGTAAAGTTAGTACTGGACCCTTCTGTCCAGCGACGCGATTTTAATTTTTTTTTTATTTTTTTTCCCCGCCGTATATTTTTTTTTCCCCGACGCAACTTTATTGACCCGACGCGATCCACAAAGCTCCGGGTAACGTAATTCGGGAAAATGACGTCACGAGCATGCGCAGTACGGCCAGCGCGGGAGCGCGCCTAATTTAAATGGGAATCGCCCCCATTTGAAGAGTAACGCCTTGCGCCGGCGGAATTTAAGTTACACAGCCGAAAATTTCTAGGTAAGTGCTTTGTGGATCGGGCACTTAGGTAGAAATTTTAAGGCAGTGTAACTTAAATGGAAACATTTACGTTACGCCGGATCTTTGTGGATTTGGCCCAATATTCATTATTGTTATTAAATGTTATGTTATCATTTTCTGTGATTTACTATACCTGATATAATTAGACATTAAGGCCCGGATTTAGAAAGACTTACGCCGACGTATCTACTTATACACCGCGTAAGTGCACAGATGCGCCATCGTATCTCTGCACCTAATTCTTAATAGAAGATGCGCCTGAATTTTGGCCTCATCCGACCAACGTAAGTCTCCTATGCCGTCGTATCTTGGGCGCATATTTACGCTGGCCGCAAGGGGCGCTTCCATTGATTTACGTGTCGAATATGCAAATGAGCAAGATACGCCGATTCACAAACGTACTTATGCCCGTCGCAGTAATCTACGCCGTTTACGTAAGGCCTACGTCTGGCGTAAAGTTAACCACTTAAGCCCCGGACCATTTTGTTGCTAAATGCCCAGGCCAGGTTTTGCGATTCGGCACTGCGTCACTTTAACAGACAATTGCGCGGTCGTGCGACCTGACTCCAAAACAAAATTGGCGTCCTTTTTTCCCCACAAATAGAGCTTTCTTTTGGTGGTATTTGATCACCTCTGCGGTTTTTATTTTTTGCGCTGTAAACAAAAATAGAGCGACAATTTTGAAAAAAATGCAATATTTTTTACTTTTTGCTATAATAAATATCCCCCCAAAAACATATATAAAAATGTATTTGTCCTTAGTTTAGGCCGATACGTATTCTTCTACCTATTTTTGCTAAAAAAAATCGCAATAAGTGTTTATCGATTTATTTGCGCAAAATTTATAGCGTTTACAAAATAGGGGATAGTTTTATTGCATTTTTATTAATTTTTTTTTTTTACTACTATTGGCGGCGATCAGCGATTTTTTTCGTGACTGGCAGACACTTCGGACAATTTTGACACATTTTTGGGACCATTGTCATTTTCACAGCAAAAAATGCATTTAAATTGCATTGTTTATTGTGAAAATGACAGTTGCAGTTTGGGAGTTAACCACAGGAGGCGCTGTAGGAGTTAGGGTTCACCTAGTGTGTGTTTACAACTGTAGGGGGGTGTGGCTGTAGGACTGATGTCATCGATCGAGTCTCCCTATAAAAGGGATCACTCAATCGATGCAGCCGCCACAGTGAAGCACGGGGAAGCCGTGTTTACATACGGCTCTCCCCGTTCTTCAGCTCCGGGGAGGCTATAAACGAATAGCCGCGCCGTCATCCCGGATCGCTCCCCGAGGTAAGCCGCCAGCCGCACGCAGGAGAGGGGGTCCCCATCGGACCCCCGACCCGCTAGAAGGCAGGGACGTATATATACGCCCATCTGCCTGTACGTGCCATTCTGTGGATGTAAATAGGCGCGCGGCGGGCGTTAAGTGTTTAAACCACCATATAGGAGGCGCAGCCCATGCAAAGGTATGGACGTCGGAACAGCCGTCGTATTTTACGTAGTTTACGTAAGTCGTACGTGAATGGGGCTGGGCGTAGGTTATGTTCACGTCATAGGCATTGAGCCGTCGTATCTTAGGGAGTATATGAGACGTGATTCTGAGCATGTGCGTGCATGCGCCGTTCGTTCGGCCCTTCATTTACATGGGGTCACGCTTCATTTTAATAGATCACGCCCACTACCTTCCTACTTACGCCAGCCAATTTACTTTACGCCGGCGCAAGTTTGGGAGCGAGTGCTTTGTGAATACTGTTCTTGCCTCACTGATTTACGTCGGCATAGCGCATATGAGATGCGCTATACCGGTCTAAAGATGCGCCGCTCTATGTGAATCCGGGCCTAAAAGGATATCTGCACATGGCATGGTTTTAGAGCATGAACTCTATACCTTCCATAGCCCTCTGTGCTGAGTGATTGCTCTGGTTGACTATTGTACCTATAGTGAAGTAGGAGTCAGCAGGGGGAACCACTGAGTGCCAAAAGAGACACAGGAGTTCAATACTCCCAGAAATGTGAGTTTCTGCAGAGATATTGGAGTAAGATTCTTCCTTACTGGAGTAGTTTTTACTTTGCTTTTGTGTGCTATAACAACAATGAGTATATACTAGTAGTTGACAAGGCCCACAAAAAGATTTTCTAGTCTCTGTGTCTGAGCTTCCATGTCCACAGCTGATTATATACACATGTCTAATATCTTTTAATCTTCTTAATATTTTCTGCTGAGCTTTTATGACTATTTGTGAAATATTGTACATGTTGGACTTGTACAAGTTATAACTCGTTAGTGGCCAACCTTTATTCCCCCCAACCTCATCTGGAGGAGATCAGATCAGCCACTTAAGGTTATTGTTTGTTCTATACAAATCTAAAATGCTATGAAACATTAAAGAAAACAGCACTAACCTTTTTCATATAAAACACATCTATGAAAGAGAGAACTGCTTTCCCAAGCACAATGCAATTATGATTTCCTGTTCCTTGGTATTGCTCCTGCGAAGTACAACATGCATTTTTAAAACTAGTAATAATAATTTTATACTTCTATGATACAGCCACTTTATCAAAACACTGTTGTTGTTATTATTACAGCAAAATGTATTGACTGCTTGTAATGTTTATGCCCGTGCACTTGAGCTTTAGGGCTATTACGTGTTGTTTAATTTATAGATATGCTGGAGTAATGATTAACTGTCACTGTATTGCCTTGTTTTTCTTTTTTTTGAATCATGTATATATATGTGACTTGAAACTCTTACCTAAAAAGTAATTATGAAGCTGTAGCTACATAGCCATGGAGTTCAAAAGTGATACTTAAAATATACTATAGGCCATTATTTATGTTCTACCTTGCATGACAATAGGCAATGGAGACCCACACTGAGATCTGATTTTCAATCAGCAGATCTTGGCGGGTTGTAAATCAGCTATGCTTTCCAAACTGTGAGCTGAAATGAAGGAAAGGCCTAAGAAAGGGAAGTAATTGAATACATTTTTCATGCCACACATAGTCATCTGTCAACAAATTATGATGCTTTACTGTACCCTATGTCAGAAGCAAGTCAAGGGACAAGAACTTGTGGAATATATAGCATTTCCCAACACCCCTGACAGCTGCAGCACAAAAAAAATTATATTGGTTTCCTAATGGAATGTTGCTTTATAGTATATTATAACATATATCATATAAAACAATATAAGCAAGACATTCTATTTGCCTCCCTCATCAAAGTCTCACTGTGTACTGCCCAGATAAGCTCATTAGATTTAATACTCATATTGCAGTTTTAGAAGGACAATTGAAGGAACTTGTTGTTACGGGCTACACCGACTAAATGAGACAACTCTTTTTTCAATGCAAAGGTTTGTGTTGGTGAGCATCATACTTTGAATCAAGTCAAACATAGCATTCTTTTTGCATCTCAAATGTGTTTGAGATATAAGTACCAGTTTTTGCAACACATTCCCAATGAGTAGTATTGAGAATCAAAAGTGGTGCATTGCAAAATCTAAATGAATGGCTACAAATGTTTAAAAAATGCTTTCAAAATTAAAATAAGAGCCAAAACTCCAATAACTATTTACCCTAACCCGTAAAGAAATCTGCACAGGGAATACAATATATGGGGATTAACTGATGACCACTCCTCTTGAAAATGCTAGCCTGTTTCTTCAATACTACAATAGGATTTTTCAGAATTTAACTTCTGACATTTTAGTAAAATTAACTAATAATTTTGTCATGCTGACTGTTAAATTTGCACAAAAAAAATTATTGGCATACAAATCCATATGATCACCAAGTCAGTGCTGACATGATTGAGGGTTTTGTTTATAAACAAAGCTAATCTTAACCCTAAAGCTAACCTCCGCTCACATTTTGATCTGCCCATGATTTGAAATAGCGGCAAATTGCAGGTGTGTGTTCCCTGTCACGTTCAATGGCACCCCAATAGCAGCGAGATTTTGCTGCAATTCATCGGACGACAATCGCAGTAAATCGCTCAAACAGAATCTTTTTGGGCGATAGGCGTGCCGCAATTCTGTTTGCGCAATTCTACCGCGATTGTCGCCCAATGAATTGCGAGTGCCATTGGAAGAGACAGGGAATGCACGGGCGTCCCACAATTTGCTGCTATTTCGAATCACGGACAGAATCGCAGAGATTCTGCCCACAATTCAGAACACTAAGATGTGATTGGAGCCTTAATACTAACCAAAACTATATAGCTAAACATAACCCTAAAGCTAATCTTAAAACTTTGTTGATAAACAAATCTATGGGATCACCAAGTCAACATCAACATTTCTGTGAAGTGAAAACTCAATTTTCCTTATCCTTGTTTTGGATGTTAGTCCTACTTTGGAAGCAGTAAGCAAATCAGGAGTTTGAAACCAATTTAGTTTTACATGCAGATTGCTTATTTCAGGTCATTGATATGGAAACCAATACAAGAAAACCAGGGCACTCAGCATGGCTGAACATACAGGCAGCTTTAATATCCAAATGTATTTAGATTTCTGACTGCACATTTAGGTAAAAATGTTAATAGTACTATAGTATTGGTACAAGTTCTACTTGAAAAGCCATTATAATGGACAAATAACACCAGGAGGCACCCTGAGCAGTTGGACCATGCTCCTGGTATCTTTGTCTACCATTGTTTGGGAGTTTAAACTATTTAGCTCTTCTTCATGTTAGGTTAGCACAGTATATATACTGTAGCAATATATAAAACTAGGTATCCTAAAATGAGTGACCTTTAATCCCTACACAATTTTATTTAGCCCTAGTTTTTCTGATCTCTTGCTTCTCCAAAAAAAATCCTCTACAATTTCCAATCTCATTTGGAGCATGGGGTTATTTTACTAAAACTGGAGAGTGCAAAATCTGGTACGGTTGTGCATAGAAACCCATCAGCTTCCAGTTTTACTTTGTCAAAGCTCAATTGAGCAACCTGAAGTTATTTTGGCTACAATGCACAGTTGCACCAAATTCTACACTCTCCAGTTTTAGTAAATCAACCCCCGTTGTCTATGACTGTTTGACTTAATTTAGCAGTTTTGTATAGATTAGGTTACTCAAACCATACATTACTTTCTAATCTTAGTCTACAGTGGTACAAAATTGATAATACAGTAAAACCTTGGTTTGAGAGTAACTTGGTTTGAGAGCATTTGCAAGACAAGCAAAATGTTTTAATAAATTGTGGCTTGATATAAAAGCGATGTCTTGAGTGTCATGTCTCAACTGAGTTTAAAAAAAGAAGAGAGGAGCCTCTAAGTGTAGCAATATGGTTACATTTAATGAAGGTACAACATTTAGCAAAGTATTGCTACACTAAGGCCCCATACTCACGACCAAACATGTCTGCTGAAACTGGCCCGCGGACCAGTTTCAGCAGACATGTTTGGTCGTGTGTAGTTACGAGCGTACAGAATTTCACCGTACATTTGCCCGCCGGGCCGTTTTTCAGCATACATTTATTTGCAAACTTGTTTTAAAACCGTCCGCTCAAATCCTGTCAGAACGGACATGTTTGGTGGTGAGTACACAAAACCAACGTACAAAAACCCCGCGCATGCTCAGACTAAATGAGGCCACGGGAGCGCTCGTTCAGGTAAAACTCACGTTTGTTTGGGATATGGCACATTCGTCACTAGAAAGATTAATTCTAGCAATAGAACACTGAAGCAAACCACACAATAAACAACACTTGATGCCGTCGTTTTATTCATTCTTCTCTTGCTAGAAATAATCATTTATTTAGCTCATGTTATTTCAACTGAGTTGTTCCATACTGAAAAGTGACATTTGTTAGCTGTGATGTAGTAAGATTTTAGCAATCTTTTATTGGCCCGACGTATCATATTTTTAGTGGTCCTCCACATGTATATTTTTTTGCTTTTAATGTTTAATGTTTATCTTTTCCACTTTATTTATGTGTTTATAGTTATGTCACCATTTTGAAATTTTTATTAGCAAATTGTTAGGATTTTGCATTTGTTTGTATTTTTCCCTGGATTATTTTGAAGGTTGTTTAAATTGTCTACCATGTTGGCACACCAAATGCCCCCCCCCCCACATGAGTTAGTGAATATTTTAGATGAAACATTTTATTTGTTTGTAATGTTTTATGCCTAAAATAATACCCACAGTATTCCAAACAATAGGCACGTTTTTAAATTCAAGAAAAAGGCTTTTATTTTAGCAAATGATAAAAAGGAACAAAAACAGAATGGCAGCACTTGAACAGCTAGCAAAATACATGCAAACTTGCATTGTCAAACATGGTGAAGGCTAAACTAGCCAACCTCAGGAGGCACACAAACTAAAATCTGAAGCAGCAGCACATAACCAAAGGAACCCAAGCTGTGATAGTCCAAACAAGATGCCATTTGTGGGGGATCAAATGGAAGGCAGGGCATCAACGTCTCCTCTTCCTTGCAACCTTCCTTCCAGGCTGCCTTCCAGCGGGTCTTCCCTGGGCCCTTGCAGGTGGGGATGATGTGGCAGCAGGAGTATGATGTTCAGCAAGCCGGGCCGGGTCACATAGCCCAGTGTCTGGGGTCAGCAGCTCCCTCTCCATCCACCAAAGGGCCTGGTTGATGATGCCCTTGGCCAATTGCCTCTGCTCCTCCATGCCTTTATTCAGATCATGTGCCACGGAGGCACTGTAGGCCTCAGTGGGGTTGAGGGGGGCCCTCATGATGGCACTCGCCTCCCTAATCATTTGGAGGCAGGCTTCCTCCACTGCCCCCAATTTCTTCTTACGGCCTGGTGGCCTAATATAAAGGGGAGGAGCCTGGCTGGTGGTGGTTGTCCTGGGGAGCTGCTGAACGCCACTGGGCCCGGCCTCCTCCTGGCTGCCACTGACCCCTTCGGCCTGGCTGTCAGTGAGGAGAGGATCTGCCACCTCCTGGCTGGTCTCTTCTTCCTGTGTAAAAAAAAGGGACATGTTGTAATATATTTGTAAATATAATCACTCACATTTTCATGCTTGAATCTTCTTTTTTGCATTGAATTTAAACTTGAAAACAGACTCACCCTCTGACCCCTGCAGTTGTCATCCCTGACACCTATTTGTTTGCCCACCACTTTTCATTTTTGCTTCCCAGCTTGTATTTTATTAACCAATATCAAGTCAAGAATCAAACAATAATTAATATTAGTCCATAACTAGTTATGAAACTACTATACCTCATCATCGTAGAGGCGCAGATCTGCCTCTCTGTCAGCCAGGCCCTCTTCATCCGACTCTGCAGGGCTGTGGTGATCTGGGGAAGTCCCGCTGGGAGGTAGCGTGGAGGGAAGGTTGGGATTCAGACTTGACATAGATGGCCTGCCTTCCAGTTGATCCCGCAAAAATGACATCTGGCTGTAATACCACAGCTTGGGTTCCTTTGGTGGTCTTGCTGCTGCTCCAGATCTTAGCTGCTTTTGGTGAGCTTTGTACGCTCTCCTATATGTGCCCCTGAGGTTGGCAAGTTTATCCTTCACCATGTTGGCACTGCATTCTGGCACCCATGTTCTCATGTATGCTGCTAGCTGTTCAAGTGCTGCCGCTCGTACGTCCTTGTTGTGGTAGGTGGGCTGCTTTGAATCCCACAGGATGGGCATTTCCCTAAATTTATCCAGCAAGTGCTGGATAATCTCTTGGGTCTGCAGGAGATCCATTGGTAAATCTTGATTCTTTTGATTTTATTCTAGATTACAAAAATAACAAGAAACCAAAAACATGATTTAAAAAATGCTCACCATTTACATTGATAGAATCTGTGGTTAAAAAATTAGGACCTATATAGAAATACAAACACAGTGTCTCTTGTTTCCAAAATGCTGGCCAGCTCGGCCCCATTGGTTGGTTGTAGCTAACATTTTTTAAAAACATGCCGCCCCTTTGGTTACATTGCAGGAAATAATAGAAATGTACAACCATACACAATTATTACAAATGACAGCATTCATCAAGGCACTATTGCATGTGTAGATATCCTGCCCCTCAGCATTGATTACCTGAAAGAAACTTCCTAATGACCTCTGTCCAACCAACACAGAACAATACTTGGCCTGATCTGAATACACCCTACATAATTACTAATGAGTCACAGCATTTTGGCCATCTCTATTTTGTGATGTCTCCAAAAGCATTTGGGTACGAAAATCACATTCTGGTATCCAAGAGACATAATAGCTTAATCAAACTGTGCAACCAACAGACCAAACCCCCATCCCATGACTCTACATTTTAGAGCCCGCTGCTGATCCCATGTTTAAATTTCTTACCTGCCTCTCTCCAAATCCTCGTTTGTTACGCTCGATGAATGAACACGTAACCTACGTAATCACGTCAAGCGCCTTTTATCCACTCCGCGTATGTATGAAACGCCGCCCTCGTCACCTTTGCCATGCCTCTAATCAATTGAAAAAGTAAATATGGCGTTAACTGTGTAGGTTCTGGAATCGCGCGAATATTCTCCGCGTAACCTACGTCAATACGTTGTTGGCATTCGCGACACTCCGCATATGCAAGAATCCCCGCCCTCATCTCCGCCCATGACGGGACATTTCCTCGTTTCCACGCCCCTAATCTCTGTGGGAAGGAAAGATGGCGATGTCACACGAGCGGGCACGGAGCTCTCATGGCGCAAGTGAAGGGACAGAGGCAGGACCGTCCCGATCCAGGCCTAAAAGATATAAAGCCACTAATATGGCGTTTGAAGAAATGGTGGAGTTGGTTTACATCATGAGGAGGAAGGATTATGATGGTGAATGTGGGCCCTACAAAACACCGAACCGTAGAAAGTCACACATAATGGACAAGGTGGCAAGGAGAATGAGGAGAATGTTTGGTGTCACCAGGTCCAAGGAGCAACTCCGGAAGCGTTGGTCCGATTTAAAATTGAGGGAGCCACATCACATGAAGAAGATCCTCAAAATTCTGCGTAAAAGTAAGTCCATATTATTTAAGGGGGGGGGGGGGAATGTCTGCAATAATGTGTTGACATGGAGTTTTTTACATCTGCCTCCTTGGCCTGCTTGTACTTTTGAACCTGTGTAGATACTGTATTGTGTTTATGTCAAATAACAACCTTAAACAAATTTTGTGAAATAGTAAACACGCGTAATATGACATTGTTTTGCAAAAAAGCGAGGTGAGTCCAGGAACAACACACCTGGACATGGCTGACTGGCCACAAACTTTGTTTTCAAACATTGTTGAATAGCAAAATCACATAAATTAAATTGAGTGAATGTGACAGGCAAACAAGATTCATTCTCCAAAATGCAAATAAAGATGATGTTTTAACATCTGGAAATGCAAAGCACCTGTGTCTCAACAATCAAAGGATATTTATTTGGAGGGTCGACGAGAATTAATGTTTTGGGGGGACATCCATTTGTGTCACTTCTTTGCAAAAAAGGGGCAGGATCAGAGCTTGGCCTAGAACTCCGCCAAAAATGGAGGATTGCTGAAAGACTAAACAAACAAAAATCATCATAAATGTATCGTCTATGCAATGTGTGTGATTTATGATATCCAATATCAGTGTGCTGATGAGTATACCTTTTGTTTTTTCTTATTTCTTATAGGGGAAAGAAGACGCCAGCAATTGGAGGAGGCAGAGAGGGCCAGACACCCCCAAAATCAAACACCTCCACATGTTGAGGAGGAGGAGGCTGTGGAAGGAAGAGAGGAGGATGTGGAAGGAAGAGAGGAGGATGTGGAAGGAAGAGAGGAGGATGTGGAAGGAAGAGAGGAGGATGTGGAAGGAAGAGAGGAGGAAGACTTAACTCTGGATTTAGAATTTGGTGAAGATGAGGCGGAACTTGACGAAGCAGAATTGCGTGATTTTGAAGGGGTAGTGATGGATAAAGAAGGAGTTATGGAAGAAGATGGAGGAGTCGTGGATGATGAGGGGGAGGTGGTGGAAGAAGGAGGAGTCGTGGAGGATGAGGCTGAGGTGGTGGAAGAAGGAGGAGTGATAGAAGATGAAGAAATTGGGGATGTGGAAATTATCAGGCCATCAGGTCAGTGTCACCCCAACATTAATAGGGCCAAACATATGCAGATAGGCCGGAAACTCTTTACATATTTTGAATGCCAATTTGTTTGTTTTTAGGGGATGAAGATGGTGTAGCACATTTTTCACGTGCAAGTGCTTCAATAATTGTACAGCAAGTAATGGAGTGCAGCACGGAAATGGACATTATGCGGGAAAGGATGGTCGTCATGGAGCAGAATGTGCGAAATGTCATCTCAGAGTGCAGCACGGAAATGGACAACATGCGCCAAAGGATGCTAGTCATCGAACAGAATTACAAAAATATCATTGACATGATGGGCCGTGTCAAAGACTGAAACACAAAAGCCCATCCCCCGCCCATCCCCCGCCCACAAAACAATTTTTAATTTTTGTACTTTATAATACGCCAAAATTTCTAAATGCACACACAGTGTGCCAATATGTGCTATCTGCCATCACAGACTATCTATTGTCTGTGCTTTGTGGGTACAAACCCCTCCTCGATCCTCAAGTAGTTGAGAGGAAGAAGGGTTTGCTCCCACAAAACACAGACATTGATCACCCATGATGTCAGATAGCACATGTGGCCATTTGTCTGTTTAACCAATGACATTTGGCGATTTTTCACTGAATGTGTGCATTTTGAAATTTTGGCGTGTTCCAGTGTGAAAGCACACCATCCATGACTGACTGCTGTTCTTTTTTTATATTTTGGTTTGGTGTTGATCTTTTTTTGTTTGTAAATGTTTACAGTTTCAGATCACACAACGAACAAGAAATCTCACCTAAAGATATAAGTTAACTAATTATCTTTAAAAAAAGATAATATTTTTTGGTTGTGTTAAAATTATTTTAAAAAATATATACACAAACAAATACAAAGCAAAAAATATTTTAGTAGAAAAACAATACCCAAACATTTCTAAATGTAAATAAATGTCTTCTTTAAAAAAAATAAAAAATAGAAAAATGCAAAAAAAATTTATTTAAAAATATACCCAAAAATAAAAAACATAGACATTATTCTGGGTTATTGAAAAACAAAATAAATAAAACCTTGAATTTTGAACAAAAGTATAAAAAATATATGTTTAGAAATGTATATATATATATATATATATATATATATATATATATATATCTCTAGAGATAGATATATAGGAGACAAGCCAAACAATTATGGCGTATAGTTTCAGTGAAATTATTATTACATTGTGTTTAGATCTGTATTATTGCTAATCACTGTCAATAAAGAAAAAAAAAAAAAAATTCTAAGCCAATATTTTCTCAAAAAAATAAACATTTCTTGTAGAAAAATGACTAAAATAAAAAAAAAAAGTTGTGACATCAAAAGCAGAAAAATGAGTGGCTTCTTATTTCTAGACTCAATACCCAGTTTGTAGATGAGTGAATAATGTGCAAATGTGGTTAGTTAATACATCTGAATAAGTAAATTTGGCACTAGAACTGCACTATTTTTGGAGAGAACCTGGAAGACAGAAAAATAGAGAAAAAGCAGTAATGACAAACAACTGTATAAAGTCCAATGGTCTAATTATTTATTAGTTCTGAGAATATTCCTTTCTTTTGGGGGCCGAATTAGAAAGAAATATGATCTGGCATAGCAATGGCCCCCCGACCCATGAAGTACTCAACATATTTGTCGCGTACCTCACGAGCAGATTGGGGGGCCAAGCCAGCGCGACCAGTGTCCAGGCCAGGAATGTTCTCTGAGGGTAGTCCTGCCTCAGAGCCCATGGAGGCTAGGTACGTCTGGGAGTGCCTGCGTAGAAAATTGTGCAAAATGCAGCAGGCAAATATAATGGTGTTCAATTTATATTCCGCCAAATGTATCGATGTCAGGAACAGGCGGAACCGGTTGCTGAGGATCCCAAAGGCATTCTCGACTACCCTCCGAGCCCTGGATAACCGAAAATTGAACACACTCCTCTCTGAGGTGAGGGTCCTCTGGGGAAAAGGCCGCATTAGGTGAGGTCCAAGGCCGAAAGCCTCGTCCGCTAGGAACACAAACGGAAGTCCTTCCACATTCTCTTCATCTGGTGGCAATGCCAGACCACCAGTTTGGAGACGATCATAGAAATCAGTCCGTGCGAACACTCCCCCATCTGACATCCGGCCGTTCTTCCCCACGTCCACATATAGAAACTCATACTGTGCCGACACCACCGCCATCAACACAATACTATGATAACCCTTGTAGTTATAATAGAAGGACCCCGAGTGGGGTGGGGGCACAATGCGGACGTGTTTCCCATCTATTGCTCCACCGCAGTTAGGAAAATCCCACCGCTCGGCAAATTGGGAAGCCACAGACTGCCATTCCTGTGGTGTGGAGGGTAGCTGTGGGGACAAACAAAAAAAGAGATTTAGTACTTTGGCACATAAACATTGCAAACATAATCATACAAGCATCCTTGTGCAACTTTACATTTTTAAAATAGCATTTGCAAATTATGAAGGGAGAATTTCGGGGCACAAATAGATAGGCCCACTTAATTAATAAGAGACTCCACAGCCCTCTGATGGGGACAAAAACACTTTGAAGGGGGGGGTGGGGGGTGTTTAAACTGTTTTTAGAAAACAAAAAACAAAAAAAAAAGTGGCATGGTGGGGGTTGGCCCGAAGATAGCATGCTGGACAGGTTAATATTGGGTAAGATCAAAATATGCAGGTAGCCCAAAATAAAAAGAACATGTAAAAGCTGATATCAACATGCATAGGGAGAAAAGGGAATGTTAGTTAAACACACAGCATATCTGCGAAATAAAATAAAAAGTTAGTTTGCCACATTATTAAAGACACATTGTGAGGTTAAAATGAGGAAACTTACCTTCATATACTCCTCGTGCATAACTTTAATGATGGCAGCACACGTGTCCGGTATGATGACCCCAAGCGCCTGCGGAGAGATGCCTGTTGAGAACTTGAGGTCCTGCAGGCTCCTCCCAGTCGCCAGGTACCGCAACGTGGCAATAAGCCTCTGCTCGGCCGTGATGGCTTGGCGCATCACAGTGTCCTGCCTCATGATATAGGGGGACAGAAGATCCAGCAGACTGTTGAATACGGGGTCCGTCATGCGGAGAAAATTCCTATAGTCATTAGGATTATTCTCCTGGATTTCCCTAAGCAGAGGCATATGTGAGAACTGGTCACGCTGGCGCAACCAATTCTTGGTCCAGAAACGCCTCCGCCCCCTGTTTCTGGCCAAAGTACTGGAATAATGAACATATCCAGCAGCCATCCCATAAACAGCACCAACTCGCGAAAATTTACGCTGCTGCTCCATCATGGCTTCAAACCGGCCGGCTGGTCAGTCAAGAACACACTCCAACAGAAAGCACAATCAAATCCAGCGGTACCTGCAAAGAACGCACGACACACAGATACGAACGCACAGTACGAATCTGCAAAGCAGAACGAACTGCACGCCTGTACCCGAATGCCAACTACGTACCCACAAGCACACGCACTGAACGAGAAAATACTACCTGCTAAAGCCTGGAGACCGAGAAGCGCGAATCAGCTCTAACCAAACCTTCACTAACACGAGCAAAGCCGTAACTAGCAAAAGCGGAACAGAGGGCGTCGCCATTGACTTTGGCCTTTCCCTTTATAGTGACGTCAAACGTGGATTACGTGCACGCGTTCAGGTCCGCAGGGAAATATGGTCCGCTGGTGTGTACAAGCCAGCGGGCCAAATGAAAAAACAGCCTTGTACGCCGGAAACAGCCCGTCGGACATTTCGAGCGAACATGTTTGGTCGTGAGTACTCGGCCTTAGAGATGCCTCTCTTTTCTTTTATACCCTGTAAAAAAATGCTTTGGATTATAAGCATATTTATGGAACTAATTATGCTTGCAAACCAAGGTTTTACTGTAATGAAAAGATAAAAACATATAAATATATCTCATGTGGGTGAATGCTGCTGGATTTGGTAGTCAATGTGTGTCCTATCATAGAGACCTTTGCATGTTCCTTTGTAACTTATCTTGTACTTATTAAAACTTTTTAGATACATATGTCAAAGCGATCAAGTAAATGTCTGACGTTTTCTCAGTAATTGATGCACTACGAGCATTATTGCACATGTCATGTGCACTAATGCTCGTAGTTCAGGCAGCAAGCTTTGTGAGCTGGCAGCTCTTATATCTAGGGACAACTTGGACCTTGTTGCAATTACAAAGACACGGTTCAATGATTCAAATTACTGCAAAATAACAATACCAGGGTACACACTATACAGGAATTACAGAGTAGGGAAGTGGGGAAGTGGAGTTGCCATATATGTCAGAAATAGCATAACGCTAACACTAATTCAAAAAACAAATGAAATACTTAAAACCCTCTGGGTCTGCCTTTCAACCAGAGAGGGAGTTTCTCTTGAGCCTCGTACACACGATCGGATATCTGATGGAATCTAGTCCTATGGATTTTTTTGTTGGATATCCGATGAAGCTGACTTTCATCAGTCTTGCCTACACACCATCAGTCAAAAATCCGACCGTGCCAAAACGTGGTGACATAAAACATTATGACGTGCTGAAAACAATAAAGTTCAATGCTTCCGAGCATGCGTCGACTTGATTCTGAGCATGCATGGATTTTTGACCGATTGACTTCCACACAGACAATCTTTTTCTATTGGTTTTTTATCCATAGGAACATTTTAAACATGTTCTATATTTTTTCACTGATGGAAAACAAACCGATGTGGCCCACACACGATCGGTTTGTCCGATGAAAATAGTCCATCGGTCTGTTTTCATTGGACAAACCAATCACCTGTACAGGGCTTAAGAATTTGTGTAGTATATAGATCCCCAGGACTGAAAATTATGATAACTTGTTGACTGATAAGATAACTCAAATGGCAATGAAGGGAGAGGTTTTGATTATGGGTGACTTATGCCTGACAATAACTGAAATTCTCAAACTCTTTTTTTCAAGCAGGAGCAGGGATGTAAGCACTGTATGGGGTTTCTCTAAAACAGTTAGCAAAAAGCCCAATCCGAGGTAATTATATTCTAGACCTAGTACTGACAAATTGGGATCACCAATGTCTTTGGTTTGATGTTAAAACAAGAACTGAAAAGTCATATAGAAAAAAATAAGTTTTAGGTTTCAAAAGGACAAATTGTGTTGAAATAAAAACATTTCTAAAAAATGAACTGAAAGGTTGGATTAAAATGACAGGACTAAGTAATCAGTGGGCACTATTAAAGTCTACCACACCCGAGACAACTAGATTGTATGTCAGGCATGTAAGTAAGACTAAACTTAAGAAAAAAACAAAATGGTTCAATAACGAGTTAAGTAGGATAGTAAAGGAAAAAAAATCAGCTTATAGAAGATTCAAGCACAGGAGTTGTAGCTGACAGGGAAGACTATAAAATAGACAAAAGGAGGCTGAACAGATTATCAGTTCTGCCAAAGCACAGAAATAGGAGGAAATTACTCAATCTATTAAGAGAGGTTATAAAACCTTTTTAGGTACATTAGTGATAGAAGGAAAAAAATTAAATGAGACTAAACTGACTAAACACTAAAATGAAAACTGGGCACAACACAAATGTTGAGGGAGACCTGGATGTAGCAAACCAGTTAAACAATAACTTCTGTTCAGTCTTCCCAGAAATAAATTGCACTGATAATAACAAGTAGGGGAATCATATTGGTTCTAGTAATGACGGTTCATTTAGGATTTGTGGACACAGAGGTAGCAGAGGAATTGGCTTGGTTAAAGCTTAATGAAGCAATGGGCCCTGATGGTATTTATCCTAGAGTTATTATATATATCCTAGTTAATATATAATTATTGAACCATTTACAGATATGTTTAATCAATCTCTTCTAATAGGAGGTGTTTCCCATGACTGGCACACATTTAATATTGTACCTATCCACAAGAATGGCACCAAGATAGAAGCTGGCAATTACAGGCCAGTGATTTTAAAATCAGTTGTAGTCAAGCTAATGGAATCACTCTTGAAAAGAAGGATCATTAATCACTTAAAAATACACAACTTTCTGGAACCAAAGCAGCAATCTGATTAATTGTTTGACTATATTACCAATGTTTTGGACCAGGGAGATTCTGTTGACATAGCATATCTTAATTTCAGCAAGGCATTTGATATAGTTCCACATAATGATCTAATGCAAAAGTTGTACAAGCTAGGACTTAATCCTTGGGTGGTTCAGTGGATATGCAGTTGGATAGGATAGATATCAGAGTGCTGTTGTAAATGGGGTTCACTCAGAACAGTCGCTAGTGGTGTACCTCAAGGTTCTGTACTAGGTCTTGTTCTATTTAATCTCTATGTAAGTGATGTAACTAAAGGTTTGTTGGGCAATGTATGTCTTTTTGCTGATGATACAAATGTGTGTAATAGGGTTAATATGCCTGGAGGTGGCTGTAACATTGAACATGATTTGGCATTGATGGAAGATTGGTCAAAGCAGTGGAAACTGCAGTTCAATATTTCTATATGTAAATTAATGCACCTAGGGAAAAATAATCCCTTGAGAGAGTACAACATTGGAGGTACAGTGTTGGTCAGCACTACAGTGGAACAAGATTTGGTGGTACTTTCAGATGATTGCACAATGAGAAAACAGCATGACAAGGCAGTAGGAAAAGCAAATAGAATTCAAGGACGCATCACTACTAGAGGAATCACCAGAATGAGGAAGGAGGTCCTGATTCTCCTATATAGATCTTTAGTGAGACTTTATTTAGAATCATGTGTCCAGTTCTGGAGACCTCACTTACAGAAAGTTATTGATGAAATAGAACAAGTCCAGAGACAAAATGGTGAAAGGTCTGGGGGATAAAACATATCCAACTAACTGGAGGAAAGTTCAAATCTAATTTTAGAAAGTGGAATAACAATATAGGGAAAAGAGGGGGGAAAAGCACTCACAATGCCGCATCCATAAATTTGGGAGATAAAGAAAAAATTACTCAAAAAGGGTAACCAGTGGTTGGACTTTATAGGCAAGACAGACAGGAATAACAAAAAATATATTGTTTTATTACAAAAATAACATATACATACAACAACAAAATACAAAAATAAACAAGATGTCAAGTATGAATAATATCCCCTGTGCGTCTACGCGTTTGGCCATGAGGCTTCTTCAGGATGAACAAGAGAAGACAACAGTGGAAAATAAATTTCACTATCTTAAAGTCATCCGAACCATATAGGCATAGATATATCCATATGTCGGGAACTTTACAGGTAGGGAAATTCCATAGTAAAGTAGAAAAAGTGTGAGCAAAAAATATCTCAACAAGCTCAGAAGAGCATTGAGTAGTAGCAGAAAATTCCCTCCATGAAAAATAGTTACTATGAGGGAGTGCCTCACATTTGGCATAGAAATACAGTTTGGCTTGGGAGCATAGATGAATTGATGAGGGGGCAATCCAGGTTTGGGAATCTAGGAGACTCATAAGCTCCATCTATAATTCAGAATAAATATTGCAATCCTGGATCCAGTAGATCATGGGATGTTAGCAGCCCTATGAGCTAAAAAAGCCCACACAGTATGGCGACTAGAGTAGCAGTACTTGCCCGCCTGTGCCAGCCTGTGCTGTGAGGCACTCCCCCATAGTGGCTGGCTGCATGGGAGAAGAGGTAAGAAGTCAGCACCCCCCGCTTTTCACTTTAATGTAAGATGTCATTTCCGACAGCAGAACACCCCCTCCCCCCGCTTCTCAACTTTAATCTTTAATGTGGCATGTCATTTTCGGCAGCCCGCCCGCTTCTCAACTTAAATGTGACATGTCATTTTGCTTAGGGCCCCAGGGAGGTCAAGATCTGCACTGTTTACATGCAGACTAATCTGTCCAGGAAAAGTGGCAGTTACAAGGGTCTGGCAAAACCATGTAGCAGCACTGGGGTGCATAAACAGGTTACATTTTAAACACTGGTTTAAATCTTATTTTGAAAAAAATAACTGAAACAATATACAAAGTGTTGCTTGGAGTTGGGCTTTAATTTGTTTGTTCCCTTGCTTAAAGCCTATTTAAAACTACATGTCCAACTTAGACTACCCTGTCAGGTGCAATCACAAAACACCTAAGCACTTGTTCATTTGTCTAGACTGGAATATAGATTTTGATGTATTTCTCCTAAAGAAGCAGCTTTGACCGCACAATGAGTAGAGCTTATCGAGGACCCTCTTCTTACGCTTTGCGAAAAAATTAATTTGTTTATAGCATTAAACACGGTCCATTTTGAGACTGAGCACCTGATAATTTGACTTACAACTGCAATAAGAGTGTAGAAGGCTGGTTATTTGTTTTGAGTACACCTATATTAATCACTAAGTAACCCCCCCCCCCCTTTTTGTTTTACAACTATTTATTTATTAAAGGTTTTTCATGGAAAACAAAACAGAAATAGAAGAATAGTGTACAGGAAGGTACATCATACAAGTAAATCAGTATGCAGCAACATCACATAAGCCAATAATAAGTGAACAACAGAAAAGAGAAAGAACAAACTGTAGTCAGTAGACTAACTCCATAAAGTTATGAACTTGTAGTTGGGGGGGGGGGGGAAGTAATTGGAATAGACATGGGTATCCAGCCGATGATAAATTACACCAGATTGAATATAATGTCAAGAATCAATAACACAGTTGGGTTATCAAAACATATGGATCAAAGCTGGGTAAGCCGAGAAGTAGAGAGATGTTTTGCTGCTCTTTCTCTATTGCTATTTTGACATTGAAGGTTTAAGGTCATTAGAGTATCTTGCATACTCAGCACCTGATTTACAATTCCTAAGCCCTGTACACACTACTGGGATTCCCGGCGGTATTAAGTCTACCGGGAATCCCAACCGGAAACCAGAGAACCTGCTTGGTAAGTTTCCCCGTGTACACACGGCCGGGTTTCCCTTCTGGAAAACTGTGGGGAGAGCTTTGGCCGGGAATCCCGTTCATGTGTATGCTCCCTCGCAGTGTTTCCCCATAGGAAAACTGCCGGGTTTAAAACCGCCGGGAATCCCGGCGGGAAAATAGAGAGAAGGTTCTCTATTTTCCCGCCTGGATTCCCGGCAGTTTTCCTGTTGGGAACTGGCGAGGATGCATAAACATGTCCGGTTTTCCCAGCCAAAAGCTCTCCACGCAGTTTTCCTAGCAGGAAAACCGATCGTGTGTACAGGGCTCTAGTCACAGTAAGTTTAGCTGCTAACATTAGGTGTATCAGAACAGTCCTAGCACATAGGGGAGTTTGACCTTCTCTATATGAAATAAGGCTTAAGCCTCATACACACGCATGTTTTTCTCTGCAAGAACACTGCTGGGAGAGCTTTTTGCCAAGAAAACCGTGCGTGTGTATGGTTTCTCGTCTGGAAAACTGCCGGGAATCTTGATGAGAAAAATAGAGAACCTGCTCTCTATTTTTTGCGTCTGGATTCTCGGCAGTGTTTTCCCACCGAGAAACCCGAGCATGTGTATGCTTACCTGGTCCCGGTAAGCTTGCGCATGCTTGATGAGCATAGTGTAGGGTGTAGCAAGATGACGGCGATGGCGGCGATGGCATTGAATGTGGTGAGCGCATGCTCATCGTAGTCGATGACGTCAGCGCGTTCTTGCCATTCAAAAGAATGGTGGTTCTTTTGAATGGTGTGTGTGTAGACTCGGCAAGCAAGAAAGCTTGCCAGGAATCTCGTCAGGAAAACCAACGTTTTTTTCTGACGAGATTCCCGGTCGTGTGTACATAGCCTAAGGCAGGATCAGGGTCTAATTTAATACCCACTAAGTCAGAGCCTAGTGAGAAGATTTTATTCCAGTAGGAATGTATCGATTTGCACTTCCATAGTATGTGATACTTCCCCCTTTTTTCAATATATGTTTTATGTTTAAAAATAAAAATATGTATACTGATATGTGGTTGTCATTTGTTTCATACCTGATGCCAAGTGCTTACGTGTTTTTGTGATTGTAACTAATATTAGGGTGTGGCATATACCACTCACGATTTGGAATTATACCCTGTCAGGTAAAAAGTTTGTGGTCATTTGCACAGCAAACACCTATAAAAGTAAGATGAATGATAATGAATTTACTAGCAGAAACGACAGGTAATAAAATTATGTTACAGGGTTTCAAAAAAAGAAAAAGTACTGTGTTAATGGGATTGACAGATATGCCATATATCATATGTGTCATCTTTTAAATTGTCTATAGTTATACTTTACCAGGTGTATTTATAAAAAAAAATTATTCATCCTGCATAACTACATTTAGATTTGTTCTGTGTAAATACGAGCAAAATCAAATATCCATAGGCTATTTTTTCTCAAGATTGGATATCCTTTTTTCATACAAATAATGCTACGAGGAAGGCTGCAAAAGCAGAAATGCGTTAGCATCTTTTATATCATGTTTTTATACATTTAGCCAATAAAGAATTGTCTTTGTAGGAGCACCTCGTGTCACTGGATTTAATCTCATTCATTCATAAGAATAATGTGAAAGGAAAAATGGCATCATGACCACTAAATAGAACTGTTGATGGCAAGACATAAAAACCTATTTGCCACGATGATCATCTCTATTTAGTGGCCATATTGCAGCACTCATGCTATTCTTATGAATGAACCTGGAGAGAAAATAACCTAGTAACCTTTGATTTTGCTGGCATGCACACAGAACAAATGTCCATACAGTTTTGCAGGATAAATAGCTCAGAATTTTATATAGGTACAGGCGGTCCCCTAGCTACAAACATCCGACTTACAAATGACTCAGGAAGTGAGAGGAAATCTACCCCTAGGAATAGGGGTGGGCCGAATGAACCCCTGTTCGGTTCACACACAAACTTTCGAACACCACGAAAATTCGAACTCGAATAACGAACCCTATTAAACTCAATGGGGCAGGAACGTCAAATATCAAAAGTGCCCATTTTGATGGCTTAGAGGAACACTAAAGATATATATATTTTTTTAAATAACAAACATGTTATACTTATCTCCACCTTGCAGCTCTTTTTGCACAGAGTGGTCCAGAACCTGGGGTCCCTCGGCAGCTGTCTCGGCTCTTCCCCGCAAGAACTAACCACCTTCATGCGAGCAAGCTTGCATAGTGGTTAGTTCTTGCAGGCGTGCTCTAGTGATACAGCCGGCGGCTATAGCCGCACACTGTATCACTCGGCCCTGCCCCCCTGGCGCGCCGCATCATTGGATGTGATTGACATCTGCTTGAGCCAATGGATGCGCTGCTTTCAATCAACCAATGAATGAGCTGAGAAGCCTGCGCGTTCACGGCGTGGGACTTTCGAGGGGTCAGGTAAGTAAAGGGGGGGCTCGGGGGGCTGCTAATCCTCAGATGTTTTTTCACCTTAATGCATAGAATGTATTAAGGTGAAAAAACTTTTACCTTTACAACCCCTTTAAATGCAAGTGAAAAAAAAGTTTGTGAAAAACTTTATTTTTAAATGAGCAGTGATTTTTTTTTGTAAGTGAAAGCCTAAAAATGAAAAATTCCTTCCAATATAGTGCCTGGGGGGGTTCCCTTAGTCTAACTGTAAAGTGGCAGATCTGTATAATGTCTAGAATTTGCTGCAGCAATAATTTATAATAATGTTTTCCTGCAAGCTGCCTTTATTTTGCTCAGCAACAGCTGGGCAGCCAGTGTGTATGATGAGTCCACAATGTAGTGTACTGGGAACAAGATTAGAGATTTTTTGGATACATTCTGGTGTCACTTTGACTAAAATTGGTCTTTGGGTGTTGTGGCGCCTTACCACCGTAACCCTATAGAGATAATTTTGATGAAAGCAAGAATTTGCCTTGCTGTAAAAAATTGCAATGCTATGCACCTGTCAGACAGGTACTGAAAAATTGGTCTTGGACCACCACGTCCACCTTTGCCTGTAGACACATTTGTTGCTGGCCCCTTTACAGTGCCAAGGAAATGTCTGCCTCTCTTTGTTGTCCTCCCAGAAATTATTAGGAGGGAGGGGGCGGTGTTTATAAGCAAATGTAAAGGAAAAGTTGAAATATGTACGTAGATGCACTTTAATCAATGTAAAGAGGAGTTTGGTGCCCTTTAATTTGAGTACTCACACTACACAGACACACTCCACAGATACAATATAATATACTGCAATATAATGCGCCAAACGTACAGTGAGGCACAGAACTATATGGCATTAAACTGGCAGTAACGCACACAGAACTATATGGCGTTAAACTGGCAGTAACGCACACAGAAGAAAATGGCGTTAAATTGGTAAATTGGTAGTAATGCAATCAAATAGATGGTGTTCAATCCTCACTACACTGACGCTATAGGAAAGGTAACTGAGAGCGCATATACAAAGTGCATGTATAAGTAGGGTTATGGCGATTAGTCCATTAGATATAATAGTAACAGGCAGTTCAATGGTTAAAAATGCAGGTGATGTGGCTGTTCAATGGCGGCTGCTGTCCTTAGAGAGATGACTGTGTGGTAAACAAAAGAGGGATAGAGAAAGGAAGCACCACGTAAGTGCATTATTAAAGAGGTTCTATTAATGACACATTATACAAAACACACAAGAAGGCAAGGAAAGAAGGCTCATCAGTAACATCCTGTAGTCCTCGTCCTGGATCTATGGGCTGCTTAGAAGTGACGACAGCAGAATGTGTGAAGTCTTCAGGCTTGTTCTGTGGCCATCAGGATGAGGCCTGGTTCAGCCTCATGGGCCACGTGACAGGTCACGTGATTACTTCCGGGGGAAAACACTTCCGGGAGGAGGGTCAGACAGGGAGAACAAAGGCTGATTGGGCTACGCGCTCTGAGCCACTCCTCCTTCAATTGGCCTGATCAGGCCAATAGATCAGGACAAGCCTGAAGACTCCACACATTCTGCTATCTTCACTTCTAAGCAGCCCAGGACGAGGACTACAGGATGTTACAGATGAGCCTTCTTTCCTTGCCTTCTTGTAAGTGTGTTTTGTACAATGTGTCATTAAAAGAACCTCTTTGATACTGCACTTAGGTGGCGTTTCCTTTCTCTACCCCTCTTTTGACTACACTGACGCTATCTGAGCTGTCCCTACTCTAGCTATACACTAATGTCAAGATTACTGACATGTTCTCACTACACTACACTACACTGAAACTATCTGAGCTGTCCCTACTCTACACTAATGTATGTATGAATGACACGGTCTCACTACACTACAGTGAAACTATCTGAGCTGTCCCTACTCCAGCTTGACACTTTGAAAAGCTGAATAATGGTTCTTCTCACTACACTCACACTATTCCTAGACTGAAACTAAACTAATATTCTACACTGACAATTGAAGCAAAATAGCACACTATTGCACACTAACTAGCTAATAGCATTGAACAGAGCCATGTTCTATCTCTCTCCACGCCGAAATCACACTGATAATTTCTTAATTTCTTCAATTGCAAGAATACTTTTATACTGTGGGACAGGAATGAACCATGATTGGATAAAGTCATGATGACAGTGTCCAATCATGACCCTGACAGTGCTCTATGCCCTGATTGGCTGAAGCTTTCACTGCTTCAGCCAATCAGGGCTTGCAATGCACTGTTCAATGCATTGCGGTTTGGTTTCGCGGGGGGGGGGGGGGGGGGGCGAACAAACGGTCGAACATGCCAAAAGTTTGGCTGTTTCCTGAACGACAGAACAGTGAAAGTTCGGCCCAAACTTATGCTCGGGCCGAACCGTTTGCCCATCACTACCTTGGAAGAAAAATTCACTTATGTAAGAATTATTATGGGAAAAGGGTACCTCTACGGAAGCTTTATCACCAAGGCTTATTTCCACAACAACCCAAAATTTTCAAAATTGTCATTGGGACAGAAAGTGAGGTGAAATCTTCTGAACAGGGGCACAGACAGCAAAACAAACATTACAGGGGTGCTAATCATTCCTGATGATATGCAAAAAGCTTAAAAATAGTTTTTTTGGCTGGAGATACATTTAAAAAAATGTACCTGTTCCAACTTACAAACAGATTCAACTTAAAGCGGATCTCCACTCTAAAGTGGAGTCCCGCTGATCGGCACCCTCCCCCCCTCTGGGGTCACATTTGACACCTTTCAGGGGGGAGGGGGGTGCAGATACCTGTCTACAGACAGGTATCTGCACCCACTTCCGGCCCTACGATGCAGGCAAAAGACAGGTTTTTCCCTTGCTTCCCGTCCGTCCCCTGTTGTATGCTGGGAACACTCGGCTCCCAGCACACAGCGGGAGCCAATCGGCGGGCGCAGCGCGACTCGCGCATGCGCCGTAGGGAACCGGGCAGTGAAGCCGGAGCGCTTCACTTCCTGGTTCCCTCACCGTGGATGGAGGGGGGAGCAGCAGGGTGACGAGCGATCGGCTCGTCATCTGCTGCGATCGGCGCTGGACTCCAGGACAGGTAAGTGTCCTTATATTAAAAGTCAGCAGCTGCAGTATTTGTAACTGCTGGCTTTTAATATATATTTTTAGTGGCACATCCGCTTTAAGAACAAACCTACAGACCCAATCTTGTTTGTAACCCGGGGGCTGCCTGTACACTGTTAGGTGTTAATGCAAATATAATTAACAAAGTGTTACTAATGCTTTATCATATGTGCTGTCTTTAAAAAAAAAAAAAAAAAAAATGCTTTTTGTTTGTACATTTTGTGCAGATCCAAGGGGTACATGTTCCAACTGTTTGCTTCCACTGTGTGTAGTTTAATGTTGTTTCTAATGGCATATTACTTTCTCAGCCAAATTGTCTTCTTATTCACTAAGTTGATTTTGTATAAAAAAAAATAATTGTTGTCCCCAGGAAATCCAAGTCAACATATTTCTACATTCTTAAACGGAGCTTATTCTTTTGTATACATTTTCTTTATTTATTTGTTCAGGACTGAAAAAATAAATGACTCATACTTTTCTATAGTAGTATGGAAAATAGCAAATTAATATACGGAATAAAGCGGAATTCTAGGCAACAGCTAAATACACATAGGGGAACTGCTTTACCTGCCAAAGGATTTTTATTTCTGTAATTATGAATATTGTGATATTTACCCAACCCTACCAAACAGAATGAACAGCATGGTGGCCTGATGTTTTTCTGCTGTAGGTAGGATACGCAGCCATGTCACCACCCTGCCCCTATCTTGTGACTGGGCAGTGAAAGAATAGCAACAGACTGATGTAGTAATCATCCCACTTGTTCCACCTACTGTATCATCAAGTTCTTTGTGAGCACAAGTGCATTCAGGACTTCACCGCAAGCGCTGCCCCTGCGTTCTTCCATCTTACCACTTGCCGACCGTATAATTTAAATATATGGCAGCAAGACTGCACTGCTGCACTGGATCATCTACCTGGTATGTAATCCGATACTTTGGGGTTCGGGGGGACCCATTGCGCGTCTCCGGTGGCCCACTCCCGCTGTGATTATACACAGTGGGCACTGATCTGTGAATACCGTGGACTCGATGTCCACCGGAACCTGCTGATCCTCCAGCACAGAGGCAGAACAATGATCTGCCTATGTAAACAAGGCAGATTGCCATTCTGTCAGTAGAGAAGGCATTGATTCTGTGTTCCTGAAACGCAGGGACATGGATCCATGCCTTTCCCTAGTAAAATCACCTCTCACACTGCAAAAAAACACTGGCTGGACACACAGTTAACCCTTTGATCACCCCTGATGTTAACCCCTTCCCAGTCAGTGTCATTAGTAAAGTGACATTGCATATTTTTAGCAATGATCACTGTATTGGTGTCACTGGTCCCCAAAAACTGTCAGTGTCTGACTGTCCACTGCAATATCTTGGTTCCTCTATAAGTTGCTGATTGCCACCAATACTAGCAAAACAATTAATACATATTTCCCATAGTTTGTAGATGCTATAACTTTTCTGCAAACCAATCGTTAAATGCTTATTGGGATTTTTACCAAAAATACACTGATTGTATATGTTTTATAGCAGAACATATTTTTTTTTTTTTTTTTTTCAAGTGTTATCCTTATTTGTTTATAGCGCAAAACCAAAAAAAAATGCAGAGATGATCAAATACAGTACCACCAAAAGAAAGCTCTCTTTGGGCGAAAAAAAAGGGGATACAATTAATTTGGATATAGCGTCCTGTGACCACCCAATTGTCAGTTAACCACTTAACCCTCGGACCATATTGCTGGTCAAAGACCAGAGCACTTTTTGCGATTCGGCACTGCGTCACTTTAACTGACAATTGCCCGGTCGTGCAACGTGGCTCCCAAACAAAATTGGCATCCTTTTTTCCCCACAAATAGAGCTTTCTTCTGGTGGTATTTGATCACCTCTGCGGTTTTTAGTTTTTGCGCTATAAACAAAAATAGAGCGACAATTTTGAAAAAAATGAATAATTTTTACTTTTTGCTATAATAAAAATCCCCCAAAAATATATAAAAAAAAATGTTTTTCCATCAGTTTAGGCCGATACGTATTCTTCTACATATTTTTCGTAAAAAAAAATCGCAATAAGCGTTTATTGATTGGTTTGCGCAAAAGTTATAGCGTTTACAAAATAGGGGGTATTTTTATGGCATTTTTATTAATATTTTTTTATTATTAGTAATGGTGGCGATCAGCGATTTTTTTTCAGTACTGCAACATTATGGCGGACACTTCTGACACATTTTTGGGACCATTGGCATTTTTATAGCGATCAGTGCTATAAAAATGCATTGGATTACTATAAAAATGCCACTGGCAGTGAAGGGGTTAACACTAGGGGGCGGGGAAGGGGTTAAGTATGTTCCCTGGGTGTGTTCTAACTGTAGGGGGGGTGGACTGACATGGGGAAATGACTGATCTTCTGTATATACATTGTATGAACAGAAGATCAGCATTTCTCTCCGTGACAGGACTGGGAGCTGTGTGTTTACACACACAGCTCCCGGTCCTCGCTCTGTAACGTGTGATCGCGTGTGCCCAGCGGCGATCGCGCCAGCCGGGCACAGGCACGGGAGTCGGGGCGAGCGGGGGGTGCGCGCGCGCCCCGAGTGGCCTGTGCGAGAGTGGACATAAAGCTACGGGCTATCGCGCAGGGGAGCCGACCTGCCGCCGTATAACTGCGGCGGCTGGTCGGCAAGCATATGTAAAATTTTACATATAAGTAATTTTTCTCCTTTACTGATGTGTGCTGATGAGGCTGCACTGGTGGGAACTGATAGGCTGCATTGATGGGCACTGATAGGCTACACTGATTGTCATTGATGAGGCAGCACTGGTGTGCACTCCTGAGGCAGCACTGATGGGCACTGATGAGGCACTGATAGGTTGCACCAATGGGCACTGATGGGCACTGATAGACACTGATAGGTGGCACAGATAGACACTGATGAGGAGGCACTGATAGGCGACATTGATGGGTGCTGATAGGTGGCACTGATGGGCACTGATATGCAGCACTAAAGGGCAATGTTGGGGCTGCACTGTTAATCAGAGAACTGAAAGGAATGTTGATAACTGGCAAGTTTGTTACATGTGATCAGCTGTGATTGGACATAGCTGATCACATGGTAAAGGGGGTGCGTGGGGGGTGTGGATTTGGGAGGGCATCCATGGACACCCTCCCAGAATGAGAGTGACACAATGTAGCCATCTTTTGGCTATATATCTGGTCTGAAGTGGTTAAATAAACTTTTTACTTGAAGGAGTGTGGCAAGGACAGGTATTTATACTAGATGCATTAAAAAAAGCCAGCAGGTGGAACATTTTCTTTATTTCACATATTAAAAAGACTTAGCTTTAAAAAATAATGACTAAAAAAAAAATAAAAAATAAAAATACCATTGATCTACAACCATTTTAGTACCCCTTTCAATTATTGATAACATTAAGAAATATTGCTAATTGTAAAGCAGCTTTTTTTTTATTATTTCAAAAGTGATGAAATATATTCATATCTGTATTCAATGTATTGCTGGTGAAAAGAAAAAAATAAGTTCTTGGTTATCTAGATTGTTTGAGAGTTATACTGTACACTATAGTTTTGTTCTTTGATGTTCAGCAAAGGATTTATTTAATTTGATGAAGATACAACATTTTTTTTAAAAAAGAAGTAGCAGCATCTCTTAGTATAAATGTACGCCATGAGATAAAAGAATAAGTACATCAATATTTTGTTTTGGATTTCTGAAGAAGCAAAGTAAAAGGGTTGAAGAGAAGAACATTAACTTACTGAAAGTGATAAAATACACTCATTAGGAAGTAGCTATTATCCAGCCACACATTTTGTTTATTGATCTGCAGATATACGTGCTGTGTCATAAATTTGCTATAAACCAAAAAAAAAAGGGCAAAGCCGAAAAGAACATAATGACAGATGTATTGGACTTGTTTCAGGTTAGTAATGATGATATCCTCTTTATTGTATTTTCCTGTACTTATTCCAAGATGATTGCAATTGCTTACATCATTGCTTACTGATGACTGCTTTCTTACTCTGGAATTTAAGTCTATATATTTATTTGTAACCACTTCAGCCCTGAAAGATTTGGCTGCTCAATGACCAGGCATTTTTTGTAATACTGCACTGTGTCGCTTTAACTGACAATTGCATGGTTGCGCGACGTTGTACCGAAACAAAATTGACGTCCTTTTTTCCCCACAAATAGAGATTTATTTGGTGGTATTTGATCACCACTTTGGCTTTTTATTTTTGCGCTAGAAACAAAAAAAGAGTGACAGTTTTGAAAAAAACACAATATTCTGTACTTTTTGCTATAATAAATATCCCCAATTTTTTTCTCAGTTTAGGCCGATATGTATTCTTCTACAGATTTTTGGTAAAAAAAATCACAAACATTATAGTGTCTACAAAATAGGGGAAAGATTTATGGCATTTTTATTATTATTATTTTTTACTAGTAGTGGCAGCGATCTGCAATTTTTAACGGGACTGCGACATTATGGCGGACAGATCAGACACTTTTGATACCATTGACAATTATACAGCGATCTGTGCTATAAAAATGCAATGATTACTGTGTAAATGTCACTGGCAGGGAAGGGGTTAACACATTAACAGTGCAGCGGGTGCGTCTGCTATCCCGCTTAAAAGAACTGACGTACAGCTACGATCACTCATGGGAATGTGCCGACCTACCGCAATATAATGACAGTGGCTGGTTGACAAGTGGTTAACTTGATTATTTTCTAAAATTAAAACAAATTAAAACAAATTTTGTTCACTTTTCATTGAGTGTGATTTGGTAAGATTACCTTTACTTACGTTTAGTTTTATTCGTCAATAATGCTACAATAAAAAGTATAGTATATAGCAAACATTTATTTATACACTTAAATAAAATGTCAAACCTTCCACTGATCTGCTGTTTCCTATTCTGAACTGAAATACAAACTGAATTACAGTTTGAAGTTGTTGTGGTATAATGACTTTTATACCTGTACATGTTTGCTATGTAAAGGGTCTATGTGATCTGGCCAGTGATTTTTGATGTATGTTATTTACATTGCTACAAGGTGTTCTGGTATTACCTTATTTATAAATGAGATATGTGCACTATTTGGGAAGTGAATATGGAATGGTTACAATTACATCTGGCTGCTATGGTATTTTACCTGGTTTGACATTTACCTATAGTGAAGCTTGAGGATCCCATGAGGAATACCGGAGAGTCCAATATGCACCATCAAGTTGAGAATGTTGGGCACAGAGCAGAGTGTGCACTGAATGCTGTGTGTGACTGGATATTGCTGGGTCTCGTGAACTGCTGCTGTGGGAATTTACTATCTGCTGCTAAAGAGACTGAGCCCTTTAGGAACTGACCATGTAGCCATCAAGTAGCTTTATTGCTGCCTGTAGGCTTGATATGTGCACCAACTATACAAGTGAGCCCCAATGATAGCTGGCTGAAAAGTTAGGACTAAAGATCTCATTGTTACAGCTGCTGCCTAGAGCCCTTTACCTATTGCTTATGTTAATAGGTACCTCTCAGGGGCTATTGCACCATATCCTAGCCATTATTCTAGAGTGCACACTAGACTAGGTACAGTGCCTTGAAAATTGATTCATATCCCTTGAAATGTTTCACATTTTGTTATGTTACAACCAAAAACCTAAATTTATTTTATTGGGATTTTATGTAATAGACCAACACAAAGTGGCACATCATTTTGAAGTAGAAGGAAAATAAATGGTTTTCACATTTTTAAATAAATATCTGAAAAGTGTGGCATGCATTTGTATTCAGTCCCCTAACTAAAATCTAGTGGAACCAATTGCATTCAGAAGTCATCTAATTAGTAAATAGAGTCCACCTGTGTGTAATTTAACCTCAGTATAAATATAGCTGTTAGCGAACCTTAGTGAACAAATGGCGACTTGAAGACCAAAGGACACACCAGACAGGTCAGGGATAGCTTTGTGGAGATGTTTAAAGCAGGGTTAGGCTATAAAAAATATCCCAAGCTTTGAACATCTCACAGAGCACTGTTCAATCTATTATTCGAAAATAGAAAGTATGGCACAACTGCAGATCTACCAAGACATGTCTGTCCACCTAAACTAACAGGTCGGGCAAGGAGAGCATTAATCAGAGAAGCAGCCAGGAGTCCCATGGTAACCCTGGAGGAGCTGCAGAGATCCACAGCTCAGGTGGGAGAATGTGCCATGTGGAGGACACATCAAACATGTGGAAGAAGGTGCTCTGGTCAGATGAGACCAAAATTTAGTTTTTTGGACTAAATGCAAAACGCTATGTGTGACGGAAAACTAAAACTGCACATCACCCTGAACACACCATACCCACCATGAAACACAGTGGTTGCAGCATCATTTATCAGGGACAGGGAAGTTGGTCAGAGTTGATGGGAAGCAAATACAGGGCAACCTTAGGAGAAAACCTGTAATGCCTTGTACATACAACCGGTTTTCACGACAAGAAAACTGCATTTTTTATATTGGTCATGAAAAACGGTCGTGTGTATGCTCCCTAGCAGTTTTCTCGGCAAAAAAACTGCAAGCAAAAAAATTGAAACCAGCTCTCTTTTTTCTCGTCGTGTTTCCAGTCAGTTTTTTTATCGTCGCGAAAAACGGTTGTGTGTATGTTTTTCCGAGGGGAAAAAAACGAGCATGCTCAGAATCAAGTATGCAGCCCAAAAGCAGCCCAACGGATGGCACCAATAGAATGGAACTTCCCTTTTATAGTCCCGTCGTACACGTTGTATGTCACCGCGATTTGGTCGGACGTTTTTTTTGCATGAACGTGTGTATGCAAGTCAGGCTGGAGAGGAATCACGTCGGGAAAAACAATGTTTTTTTTCCTGCCGAGAAAAATGGTTGTGTGTACGAGGCATTAGAGTCTGTAAAAGACATGAGACTGGGGCGGAGGTTCACCTTCCAGCAGGACAACGACCCTAAACATATACAGTATCTTACAAAAGTGAGTACACCCCTCACATATTTGTAAATATTTTATTATATCTTTTCATGTGACAACACTAGAGAAATTACACTTTGCTACAATGTAAAGTAGTGAGTGTACAGCTTGTATAACAGTGTAAATGTGTTGTCCCCTCAAAATAACTCGACACACAGCCAGTAATGTCTAAACTTCTGGCAACAAAGTTCACCAGAGCTTCACAGGTTGCCACTGGAATCCTCTTCCACTCCTCCATGATGATATCACCGAGCTGGTTGATGTTAGAGGTCTTGCGCTCCTCCACCTTCTGTTTGAGGATGTCCCACAGATGCTCAATAGGGTTTAGGCCTGGAGACATGCTTGGCCAGTCAATCACCTTTACCCTCAGCTTCTTTAGCTAGGCAATGTTCTTTTTGGAGGTGTGCTTGGGGTCATTATCATGATGTTATCAAGTTAAAATACTGCCCTGTGGCTCAGTCTCTGAAGGAAGGGGATCATGCTCTGCTTCAATATGTCACAGTACATGTTGGCATTCATGGTTCCCTCAATGAACTCCCTTTTGTGAGATACTGTAGACAGAGCTACAATAGAATGATTTAGATCAAAGCATATTCATGTGTTAGAATGGCCCAATCAAAGTCCAGACCTAAATCCAATTGAGAATCTGTGGCAAGACTTAAAAATGTCTGTTCTCAGATGCTCACCATCCAATCTGACAGAGCTTGAGCTATTTTGCAAAGAAGAATGGGCAAACATGTCACTCTCTAGATGTGCAAAGCTGGTAGAGACATACCCAAAAAGACTTGTAGCTGTAATTGCAGCGAAAGGTGGTTCTACAAAGTATTGTTTCAGGGGGGCTGAATACAAATCCACGCTAAACTTTTCAAATATTTATTTGAAAAAAAGATTGAAAAACATTTAAAATTTTTCCTTTCACTTCACAATTTAGTGCCACCTTGTGTTGGTCTATCACATAAAATCCCAATAAAATACATATACGTTTTTTTGGTTTTAACATGATAAAATGTGTAAAGGGGCATGAATATTTTTTCAAGGCACTGTATATTATTTTACAAATTGCAGTTAATCCTTATATGCACTATTCATTGCTGACTTTGCTGATTTATGCATTGATTCCAACACATAAAGATGGCTGTCGCTACCAGCATAAGGACACGGAGGCAATGGTGTCAGTGTGTCAGAGGGGCTGAGGTTGTTCGTGGCTCCTGAAGGGGTAGCAATACATATGGTTACAACAGTGATTCTTATTCTGCCTACAAGTACCTGTCTTAGTTTTCAATTTCCATTTGATAATTCTATTAATCTGTCCCTGTATAGGCTCTCGGATCTGAGGTTTAGGTTTCGCACTGTGTCTCAAGTTCTGAGAATAGGACTTAACCCCTCAATGTGCTAAGCCACCTTTTACTGCCATCTGTTAGTTGTACAATAGCAGCAAGAATTATCTTCTAGTGGAGCAGGGACTAATTATGTCTTAAACAGAGTTTAAGGCCAATGTAGAGACTGGTGTCAGGATTTAAGGAGTTCCCAGAAATACAAAGATTGTTTTTGAAGATAAACCCTGGTCATATCGTGTTTGCAGTTCAGCATTTTATTTTTATCCTATAAATAGTTTAGAACAGATCACATTAAATCAGACTTGTCTTTAACTGTGAATGGTGAGTACAAAAAAGGGACAAAGATCCCAGATTGACATAATAAAAAATGAAAATGCTTTTATTATGGAAAAAATAAAGTAAAAAAAGAATAAGGAAAAAGAATACACGTGTGGCACTGGAAAACTAACAGTAACAAGGAATTAATAAGAAAAAAAAATCAACCAAAGTCACCTTCCCAATGCAGCATCTCTTAATAGGTCTTTGGGGATATATCCTAAAACTGTAACATTTATCAAACTGTAAAGTACAAGAAGATTCTCAAGTAAGGGAAATCAGTATTGACTAGATGACAACATTGCAGGTGAGACAGCTCTGGTTGCTTCAGCTACCAATGCATATTGTATTACATTTTTGTTGCTTTGTATGCTTCAATAAAATAAAAAATGATGATATAAAGTGTTTAAAAAGCATACACTAAACAGAATGCATTGAAAAAACATTACAGTTATCATGTAAAACCTGTCTTATAACTTTGTAAGTGTACATTGACCAGCTCATTATTTCCTATGTGTATTTTTGTGTTTCATTTTATATAGAAAATGCCATGCATAATGCATTTGGAGAAACTTTAAGGCCCCGTACACACAAGGAGACATGTCCGATGAAAACGGTTAGAAGATACCGACATTCTCAAACACGGAAGTGCAATGCTTCCACGCATGCGTCGAATCAATTCGACGCATGCGCGGGATTTCGGGACGCTGGTTACAGGTCATAACCAGTGGACATGTCCGATTAGGTGTACTAACCATCGGACATGTCCGACAGACATGTTTCCAGCGGACAAGTTTATTAGCTTGCTAAGAAACTTTTGTCCGCTGGAAACCTGTCCGCTAGGCCGTACACATGGTCGGACATGTCCACGGAAACTGGTCCGCGGACCAGTTTCAGCGGACATGTTCGACCATGTATACGGGGCCTAAGAGTGACAGCTCTGCTCTTGGACACATATAAGAAAAGTGTGGTACCCAACTGGTGGCCCTGCATTAAAAGATATTTCTATGTGAGCTTCTTATCTCCCCTGTGACTCTCTGGCATCTACAAAAGATGGGAGAAGAAAAGGATGAGACTGCAGACTAGCATTGCTTTTTTGTTGCTACCTATTCCCTAGATGTTATTAGTGCTCATACAAGTGCTTTCAATAAGGTATAGTTCAATAAGGAAAGTTCACCAATCCATAGACATAAGTCAGAATCCAAACAGAATCTCATTTAACGTCACAATGTTGAATTGTGATTGGTTGCTAGAGGTTACTACATTATGTTTTTTCTTAGTACTGTCTTGTTCAACTTGGGTTGGCAGGAAAAGCTCTAAAATATAATAAGCACCGTTACTCTGCTCAGGAAATGCAACAGTTTTTTTACAAGCAGTTAAAAATCACCAATAAAAAATATTTATCTTTTTTTCTACACCTGTATTGGTTATTCTTAATTTCACAGAGCAGGCACAAGAGGCATTTACTTTATCCACCTAGCTTGCATCTTCTCCACATAACGTACCTAGGGATAAGGTTTTAGTTTGTGGTAACACAGGGTTCAATGTTCATGTGTTGCAGATCGGACAAACTAAAAGGCCTGCTTGAACCAAACTTCCAGCTGTGCAGCAAGGCATTCATTTAGAGGTGGTATTACTACAGCTACTAAATATGACAGCTTCCTGCTAGGGGCCCCTCGTTGGTTGCTAGGATGCTAGTGTCCTAGCAACCAAGGATGTATCCCTGGTCCTATTCAGTTGCCAACCAGGAGATTTGTTGGCCGGATTGTAAATAAAAGGGCTGGAATTGCTGGCTGACTATGACCAAGCATGGCCACTTCTTTCACACCCCTTTTTTCTTCCCCTCTCTCCCTCTTCTCCCCTACACTCCTTTTTGCCTTCTTCTCTCTTTCTTTCTGTTTAGCTCTTTTTACCACCCCCTTCCCTAAAGAGTCCCGGCAGGCACCCAATTGGCTTCACCATCCATATATATCTTATAATTGGTTAAAGGGTTAGTTCACCTTTACATACCTTTCCCTAAAACGTCTTACATTAAAAGGATGTACTTTATTTTGAACATTATGCCTCGTACACACGGTCATTATTTCTGACAAGAAAAGTTAGATGTCAGCTTTTGGTTGGAAATTCCGACAGTGTGTAGGCTCCATCAGACTTTTTCTGTCAGAATTTTTGACAGCAAAAATTTGAGAGCTGGTTCTCAAATTTTCAGACGAGAAAAGTTCTTGTCGCAAATTCCGATCGTCTGTATTCCGACACGCAAAAAAACATGCATGCTCGGAATCAATTGAATTTAATTTTTCTCGGCTTATTGTAGTGTTGTACGTCACCGCGTTCTTGACGGTCGGAATTTTTTGTGACCGTGTATATGCAACACAAGTTTGAGACAAAATTCCGTCGGAAAAAAATCCACGTTTTTTTTGTCGGAATTTCCGATCGTGTGTACGCGGCATTACTGCTTCATTTTTCAGATGCTGATGTTATTGTTCTTCCTCTCTCCATCCTGCAGATGGCAACGTGCATGCAGCCTTGGATGCTTGGTTCTGGAAACTAATAATCAAGAACATCTGGTTACACCATTGAGGATTTGGTGACAATTTTGTAGCCTGGATCAAGTCAATTTACACAAATCTGCAAATATTAAGTCCCCAGTATTGCCCACTGACTGTTGTGCTAGATAAGTTCTACCTCTGTCCCAAATTATGTTTGTATTTACCTTAGAGCAGTTGGCTGATCACATTAGGCAGAATAGAAACATCAAAGGGGTAGAAATCGCAGGCTCAGGTCACAAACTTTCTTTGTTTGCTGATGATGTCCGACTTACCATGACCTCCCCTCATACATATATCCTTGGAAAATATTTAGGTAATATATAATATGACCAAACCAAACCCCAACTGTGGAAAGCATTGCTTAATAAGCCTATCCCAGAACTCTGGCTGGAAAAAAAACTCCTGAGCTAGAACTTTAAGATCCACAATAAACTCTGAGGAGGTATAAAATTGGATCAACAACATAATGGTTTATGAAAAATAAGCCTTTACCCCAGGGGTGTCCAAACTTGTTTCAAAGAGGGCCAGATTTGATGAAGTTAACATGCGTGAGGGCCATCCATTTAGCCCGTGCATTTACGGCACTCGTCCCGCCTCCTCCCTGTCCCCTCCAAGGCAGCCAATATACATATTTTGCGCTGGGAGATCGTCGGGGGCCACAAAAGATATATATGTCCAAATAACCAGGCGCGCTGTTCAAAGCTGGAACGCGGGCCGCGATTGGCCTGTGGGCCAGACTTTGGACATGCCTTCTCTACCCTAAATGACACACACGATTACTAAAAGTTTGACAACCCTGAATAACTTTTTAGTGACCTACTGATTGCCAAACTGATTGCCAAACCTCATTTTTACCTAACCACAGGGTACTGCTTCCTGTCTTTCACCCCCTTTTTTTCTTCTCTCTGTCTATCTCCCTTTTTACTACCCCGTTCCTAACACACCTATTATATCTTCTACCTCCACCTCTATGTTACTTCAACTTCCCAAAATTCCACCCTCACCCAAATCATCCCATTATAATAATACACTCTGCATAACCCAGAGATTATTTCCTGCATACCTCCATGTCGAACCCTAGAACCCCTTTTGGTCTACCCAGCTCCTTCTCAACCCTACCCCTTCCAAGGTGACCTTTTACACTATTGTAATATGTACTGTATACATATGCTTACTGTTTTTATTTTTATTTTTGCATTAAAGCGGAGTTCCGGCCACAATTTTAAATATAAAAACTTTTTAAATATGAAAACCCCTGTAATAAACAAGCTTAATGTATTCTACTACAGTTAGTCTGTAAACTAAGGTCCGTTTTGTTAGGTTGTTACAGCATTTAGACACTTTATAAAACAGAAATTGACTGGGGCCATCTTAAGTGTGGGCATCATGAAGCCAGACTGTATGACTTCCTGGATTTCAGCCTCGCACATGCTCAGTGCTGTACAAGCAGTGTAATGTTTTCAGATCAGCCTTTTATCTATGCAAACCTCTCATCCCCTCCTCCCCTCCTCCCCTCCTCCTTCCAGGAACCAGTAAATATACAAAATCATTTGTTCCTGTGTAGTGTTGAGCAGAATATGCCATATTCGATTTCGCGATATATCTCGAATATATATTCGAATATTCGAGATATATTCGCTAAATTCGAATATTCGTGATATTTTATCGAAATTAAATTATTGCGATTTTTCGCTATTGCGAATGCGAAAATAATTGCGATTTTTTGATAACTGCGGTAGGAGCGCTCTGATTGGCTCAGAATATTCGTGATATTTTATCGAAATATCGCAACATGCGAATGCGATATTTATTGCGCAATTTCGAGAAATGCTGGAGGAGCGCTCTGATTGGCTCAGAATATTCGTGATATTTTATCGAAATATCGCAACATGCGAATGCGATATTTATTGCGCAATTTCGACAAATGCTGTAGGAGCACTCTGATTGGCTCAGAATATTCGTGATATTTTACAATACAAAATAATTGCGAATATTCGGCAAATGCGGAAGGAGCACTCTGATTGGCTCAGAATATTCTTGATATTTTACAATACAAAATAATTGCGAATATTCGGCAAATGCGGAAGGAGCACTCTGATTGGCTCAGAATATTCTTGATATTTTACAATACAAAATAATTGCGAATATTCGGCAAATGCGGAAGGAGCACTCTGATTGGCTCAGAATATTCGTGATATTTTACAATAGAAAATAAAAAGTGTTTTGCATTGGTGGTGATTCTTTACTCTATCCATCTGTCACAGCCATTTGTCAATCAAACACCTTGAAGATTGAACACGTTCATGCTGCATGCTTTGGACTTTTTTTCACTTCACATATCAAAGACATTTTTATGAAAGATTATTTTTCTATTATTGGGACTATATTTCTTTATATATTTGTTTCACTGTGTATTTCACAAGTTATTTGCGCTTGCTTATTTTATAATTTGCCCACATGTCTTGTCACTAGACATATTTTTTATTCTTGTAGAGCGACTCCATTTTCTGTCTTGTATTAATTTATGTTGTATAACATTTTTGAGTTGCTGCTGTATTCTCCCCTTTTTTAAGGTATGCGCAATTTTTTCCTTCTTACAAAAAATAATAATATCAAACATACAAATATTCATAACATACACATACACAAAGCCCCCCCCCCTTTTGCATCAGAGACAATCAGAGTTCTCCTACCACAGTTATCGAAAATTCGCAATCATTTTCGCATTCGCAATAGCGAAAAATCGCAATTTTTTTTTTTTCAATTTGGCAACATAAAAGGATCGCCTCAGCTTAGCTACTCGGCCCAGGGTCTCTAATCATACCAGCAATGCTTTTAGACGTCGATAGGATGTGATCTGTTTTAAAAATCAAATTGAAAAAATGCGAATATTCGGAATTGCGAATATTCACCGCGAAATTCGAAATATAGCGCGATTTCTCGAATATGCTATATTCGAGTCGAATATTCGCAATGCGAATATTCGTGAGCAACACTATTCCTGTGCAGATATATCTACATAACAAGATGATATATATATATATATATCTTGTTATATATGTGGTGTGTATACATATACCAGACATGTGCACTGTCAATAAATTCATTTTGTTTAGTTCCGTTTCGCAATAGCCGTTATTTTGTATTTTGTGCCCGAAACTCAATTAGGATTCATACGAAATACGAATTTTCGTTAGATTCCTTCACTTTTCATAATAATTACCAACATTCGTTATGTACCCCGGCTATGCTCATTATGAGGGGTTCCCACCATCCCTGTGCTCTGCTGAATTCTTGCGGCTGTACACCTGCTATGCTCATTATGAGGGGTTCTCACCATCCCTGTGAGAACCCCTCATAATGAGCACAGCACAGGGATGGTGAGAACCCCTCATGAAGGGTTCCCACCATCCCTGTTCTGTGCTGAATTCCTGGATTTGTACTTCTGCTGTGCTCATTATGAGGGGTTCCCACCATCCCTGTGCTGTGCTGAGTTCCTCCTGCTTCCTCCTTCACCAGCACATTGCCACCATAACATAGCGCACCGCATCGGTCCAGCACACCGCATCAATCCCAGCACAGTGCATCGGCCCCAGCACAGTGCATCGGCCCCAGCACATCGCATTGCACCCTGCCAAATTGCATCACATCGCACCAGCACATTGCAATGCCCCCCCAGCACATCGCATTGCCCCGCCAAATTGCATCACATCGCACCAGCACATTGCATCGCCCCACCACTAAATCGCATTGCCCCAGCACATTGCATCACCCCGCCACCAAATCGCATCGCCCCAGCACATTGCATCACCCCGCCACCAAATCGCATCGCCACAGCAAATCACTTTGCCCCCTGCCAAATTGCATTGCATCACACCAGCAGATTGCATCGCCCCCACCGAATCGCATCGTCACTGCACATTGCATTGCCCCCCGCCAAATCGCATGACATCACACCAGCACATAGCATCGCCCCCCACCAAATCGCATGACATCACACCAGCACATAGCATCGCCCCCCACCAAATCGCATGACATCACACCAGCACATAGCATCACCCCCCACCAAATCGCATGACATCACACCAGCACATAGCATCGCCCCCACCAAATCGCATGACATCACACCAGCACATAGCATCGCCCCCCACCAAATCGCATGACATCACACCAGCACATAGCATCGCCCCCCACCAAATCGCATGACATCACACCAGCACATAGCATCGCCCCCCACCAAATCGCATGACATCACACCAGCACATAGCATCGCCCCCCACCAAATCGCATGACATCACACCAGCACATAGCATCGCCCCCCACCAAATCGCATGACATCACACCAGCACATAGCATCGCCCCCCACCAAATCGCATGACATCACACCAGCACATAGCATCGCCCCACCACCAAATCGCATGGCCCCAGCACATTGCATCACCCCCCCCCCGCCAAATCGCATCACCCAAGAACATTGTATCGCCCCCCTGCCAAATCGCATTACCCCAGAACATTGCATCGACCCCCCGCCACAGCACATTGTATCGCCCCTCGCCAAGTTGCATCGCCCCAGCACATTGCATCGCCCCAACACATTGCATTGCCCCCGCCAAATCGCATAGCCCCTAGCACATGGATGCGTTTTACAGGCACAGTGAGACAGCGTTGGGCAGCGTTTGGCACAGTGGATACGTTTGACGGGCACAATGAGGCAGTGCAGTGTTTGCTGGCACAGTAAGGCAGCAGTTTTTTTTTACTCAATAAACTTTCATTGTAGTGAGGCAGCAGTTTGATGGCAAAGTGGCTGCGTTTGCTGGGTGCACTGCAGTGGCAGCGTATATAGCGGTGCTTGCTATCTCCCACCAACACTCCTCCTCCCCCCCTGCCGATTACATAATTAGTGCGGTGGGCGGGGCTGTTAACCATCTCTCCGCCTCCGCCCGCCCGCCCGCTCGAGATTACCATGTCCCCGCCTCCGCCCGCCCGTCCGCTCCCTTGAGATATACATGTCTCCGCCTCCGCCCGCCCCTCCGCTCCCTCGAGATTAACATGTCTCCGTCTCCGCCCGCCCCTCCGCTCCCTCGAGATTAACATGTCTCCGCCTCCGCCCGCCCCTCCGCTCGCTCGATATTACCATGTCTCCTCCGCCCGCCCGCTTGCGAATCTCGCGATACTTCAGGCCAGCAACCTTGTCTCCTGGGATTGATGATAAACATCTCCCAGGAGGCATAGCAGCGCTGGAAAACGCGGCGAGGCAGCTGCCGCCGCGGCGGGAGATATAAAGATTCGGGATAACACTGTGAGTTTTTTTTTTTTTTTTTAAAACATGCCAAATATATTTAAGGGGCCAGTATCAAATAGGATTCTATAAAGTTGAAAAAGAGGGTGGAACTCCACTTTAATGGTTGACATAATATATCTTTCATTCCCTAAAAAATCAGCAACATTTGTGTAATAGAAAAAGTAATATATAATAATAAACCTTGCCACCACCACCACTATCATCATTATAAATAATGATCTGATCTCCATGACAAATTTTTTATCATTTTGTTTAAATCTAAAAACATTCCATTTAATTTTGGAATAAAACTAGAAGCAAATTAGGATTGGCTTTCTGTTTAATTGCACCATTAATGATGTTAAATTGGTTTATTGATATTTGTTTCTCTAATAACTTAAAAAGTCAAGTGGATTGCTTTCTTCAATAAACTGTCTGGAGAGATCATTGTTCTTCTAAGCTTCTCGAAATAGAATGCTGAGTGTGCAGTAAATTGATAGTGCTATAAAATCTTAACATTTTCTATTGAACGGTCAGTGTTTTTATAGGGAATTAGAGAACATCATTGTTGTTTTTTTTTATGGTAGTGACGCTTCATTGCCGACTCTCTGTGCACTAACATTTAATACATTTATACAAATGTTACCTTAGTATATTGTCATCAACATCTAATGCTACAGAATCTCTAATATAAAAAATAGGAAATCCAAGTTTATCTATATTTGAATATAGAATTTGGGAATACATTCATCCTTCTGTATACTATACAGTATGTAATAATTATAATAGCAATAATAATAAAGCTTCCTCTCACATATTGATATACATGGATGTACTGTAATCATTGCAAAAATACTATATTAAATAAAATATATATGTAAATCAATACAAAGGGGGTCCCCAGCACATCACCTTTTATGTGATTACTCTGTTGCTGTACCTGTATAGAAGAAAGGGCTGCCTTCAGATAAGCGTTTGTGCAATGCTTAGATATGCCCTATAAATAGCTTTGAGTTAAGGAGTTAGCGAATGCACTCTACAGAGGCGCCTTGACATGGCTGTGTGGTTCCAACATTTATTTGCAATTCTATGAAAAACCTCGAACATATGCTGGGGTCTCCCATTGTATTCCTTTTTACTTTGCCCTGCCTATGTGCACTTTTTCTCCTTTTTGTTATTTTCAAAATGACTTAAAGGGTCCTGATATCTATTACTAATTGATGAGCGGAACCACAGTGAGATACATTTTAAGTTCCCTCTGATCTAGCAACTGGAAATTTAAATGGGGAGATTATATGAGAATGAGAGAGCGTAAGGAAAGGGACCCATGGACTGTCATTCCCATTCAAACCTTGTGAGAAGGTGTCTGAATAATTGAGGGGTGATGAAAGTCTGAGGAATCATAGGGACATCAGCAAGGAGAAGGCAAGGTCTGTTAGCATTTGACTGGCAGACAGCCAGGTCAAGTTTCAAAGGTAATTGCGTGCAAGGTGTTTATCCTGACAGGACAATATGTCAAATGAGTTGTCTTGTTGTCCTGAAGTAAAATGAGAGTGGTCCAGTGTGGGTATTAAAGAAGAAATGGAAGGAGAGACCTCATACCTGGTGAAGGTACTCCTGCAGTATCTCCATGTAGATGCAATAGTTGGGTGGGATCATAAATCTATTGTGCAATAGTTGGGCACAATAGGAGAGCATGAAGTTGGGGTTGAGAGAGAGACTGCTCTCCTATCCCTCCATAGGCTATTGGTCTGTGTAAGATAAATGCTTGATCCTGGTTGGTTTGAACTCCAAAATTAAGTTACCGAGTATGTATTCCAGTGTTTTGAAGAAATTCATGGGGACATGGGTCGAAATTGCTTGAAGGATGTAGAGAATCCTACAGAGGATGTTTTGTTTTTGGATTTTGTCCAAAAACAAAACATCCAGGAGAAGCTGTGGTTGAACCAGGCTGCAAACTCAGAGCAGAGTAAGGGAGAGAGGTTAAAGGTTTTGTAAAGGATTTTTTTTATCTTAATAGCTTCCTTTACCTTAATGCAGTGCTGTTTTCATGACCTCATTGTTCGTTTTTGCTCTCAAGTTGCTGTAATTCTTCTCCACACTTCCTGGTTGTCTGTTTCCTGATAACCACAGTGCTGGGAGCTTTCTCTCTGTGGTCACTAACTTCAAGGAGGTGTAATTACTGTGTGTCTAGTTTCTAGTTTCTTTTTCCAAACCATCACTGCTCTATGGCTCTGTATGCTCTGTAAGGCAGAGAGGCAGGAAACAACATGCAAAAACGAAACTAGAAACTACAGGTACATTATATGATTGCTTTTTATCTATTTTTAATCGTTTTTAAAAGGAATCAGTTAACTATTATGTCTCTATACCCTGTAAACAGTCATTTCAGCAAAAAAAATGTTTTATTTACAACCCCTTTAAGTGAGTATACTTTGGAGAGGCCTCTGGGTAGTGAAATTCCTAGGTATTTAATGTGGGAAGGGGACCATTTAAACTGAAAGTTCTCTTGAAGGTTACATAGCATGTGTGCTGGGATGATGATGTTAAGAGCTTCTGGCTTTTGATAATTAATATGAATGTTTAACAGTTTATCATAACGGTCAAATTCTGCTATGAGATTAGTGATTAAGAAAAAAGAGCAAGTCATCTTCGGAGGCTGATACTTGATGGATATGATTTCCACATTGAATACCAGCCTGTTTGTTTCTGAGAAAGGGCTTCAAGGACAGTATAAAAGTGAGTGAGGATAGTGGGCATCCCTGTCTTGTCCCATTCTTTATGAAAGCTCCACATTCACGTGTACTTGAGCGGAAGGGGCCGAGTTTAGGGCATTAATCCAAAAATGCACGTGGGGGCCAAGGCCTATGACCTTCAGAGTAGAGTAAATAAAGGTTCAGTTGACCATACTGAAGGCTTTTTCAGCATCAATAGAGAGGATATAGGCTGCAACAGCCTTCAATAAAGCTGAGTGGACAATGTTTATGGCAGGAATAGTCCCATCTTTGGCCTCTTTAGTAGACATGAAACCCACCTAATCAAGATGGGTTTGTTTCTGTAAGGGAGGGCTAATCATAAGGTGAGGATTTTGGCAAATAACTTTAAGGCTGGGTTCACACTAATGCAAATTGGATGCAGGTTTCCCTGCATCCAATTCACATGGCAGGAGATTGTGACCGGGTCTCAATGAAGCCGGTTTACACATCTCCGTGGGGGCTGCAGAGAGGCTTGCACAGAAGTCCTGTGTGTACTTTGGCTCCATTTCAGGGCCAAATTCAGGCAAATGTTGGCCCTGAACTGTCCCTGAAATAGAAAACAGCCCTGCTGTGAGCCACATCCAGCAGCAGCGTGACCCCAGCCTTAATCTACATTTAGTAGAGAAATGGGTCTAAAATGTTGCCAAATTGTTGGGTCCTTTCCCTCTTCTGAGAGCCCCAGTGTATACACCAATAATGCTGTAAGGCAAATGGATGAAGTCTGGCAAAGTAAATTAAATGCCTCAACAAACAGGAAGAAACTTTTTGTAATATAAAAGTGTGAAGCCATCAGGGCCTGAAGCCTTGCCAGACTATGACGCTTTGATAGTCTAGACGAGTTCTAACTCAGTTATAGGAGGTTCCAGAAGTAGTAGTGGATAAGGAGTGGCAAGATTGAGAACAGTAGCATTTAATGGGGTCCTCATGAAATTGTGGTTGGGGGCCAGTAAGGTGGGAGTCAGATTATATTTATATTCTTTGACAGTATTTTCTTAGTGCCATTTCCAGCAAGTATTGTGAGGACATATGTTTTACCTCTTTGCCTTCGCAAGGTGTTGGCTGGAGACTAGCTGCAATGGTTCCCATACTCATAAAACTGATATTTGCATTTTGCAATGGTGTTTTTTACCTTGCCTAAGCAGAGAGTTTTTAGCTCAGATCTAAAGCGGTCAAGTTCCACTAACTTATCTGGAGTCTGGGATTTCTTGTGGAGAAGCTCAATCTTATTAATAACAGAAAGTAACGCAAAAATTTGTTTTTGTTTACTTCTTATGGTAGACTGTGTGCAGTGATACTTTGGAGTTACAGTTGGAGGTGAAATAATGGTGCAGGGCTGTGGGCAATTCTGTGACTACACTCGGGTCTTGTAAGACGCCTGGACCAGGCGGAGGAAGTGGGCATTCCTATAGTGAGCTTATTGTCAATTAGTGCATGGGTAGAGAAAGTAACATCCCCATACAGTAGTGTGTGGCAATAGAGAGCATGTTTGATCAGAAAGAAGTTGATTCTCATGTAAGTATTGCGTGTGGAGGAATAGTGCAAGTAGTCTTTGGTTGATGGATGCTGAATTCTCCATACATCAACAAGTTGATGAAGATTAAAGCATTTTTTAATACATTTATGAGTGGCAAAGGAGAGGTGGGAAGTGGATTTTGAGGAGTACACTGATGGGTCAAGCACATAGTTAAAGTTGCCATAGTTAAAGTTGCCACTCACCACAACAATACCCTCCGCAAGGTCAGATAATGCTGACGATTCTAGGAAGCATATTTGATTGTGGTTAGGGCCAATAAATTAGCAAAGTTTACTAACTGGTTGGTACATTTTTCTTTTATGAAAAGTCTGTGGCCCTTACCATCCTTATACTCATCGACATGGGTCTATCGGGTTGCATGGACGAGGAGAATGCCCCCCTGGATTATTTTGGGTGAAACAGAGTGATAGACAGTGGTAAAATAACGATCTTTCATCTAGCAATCTTTGAGGTGGGGAAGTTAGTCCTGTAGGTGTACTACATGAGCTTTCTTCTTAAGCAGATCTGTATGGATCGTGCAGCGTTTCTCAGGGGTACTCAGACTCTGGGTATTTTGCAAGATTATTTTTAGGATAGACATGGCAAATACTTGATCTAGTGAGACCTAGGTGTAAAGATGGTGCACCCTATCTGGTGAGGAGGGGAGAGGAAGGGGAGCAGAGGGAAACCTAGGGGGAAAGGAATAAAGTAGGGGAGGGTGGTAGAAATGTGCATAGGAAGGATAGAGATAAATAGAGGTAAGTGGGGAGTAGTGATGTCGCAAACCTAAAATTTTCCGTTCGCGAACGGGAACTTCCGCAAATGTTCGCGAACGGGCGAACCGTGCGAACGGCCATAGACTTCAATAGGCAGCGAATTTTAAAACCCACAGGGACTCTTTCTGGCCACAATAGTGATAGAAAAGTTGTTTCAAGGGGACTAACACCTGGACTGTGGCATGCCGGAGGGGGATCCATGGCAAAACTCCCATGGAAAATTAGGTAGTTGACGCAGAGTCTGGGTTTAATCCATAAAGGGCATAAATCACCTAACATTCCTAAATTGTTTGGAATAACGTGCTTTAAAACATCAGGTATGATGTTGAATCAATCAGGTAGTGTAAGGGTTACACTGTAGCTGTAGCAGCGGCCAGAAAAATTTATGTTTTACAGGCAGAAAGTGCACTAAAACATTGCGGCTTGAACCCTAGCTGGTGGCGGATAAGTCATCCTGCATGCAGAGATAAAATATAACAGCGTGTGGACCATTTTTAGCCCAAGGCAGCTCATCTCATCAGGCCTTTTTTAGTCAAATGTATCGCCCACTGTCAGTCCCTTCGGGATCCATGCCTCATTCATCTTAATAAAGGTGAGGCAATCTAGACTTTCTTCTTAAGCAGATCTGTATGGATCGTGCAGCGTTTCTCAGGGGTACTCAGACTCTGGGTATTTTGCAAGATTATTTTTAGGATAGACATGGCAAATACTTGATCTAGTGAGACCTAGGTGTAAAGATGGTGCACCCTATCTGGTGAGGAGGGGAGAGGAAGGGGAGCAGAGGGAAACCTAGGGGGAAAGGAATAAAGTAGGGGAGGGTGGTAGAAATGTGCATAGGAAGGATAGAGATAAATAGAGGTAAGTGGGGAGTAGTGATGTCGCAAACCTAAAATTTTCCGTTCGCGAACGGGAACTTCCGCAAATGTTCGCGAACGGGCGAACCGTGCGAACGGCCATAGACTTCAATAGGCAGCGAATTTTAAAACCCACAGGGACTCTTTCTGGCCACAATAGTGATAGAAAAGTTGTTTCAAGGGGACTAACACCTGGACTGTGGCATGCCGGAGGGGGATCCATGGCAAAACTCCCATGGAAAATTAGGTAGTTGACGCAGAGTCTGGGTTTAATCCATAAAGGGCATAAATCACCTAACATTCCTAAATTGTTTGGAATAACGTGCTTTAAAACATCAGGTATGATGTTGAATCAATCAGGTAGTGTAAGGGTTACACTGTAGGGTTACACATCATGTTTTACAGGCAGAAAGTGCACTAAAACATTGCGGCTTGAACCCTAGCTGGTGGCGGATAAGTCATCCTGCATGCAGAGATAAAATATAACAGCGTGTGGACCATTTTTAGCCCAAGGCAGCTCATCTCATCAGGCCTTTTTTAGTCAAATGTATCGCCCACTGTCAGTCCCTTCGGGATCCATGCCTCATTCATCTTAATAAAGGTGAGGCAATCTAGACTTTCTTCTTAAGCAGATCTGTATGGATCGTGCAGCGTTTCTCAGGGGTACTCAGACTCTGGGTATTTTGCAAGATTATTTTTAGGATAGACATGGCAAATACTTGATCTAGTGAGACCTAGGTGTAAAGATGGTGCACCCTATCTGGTGAGGAGGGGAGAGGAAGGGGAGCAGAGGGAAACCTAGGGGGAAAGGAATAAAGTAGGGGAGGGTGGTAGAAATGTGCATAGGAAGGATAGAGATAAATAGAGGTAAGTGGGGAGTAGTGATGTCGCAAACCTAAAATTTTCCGTTCGCGAACGGGAACTTCCGCAAATGTTCGCGAACGGGCGAACCGTGCGAACGGCCATAGACTTCAATAGGCAGCGAATTTTAAAACCCACAGGGACTCTTTCTGGCCACAATAGTGATAGAAAAGTTGTTTCAAGGGGACTAACACCTGGACTGTGGCATGCCGGAGGGGGATCCATGGCAAAACTCCCATGGAAAATTAGGTAGTTGACGCAGAGTCTGGGTTTAATCCATAAAGGGCATAAATCACCTAACATTCCTAAATTGTTTGGAATAACGTGCTTTAAAACATCAGGTATGATGTTGAATCAATCAGGTAGTGTAAGGGTTACACTGTAGGGTTACACATCATGTTTTACAGGCAGAAAGTGCACTAAAACATTGCGGCTTGAACCCTAGCTGGTGGCGGATAAGTCATCCTGCATGCAGAGATAAAATATAACAGCGTGTGGACCATTTTTAGCCCAAGGCAGCTCATCTCATCAGGCCTTTTTTAGTCAAATGTATCGCCCACTGTCAGTCCCTTCGGGATCCATGCCTCATTCATCTTAATAAAGGTGAGGCAATCTAGACTTTCTTCTTAAGCAGATCTGTATGGATCGTGCAGCGTTTCTCAGGGGTACTCAGACTCTGGGTATTTTGCAAGATTATTTTTAGGATAGACATGGCAAATACTTGATCTAGTGAGACCTAGGTGTAAAGATGGTGCACCCTATCTGGTGAGGAGGGGAGAGGAAGGGGAGCAGAGGGAAACCTAGGGGGAAAGGAATAAAGTAGGGGAGGGTGGTAGAAATGTGCATAGGAAGGATAGAGATAAATAGAGGTAAGTGGGGAGTAGTGATGTCGCAAACCTAAAATTTTCCGTTCGCGAACGGGAACTTCCGCAAATGTTCGCGAACGGGCGAACCGTGCGAACGGCCATAGACTTCAATAGGCAGCGAATTTTAAAACCCACAGGGACTCTTTCTGGCCACAATAGTGATAGAAAAGTTGTTTCAAGGGGACTAACACCTGGACTGTGGCATGCCGGAGGGGGATCCATGGCAAAACTCCCATGGAAAATTAGGTAGTTGACGCAGAGTCTGGGTTTAATCCATAAAGGGCATAAATCACCTAACATTCCTAAATTGTTTGGAATAACGTGCTTTAAAACATCAGGTATGATGTTGAATCAATCAGGTAGTGTAAGGGTTACACTGTAGGGTTACACATCATGTTTTACAGGCAGAAAGTGCACTAAAACATTGCGGCTTGAACCCTAGCTGGTGGCGGATAAGTCATCCTGCATGCAGAGATAAAATATAACAGCGTGTGGACCATTTTTAGCCCAAGGCAGCTCATCTCATCAGGCCTTTTTTAGTCAAATGTATCGCCCACTGTCAGTCCCTTCGGGATCCATGCCTCATTCATCTTAATAAAGGTGAGGCAATCTAGACTTTCTTCTTAAGCAGATCTGTATGGATCGTGCAGCGTTTCTCAGGGGTACTCAGACTCTGGGTATTTTGCAAGATTATTTTTAGGATAGACATGGCAAATACTTGATCTAGTGAGACCTAGGTGTAAAGATGGTGCACCCTATCTGGTGAGGAGGGGAGAGGAAGGGGAGCAGAGGGAAACCTAGGGGGAAAGGAATAAAGTAGGGGAGGGTGGTAGAAATGTGCATAGGAAGGATAGAGATAAATAGAGGTAAGTGGGGAGTAGTGATGTCGCAAACCTAAAATTTTCCGTTCGCGAACGGGAACTTCCGCAAATGTTCGCGAACGGGCGAACCGTGCGAACGGCCATAGACTTCAATAGGCAGCGAATTTTAAAACCCACAGGGACTCTTTCTGGCCACAATAGTGATAGAAAAGTTGTTTCAAGGGGACTAACACCTGGACTGTGGCATGCCGGAGGGGGATCCATGGCAAAACTCCCATGGAAAATTAGGTAGTTGACGCAGAGTCTGGGTTTAATCCATAAAGGGCATAAATCACCTAACATTCCTAAATTGTTTGGAATAACGTGCTTTAAAACATCAGGTATGATGTTGAATCAATCAGGTAGTGTAAGGGTTACACTGTAGGGTTACACATCATGTTTTACAGGCAGAAAGTGCACTAAAACATTGCGGCTTGAACCCTAGCTGGTGGCGGATAAGTCATCCTGCATGCAGAGATAAAATATAACAGCGTGTGGACCATTTTTAGCCCAAGGCAGCTCATCTCATCAGGCCTTTTTTAGTCAAATGTATCGCCCACTGTCAGTCCCTTCGGGATCCATGCCTCATTCATCTTAATAAAGGTGAGGCAATCTAGACTTTCTTCTTAAGCAGATCTGTATGGATCGTGCAGCGTTTCTCAGGGGTACTCAGACTCTGGGTATTTTGCAAGATTATTTTTAGGATAGACATGGCAAATACTTGATCTAGTGAGACCTAGGTGTAAAGATGGTGCACCCTATCTGGTGAGGAGGGGAGAGGAAGGGGAGCAGAGGGAAACCTAGGGGGAAAGGAATAAAGTAGGGGAGGGTGGTAGAAATGTGCATAGGAAGGATAGAGATAAATAGAGGTAAGTGGGGAGTAGTGATGTCGCAAACCTAAAATTTTCCGTTCGCGAACGGGAACTTCCGCAAATGTTCGCGAACGGGCGAACCGTGCGAACGGCCATAGACTTCAATAGGCAGCGAATTTTAAAACCCACAGGGACTCTTTCTGGCCACAATAGTGATAGAAAAGTTGTTTCAAGGGGACTAACACCTGGACTGTGGCATGCCGGAGGGGGATCCATGGCAAAACTCCCATGGAAAATTAGGTAGTTGACGCAGAGTCTGGGTTTAATCCATAAAGGGCATAAATCACCTAACATTCCTAAATTGTTTGGAATAACGTGCTTTAAAACATCAGGTATGATGTTGAATCAATCAGGTAGTGTAAGGGTTACACTGTAGCTGTAGCAGCGGCCAGAAAAATTTATGTTTTACAGGCAGAAAGTGCACTAAAACATTGCGGCTTGAACCCTAGCTGGTGGCGGATAAGTCATCCTGCATGCAGAGATAAAATATAACAGCGTGTGGACCATTTTTAGCCCAAGGCAGCTCATCTCATCAGGCCTTTTTTAGTCAAATGTATCGCCCACTGTCAGTCCCTTCGGGATCCATGCCTCATTCATCTTAATAAAGGTGAGGCAATCTAGACTTTTTTGACCTAGGCGACTTCTCTTCTCAGTGACAATACCTCCTGCTGCACTGAAGGTCCTTTCTGAAAGGACACTTGAAGCGGGGCAGGCCAGAAGTTCTTTTGCAAATTGGGATATTTCAGGCCACAGGTCAAGCCTGCACACCCAGTAGTCAAGGGGTTCATCGCTCCTCAGAGTGTCGATATCTGCAGTTAAGGCGAGGTAGTCTGCTACCTGTCAGTCGAGTCGTTCTCTGAGGGTGGACCCCGAAGGGCTGTGGCGATGCATAGGACTTAAAAAGCTCTGCATGTCCTCCATCAACAACACGTCTGTAAAGCGTCCTGTCCTTGCCGGCGTGGTCGTGGTAGGAGGAGGATTACTTTCACCTCTTCCCCTGTTAGATTCCCATTGTGCTGTGACATCACCCTTATACGCTGTGTAAAACATACTTTTTTTATTTATTTTGGAACTGCTGAATCCTTTCCGACTTCCGGTGACATTGGCTTCTTTCGCTTAAACATGTCCTTGACAGACACCTGACTGTGGGCAGATGAGCAGGAACTGCTCAAGGCGAGAGACGGAGTGGCGGATGGTTGAGAGGGGGCAAGGAGGACAGCAGTGGTTGACGTGGCTGAAGATGCTGGACCAGGAGGAGGATGGTGGCTTTGAGCTTGTGTGCTGCTTGTACTCGTCATCATGTGTTGATCCCATAGGTGTTTGTGATGTGCAATCATGTGCCTTCACAAAGCAGTTGTACCTAGGGTGTTGGATTTCCCACGACTCAGTTTCTTTTGGCACAGGTTGCAAATGGCATCGCTGTTATCAGAGGCAGACACACAAAAAAAATGCCATACTGCTGAGCTTTGCAATGACGGCATTCTGGTGGTGGCAACAGCATGCGTTGATTGGCGTGCTGTCTGGCTGACCCCGGGTGCCGATACATGCTGTCTGACTGTGCCACAAGCTCCTTGCGATGACCTCCCCCTGCTTCCAACTCGTCTTCTCCTCCTCTCTGTCTCCCCATCTGAACTTTCCCCCTGTTCTTCTTCTCTTCGAGCGGGCCCCCACGTGACATCCACAGACACATCGTCATCATCAACCGCTTCACTTGTATCTGACAACTCAGCAAAGGAAGCAGCATCCATTGTCGGTTGTCCCTCCTCTACACTGAAGCCGGTACTGGGAGCAGATCATGTGACTGGACCAGAGCACCCTCAGGATAGATAAATATACACAACCTCTCACAGGGTAGTTAAACTAGGTCTAGACTAGGGGTAGAAGCAGCTTTAGTCTTATAGGTGGATTCAGAAAGACTTAGGCTGGCGTATCAGTAGATACGCCAGCCTAAGTCTGAATGTGCGCCAGCGCTAATTTAAGCGTATTCTGGTAACCAGATACGCTTAAATTAGGCTCAGATACGAGCGGCGTAAGTGTCTTACAGCATCGTATCCTAAAGTGTAATTTTTAGGCTGACCGCTAGGTAGCGCTTCCATTGCGGTCGGCGTATAATATGTAAATCACTAACGTACGCCCGGCCGTTGCAGTACAGATACGCCGTTTACGTAACGCATTATCAGGCCTAAAGTTATTCCATCAAATAGCTGGAATAGTAATGTTAAGTATGGCCGTCGTTCCCGCGTCGAAATTTGAAAATTTTACGTCGTTTGCGTAAGTCGTCCGTGAATAGGGATTTACGTAATTTACGTCCACGCCTATTTTGAATTAGGCATGCTTACGCCCGCCGCATTTACGCTACGCCGCCGTAACTTAGCAGGCAAGTACTTTGTGAATCATGTACTTGCCTCACTAACTTACGGCGGCGTAGTGTAAACACGATACACTACGCCGCCGCAAGGATAAGCCTGCCTACCTGAATCTAGCTATTAGTTAGCATTTGACTGGAATTATACTTAAATAGCCGGATTCAGAGAGCACTTACGCCAACGTATCTTCTGATACGCCGCATAAGTGCACTGATGGGCCGTCGTATCTATGTGCCTGATTCTTGAAATAAGATACGCCTGAATTTTGGCTCTATCCGACCGACGTAAGTCTCCTACGCCATCGTATCTTGGGCGCATATTTACGCTGGCCACAAAGGGCGCTTCCATTGATTTACGCGTCAAATATGCAAATAACCGAGATACTCCGATTCACAAATGTACTTGCGCCAGTCGCAGTAGTATACGCCGTTTACATAAGGCGTACGTCCGGCGTAAAGTTATTCCACCTATAGGAGGCGCTTCCAATGCAAAGGTATGAACGACGGAACAGCCGTCGTATTTTACGTTGTTTACGTAAGCCGTACGTGAATGGGGCTGGGCGTAGGTTACGTTCACGTCGTAGGCATTGAGCCATCGTATCTTAGGGAGTATATGCGACGTGATTCTGAGCATGCGCGCGAATGCGCCGTTCGTTCGGCCCTTCATTTACATTGGGTCACGGTTAATTTAAATGTATCACGCCCACTACCTTCCTACTTTGAATTAGGCGGGCTTACGCCGCCCAATTTACGTTACGCTTGCGCAACGTAGGGAGCGTGTGCTTTGTGAATGCTGCTCTTTCCTCTCAGAGTTACGTCAGCGTATAAGATGCGCTACGCCGATACAAAGATGCGCCGATCTACGTGAATAGAGTCCATTGATGTTTCCTTAACAAATAAAGTTTACTGAGGTTAAAAAAGTATTACAGAGCAACACAGTGCATGTTAAGATGCAATGCAGCTTGCCATCGCTTGTCAACGTATATGCAATATGTGCACTCAAGGAACACATTGTAGTGTGACTGGACACTTAAGTAATCAAGGGCAATCAGTGGTTTAATTTATGCCCATCTAGTATAATCAGAAAGTTATCAGCAAGCACGCAGTTAGTGAAAAGTCTCTGAATATGTCCATCGAATCAAAGACTGATCCTATGCATAAATAATCACAGCATGCTGAGCTGTAGCAAATTGTGCGAATTAATACATTATAAATATGGGAAGTGGAATGTGGTTGATGCTTTGTTAATCTCTTTAAGAGTATCCTGTAGTGATACAGCAATAAGGCATCTCAGATAGCAAAGCTTGAAATCAACAGTAGTTGTGATTGTTAGTAAGTATATTTGTATATTTGATATGGGTACAATTTGGGATGAATTGGATACCATTTACAGTTAAATTATTTTTTTTATATGTTTATATTGTGTACATAACCTCCTCTTGAAGTGGAAGTAAAGTAAAGAAATATAAAAATAAAAATGGGCCCCTGCAGGATAATGTCACAATGTGCTAGTATGCATTGCATACTAGCACATTATGTCAGATCTAAAGCAGAGTTCCACCCAAAAGAGGAACTTCTGCTTTATGGACTCCTAACCCCCCTGACATGCCACATTTGGCATGTCATTTTTTTGGGGGTGGGGGGGGGCCTAGTTTTGACAGGTACCGAGCTCCAACTTCTGCTTGTGCCACTTAGGTGACCCCTCCTCTCCCCCTCCCTCCCTGCGATCTTCTGGGACACATCACAGGTCCCAGAAGATTTCTCGGCCATTCAGGATGCATATCGCAACTCGCGATATTCAGTGGGCACCTGGCTGTAAAGCTGCAAGCTCAGTGATGCCGGTGCCAAGGAGAGGAGGGGAGAGAATCGAGGCTTCGGCCGGCTGCATCACTGGACTGTGGGACAGTTGGGTGGGTGTTTATGAAAGGTCAGCAGCTACACTTTTTGCAGCTGCTGACTTTTAATAAACACAAAAATGAGTGGAACTCTGCTTTAAGCTGACCATACATTATACAATTCTCTATAGATTTACCTTCAACTGTGTAGTGCAAGAGCCTGTCTGACTGTATACAAATTGAAAGTGTTTAGGTTTGACCACATATTATATGGTTTTGGTAAATCTAAGGCCCCGTACACACGAGAGGATCGATCCGCTGAAATTGATCCGCGGATCGGTTTCAGCGGATAGATCCGCTGGTGTGTACGATCCAGCGGATATTTATCCGCGGATATATTTCGGGCCGACCGATTTCCAGCGGATAAAAATTTCTTAGCATGCTAAGAAATCTATCCGCTGGAATCGGCTCCAGCGGATCGATCCGGTGGTCTGTACAGACTCACCGGATCGATCCGTCCGAACCCATCCCTCGCATGCGTCGTAATGATTCGATGCATGCGTGGATATCCTTATATGACAGCGTCGCGCACGTCGCCGCGTCATCATCGCGGCGACGGCGCGACACGTCACCGCGGACGGAATTCCGCAGGGATTTTGATCTCCTGGTTAGTACAACCAGGAGATCAAAATCCGCCAGAGGATTTATCCGCGGATACGGTCCGGAGGACCGTTTCCGCGGATAAATCCTCTCGTGTGTACCCGGCATAAAGGAAAATTGTACAAGTAAATTTTATAATGTGTGACAAGCCTCACCTTTCGACTGTGTTCACCCTATCTTCACATGCGCCTCAAATCAGGGGTCCGGTGCATCCCCATTCACAGTTTCAGATCCGATTTCAGCCTGAGTTTTTGGCTGAATTTGGACCTGAAACGGATCAAAAGATGCACAGGGCTCCTGTGCAAGTTTGCACCGGAGCGACAGCGAAGATATGTGAACCGGCTCCATAAAGAGCGGGTCAACATCTTCTGCTATTGCAAATTGGGTGTGGAGTACCCGCATACAATTCACTATAGTGTGAACCCAGCCTTAAAACGAAGCCCTCCAGTGGCGTGCTGTCACCACTGACATGGCTTCCATCCTCAACCAGTCTTCCTTCCGGGTTTGTGGGCCCCAGTCGTTTGAAGCTGAGCCATGAGGACATCACTTCTGCATGCGGAAGGCATGGCTACCGCACATCTCTCTCAATGGATGGCATGCCGTCCACTAAGAGCACTGTGCACATGCACTGGTGACATCACAGGCTGCTGCTAAAATAAAAATACCCCTAAACAGTGCACATTTATGAGATATTTACTGTATCTACAGGTTGGCCTTACCTGTAGGTATAATTAAAAAGCAGATTGTACTACCACTTTCAATTTTTTTGCATATCCTTTGGTATGCACAATGTAGAAATACCTCCCTTTGTCTATCCTAATGAACTCTGAATGATTCTGTAGCAAATCCCTTCTTTCCTTCTGCCATTGCTGCTTGTTAGCTACACCCCTGTCAGAAGCCCAATATATGGGCATTCCTCTTGCTGAGCTTAGGCAGAGCTATCTTGTTTCTGCACCCCTTCTGACACTAATCAAAAGCTGCAGGATCACCCTCTCTCAAAGCTGACAGGATCACAGTATTAATGCTCCAATACAGTGATAGTGCGCTGCTGACTCTGTGGAATGAAACTTCCTGTTAATAAGGCTTCATGTACACTACAGCTCCTAAACTTAAATTTAGGAGCTTTTTGCATTTATTTAACAAAGCTCCTAAACTCAACTCCATAAAAGCCTATGTGTCAATATACACATATGCTTTTAGAAGAGTTTAGGAGCTGCTGTGGTTAGGGGAGCTTCAATCTCCCTCAACAATCCTCTTCTAAATGTGGAAGAATCACATTCAAGATAGGAGAATTTTGACCGCTAGCTGAAAAATGCAGCAAAATTATGGTAAAATCATGGCGCAATTTTGCCATGTTTTTTGTTTTTTTGTGGCTGGCTATGTGTACATGAAGTGTAAAACAAGGTGAATTTGCGCTTCTCCTAAATAACAAATAAAAATAAATGATATAGTGATGGCAGGTAACCAATTGGCGAGTGATACTAAAGGGTAAAGTCCAAATTAGGACACTTCAGGACTCTAATTGGATTCAGTGTGTGAAAAAAGAAAAAAAGGTTTTGAGATGAAAAAAACTTTCAATATGGTGCTGCAAAAATAGGGTTTGCTGGAATATTCAGCAAACAAAAGTATATTGGTAAAGTGATAATGCGCAACCCACAAACTTATAATTAAAAAATCTATATATAAGGAAAAGGTAAAAATAACATCTAGTAAATTAAACCAGAAAAAAAAAAAAATCTATACTGCAAATTCCTGTGTGAAAAGTTAATTCAAAAGCACATAGGAGCTGGTAGTCCAAAGCACATGAGCTAGTAATGAATGCAAAGAATCAATCATAGTCCATAAACCGACAATTACCAATATGTGTACATGAAGCCTAAGAAGAAAGGTTCCTTGCAGGATGCAGGATTTTGCTCCTTTAGGTAAGTGACTCCAACAGCACTGGTATCCACGGTATCATGCAAAGAAACTAAATTCAAAATAGTGTAAATACAGGATAGACCTGTAAAGTCCTGAAAAAAAATACATGACGCACAGTTAAGCACTAAGCACTCTCACATGCAGAAACAATGTACACACCAACACACACCCTTCCTCTCAATATAATGTGAAAGGTTTTACTGGAGAACACATTCACTTAATCAACGCTAATGAAATATTCATCACCTAAGAAGCAGCATGGTTGAAGAATGGTGAGGGAAGGGGAAGTGCTGTTAATCATAGCAGCTTTGGATCCATGGTACCTAAAAATAGGGGACAAAGTGAAAGTAGCAGAGGACAGAATGAGGAACATACTTTTATGGTGAAGCTCTTAAACCTGACAAAAAAATAGTATATATCCTACTGCTGCTGATTTCCTTTTAAAAATACTAGTTGCCTAGCTGTCTCTGCCAATTTTTTGAGACATTGGTGCTCATCTACTAAAGGAGTTCAGAATGTTTCTTCTGTTTTGAGCACCACTTTATGCATTGACACACCTCCGTTATACCTCAGCCCATCCAACTATATGATCATCTGCTTTATAAGTACCCCCCCCCCCCCCACACACACACACAGACAGCACAACTCTCTATTCTCTAATAAGACATGGAAGTTTAATCCAACATAGTTTTACTTTTGAAAATGCAGTATATGGATGTATACTGGTCACCTCATGGTGTAAATAAACAATTATTTTTCTACATCTTGTGCCCACTCTGAAGGCTGAAAACAAACTGAGGGAACAAGAAGAAGATCATAGGGTATAACTATGGACTAAACCAACTAAACTTAACACATAGGTAAACTGGATTGTACCACTTTACGGACATGAAAATAACAAGTTTATGTTACAGTAAATTGACACTAGATGTCAGCACAAAAATATTATACATTACTTAATGAAATCCAATGCATGGTGAAGGATACACAATAAGTATTTCAGAACAATGTTTAAAAAAAATTGTATGACTATTCACTTCAATTATCAAATCAGGTACAGATTAAATACCTAAATAAGAACTAAGGGCCAAATCCTCAAAAGAGATACGACGGAGTAACTGCTGTTACTCCGTCGTATCCCTGGTCCTAACTATGGAACTGATCCACAGAATCAGTTTCCCATAGTTAGGACGAAGATCCGACATGTGTAATTGAATTACACTGTTGGATCTTAGGATGCAGTACCGCATCCGCCGCTGGGGGAATTTCGCGTCGAAATGCCGCCTCGGGTATGCAAATTAGGACTTACGGAGATCCACGAAGCTTTTCAGCTTTGTTTTTTCTCCGTAAGTTTTATTTTGCAAACGCAAAATTAGGGCTGCTTTTACAAGGTGTAAACTGTTTACACCTTGTAAAAACAGACCTTTCTTGCTCGCGACGCGATTTTTTTTAAATTTTAAAAAAAATTTTTGGCGCCGTATCTTTTTTTTTACCCGACGCAACTTTATTGTCCCATCGCAATCCACAAAGCCCAACGTAACGTCATTTTGCGCTATGCACATCGGGAAAATGACGTCACAAGCATGCGCAGTACGGCTGGCGCGGGAGCGCGCCTCATTTAAATGGGAATCGCCCCCTGGAGAAGAGGAACGCCTTGCGCCGGGCCGGATTTAAGTTACACCGCTCAAAATTTCTAGGTAAGTGCTTTGTGGATCGGGCACTTAGTTAGAGATTTTGCGGCGGTGTAACTTAAATGGAAAAAGTTACGTTGCGCCGGATTTTTGAGGATTAGGCCCTTACTTTTCACATTGGCTAATTAAAAAGAATATTCACACAATTAATTGTGTGGACATTCTTAATATATTTTAGGAACATAGATCAGATCAAAATCATACATGTGATGTACAAGTACATTGATGCCGATACTGCAAGTTGGGCTGCCTCAGAGAGAACGGGGAGGGGGGCAAGCACCGTCAGGTTACATACAGCGAGAATCTGTTTACTCAGTGGCCTCTGTAATAGGAAGTTCCATCTCTTCGGCCGGCATTGGACCAGTGTTCTATCTATCATAGAAGCCGGTCCAGGAGGTGGGACTTTGTATTAAAGAGGCAGCCGAGTAAACAGGAGATTCTTGCTGTATGCAATCTGACTGCGCTCATCCCGCCCCCTCCCTGAGATGGGCATTGATCAGGCTGCATTCATGGCAATGGGGAGGCCGCAGATGGGCATTGATCAAGCTGCATTGATGGGCAATTGTGAGGCTGCAGATAGGCATTGATCAAGCTGCATTAATGGGCAATTGTGAAGCTGCAGATGGGCATTGATCATGCTGCATTGATGGGCACTGACTGACCCGTACTTTGCTTCGAAGTTCTTTATTTATTTTTTTGTTTTCCAGAAACTTCCCTCTTAAAACGAAGGTGCGTGTTATATGCCAATAAATATGGTAATTTATCTGCATTCATATTTGAAGAAAAAAAACAGGCTTACAAAGCAAAAAAAAAAACTTTGGAATTACATAACACATTATAAAAAAAAATGTAAGTTCTGTTTATTCCACACTGTATAGTGGTGGAGATCAGGCATGCCCCTGTTATTTAAATGTGGCCTTTCCTTTTGCTATCATGTAAAAATATTGCATATAACAATACATTTAGCTACAATATGTATTTAACATGAGAACAAAATGTAGAAAAGTCTTCCTTTTACTCAGTTTCCTCACTGAGTCAATATTGAAATGATAAGAGGCAAGCAGGAATAATTATGATAAAATACTGGTTATATTCACTGCTTTGCTGAGCAAACAATAATTCTGCTCCACAAAGTTTGAAGAGTAATATTTGACTACAGTAGTCTCTAACTAAATTAATGCATGCCAGAGTACACCTTCTGTTATAAATGAAGATTAATCGAGTTTTGGCTGTATATTTCTTAGTGAAATAAGAGAATTCCCAAGAGCACTGAAAATGTATGAACTAAAGGATTTTCACTGAGTTAAATGGGATGAAAGACTGAGGTCAAGCATACATTTGCTTTTTCTGACAAAATTAAAGTGATAAAGCCCTAGTATTACATGGCAAACAGACAATATATTGACAGATTGTGGATATGATTTCTCAATAGTGCAATATTTATAGCGTATCTAAACCCAAATACAAAAATGTAATATACATACAGTATGTTTTTAAACAACCTAGTAGTATAGTTGCAATTATATCAAGTAAAACACAACAGCAACCTCAAAATATGCCCAATCACATACATTATACATGTGTGTGGTTTTGCTATTCACTGCTAATTAATATGTACAGTACACTACTTCACAAGCTGGCAGGTGTGTGCTAAATTTGGGATCAATTACTTATTTTAGCCTCTCCATCCCTTCTCTCATCTTTCTGCATAACCTTTTATGTAGCTTTTGAGGGATGAGTGAAAGAAAATACTATACATATCAGCTCAGAATCTGCTGAGATGTCTGACATTACATCCAAGATGGCAGTACCCAGAGGCATAAAGTATGAATAAAGAAACTACATACAACATCATACATGTTAATGTTTTTAATTTTGGCCTCAGAGCTACAATTAAAACGTGTTAAAATACCTTTATTGAAAACAAACGTAAAGGAGAAATACAACCAAAGCTGGTTGTACTTCTGTGGATTACAGGAATGCAGTTCGTTCTGCACTCCTGTGACTTGTTTTCAGCAGACAGCGGGATGAAGCTCGCTGTCGGCTGACATCACAGAGCTGGTTCAGGCTTGGGAAAGATTGCCCACATTCCTGGACTGGCACCCGTCTCAGGGTCTCAGCTGAGAGTGTGAGCCAGCCTCTCCGACCCCCTCTATAGCCCAGCGCTCCAGTGAGTGTGTGTGTGTAGGGGGGGGGGCAGAGTAGAAAGTCGGTGACTGACAGTCCCCAGCTCTCTGCTCATGGAGCACTGAGAACCGAGTAATAGGCTGTGTTTTCATGCTCGGTTCTCAGTGTTAGAGCAGGTAGTGGACAGATGCAGCTTTGGGTTGATGCTGCGCCCAACTAGATAAGTATGATAAAAAATCAAATCCCATACTTCTCTTTTAGGCTGACACTAAAGAATAAAAACATAACTATGTCTCAAACAACCACTGAACCACAATATCTCAACATGCTAAAGCCGAAAAAGATACCTGGTTATACCACCAAATTACATAATTTACTAACACATCCACATTTTATGTATCTTGTATCATAGGTGAAAATATGCCTTATTAAAAACAAATAAAAATTCCCAGCTAGCCTGCAACAAAACCAAATTGACCCTATCTAATGCCGCGTACACACGGTCGCACTTTTTGAAATTTCCAATGGAAAAATAGAGAATCTACTCTCTATCTAAGTAAATTCAGATGGAAAAAGTCCATTGGAAATTCCAACCGTGTTCAAGTTCAAGTTAAAAACAAAGGGTTTGGTAGTTCACATTTGCAAACATACAGTATGTGTAGGCTACAGTGGCCACGTCAAGGCACCCTAGTTTACTGCGATCCTATCTCTAGAAATTTGAGAGTCTCCCTAATTGGAGCACATATATTACAGCTGTATAGATTAAGGGCAGATTTGCTGGAGGGAGCCCATGCCTCCTTGAAGGTATAGGGGTGCATGGGACACCCAACAAGGGCACAATGGCAACTGAAGGTGTCCCATGCATGACTGCACCAATTCACAACCTGTGCAAACAAATGGGAACCACTCCAACCCATAACTAACCTTTGCAGCAAGGAGTACATGGAAGGGCAAGGTGTTGTCCTTCCATGTGCTTCTTGCTGCATAGGCTAACTATAGATTGGGGTGGTTGCCATGTGTTTGCACAGGTTGAAAATACACTGTATACAAATAAAAGATACAAAGAGTTTTTTGTCTTTACATTTGAGTCCAGTCTAAATGTATGCTAACATAGGAGCATATACTAGGAAGATTGTTTACAATTCTTGGTAAAATTTGTATGTGTTAATAAATTATGTAATTTGGCATTATAAGCAGTATTTTTTTTATTGTTCTGCTTTGGTATAATGTTGAGCTATCATGATACAGTGCTTTTTAGTTTTAATAGTTATTTATTGAATTTTTTTTTTAAGAAGAGAACAAAGGACATAAAAGCATTGATACCTTCTGTTATGCACTAGACTTAGAACATAGAATAGTTTGTTAGAATACACCAGACAAATTTTAGATTATAAACCTTCATACATTATATGTTATTTTTGTGGTGATGAAATGGAGATGGCCGTTTCTCCCGACACCCAATCTGGGAGCAAAATGTGTCATGGGTTATGAAGCTCACCACCACTCCATATCACTTTTGAATACTGTGGTCAGAGTGGTGTGTTCAAAAGGCTCCTAGCATACATTCATACCTTGAACAATGTAGGGTTATATCTTTAGTAGTACAGTAGGTTCAATAACTAAAATATATTAAATAAAATAATTATAACAAAGACAAACATAGTAAGTATGTTTATAAAACATTTAATTGTGGTTGAGCAAATTAACATATGGGTTACAAATCAAAGATCAAAAGAAAATTCACCTTGGTTTATATAGAAAAAATATGTTTTCCCCCCTGTCTCTCAACTGGGTCTGGTCTTATAATTAGTAACATTTATTTGGGTTTAGATCTCCTATACCAGTATTCCCATGGTTCCCATAGTTTGGATGTTTTTTGAAAATTGCCATTAACCGAATTAAACATTATTTCAGAAGTAGCGTATTTTTGAATGGTTTGGATAACTTTGCCTACTGTAGGGGGACTGTGGTCTTTCCAATGTTTGGATACAGTGGTTTTCAAAAGTCATATTCGGGTTTTAATTTCTTTAGTGCCAGCTTATGTCATGATATTGAAGACTCTGCCACTCACTTCAACCAAAATGGGACTCAGTAATTTAAGCCCTTGTTTTCCAACCAAAAGTTTACCATAAATATATCTACAACATCAAAGATTTTGCCATCTAGGTCCATGCCAAATATCAACAGTGTCCATAATCACTTGTCCACTGACATGGTGAGCAACATTCCCCACATTCTCCACCAAGAGTATACAGGCGGTCCCCGGGTTACAAACAAGATCGGGACTGTAGGCTTGTTCCTAAGTTGAATCTGTTTGTAATTTGGAACAGGTACATTTTTTAAGTGTAGCTCCAGCCAAAAAAACTATTCTTAAGCTTTTTGGATAGCATAGGGAAGAGTTATCACCCCTGCAATGTTTGTTTTGCTGTCTGTGCCCCTGTTCAGAAGATTTCACCTCACTTTCTGTCCCAATGACAATTGGATTTTGAACATTTTGAGTTATTAGGGAAACAAGGATTCGTAATAAAGAATCAGTGGGGACACATTTTTCCCATATTAACTCTTACAGAAGTGAATTTCCCTTCCATGGGGTAGATTTCCTCTCACTTCCTGTTGTCTCCCTCCGTTTGTAAGTAGGAGTCGTTTGTAAGTCGGATGTTTGTAAGTAGGTGACTGCCTGTACCTACAACAGAAATAGAACTTGAAGAAAGGGAGGAAAGTTCATTTGTCTTGATGATGAGATAAAGAATGCTAAGGTTCTCTGCTGGGAAGAAATATTTAGAGAAATCAGTACTCGGCCATTGATGTCAGTTTTTTCCCCTGAAAAGGATCCAAGCAATTACAGATGAGTAGAATGTTTCTCTTTTTCCTGGTGATAAAAAAAACTGACAGATCTACCCAGAGATTTCAGAGGTTGCTGTGGGCCAATGAGCTGAAAGATAAAATATAAGGGCAGAAAACTGCTCCAAAGTATGACTGGCACATTAAACCAATGACAAATGATATCTTAATTATATTAAAGATGAGGGAGTCTATCAGCTGAGCTCCATGGGGCCATTAACTGTCAAAGCTTATACAGTCTCAGGACTTTGAAAGTCTAAATAATAAACATAACATTTGCTAAATGCACATATAATCTTATGGAAATCTTTTGTAAACATAAATGGCATGGTGACAGGATCCCTTTAAAGCCCAACCCCAGATAAAACTTCTTATTTAATTTTGAATAGACCTAGGAAAAGCTCCTCTCTTTGATTTTTATCGCCGTTTTCCTTAAAGGGGTTGTAAAGGTTTGTTTTTTATTTTCTAAATAGGTTCCTTTAAGCTGTATACTAAAAATATCAGAGAACATCCTAAGATGATTCCGATTCTAGCACTCTATGGTGTGAATAATTGAAGCAGAAAAGCAGCTATTATAAGGTAAACAAAAGATAAAATAAAATATGCCTCATTGAAATTGCAATAATCAGTGATTCATCAGAACTAATGTGTTCTTAATCTGCAATGGTAGATGTTCATAACAAACGGTCCAAGCACCATTAATAAGTCTCCTCTCAGGCAATTATCAAATATCCGTGTGAAAACACATCACTTAGAGAAAGACATCAGCTCACGCAGATAGAAGTCCCTTACGAACCGTCTAGCAGCTGGGTGAGTCCCAGGTAGATGCTTCCTCCTGTGAGACGATACGCCATAAAGCCACGCCTTGAAGCGTTTTGTGATTGGTTCACGTCTTCAGAGGGCATGTCTACATGGTGTGACTGATCGTTTAAATAGGTTGGAGGGCTCAGATGACTCCGCCCACTCAGTCAGTCTCTCGTCATCAAGATGAGATACTTCTGCATACGTCAGCTTGTTCCAGCCTACGCTGCTCATCAGCGTGAAATGCCTTTAACCGCTGACATTTGTATCGCTTCACAACTGCATCTAAATAGTCCATGTTATGACCCTATCAGGCTCAGCATTACACTCACTCCCTCTGCTAGCCATCTTACATAGTGCATGTTATAAAATAAAATAGTGTAATAGCATCAGCACCTTTTCTCCCCATTCATTTTCCAGACAGCACTCTAATAGGGACAGGATGTGCTTGCTACTACATTACATGCACAATCAAACTTGCATATTGGTTCTAAGCCATACATACGTCTAATTAATTCAATACCATGCTATCTTAAAGAAATAGACATTATTCAAACATTCCTTACTACTGTTAGGTAGATACAATCTACTACCGGAAATAAGATCAGTGTCACAATATAAATAAAAACACTATAAAAAAAATCATAATAAAATTCCTAATAAAAGATTCAACATTATTCAATGTCCCTTCTCTGAGCTCAAATACCTTCACAGTCTAACGCACCATTCACTAAATATATGTATAGTACCTTCATGTTGATAGGTTACCACTATATATATATATATATATATATATATATATATATATATATATATATATATATATATATATATATATATATATCCCCATTTTGGCTACCAAACAAGGTGAGATGAGGTTTAGGTGTCAATAATTGCTGATAAAGCAATAGGTCTGATAGGTCTAGATCTATATTTAGACCATTGGGGGAGAGAGTATTGGTAAGAAATAACCATTGGGTTTCACGTTTGGAGATTTCACATACCATATTAGCACCTCTACAATTGGGGTGTATCTTATCAATACCCCAAAATGTCAAACCAATCGGGTTCCTATTGTGTCTCCCGAAAAAGTAGTGAAACACTCTGTTCTTTATACCCTATGGCAGGCATGTCCAAAGTCCGGCCCGCGGGCCAAATGCGGCCCCCCTGTTGATTTAATATGGCCCCCCTGGGGATTTGGATATATATATTGTTTGTGGCCCCCAAAAGATATATACTGTATTTATCGGCGCTGCCTTGGAGGGGACAGGGAGTGGGCAGGGCGAGCCGTCAGATTACATGAAGAGAATCTCCTGTTTACTCAGAAGCGTCTGTATTGGAAGTCCCGTCTCCTGGGATGCCATTGGACGACTGTTCTGTCTATCATAGGAGGCGGGACTTTGTATTAAAGAGACCACAGTGTAAACAAGAGATTCTCCTGTTTGTAATCTGTCGACACTCGTCCCGCCCCCCTCCCTCTGCCCTCCAAGGCTGCAAATGGGCATCGATCAGGCTGCACTGATGGCACATGTGAGGCTGCACTGATGGCACATGTGAGGCTGCATTTATGGCACATGTGAGGCTGCATTTATGGCACATGTGAGGCTGCATTTATGGCACATGTGAGGCTGCATTTATGGCACATGTGAGGCTGCATTGGTTGTAATGGTGAGGCTGCATTGGTTGCAATGGTAAGACAGCATTCATGGCAATGTTAAGGCTGCATTCATGGCAATGGTAAGCCTGTGCGTGTTATACACTGATAAATACGGTATATCCAAATAACAAGCTCATCCTTAGTCCTAAGCAGCGCTCTGGGATTCGTTGGGGCAACAAAAGAAACATATATGGTATATCCAAATAACACACCTAAACTCATCTCTTCACCACACACAGCCACAAAGGCAAGAGAATTCTTGTTGGGCAGTGTATTGGTGCTCAGACTAACACACTTAGACCGAATTTTAATGGTTCAAAGAATGTCAGGCAAAATAGTCGGCCCTCACACATGTTCACTTCATCAAATCTGGCCCTCTTTGAAAAAAGTTTGGACACCCCTGCCCTATGGTGATATTATAAATATGTTCTGATACCCTTTTGAACAAAGTTCTTTTGGTGCGGCCGATGTACATTAACCCACATGGGCATTCCAAGGCATATACCACATGCGTTGTTAGGCACGTGATGCACTCCTTGATTTCAAACTCTTTACCATTTGCTGTGGATGTAAAGCTAGTGAGGCCTCCTAAATGAGTTGACACTTGTCGACATGCTTTACAGCGTCTACAGGCAGTAAAGCCTGTCCTTTCCCAAAACATTTGGATTTTCTTGGGTGGATCCAAAACTTTTTTGACTATCTGGTCCCCAAATGATGATGTTTTCCTATGGATTAAAGGTGGAACCTCAGGTAACACTGGCTTTAGCACTTTATTCATTGTAAGTATGCCCCACTGTCTCCTGAAGATAGACTCTATCTCACAATATTGCTCATGGTAGCCTGATATAAAACCCCACTCATGTTGTTGGTTAGGAGGTCGCACTTGCGGCTCCATCATTGATTCTTGTGAGGTAACTCCCACTTGTTCTACCAAGGTATCCAATTGTTGTATGTTATAGCCCTTTTCCAAGAAGCGTTCCTTGATATATGTGGCTTGCGCTTGATAGTCCACATCCTGGGTACAATTGCGTCTGATGCGCATAAATTGGCCCTTGGGTATATTTAGGAGCCATAGTGGATGGTGGCCACTTTGGATGGGGATATAACTATTACGATCTGTGGCCTTGAAGTATGCCATATGATGAACAGGTCATCAATGTACAGCTGGTAGAACACTAGTTCCTTCCTCCTGTTGTTATAAATCCACTTATCCTCCCATTCACTCATAAATAAGTTGGCAAGACTGGGTGCAAACTTTGCACCCATTGCCACGCCTGTCTTTTGGCTATAGAACTGCCCGGCATACCAAACATAGTTATGCGTTAGACAGTACTTTAGACAGCCATTTTTAAGATTTTTTGCTGAATGAAGGGTAGATCATCCCTTTTACTCATAGCCCAATTAAGGGCTAGGAGGGCATCACCATGCTGTATATTAGTGTACAGCCGGAATATTGACTTCCTTCAGTTTTTGTAAGAAACTCGTTGTATCTTTTAAGAAGGCCTTTGTTGTGATAACACTACTTTGCATGAAATGGTCCAAATATTGCCTGATTCTTGATGTAACCGAGTCTATATATCCCACTTAGTCGGCCTGTCTTGGTCTTTTTTTGTTGGACTCGTTGCCCTGCTCGACATCCTCTACGCGTGGGAATCTGCTGTTTCTGATTGGGCTGTAAGGTGCTCCCCACTGTGGGGGGTTTCACCACTCCCGTGTCAGATTCGGATTGTGGGACTGTTGTGGACGACCCCTCCAAGGTCAGTTGCCTCGTCCTCGTCCGCGTGAGTTCCCTCTCATACCCCTCCCTAAAAAAGGAGTGGGTCTTTAAGCTACTGCATTGTTGGTTCACTTACCTTTTCCTTTGATTTCCCTTCTAAATGTTTTTTTTCCCTTTGTTTTCTTTGTCTGAATTTCTCACTTCCTGTTCCTCCTCAGTAAGCTGTTCTGGCTGACTAACCCCCAGCCAGATGATGGGAGCAAGCTTACTGAGGAGAAACAGGAAGTGAGACATTCAGACAAAGAAAAAAAAAAATTTAGAAGGGAAAACAAAGGAAAAGGTAAGTAAACCAACAATGCACTAGCTTAAAGAAACATATTTAGAAAATAAACAACAAACCTTTACAAAGGGTTGTACAGGCAGAATGTAGCCTGTTCAGTGCTAATCAGCTCAGCCTGTTCAGCGCCAAACAGCTCAGCCTGTTCAGCGCCAATCAGCTCAGCCTGTTCAGTGCCCATCAGCTCAGCCTGTTCAGTGCCAATCAATGCAGCCTATTCAGTGCCAATTAGCTCAGCCTGTTTAGTGCCCATCAGTCTAGCCTATTCAGTGCCAATCATCTTAGCCTGTTCAGTGCCCATCAGCTCAGCCTGTTTGGTGTCCATCAGCTCAGCCTATTCAATGCCCATCAATGTAGCCTGTTCAGTGCTAATCAGCTCAGCCTGTTCAGCGCCAATCAGCTCAGCCTGTTCAGCGCCAATCAGCTCGGCCTTTTTAGTGCCCATCAGCTCAGCCTGTTCAGTGCCCATCAATGCAGCCAGTTCAGTGCCAATTAGCACAGCCTTTTTAGTGTCCTTCAGTCCAGCCTGTTCAGTGCCAATCATCTTAGCCTGTTTAGGGCCAATCAGCTTAACCTGTTTGGTGTCCATCAGCTCAGCTTATTCAATGGCCATCAATGCAGCCTTTTCAGTGCCCATCAACTCAGCCTGTTCAGTAGCAATCAGCTCAGCCTCTCCAGTGCCAATCAGCTCAGCCTGTTCAGTGTCCATCGATGCAGTCTGTTCAGTGCCAATCAGCTCAGCCTGTTCAGTGCCAATCAGCTCAGCCTGGTCAGTGCCCATCAGCTCAGCCTTACCTAGAGGAGAGGAGTCAGACTATACAGAGCGGGGATGTCCTGTTTACCCCGTAGGGCCGCTATCCTCAGATGAAGTCCTGCCTCCTATGATAGCTATCCCAAGTGTGCTGCCCATCATAGGAGCAGGCCCAGGAGGCAGAATTGTGTCTGACAGCCGGTAAGTGGATCTGGTGCAGCTGTGCATGGAAACCAATCAGTTGCTAACTTTGGCTTGCTCAATTAAGCTTTGACAAAAAAAAATGAAAGCTTATTTGTTTCTATGGGGAGCTGCACCAGATTTTGCATGCTCCAGTTTTAGTAAATCAACCTTATTGTCTCCTTGTTGGATTGAAAGTTTTATACCACCTAAAACATGCTTCACACCTAGTAGAAATGACCCTGTGTTATTACATTATCAATCTATATTGTCCATATAATGGTACATCCCATGTATAGATAATTTATGAGCATGTCTTAATTTGTAACTCATTAGATTTTTTGTTTGTTTTTTATTTTGCTGTTGCACATCCCTAAAACAGTATTTACTTGTGTGTATTTGCATGTACTTTGTATTCAGTTAATCCTTAAGGAAACAGAGATCTTAGCCAATATATTCAATAATGCTCCCTGGTAATTAACCTTTGTAATCTCTCCCCTCCTTTTTATCTTATAGCTACTATTTTATTTATTTTTTTATCCCTCAGGCATTTTATCAGGTAGCATTAAACAATACAAAGACATGCTCTGAATAACAAATCTGTCTTCAATATTACATAAAGCTTATCTTAACCAAGTCTAATATGTAGTTATTTAGCAGACTATTTTACATACTACAGTCTACAGTTTGGCCCCCGAAAGGACTTCTATATGCTGATCTATAGCTGAATTCCTGTTAGCTATAACAGTCCCTAGACAATTATTAAGAAAAAAATGTAATTAAGGTAGTGTTTTTTAATCTATATATCTAAAACTGCAAATATATAGGCCCGGATTCATAAAGCATGTATCTCGAGATACGCCGCATAAGTGTAACTATGCGCCGTCGTATCTGTGTGCCGTGCCCACAATCTGAGATACGCCTAAAAATAGGCTTCCTATGACTGACGTAACTTGCCTACGCCGTCGTATAGTGGGCGCATATTTACGCTGGGCGCATTTTCCGCTCCCATTGATTTTCTATGCACATATGCAAATGAGGGAGATACACCGATTCACGAACGTAGTTGCGCCCGGCGCATAATATACACGGTTTGCGTAAGTCGTACGTCCGGCGTAAAGTTATTCCCCATATAGGAGGCGCAACTCATGCAAAGGTATGGACCAGGGAACAGAGCCGTCATATTTTACGTTGTTTACGTAGTACGTGAATATGGCTAGGCGTAGGTTACGTTCACGTCGTAGGCAGTGATTCGACGTATCTTCGGCTGATGTTTCCACGTGATTCTGAGCATGCGCACTGGGATTCGGCTACGGGACGGAGCATGCGCCATTCGTTTTAAGTACTTCTATAGCCCTTGGCCCATCATTTGCATGGGGTCACGCCTCATTAGCATGGCTCACACCACTTCCACCTACGCTGGCTTACGCCGAGGAAACCCAGCGTACATTTGAGAGCGAGTGGGAGCACTGGCTTCCTGAATACTGTGCTTTCCTCTCTGCGTAGCGTATCGAATATACGCTACGCCGGCATAAATATGTGCCAATGTATGTGAATCCGGGCCGAAGTGTGTATATGAATCGTATATAAAGCAATACATTATTAACTGTGATAATATATTGAATCCAAAAAGTCTAATGCTGTGTACACACAACCATTTTTCATGATGAGAAAAATGCAAATTTTTAAATTGGTTGTGAAAAACGGTTGTGTGTATTATTATTATTAATAATGTTATTTAGGTACTTATATAGCGCCATCAATTTATGCAGCGCTTTACATATACAATGTACATTCACATCAGTCCCTACCCTCAAGGAGCTTACAATCTAAGGTGTGTATGCTCCAGAGCATTTTTCTAGACGAGAAAAATGGGCTAATAAAATGTAGAACCTGCTCTATTTTTTCTCGTCGTTTTTCACGTCGTTCTTTTTCACAGTCGTGCGTACACTTTTACGAGGAGGAAAAAACGTGCATGCTCAGAAGCAAGTTATGAGATGGGGAAATTAGCAAAAGCAGCCCAAAGGGTGGTGCCATTCGAATGTAACTTCCCCTTTATAGTGCCTATGTACATCACTGCGCTTTGCTCGAGCATTTTTTTTCATGAACGTCTGTATGCAAGGCAGGCTTGAGAGGAATCACAACAAATCACGTCGAGAAAAACGTAGTTTTTTTTGCATGACATGAATAACGGTCGTGTGTACGCGGCATAAGAATAAAGTGTATTCCAATAAGAAGGAAATTATATCAAAGTGAAAATAAAAAGGTTGTCTTCCAGTGTCAAAAGAAAACCTTTCACCTTGAATCTTAGCACACCAGCACTTGTGCTCAGTGCTAATAATGCAGTCACCAGATTGTATGCTGCCATTAGCAGCAAATAGAGCTTCAATATCAGATAAAAAATCCCAGACTCTCATATGCAACCATCTAACTGCTAGATATTGTAGGTCCACAGGTGTCCAAAGTTCTGATGTTGGCCAGAGGGAAGCATCACCCTGTGCATACAAGGGTAAGAGGGCCACCAATTCTGGTCCCTGGAAATGGCAGCTTGACGTCAGGGTGTAATCCAGCCCTAATGCATTCAGTGTAAAGGCCTCAGAGGATATTTGATATCTATTCAAGGTGGAAGGTTTTCTTTATACACTGGATGACAACCTTTTTTTCTCATTGATATATATTTTTTTCTCATTGAAATACACTTTATTCTGGGAGTTTTTTCATTCAATATATTATCACAGTTAATAGGACTATTGCTTCATAGAGTATATGATTCATATACACGTATTGGCTTTCTCATACAGTATATACTGTATATATACATTTTGATAAAGGCACTGCTCATTATTGTTTAGGTGGGAAACTTTGTGGAACAAAGTCCTAAGCCCCGTACACACGATCTGGCTTTTGCCCGGCCAAACTCACATCGGAATTCCGACAGAATTCCATCGGAGTAAAATAGAACATGTTCTTTATCTAAACTCTGATGGAATTCATCTGAATTTCTGATGGAATTACTCCAATGGGGAATGCAAACGGTAGGAATTTCCGATGGAAAAAGTCTGTCTGACTTTTTCCATTAGAAATTCCGATCGTGTGTACAGGGCTTTAGTTGACCATACCCAGTGAAAAAAATGCTAATCTTAAGTGCCACCAATTTAAATTCAAACTGAGCATGGCTCAGTGCGTATAAGAATTAGCACTATTTATTGAATAATACCATTTGTATATAACAGTTAAAAGAGTAACTCCACTTTTATTGAAAATAAATAATTCTCTCCTGGGTGATCTATGTATGTACTTTTCAGGGATTTTAACAAACATTGTTCCATTTTCCTACTTTTTGTTATTCTAAAGAAATAGCTGTTTATTTATCATTTATTTTTTTATTATGTGCAAAATGAATGTGAATGGGAGTGATTTTAGAATAATCAATCAGACTGCAAGGTTCTAATGAGGAAAGTGGCAGGGTCTCTATCCTTTTAGACATGAGTTGCCTTTGGGAGTATCTCACCAACGTTTTTTTGCTATTGTTGCATGGGATCCCTGAAATTTGACATGTATCTTAGTGCAGACTTTTGAGAAAATCAGTAATCTAATAACATGTAGCACCCTGGAGTTAAGGCAGGGTTGCTCCTCAAAATTGAACCTGCCATGGCTAATTGGCTAATTGTTAGAGATCAATTGATTTCTCCCTAAGTTTGACTTTGTTGCATTTTTCTCTTCTACCACTAGGTAGCCAGGTACTTGGTGGTACTGAATATGAGAAGGGCATTGCAAGGTCAGATTATGGGTATATGGAGTAGCTCAGCCAATGGGCAGGGGTTTTCTCAAATCACTTGACCTGCTGGGAGAACCTATATATTTGGGTGGAGTCACGTGATCAGGGTTCTATGCCACCCGGACGGCTGTCTGGGTGGACGTGTGCTGTACTCCTCAGGCTGCTAGGCTGGAACTTGGGCCTATCACAGTCACATCTGGCTGCTAGGCTGTCTGAGGGCATATACAGAAGCAAGAGAACAGTGCAGGATTGGGACTGTGGCTTGCAGTCCAACAAAAAGTGATGGTTCTCCCGGCGGAGAACCTGTCATGGTCAGATGTAGAGGGAAAGCTGTCGCCACTAAGCGACCAAACAACGTATTACCAGGGACCACAGTAAGTAACTAAAGCAAATACCAGAGCAGCATTCTCAACAACCAGGGGCGGTGAATAATCGGGAAACTTCAGTGGGTATCAAGCCAGGGACCCAGCCAGCAGAGGTGACGCTTGCAGAGCAAGCCAGGGACTGAGCAGGACAGTGGGATGAAGCTTGAGAGGTATCTAGAGTACCAAGCTAGGGACCCAGCAGAGAAGTGAGGGTGATGTGTGAGAAAGATACTACCATGAAGATTGGAGGAGCTCAAGGGATTCAGTGGCAGTGAGTCATTAGGTTTAGTGAGAGACCGGGAGCTTAGTGGGCTGAAGAACTACAAGGAGTGATTGTATTAGAAGTGAAAGAACTGTTACGCTTTGTGTTAGGGACTGTTAAGCACTTAAGCCCCGGACCAATATGCTGCTAAATGCCCAAAGGCGTTTTTACAATTCGGCACTGCGTCTCTTTAATTGCGCGGTCGTGCGACGTGGCTCCCAAACAAAATTGGCGTCCTTTTTTCCCCACAAATAGAGCTTTCTTTTGGTGGTATTTTATCACCTCTGCAGTTTTTATTTTTTGCGCTATTAAAAAAAAAGAGAGAGACAATTTTGAAAAAAATGCAATATTTTTTACTTTTTGCTGTAATAAATATCCCCCAAAAACATATATAACTTTTTTTTTCCTCAGTTTAGGCCGATATGTATTCTTCTACCTATTTTTGGTAAAAAAAATCGCAATAAGCATTTATCGATTGGTTTGCGCAAAATTTATAACGTTTACAAAATAGGGGATAGTTTTTATTTTTTTTTTTTTTTTTACTACTAATGGCGGCGATCAGCGATTTTTTTCGTGACTGCGACATTATGGCGGACACTTCGGACAATTTTTACACATTTTTGGGACCATTGTCATTTTCACAGCAAAAAATGCATTTAATGCATTGTTTATTGTGAAAATGACAGTTGCAGTTTGGGAGTTAACCACAGGGGGCGCTGTAGGAGTTGGGGCTCACCTAGTGTGTGTTTACAACTGTAGGGGGGTGTGGCTGTAGGACTGACGTCATCGATCGAGTGTCCCTATAAAAGGGATCACTCGATCGATGCAGCCACCACAGTGAAGCACGGGGAAGCCGTGTTTACATACGGCTCTCCCCGTTCTTCAGCTCCGGGGAGCGATTGCGACGGAGCGGCTATAAACGAATAGCCGCGCCATCGTCCTGGAACGCTCCCCGCGGGAATCCGACCGCCGCTTGTAGCGGGGGGGGGGGGTCCCGATCGGACCCCCGACCCGCGGAAAGGCAAGGACGTACCTGTACGCCCATTTGCCTGTACGTGCCATTCTGTGGACGTACATATACATGTGGCGGTCGGGAAGTGGTTAAAGACTGTTGCCATAAGAGATAGCATTCCTGCACATGCAGATGTGGCATCTTGCTGGATGCCTTTTCCTGCATGGCTGTCCTTCTACTGAAGTCTCTGAGTCTGCCAATTAATCTTGCAACTACTTAAGGATGTTCTGGCCCTAACCCTCTCTCCCCCAAAAAGTTTGTTAAGAGAAATAAACTCTTTTGCATTCAAAAAGTGTCTGTTACCCAATAACTTTAACTACCTTGCACCCACCATGCCTCACAACCAAACATATATAGAAGGATGTCAGCTGTCTCTGGCCCTGGAGGTTCTCATTAGATTGATGGAGGTCTGGGACCCTACTACACACACAAGCAGGAAATTACATTTCTGGGGGCATTCTGTTCTCCATCTGTATACAGAACTCCCCCAGGTAGCCATATTTATTGCATTGCATTTTGCAGAAAATGACAGGGCTGCAGTTTAAAAGGAAAGGTAATTTTTAATAACATTAAATTTCAATATGACTTAGACCAATTATACATGCTATATAATTTGTTTTTATTTTCAATTTTTTCCCATAAAAGTGGAGTTACCCTTTAAAAACAGAGCTGGTACCTAAACAACTAAAAGATGAGCACAGAGGACCAGTATCAGAGGAGGCCCTGCTGGGATGGTCAGATTTGATTTGTTGCCAACTCTGGAAGGAAGCGCTAGCTCTTGAGCAGCAACACCAGGGAATGGTTCTCTCCTCCATCCATGTAAGGTACTGGCCGCAGTATGACGTACGAATGCCATTGTTTGGGGAACAACCGAAGCAGGAGTGGACAGCAGAGTTAAGCAGGCTGATCCGGCAGAGATCCGTTTGAACGAGAGCTACAGAGCCCTCCTGTGGTATGTAGCCCAAGAGTGCCCGTGGTCAGCAGATGACAGCCCCAGGGAAGGCTTTGACTATGATGGCCTGGGACTATTGTATTGGAGGATGTCCAGTGATTCTGACTTCGGGGATGATCGGGAGTGGCACTTGGAGGAAATAAGGGAGCACAGAGAACAAAAATGTAATGTCTCGAAAGGGCACCGGTTACAGGAAGATTTGGAGTTTCTGGCCGTTCAGGAATGGGAGCTGGAGATCGCCTACAGACAGCTGCTAGATTCTGCTCAGCAGCAGGGTGGGGCTCCCTTTGCCTGGGAATATGAGGAAATTTCATATCACAACTGGGAAATCCTGGCTGATGAATCAGCAGTGGAAAATCTGAAGATTGCCATTCCCAAAGCCGAAGCGGATGATGTGGAGTTCCAGGGGGCTAGGGCAGTTGGCTCATCTCCCCAGCCACAGATTACAGAATGTATGGACTTAATGGACCGTCCAGAGGATGTTACGGTTTATGCATCCCCAGCAGAAGTGCTGGCAACCGGGCAGAGTGCTAGCAATCTCTGCCCAGCACTGGAACCAACTGTGGAGTTCCAGGGAGACAGGGCAGTTGGCCCCTCTCTCCAGCAACAAGCTGAGGTTGTAAAGCTTTTACTCCCAATCAATTATGTTTAGTAAAGGAATATGTTTTGTGTAACATATGGGGATCACTTATCGCAGAGCCAGACTGTCTGGATAATGATTAGTAATTAGCCCCTCTGAATGTGTATTCATTGTGTGATGTTGGGGGTGGAGAGTTTCATTGTCCCTGTAACATGCTTTTTGGTTGTGAACTGTATAAAAACCTGAGTTTTACCATTTTTACCAAAGTATTTATTCATTTGGAACCAGGAACAGAGTTGTGTGTTGTCTCGTTTCTGGGGAAAATCCAATGGGTCCTGTCTGCTGGATTGTGGAGTGTCGGATAAGCTGTCGTGGTTGGTGGAATGAAAGATCGTGAACGGTGTTAACCCCTGACCGTTACAATTGTTGGCTAGCAGAGAGGTGATCCCACAACCTTAAAGGACAGCTACAAGGACACAGGACAATGGAGATACAGTATGAACGGCTGAAGCTCTCTTCCCTCAAGGACTTACTGGAGAGCCAGGGCAGACCGGCCAGCAACTGTAAGAAAAGGGACAGGCTATGGCCGCTCGCTGTATCACAGGAGCGCGCCCACAAGGACTCATCACCATGCGAGCTCTCTCGCTTGAATGTGGTGAGTTCTTGCGGGGAGGACCAGAGTCAGCCGCTAAGGGACCCCAGAAGACGTGGATCGGGGCCACTCTGTGCAAAACGAACTGCACAGTGGAGGTAAGTATAACATATTTGTTATTTTAAAGACATTTTAACACCCAGCTTGCTATAGATGCAGCTGGAGCAAAGAGCGGACATCGCCAAAAACATTGCACAGAGCAGTTACATATAATATTGATTTTATTTTACACACACAAAAAAAGTTTTAATATCACTTTAATATTATAATGGCACATTGTGTGTTAATTATTTTTAATTATCATTATACATGTCTTGGTTAAAAATGAATATACTGTATAATTAAATACATTTCATTCTGATATCTACTTGCCAGTGGCTTCACAACTAGACACAATATTTTATACATTGACTCATTTCAGTGTTTTTATTAGTAGCACAGTTTTCTTGACCTCCAAGTACCCGCAGCTATAAGCTTTAATTTCGACTGGGAGATAATGATGGATTGATATAGAAAACACAACATAACAGATTGTAATGTTGGAAACACACATTTTTTTTCTGTTTATGGCTTAAGTGCTTAGGTGTCCCTAATGTTTATGTGACAACTTGTGTTAGCTGCTGAATGCACATATTACCATACACTGGGGAGATGGCTATAGATGGATATTAAGCTAAATTACCTCAAGGGATTCCCTAAATCGTGACAGTGTAAACCATAAGGTTTGATGATTTCCCTGGCTATTGCTATCTTATCTCCTCTAGAGCATGGACAGGAGCTCCGTGGTGCAGTCATATCTGACAGTGCCATTAGAAGCTCATTTTACGCCAGCCCTGGGTTTTCAGATTATTTTCTCTTCCACATTTCCCACTTAGTTGTCACATTAAGATTTATCACTGTGCAGTCCATCTTGAAATGAAATTTACCAATAGCTTTTCTTCTATTAGTTGAAGACAGAACTGGTTCGTTGTATCCCTGGGATAAAGATATGGGGACATAACCATTCTCTGTAGATAGGTAATGTAGATGTAAGAAAACAGCTTCATGTACTATGTTGTAGTAATGTTTTCTTTGAATTATTTATCGTTGAACTGTGTTATTTACCTATATTTTTCCATTACACATTACATAGGCCTTGACAACATAATTATATACCTTGTCCATTTGATAATACATATTTTTCTAGAAGAAAACATTCTTATATTTAGTAAAGGAGGACAACTTTGATTTACAATAGGCTTTTGTAGGGCAGTCAAGATGTTGGGATGCGTTCCAGTTCTCCTTTTTTTTTTAACAAGGCCTTTTTGTTATTATATGTTGTGGAAGTAATTGGGTTTATTTATTAAAACTGGAGGGTGCAAAATCTGGTGCAGTTGTGCAAAGAAACCTATCAGCTTCCATTTTTTGTCAAAGTTTACTTGAAGAAAAAGAAGTTAGAAGCTGATTTGTTACTATGCACAGCTGCATCAGATTCTGTGTGCCCCAGTTTTAGTAAATCAACCTCTATGTATTTTTACTTACATTGCAATGCGCACCCATTTTCACGTTTTTGAAATTGCATCCATAAAGGTGAAAGTAGCATGTACTGGGCTAGATTCAGATAGATTAGCGGATCTTTAGATCCGCGTAATCTATCTGATTTACGATCCGCCGGCGCAAATTTGAGAAGCTAATGCAGTATTCAGAAAGCATTTACCTCGAAACTTGCGCCGGCGGATCGTAAATCCCCCGGCGGAATTCAAATTCCGCGGCTAGGGGAGTGTAGTATTTAAATCAGGCGCGTCCCCGCGCCAATTTAAATGTGCATGCCCCGTCCGCGAATTTTCCCGGCGTGCATTGCTCCCAATGACGTTGCTAGGACGTCATTGGTTTCGGCATGAACGTAAATTACGTCCATCCGTATTCGCAACCGACTTACGCAAACAACGTAAAAATTCAAAACTCGGCGCGGGAACGACGGCCATACTTAACATTGGATACGCCGCATATAGCAGGGGTAACTATCCGCCAGAAAAAGCCGAACGCAAACGACGTAAAAAAAAAGCGATGGACGGCCGTTCGTTTCTGAATCGGCGGATCTCCTCATTTGCATATTCGTCACGTATACAAATGGAAGCGCCACCTAGCGGCCGGCGGGAGATTGCAGCCTAAGATCCGACGGTGTAAGTCACTTACACCTGTCGGATCTAAGGGAGATCTATGCGTAACTGATTCTTATGAATCAGTCGCATAGATCTGACCATCGTATCTCTATCTGAATCTCCCCCATAGTGTTTTGTACGTGTTTTTTTTACTCGGTTAAACGTGTTTATAGATGAAGGACACAGGCCTTATGTAACAACAAAAAAAAATCTGATGCTGTAGAAATACACCAAATTAGCTGATATAAACAATGCTTTGTGTAGATTGTTCTCTACATCAGATGGTAGATAGTAAAAGCCCCCCAACATAGATAAGCAGACAGATAGACCTTGTACTAATAACCTCAATTCTCTTAACCACTTCCATACAGGGCAGTTATACACCCATCCATACCAGGCCTATTCTGGCACTTCTCTCCTACATGTACAAATCATAATTTTTTTGCTAGAAAATTAAGCAGAACCCCAAACATTATATATGTTTTTTTAGCAGACCCCCTAGGGAATAAAACGATGGTCATTGAAACGTTTTATATTGCACGCTATTTGCGCAATAATTTTTCAAACGCCTTTTTTTTGGAAAAAAAATGTTTCATGAATTAAAAAAAGAACAAAACAGTAAAGTTAGCCCAATTTTTTTGTAAAATATGAAATATGATGTTACACCGAGTAAATAGATACCTAACATGTCACGCTTTAAAATTGCGCACACTCATGGAATTGCGCCAAACTTCGGTACTTAAAAATCTCCATAGGCAACGATTTGAAATTTTTTACAGGTTACCAGTTTAAATTTACAGAGGAGATCTAGTGCTAGAATTGTTGCTGGCACTCTAACGCACGCGGCGATACCTCACATATGTGGTTTAAACGGCGTTTACATATGTCGGCGGGACTTGCGTGTGTGTTCGCTTCTGCGCGCGAGCTACTGGGGACAGGGGCGTTAAAAAATATATTTTTTATTTATTTATTTTTTTACATATTTATTTATTTTTTTACACTTTTTTTTTTTTTTTATTATAACTTTTATTCCTATTACAAGGAATGTAAACATCCCTTGTAATAGGAATGTGTGTGACAGGTCCTCTTTATGGAGAGATGCAGGGTCAATAAGACCCCACATCTCTCCTCCAGGCTGGAAAGCATGAAATTGGTGAAAAAAAATTCACCGATCTCATGCTTGCTGTTGCTTAGCAGCCGCAATTGCGGCTTTGTTTACTTACGGGGACCCGGGCGTGACGTCATCACATCGCGCCCGGGTCCTCCGACGGTCATAGAGATGACTGGTGACCATCTGGTCACCAGTCATCTCTATGCTTCCTGCCAGCGCCGGACGATTCGTTCTCCGGGCCCCCGATGGCACGGAAGAGCCCGGAGAAGCACCGGATGGCGGCGGGAGGGGGGATGTCCCCTCCCGCCGCCTGTAAGAACGATCTAGCGGCGGAATCGCCGCTATGATCGTTCTTACGTTGTGCAGAATCGCCGGCACAAGAGAAGGATATCTGAATGATGCCTCTAGCTGCAGGCATCATTCAGATATCCACCCGCAAAGCCCAGGACGTCACATGACGTCCTCCTGGATCGAGGAGGGGTTCCTGCCGCCGTCATTTCACAATGACGCGGTAGGGAAGTGGTTAAAGTGTCACTAAGCCCAGATCATAAAAAAACTCAATAAATGCTGCATTACGGTCTGTTCATACTCAGTCACTATGAAATTCGATTTCTGTATTCTGCAAAAACCTGGTTGATCCTTCTGTTCTCTATCTCCCCCTTCTGTCCGAGCCCCCAATGTAGCTAGGGATTTTTTTAGAGCAGTGTTGGCAGCTCTACACATGCTCAGTTTTCAGTCTATTGCAAGCCTGAACATTTCCTCTTTATTACATCTGAGTAGCCCATATGATTATAGAGTAACACACGTACACAGTGGTAAATGGCAACCCACTCCCTCCCTCCTCCGAAATGCCCACTAATCAACTAAACACAATGGGGATGGGACATTACATGTGGATTGATGCAGGCTTCACCTCTCTATTATTCTAAGACACAGGCTGGAGGGGTGTAACACAGCCTGTGATTGGCAGAGATCTGCTCATTCCATAGTACTGCCAAAAAATAATAGAGATGCCATTTCAAATCAATATTTATATGACCATTTTTTATTATTATTATTTATTTATTTTACTTATTCCAAAGGCCTATTTTTTTTAACATGTGACCAGCAACAGAGGACTAGAAGTTCCTACTGAAACACGGAATATCCAGACTCAAACTTACCGTATTCACCTGTCTAACAGTGTGTGTTAAAAACAGAGGTTTAGTTGCACGCATTTGCAAATGCATGTGTGAGTGAATGAGAAATTTATATAGCGCAACACATGCGAACTGAATCGCCTCTGGGCGCTTGGTATCCATTCCCCGGGCCCTCAGAAGAGATGGGTCTTGATCTTTCTCCTGAAGGCCAGGTGGTTCACTTCCAATCGGATGCTGGTTGGTAGAGCGTTCCATAGTCTGGGTCCTTGGACCGCAAATCTTCGTTCTCCTTTGGACTTGTATCTGGCTTTGGGTATCTGGAGTAGATTTTGGTTGGTGGATCGCAGAATGCGATTGGTGTTGTGGGCTTTTAGTTTCTCGCATAGATATTGGGGGGCAATTCCCAGAATACACTTATGCGTTAGACAGAGAGCTTTGAAAGTGATTTTGTCTTTTACGGCAACCAATGAAGGGATCTCAACGAAGGTGAGATTGATTCCCATGTTTTTTTCCCAGTCACAAGTCAAGCGGCCGTATTTTAAACGACTTGCAGACGAGTGATTTGGTATTTTGGGTAATCTGCAGGCGCCGTCAAGGCTCTCTGTATACTGCAGTTCGAACTATAACATTGCATTTTAAGTCTCCTCAGTAGGAGCATATGACTGCTGATGGATAGATAAGGGGCAGGTGACTGGAGGTAGCCCAGCCCCAAGGGGCAGGAGCACACTAAACACCCAGCACATGGAAGCAAAGGTGCCAGTGCTCTGCCTGACCACAATGACATAAATACAACAAACAAAAGTCACTGCCCCTAACTACTGCTTTGTTTCCCTGCAGACAAGCTGTGAAAGAGCTGAGTCATGTGACAGCTGTATATGGATTAGGAAAAAGGTACTTGGATGTTTTTTTAACCACTTGCCGACCGCTGCACAACTATATATGTCCACAGAATGGCAAGGCTGGGCAGGTCGACGTATATTTACGTCACCTTTAAGGCCCGTGGTTGTCCTCGATGTCCGACAGGAGTCCCGCGATCATCTCACGAAGAGGAAGAATGGGAAAATGCTAATGTAAACAAGCATTTGCCCATTCTGCCTAGTGACAGGACACTTATCACAGCTCCCTGTGATCGAGAGTGGCCGTAGCCACACGTAGCCCCGCCCCCACACAGTTAGAACACATACCTAGGTCACACTTGACCCCTTCAGCGCCCCCTAAAAGTCAACCCCTTCATTGCCAGTCACATTTACACAGTAATCAGTGCATGTTTATAGCCCTAATCGCTGTATAAATGTGAATGGTTCAGAAATTGTGCCAATAGTGTCTGATGTGTCCGCCATAATGTTGTAGTCACAATGGAAATTGCTGATCGCTGCCATTACTAGTAAAAAAAAAGAAAAGTTAATAAAAATTCCATAAAACTATCCTCTATTTTGTAAACACTATGGGGCAGATCCTCGTACAGTGGCGCATTTATGCGCTGGGCGTAGCGTATCTAAGATACACTACGCCGCCGTAACTTAATTTTTTTTTTCAAATCCTGAAAGAATCCACGCCGTAAGTTACGGCGGCGTAGTGTATCTTTGCCAGCGTAATGGCGCCTAATTCAAATGGATGTAATGGGGGCGTGTTTTATGTAAATACGTTGTGACAACGTTTTTTTTTAACTGCGCATGCGCCGTCCGTGGGGGTATCCCAGTGCGCATGCTTAAAATTAAACTGGAACCAGCCAATGCTTACGACGGTGATGTCATTCTACGCAAATTCCTATTCGCAAACGGCTTACGCAAACGATGTAAAAAATTCAAAATTGTACGTGGGAACGACGGCCATACTTAACATTGAGTACGCCTCATAACAGCAGCTTTAACTATATACCGGAAAAAGGCAAACGAAAACGACGTAAAAAAATGCGCTGGCCGGATGTACGTTCGTGGATCGCCGTAAATAGTCAACGCGGATTTCGACGGAAACGCCACCTAGCGGCCGCCGAAAAATTGCATCTATGATCCGACAGCGTACTAAGACGTACGCCTGTCGGATCGATCCCAGATGCTGTCGTATCTTGTTTTGTGGATACAAAACAAAGAAACGACGCGGGAAATTTTTAATTACGCCGGCGTATTGTTTTTGTGGATCTGCCCCCATAACTTTTGCGCAAACCAATCAACAAATGCTTATTGCGATTTTTTTTACCAAAAATATGTAGAAGAATACATATCGGTCTAAACTGAGGAAAAAATTTTTTTTTTTTTTATATATTTTCTTGGGATATTTATTATAGCCAAAAAAAAAAAAGCAGTACTGAGTTTTTTCAAGCTGCAGTGAGCAAGAGGCCTAAGGCGTAATGCACTCCGTAATAAACATTCCCCTCTGCCCTCTATGCAACACAAGTTTATCAAGACGCTTGTGCTGAGTGCTATGGTTGGTACTAAGCTTTCCCAGCACAGAACACTGTAGTTTTGAGATCTGAAGGAAATCCTTTTACCAAAAGCATATTTTAAGGCATTTTTTATCATCAAAAGAGCAATCACAAAACATAATAAGCAGGGATACAAGAATAAAAATATATAAGAAAAATGCAAATGTATGAAATGTCATTAGGGCTTTAAATAAGTAGAGAGTGAGGTTGATTTACTAAAGGCAAATAGACTAGAAGTGCATTTTAAATGCAATTGCTCCAGATTTGAGGGGAAGCTCTGCTGATTTCTATCATCTAATCATGTGCAAGCAAAAATTCATTTTTTTATTTACAAGAGACTATTTACCTTCAGTAAATCAACCCCTATATGTGCCTTTAGTAAATCAACCTCCTTGTCACAGATAGGAACACATACATGACTTAAGAAAACAAAAGCAACTGCTGGCATTAAAGTTTTTCACAGATCACTAATTGTAAGATTTTTTTAATGTTGTACAATCACACTTGGTGTTTCTCAATAAGCTAATTAATACGGTATCAATACATTTAAGCAAACAAAATGTATAAAAGGAGTCCAATTTTCATAAGGGGAGGGTTGCAGCCTCTGTTGGGTTCTTGATGCTGCCTGTGCTCCAGTTGGGGAGATTTTTCTTTCACTTGTACCTCATGTATTTAGCGCCAAAATGATGGGGTCGTAAGTTAAAGGGGTTGTAATGGTACAATTTTTTTTTTCCTAAATAGCTTCCTTTACCTTAGTGCAGTCCTCCTTCACTTACCTCATCCTTCCATTTTGCTTTTAACCACAAGTCGACCGCGCACCGTCATTATACGGCGGCAGGTCGGCTCTCCCGGGCGAGAGCCCGTAGCTATACGGCGGCTCTTTGAGCCGCCACTAGGGGGCGCGTGCGCGCCGCCGGAGTCAAGCGCGCGCGCCCCCGCACGCCCCCGACTCCCGTGCGTGTGCCCGGCGGGCTCGATCGCCGCCGGGCACACGCGATCGCTCGTTACAGAGCGGGGACCGGGAGCTGTGTGTGTAAACACACAGCTCTCGGTCCTGTCAGCAGGGGAAATGCTGATCTTCTGTTCATACAATGTATGAACAGAGGATCAGTGTTTCCCCTAGTGAGGCCACCCCCCCCCACAGTAAGATAACACACAGGGACATACTTGACCCCTTCCCCGCCCCCTAGTGTTAACCCCTTCACTGCCAGTGGCATTTTTATAGTAATCCAATGCATTTTTATAGCACGGATCGCTATAAAAATGCCAATGGTCCCAAAAATGTGTCAAAAGTGTCCAAAGTGTCCGCCAAAATGTCGCAGTGCCGGAAAAAAATCGCTGATCGCCGCCATTACTAGTAAAAAAATATATTGATAAAAATACCATAAAAATACCCCCTATTTTGTAAACGCTAAAACTTTTGCGCAAACCAATCAAAAAAAGATTATTGCGATTTTTTTTTATGAAAAATATGTAGACGAATACGTATCGGCCTAAACTGAGGAAAAAAAATGTTTTTTTATATATTTTTGGGTGATATTTATTATAGCAAAAAGTAAAAAATATTAATTTTTTTCAAAATTGTCGCTCTATTTTTGTTTATAGCGCAAAAAATAAAAACCGCAGAGGTGATCAAATACCACCAAAAGAAAGCTCTATTTGTGGGAAAAAAAGGACGCCAATTTTGTTTGGGAGCCACGTCGCACGACCACGCAATTGTCAGTTAAAACGGCGCAGTCCCGAATTGCAAAAAGTCCTCTGGTCTTTGGGCAGCAATATGGTCCAGGGGTTAAGTGGTTAAATGTCCTTATTTCTTCTGAGAAATACTCACTTACTGTTCTTCTGTTTGTAACTCCACACAGTAATGCAAGGCTTTCTCCCTAGTGTGCAGTGTCATGCTCGCCCCCTCCCTTGGACTATTGGAGAGTCAGGACGCCCACTAACACACAGCTCCTTTCTCTATCTGCAACGTAGAGAGCGTCCTAACTTTCCTGTAGTCCAAGGGAGGGGATGAGCATGACACTCCACACCAGGGAGAAAGCCTTGCATTACTGTGTGTAGTTACAGACAGAAGAACAGGAAGTGAGGGTTTCTCAGAAGAAATAAGGACATTTAAAAGCAAAATGGAAGGATGAGGTAAGTGAAGGAGGACTGCACTAAGGTAAAGAAAGCTATTTAGGAAAAAAATTGTACCTTTACAACCTCTTTAATGTACAACGTATTTACTTTTAGTAAAGGTCATTAAGCAGCCCACCTTTGACTCACATGAAAAACATAGGAAGAATCCATGCTTCCCATGAAAATTTAGCAACTCGTGCACATCGCTGGATCGGGATTGCGCTTAGGTAAGTATCCCAGCTCTCTCCCTCTTGATTGGCTAAGGTGCAGCAGCAAGAGCCATTGGCAAGCAGGAGAGGCCGAGAGCGCCGGCAGGTGGGGGACCAGAGAAGAGGAGGATCTGGGCAGCTCTATGCAAAACCACTGCACAGAGCAGGTAATTATGACATGTTTGTTATTTTTTTTAAAGAAAATGTTTTCCTTCACAATCACTTTAACAACCAGTGACATCACTGGCCCCATTCATGGAGCTCAGATAGTTTAAACAATTACATGGGGTTTCACACCTAATTCATAACAGGCTTTTGGTATTAATTTTAAGAAGGACCCCATGCAAAAAGAAAAAAGGCATCACGTCCCCCAATTTTCCATACCAGTAGTGGTAAGGATGTTGAACTCCCTTGCTCTAAAACGGTGGTGGCAGTGGGGAGTGTTGATAGTTTAAAAAAATTATAATCATAATCCCTATATATATTTTCCTCAATAAAACAACAAAAAATAGCCCATGGACTGATTTATTGTGTCCGGATGCAATTTGGAAATGCATGTTGCCTGGCTGTGCAGGAATAGGGGGAACCAGTAACGAGCGGCTCCTGTGGGGGTAGCTCTGCATTTGGGGGCTCGTCCGTGATGCCTCTATGGCAACCTGCATGACCGTTGCACATCGCAACCAGCAACCAACAAGCCAAAGAACTGTCAATCTGTTATCAAGTGAGCCAAAGAGGAGACGCTGTGTGAAAGTATTTGTAACCGTGAACTGTATCATTCTGCTGAGTGCTGTTTCTATGCCAGTAACAACCATGCCGGGCATTCACATACCTGAGATACAAGAGTCTTTCTGCTGCCTAACTGAGGCTGTTGCTAAAGACTGTTCTATGTTTAAACCTGCTTATCTCATTATCCCCACGCTATTTTATTTCTATTTTTATGAATGAATTCGCTCTAAATTGCCAGAGCCGACAATTCATTATAGCCGCAAGTCCGGTTTTAAAATACTTTTTTTCCTTTCAGAAATGACACTTTGTGCAGGGACAGTTCTATGTACTGGAAACATGCGCTATTTCACATGCTAACTTTACACCCCCCCCTAGGTACGAAATTTATAGTAATATTTCACTTTTATTGTTTCACTTTTAGCATTATTAAATTCAGTGCTCCCCAAAAAACTGCAGTTTTTAAAACTTTTTTTTGCATTGATACATGTCCCCTGGGGCAGTACCCAGGTCCCCAACACTTTTTAGGACAATAAATTGCATATTAGCCTTTAAAATGAGCACTTTAGATTTCTCCCATAGACTTTAACAGGGTGTTCCGCGGCTTTTCGAATTTGCCGCGAACACCCCTAATTGTTCGTTGTTCGCCGAACAGGTGAACAGGCAATGTTCGAGTCGTACATGAGTTCGACTCGAACCCCCCAAACATTATATAAATTGTTTTAGCAGACACCCTAGGAAATAAAATGGTGGTGATTGCAAATATTTATGTTACACAATATTTGCGCAGCAATTTTTCAAACGCATTTTTTTGGGAAAGAAACTGTTTCATGAATAAAAAAAATTTAAAACACAATTTTTTTTTTTTTTTTGTATATTGTATCTATGAAATATGATGTTATGCCGAGTAAATAGATACCTAACATGTCACACCTTAAATTATTTTTTTTTTTTTTTTTTACAGGTTACATGTTTTGTGTTACAGAGGAGGTCTAGTGCTAGAATTATTTTTCTCAATCTAAGGTTTGCTGTGTATGTAACCTGTGTGTATCTGGCTCTGATACTAGTGTAGCACTACCCCCGTAGGAGCTGCTGGTTTAGATTTTGGGTTTTGCACGTTACCTCTAAGTTCGTTGTCCAGGGGAGGAAGTCTGTAGAAATTGTCCACACAACATGTAAAACCTTCAACTGTAGGCTTTATTTTTGCTGCATAAACTTGTGAAGGAAGTAGAGAGTATACAGAGAAGAGGAAGGTTCAGGTACGCGGTACAAAATGCACAAAAAGTATTCAAAGTTTCAATATTCGCCTCTCACTCCTGAGTGGGTATTGCTCACCCGAATAGACCCCTCTCACATGGCCTAGCAGCCGGAATGATGCACGGACAGTATAGAAAAAGTCTCTGCCACAGACCGTCTAAGAACACAGAATGGATAGTCAGGAATCCTCTGCCACATGATTTAAAGTCCTGAACTTCCTGCCTTACAGCCATAGAGCCTTTAAGCCAATATGGCGGACTGTAAGACAATCTGCGTAGCGGATCCCTTTCCCTTAACGAGGTCACCAGGCCTCTCCCGAGATATCAGCTTGCCTTGCTTGTCTCCGCCAGGGCAGGTCCTCCCCCGGTTTCCTTCACTAAGAAGCTTCCCCCACTTGGATAGACAGCTTGGGATCCCTTGTAGAACCATAGGCCCCAGCCAGCATAGCTGGGCCTACTTGATAGGAACACAGTCTCAGACCAACGTGGTCCCGAGATTGGAGTCACGCACACCCACCTCACGCCAGGAGGGCCACGAGGAGAAGAAACCCGAAAAACAGCATCTGCCCCTTAAGTATCCCCTCCCAGCATGCACAGCGGGGCACCAATCCCACTGGGCTGCTGCCGACAAGGGTCACTCAACACACTATGGTTTGCCCGAGTTCCAACATGGACCTGAAGTGGTAACACCACCTACAGGCAACAAGGTCAAACTTCTACAGAGCACAACCATAGCTAGAACAGAGGCTAATTTAAATAGAATTAACAGAGTCTGAGCCCAACTATTGGCTCAGGCACCCCTAAATTTACAATAGCGCCTGACTCGTTGGGAGACCAGCGCTACACTAGCCAGTGCCTTACCATGCACTGACCTCACCGCATATCCCTGGAGGAAGAGCTGGTTTGCTTTACATCTCCAAATCCCAAAGGGGTCCTTACAATTCAGAAGCTTGGGCCAAGACATCAGACAGGAGTGGATTCTGGGACGGGTCATCTACAGGGATTGTGTGGTGATTGTCAAGGCCTGACGACCCAACCAGAGTTATACAGTGGCCACATGGAATTCCAAGAGAGAAATTACCAGGCTGCCAAAGCCTAAAATGTACTGTTGAAAGGGCCTGAGATAGGATTCCAACCTGAAGACATGGCAGCTGCTGCTGTGATTGCAAGTGGAGATCCATTACCCTTGCCCTTTTCCTTTAAGTGGACTAGGCTGGACCAGTGTCACCCACCGTTCCTTCAGAGATGTGATCCAGAGAAGAAAACATTTGGGTGTGGCCTAGAAAACTGCTAATAGATTGCTGTTGTGGAGGGCTCCTCCACAATATTGTTTTAAAGACTTTTGACAACTTTAAAGTGTTTATTTTTTCAGCAAGATCCTAACCCCTTGCTGACAGAATGTTTAGCTAATTTAGTTAGATGTGAAGGATTGTGTTTTTTCTTGTCTTTTCTGCAGGGTCACCATTTTTCTGCAGGGTAAGCTGTCCTGTTCAAATGTTAAAATCTTTCAAGTGTTTTTCTTCTGGAAATGTTTCTGCTGGGAGGGCTTCCCTCAAGGGGGATTTGCTCACATAAAACACAAATCCCAATAAGTTTCAGTTAGACGTTACCTTGAAACTATTATGGTGTACATTGTACATGATGTAGAATTCCACATGGAATGGAAGAAAATAGATAACATTTCTTTCTCAAATGTATAGAGGAAATTGGTTTGAGCAGATAAATGTAATGAGGTGATAAGCGCAATAAAATAAATAAATAATAAAAAATAATATAAATGAACTGCAACAAGTGCTGTGTGGATCACTTATATGAGTTTAAAAAAACATGAACACAAACAAATGTCCCATAAGCAAATAGTGGAAAATCTTCATAAATAAACGAATGGTGATGTTCTTCCTGTGATCTTCTAGATAATTCTTCAAAACAGTGAGCTCACAGAGCGCTTACCTTCCTGCAGTAATAATAGCTCCTGGGTATGTGAATCTCTGCTTATGCTGATGGTGGATATCTGCTGTATGTCGCCCACAAGTAAGGCTCCTCCTGGTGTCCAATCCTCAGAATAATCCTCGGTGGTGCTCAGGATAAATAAAACACTTCCCATGGTGAAATAAACAATGTCAATTTAATAAAGAAGGTAAAATAGCTGCTTACAATGATAAAAAAGCATGTAAACGATTTTCACGATACTTCCTGGTGTTAGTCCTAGTACTTCCGTCCCTTCAGAGGATGATGAAGCCACGTGATGTGGTGTAACATGTAAGGGACGGAAGTACTAGGACTAACACCAGGAAGTATCGTGAGAATCGTTTACATGCTTTTTTATCATTGTAAGCAGCTATTTTACCTTCTTTATTAAATTTACATTGTGTATTGCACCATGGGAAGTGTATTTTATTTATCCTGAGCACCACTGAGGATTATTCTAAGGATTGGACACCAGGAGGAGCCTTACTTGTGGGCGACATACAGCAGATATCCACCATCAGCATAAGCTCATACAAGTGATCCACACAGCACTTGTTGCAGTTCATTTATATTATTTTTTATTATTTATTTATTTTATTGAGCTTATCACCTTTTACATTTACTTTGGTATTTATCTATATTCTCACAATATATTTATTTACATTTAGATTGAGCAGCAATTAGATTTTATTTATTTATTATTTATCACATTATTATTATCATCTATTGTATTCACTTGGAGGCGCGAGAGCCCTTTATTCACATTCTACAGGTTTGAGCAGATAGACATACCGGTATTCATTTAAAAGTTAAATGTTAAATGTTGTATGGCATTTACCTTTTTTGTTATATTTTACTGTTATTTGTTTTTTAGAAGCCTGTGCACATTAAACATCAATATAAGGATCAATTTGACCATCTCTGCTATATTTATAGACAGAATGCTATGTAAGAAATCTGCAAAATACCCCGAGTGGTGTCGTTTTTAGATGTCTTTACAGACTAAAAACCTATGAAGAATTCTCTCTGGTAGGTTGTGCTATGAGTATCCTAAAATAATATTGCAAAGGGCACTTTAAAACAAAGAAGATAATCTGCTTTGAACTTTTTTGTTTGCAGACAATATGACAGTTAAAAATGGTTCACTGTTTCTCATACAAATAATAGCTGCTGGTAGATCTGATATTATTAATGTCTTCTCTTGTCATTGGGCATACACAGACATGTTGTACATAAACATTGCAATATGTTGTTCCATGTGTCACAAGGAATAAACCCTAGACCTTTGCAGATGTAGTGATATGCTGACAAAGCCTCAGACAAACTGCTTAGTATTGTATGCCAGTTGAATATAAATCAGATTTCCTCTTTTACTGAGGTGTCAACTGGCAATACATGCAATACATGTAAGTCCCATTTTCATATTACCGTATTTTCCGGCGTATAAGACGACCCGGCGTATAAGACGACCCCCTAATTTTCCAGGAAAAATTTTGATTTTGGGATATACTCACTGTATAAGACTACCCCCTTCTTACTGTCTTTCTGGAAGCTGAGGGGGAGCCAGAACCGCTGACAGGAACAGGCTTTTTCAAATCTCACTGTGCCATTACATTACATTCCTCACTGTGCCATTACATTACATGCCCAGACTGTGCCATTACATTCCTCACTGTGCCATTACATTACATGCCCAGACTTTGCCATTACATTACTCACTGTGCCATTACATTACATGCCCAGACTGTGCCATTACATTACTCACTGTGCCATTACATTACTCACTGTGCCATTACATTACATGCTCAGACTGTGCCATTACATTACATGCCCAGACTGTGCCACTGTGCCATTACATGCCCCCACATTGCCATTACATGCCCCCACATTGCCACTGTGCCATTACATGCCCCCACATTGCCATTGTGCCATTACATGCCCCCACATTGCCATCACTTGCCCCTCACATTGCCATTGTGCCATTACATGCCCCCACATTGCCATCACTTGCCCCCACTGTGCCTGAACTTGTTGCCCCCCCCCCCCCCATTGCAATAACACTCACTTTTTTTCCCCAGCGCTGACAGTCTCCCATGCTGCGATCGCGAATAATTTCAAAGCCGCGCCTTCACTGCAGAGTGTTCTGTGATAGGAGGAACAAAAATCTTCCCAGCAGCGCCTCTGTTATGTTTTCCGCCTATCACGGATGTCTTCTCATCTCGTCCGAGGATGAGAAGGCATCTGTGATAGGAGGAACAAAGAACAGAGGCACTGCTGGGAAGATTTTTGTTCCTCCTATCACAGAACACTCTGCAGTGAAGGCGCGGCTTTGAAATCCTTCACGATCGCGATCGCAGCATGGGAGACTGTCAGCGCTGGGGAAAAAAAGTGAGTACTGAGACCGTACCCGGCGTATAAGACGACCCCCGACTTTGGATGCATGTTTTTGCATCCAGAAAGTCGTCTTATACGCCGGAAAATACGGTACTTAGATCAAATTGGTTTAATGTAAGTTCAGTAGATGTGTATAGCACTGAAAAAGAAAATTCCAAGAAAATATTAGTGATTTGATAATTTTTTATTAAAACCACACCTTGGTGCATTAAGCCCCTGTTGTTGCAAAAAGGTGCCACTGATATAGGAGGAAATATAAAAAAAAATTGCATCTTCTGGAAGTTTACAATATATGAATTTCATTAAAGTACACAATATTGTTGGCATTATGTAATATATGCAATGAAGATGTTGCAGTGAAGTGTCTAAAGTTTCTTATATAACAAGCAGACACTAAGGGGTTGATTTACTAAAACTGGAGAGTGCTCTTCATAAAAACCAAACAGTTTCCAGGTTTTTTGTCAAAGCTTAATTGAACAAGCTGAAGTTAGAAGCTGACTGACTACCATGCACTCTCCAGTTTTAGTAAATCAACCTTTAATGCCTCGTACACATGACCGGTTTTCCCGTCTGAAAAAACTGCGATGAGAGCTTTTGGCCAGGAACTCTGACTGTGTGTATGCTCCATCGCAGTTGCATGCTTGGAAACAATTCGACACATGCACGGAAACATAAAACTTAATTTTGTCGGCCCATCGTAGTCTATTACGTCACTGCGTTCTTGGCAGTCAAAAGTTAATCGGACTTTTGTGTGACTGTGTGTATGCAAGGCAGGCTTGAGAGAAATTCTGTCGCGAAAACCATCGGTTTTTTATCCGTCAGGAAAACCGGTCGTGTGTACGAGGCATTAGAGTATGTCTTCTAAGTAAACCTCAATGGACTATAAATAGTTGTGGGTACTGTATATCACTAATATTGGCAGTATGGAGAACCTAACAATTAACAATACTGAGATGGTAGCAGGAGGGGGGTACCTTAGCTCCTTAGCACATGGAATCTCCCCAGTTTAGCTAATAAATGGATAAATGGATAGAGTGCTAGTGGCAGTAAACAACAAATTATGGGCCAGATTCACAGAAGAAGTATGCCGGCGTATCTACTTATACACCGGCGTACTTTCAAATTTGCCACGTCGTATCTTTAGTTTGAAACCTCAAACTCCTCAAACCAAGATACGACGGCCTCTAGTTTCGATCCGACAGGCGTACGGCTTCGTACGCCTTCGGATCGTAGGTGCAATACTTCGGCGCCCGCTGGGTGGAGTTCGCGTCGTTTTCCACGTCGGGTATGCTAATTAACTTTTTCCGGCGATCCACGAAGGTACGTGCGGCCGTCGCATTCTCTTACGTCGTCGCTAGTCGGCTTTTCCCGGCGTATAGTTAAAGCTACTGTCTTGTGGCGTATAGATAGACTTGCCATGTTAAAGTATGGCCGTTGTTCCCGCGTCGAATTAAATTTTTTTTTTTTTTGCGTAAGTCATCCGTGAATAGTAAAGGACGTAACACACGTCGACGTTCAAAAAATGACGTTGGTGCGACGTCATTTCGCGCAAAGCACGGCGGAAAATTTCAAAACGGAGCATGCGCATTTCAATCGGCGCGGGGACGCGCTTCATTTAAATGAATCACGCCCCCTACCCGCCCAATTTGAAATACACGCCAAGAAATACACTACGCCGCCGTAACTTACGGCGCAAAATCTTCCTGGATTCGAAATTCCGCCAGGTAAGATACGGTGGCGTAGCGTATCTCTGATACGCTGCGCCAGGGCAATTCTTTATGAATCTGGCCCTATATTGCTGGAAAGAGGATTGAAAGGATATCAGTGTGATTCCCATGGGGACCATGTTTTGGCTTAGATATGTAATGTAGTGAATTGTTTAGGCTGTATGCTTTGGATGTCAGAAATGCATGTATACAGATTGATTATGGATGGTCTGGAATGTTAGGCATCTTCTAGCTGTCAGAATGTGGTTTATTCATTTAATGGAATATATTAATTATGGGTAGGTCAAGGATTAAAGGAACCAGTTAACAAGGAACAGATTGGTAAATTAATGTATCTAAAAGGGATTTAATGATTCACCAGAAAGTTATATTTTATAGCATTCCTGGTAAATGTGGTACAGGGTACCTGCATAGGAATTGCTTCTCCAGCAGGCAGAGGGAATCACTGGTATTTAGCATGTGAAGGAGCCCTGGAGTGTGATGTCAATGGAAGAGTATTTTAATAAATTGATTTGGAACTGATATGGGAGTTTTCTTGGCATTGCTCTATATCCCCTCCCATTCTTCTAGCTAAAGTTTATTTCCCAGAAAGCTTTCCCATTTATTCATATATTTGTGTTAGGAAAAGGATTGGTGAACTTTGTGTTTATGTGATGATATATGTCTGTGTAGCACCCTGCTCCTGATGACCAGACTCTATGTTAAATTTAGTATATGTCTGAGCTGGTAGTTAGCTCAGACTTTGGTATAATTATGGCTAAAACGGCCTCTGACCCGGCTATGGCTGTGTTTGAAGGACTTCCCACTGTTGCCCGTAGGTGGCGTTACCACCCCAGGCCAATGTTGGAATACAAACATGCCAGAGTGTATTGAGTGTTTTTTCCACAGCCCAGTGGAAGTGGTCTTCCCGCTGAGCATGCTGGGGAAGGGTACTTAAGGGGGCAGATGCCATCTTTAGGGGCTTTTTTCCCTGTGGCCCTCCGGGCTCGGGTGTGTGATGGTTGATTTCAGCCACGGGGCCACGTTGGCCTGAGGCTGCATCCTTGCCACGTAGGCCCAGTTGTCCTGACTGAGACCCACACTTTGGAGGTGTCCTGCGCTGTCCGTCCTAAGGAAGGAAGCCACTCAATGGAGGAAACCAGGGGAGGACCTGTCCTGGACAAGACCAAGCGGAAGGCTGGTGTTTAGGGGAAGGCCTGGTGGAATCTATTGGAGGACGCACCGTGGCCTATGTTACCTTACAGTGTGCCGGGTCAGCTTAAAGGCTGTAAGGCTGGATATCCGAATACTAAATCCTGTGGGAGAGGATTATTAAATAGTTCATCTTCATTGTACTAGATCCTGTGGCAGAGGATTATTGAACAGTTCATCTTTATTGCACTAAAGTCTGTGGCAGAGACTGTTGCTCTTTTTCTTCCTTTCTGTCCGTGCATCATCCTGGTTGCTAGGCCAGTGAGAGGGGCCTATCCAGGTGAGCAGTACCCACTCAAAGGAAAGTGGTGAGTGTGGCTCTTTTTGAAGTTTATAAGTTCCCCAGTGATCTGCATCGAGTGCCTGAACCTTCCCCTGACCCTCCATTCCTCTTCCTGCACAAGTTTGTGCGAAATAAAGCTTATCCAGAAAGGATTTACAACTTGTGTGGACATTGAGGTTTCTATAGACTCTTATCCCCTAGACAATGAATAGCAAGGTAACGTGCAGGCCCAAATCTAAACCAGCAGCTCCTTCGGGGGTAGTGCTACATCTGTTATCAAGTATTTTTAGAAAGGGTTCTCAAAGGTAGACAGTAAAGAATAGTCCTAGTGGTCCTATGGGTAAGAAGAGGGAGTTGTCTAATCAGCCTTGTGATTAGTGAGAATGGGAGGTAACTATTATGTGTATAGAAATTAGATATATGTGGAGGCTGCAGAGGTTAGATGTAATCGAGTTTTACATTATACTCTAATGTCCCTAGTGGGTTATGAGAGGCAATTTAAAGTGGAGTTCCACCCATTTAAATGTCAGCAGCTTCAAAAAGTGTAGCTGCTGACTTTTAACCTCCCTTGCGGTATGATTATGTCTGGAATTTTGTACCAAAAGCGGTACAATTTTTTGCATGGAAAACAAGAGGAAAACAAGAGGCTAGGAGACATCCCGGGTATGATAAAGTTTGAAACACAAAATCATAAATTATAATATAATAAAATATAAATATAATAAATAACTATAAATAATTATAAAAAATAACAATGTAATTATAATAAAAATTATTCAATAATCTAATCAAATCAAAAACACTGAAATTTGCTCAGTTGCAGAATTGTTGCTGTCATTATTTTTATTGTTTGATGATGAATTTCCCCACAAAAATCGCTATCGCTCAATTCTGCAAGTGATTCTAATTTATTATCGCTGTTTTCTAGCTGGTCTAAAAGCACCTTTGATGTAAAGGGACCCTTTTTGGTTGCTATGGACAATATCCAGTTTCCAGGCAGAAAGAACAGTTTTTATTATATAAAACTGCATGCAGGACACTGGGCAGACCACTAGGGACAAAGGGTGTGTGTAATTATTTGATACAGTACTGGAATCTGTAAGATTACAGTATACTGTATCTATACTGTGTGTTTCACTTTTTGAATTTGGCGCCAAACTCTGTCTTTGTGCGTCGTAACGTCGCAGGGAACAGAGCTCAGCACTCGGCACTGTGCGAGGAGACACAGCAGAGAAGCCCGCACACACAGAGGGGACACATCGCAGGATCCAGGGAAAAGGTAAGTAACTTCCCCCTGTATTCTGCAATGCAATCCCGAGGCAATCTGGCTCGAGGATACCGCTTTTGGTATGAAAAATTCACCCCGAGCCAGACTCGGGAATACCGCTAAGGAGGTTATTAATCAGACACTCACCTGTCCTAGCGATGTGAGTGCAGGAAGTTTTGCTCCTCTCCCATTTATCTCCAAGGCGCTGCCATTCTAACTGTGGGCACGCGTCTGAGGCTTCACAGCCGGTTGCACACTGTGCATGCACGAACCGCGCTGCAAGCTGTGAATGGTTGGGCAATCTTCTGTGACCTTTAATGTGTCCCAGAAGATTTCAGGGAGGGGGGAGAGGTGAACTTCCTTCCGGTGCCTCGAAGATAGGGGAGGAAGTGGCAGCTGGGTGCCTGTAAAAACAGGGTATCAGCTCCTCCACCAAAAAAATGACATGCTAGATGTGTCAGGGGGTCACCAGCACTTAAAGCAGAAGTTCCAATTTTGGATGGAACTCCACCTTAACACATGAATTAAAACATATTCAACATTTTCTTTCATAACAAGTTAAAAAGTAGTTGTCAGGAAAGGCACCATCCGCTGGTAATATTATATTATATTATTAATTATTATTTGGCTTGCAGTATTGTGGTTCAGTTTGGAACTGTCAGGAGAACTTCTCCCTGCTGGTGTTATATCATCTTTGAGACGCAGCACTGGTCTCCATGGATCTTGGCAGTATGGGGCATATGACTCTTTCTGCACTCAGGTGTAACGTGAAGCCAATTACTGGATCCCTATTTATACCCGGTGAGCGCAAGCACACCTCGCATTGGTATCTCTCTCCCTGACCTTGAGCCTGTGATCCTGACGTGTGCCTGCATCTTCCTGACTTGAAAATTGTATAATGTAGATAAGCAGGGTCCTTAGAATATTTGCATTGGGAATATTTTTTATCGCTTGGTTTATTTCCTCAATAGCTATGTATGTATTGAGAAATTCCAAGTCTGGTTTAGATTACATACACACATCCACACCCACATGGGTTGAACTGGATGGAATGGTGTATTTATTCAACCTTACCAACTATGTAACTATGTAGCTGGTAGGCCCCTAATTATAATATGTTTTCTATGGCCCCTGTGGTATCAATCATTTAAGTGTGTTTGGCTATTGGGTGATGATCTGAGTGTGAATTTCATATTCCAGACTTTCACCTCTTGAACCAGTGCATTGGTATCCCGTTTCCTTGGGAAAACAAATGACATTGTTTTTCATAGTGCAAGGTCCATCCTCCTCTGATTCTGACTGGGAGGGTGGGTTTATGGAGCTGTTGGCTACAGGCCTTTGACAGAACTGCATAACTGAAGTTGGTTATGGAAAGATGTACACCTTTGGCAGAGGTAGTTGTTTCAGGGTTATGGGTAGTGGGATAACTGTCCCAGGCTTTTGACCAAGCAGCATTAAATGGCCTGTTTGCTGTGTAGGACTGTGGGTGGGTGAACATCATCAGAAGTGAGAATATGTCCATTGTCTAGGAATAACTTTATATTAAAGCATGTGGCATTGGGATCGCTGGACCTCTTTGAGGTTTAGGGCTGCATTGGGTTGCAAGGCTTAACACCCATCTGTTGTGGGTGTGTGGAAATCAGAGGGAGCGGGAAGAAGTGGGGATTAATACAGTGGATTGGAAATGGCCAATGGTCTCCTCCTCAGATTCCTGTGGCAGAGGGAATGGAGTAATCATATGGGGGGCATTTTATCTGCCAGGGTGATCTTTGAATGTTGGATGCTTGGGTGGCCAGGGTTGAGATTCCAACTGAGTAAGTCACAGCAGGTAGGGGCTTTGAGAAAGGCCCAAGGAGTTGGTGCCAGTGTGTGCAGAGGCTGGATGTCTGGTTCTGGGGGAGATGGGCTTTACACCACAGAAGAGCAAGGCTTTGGTGGTTGTGTGGTCCTACTTCAGGAGAGTAACTTCAAGTATATTTTATGATGGGGAGTGGCAGCAGAAGTTTGTTGCAGGACCAGCTTATTCTGTTTTTGCATATTATTGTGTGGTAAGGATCTGCTAACAAGGCTGTATACAGTAAGTTTATGAGAGAATGGCACTCAGGTAATCGCACTAAGGCACACTCATCTGGACACACCCCCCAGGTCCTTATTTTTTTTTTTTTAAACACATCAATTTATAACTTTCTGTAGCAGTTAAACAATTACATAAATCAGTTATTTTACCTACAGGTTTATTCCAAGCTCAACAATAGGCTTTGTTTCTTCAGATTAATGTGCATTTAGGAGCAGCAAAAAAAATAACTATTAGGTTTATATGCCAGAAATGTGTGCAGTGCATATAAAAAAAGGTTTCAAAGTGTTACAAAGCTCTACATACAAGTAATACAATTGTTTTACTCATTACAACCTAAAGTGACCAATGACAGTCACATCTCTCTGGAAGGTATGTTAAGGGGTTGTTCACTCTGTGAATCTTTCTGTACAATAACCAAACCAATTTAACATTACCATCATCGTTTTTTAATACTGGAGCTATGGTTATTAGGGATTATATCCAGTAAGGTTGTTGGATGCTCTTGTCACTAATCCAAATCAATTGAAAACACAGACATTGCTAAATATTGTAGATCACTTCATTCTGAATTGCATCCAGCTGTTTCAGGTTTACTGACCTTCATCAATGCTTTTTTTCTTTATTCTGAGTAATAGATTGATTTCCAAATTCTCCAGCTCTTAATAAATGCGTTCAAGATCAACCGTATTATTAAAAAAAAAAATGCAAGGTCAATATTAACTTTGATTGCATGGGTTTCTGGGGTTATGTTGTATATTTCAAGCTATTCTGCCATAGAGCTTCTCTAAGCAACTGAACTTTATCTAACCTTACGTAAAATGGCCCCCAAAGTCAAACAAATAACTGGCGCTATATTAACACAGCTAGATGCAGGAACATAAAGGAACGGCAGCTGGGATTCTGCACTCTACATTTCATTTCTGGCAAGTTATCTACAACAAAAGGGCACTATAAGGACACAGAATGATTATTCCATTGTTATAGTCACTGGCGGCAGATACAATGGCCGCGTATAAGATGATGTGCTTGCGCCATTTTTGCTGCTATAAAATCAACACTTTGTTTTGTTAATATATAAATAAAATATATTTCTGCCTTTGTAGACTATTTTTTTTAAACAAATGTACAGCATTACAGAACAAACAAATATACATTCATAAAAGATCCCAAAGATCACAAATCCATGCCCAGTATAATATCCAGCAACTTTCTTGGTATATTTAATATTTTAGAACTTAAAGGGCAGCTCCAATACATCTGAATAACCATACAGAAAATGCTTTACCTGGTAAAAGATTTGTAAAACCATAAATTTTGATTCTATCTATAAAACATATTTTGTACATGTCAGAAGTATGCATGCAAGCGGCACAAATTTTCCCTGTATTTACTTTAATACATAATGGGCCAGATCCACAAAAGAGATACTCCGACTTAACTGCTGTTCAGTCTGTGTGTAACTTTGGAAACAATCCTCAAAAGGCTTTTTCCAAAGTTAGGCAGAAGATCCGGCATGTGTAATTGAATTACACTGCCGAATCTTAGGATGCAGTACCGCATCCGCCGCTGGGGGCATTTCGAGTCGAAATGCCGTTTCTAGTATGCAAATTAGCACTTAAGGCGATCCACAAAGCTTTCTAGCTTCCTTTTTGCGCCGTAAGTGTTATTTTGCAAGTGTAAAATTAGGGCTGGTTCTACAAAGTGTAAACTAGTCACACCATGTAAAAGCCCATTCCAGCGACGGCATTTGGTATGCTTTCCCGAGGGAGAACTCCACGGCAATTTGTAAAAACAAAACCGGCATGGGTTCCCCCCCAGGAGCATACCAGGCCCTTAGGTCTGGTATGGGTTGTAAGGGGACCCCTCCTACGCCGAAAAATTGACGTAGGGGGTCCCCCTACAATCCATACCAGACCCGTATCCAAAGCACGCTACCCGGCCGGCCAGGAAAGGAGTGGGGACGAGCGAGCGCCCCCCCCTCCTGAGCCGTGCCAGGCCGCGTGCCCTCAACATGGGGGGGTTGGGTGCTCTGGGGCAGGGGGGCGCACTGCGGGCCCCCCCACCCCAGAGCACCCTGTCCCCATGTTGATGAGGACAGGACCTCTTCCCGACAACCCTTGCCATTGGTTGTCGGGGTCTGCGGGCGGAGGCTTATCGGAATCTGGGAGTCCCCTCAAATAAGGGGGCCCCCAGATACCGGCCCCCCACCCTAAGTGAATGGATATGGGGTACATCGTACCCCTATCCATTCACCTGTAGGCAAAAAGTTAGTTAGTAAACACACAACACAAGGCTTTTTAAAATATTTTATTATTCTGCTCCGGATGCCCCCCCTGTCTTCGTTATTAGCTCAATTAGCAGGGGGGGCTTCTTCTTCCGCTCTCCGGGGGTCTTCCACTCTCCGGGGGTCTTCCGCTCTCCGGGGGTCTTCTCCGCTCTCCGGGGGGGGGGCTTCTCCGGACTCCGGGGGGCTTCTTCCATCTTCTCCCCTCTTCCGCTCTTGACTCGGCGAACCCCGGTTCTTCTGCAGCTCTCCGGTGCCTTCTTCTTCAGCGCTGGCTGCCTGCTATGTTTGTGTGTTAGCTCGATTTCAAACAGGCAGCCAGCGCGGTCTTCTGTGGCGTCAGGGTCTTCTCTTCCTTTCTTCCGATGTTGCCTCGTCGCCTGTTGTCGCTGTAATGATGGAAGCGCGCCTTGCATCCCATTTATATAGGCATCACCGTCCCATAATGCTCCGGCAGGTACCCACGTGGTGGGTGCCTACCCACGTGCACCCACCACGTGGGTACCTACCGGAGCATGATGGGACGGTGATGCCTATATAAATGGGATGCAAGGCGCGCTTCCATCATTACAGCGACAACAGGCGACGAGGCAACATCGGAAGAAAGGAAGAGAAGACCCTGACGCCACAGAAGACCGCGCTGGCTGCCTGTTTGAAATTGAGCTAACACACAAACATAGCAGGCAGCCAGCGCTGAAGAAGAAGGCACCGGAGAGCTGCAGAAGAACCGGGGTTCGCCGAGTCAAGAGCGGAAGAGGGGAGAAGATGGAAGAAGCCCCCCGGAGTCCGGAGAAGCCCCCCCCCCGGAGAGCGGAGAAGACCCCCGGAGAGCGGAAGACCCCCGGAGAGTGGAAGACCCCCGGAGAGCGGAAGAAGAAGCCCCCCCTGCTAATTGAGCTAATAACGAAGACAGGGGGGGCATCCGGAGCAGAATAATAAAATATTTTAAAAAGCCTTGTGTTGTGTGTTTACTAACTAACTTTTTGCCTACAGGTGAATGGATAGGGGTACGATGTACCCCATATCCATTCACTTAGGGTGGGGGGCCGGTATCTGGGGGCCCCCTTATTTGAGGGGACTCCCAGATTCCGATAAGCCTCCGCCCGCAGACCCCGACAACCAATGGCAAGGGTTGTCGGGAAGAGGTCCTGTCCTCATCAACATGGGGACAGGGTGCTCTGGGGTGGGGGGGCCCGCAGTGCGCCCCCCTGCCCCAGAGCACCCAACCCCCCCATGTTGAGGGCATGCGGCCTGGCACGGCTCAGGAGGGGGGGCGCTCGCTCGTCCCCACTCCTTTCCTGGCCGGCCGGGTAGCGTGCTTTGGATACGGGTCTGGTATGGATTGTAGGGGGACCCCCTACGTCAATTTTTCGGCGTGGGGGGGTCTCCTTACAACCCATGCCAGACCTAAGGGCCTGGTATGCTCCTGGGGGGGGAACCCATGCCGTTTTTTTCTTTGAAAATTGGCATGGAGTTCTCCCTCAGGAATGCATGCCGCTGTCATTTTTTTTTTCCCCGACGCAACTTTTTTAAGCCGTCGCGATCCTCAAAACTCGGCGTAACGTAACTTCGCGCATGCGCAGTACGGCCGGCGCGGGAGCGCGCCTCATTTAAATGGGACTCGCCCCATTTGAATAGGAACGCCTTGCGCCGGCGGAATTTTAGTTACACAGCCTGAAATTTCTAGATAAGTGCTTTGTGGATCAGGCACTTAGGTAGAAACTTTAAGGCAGTGTAACTTAAATGGGATTTTTTAAGTTACGCCAGGTTTTTGTGGATCTGGCCCAATATGTCATCTCCATCTAGCGGCCAAAACACAGTGGGTTAGATTCATAAAGCCCGCCGTAAGTTTGTACGGGCGTAGCGTATCTGAGATACGCTAAGCCGCCGTAACTTAGTGAGGCTGGGGCTGGATTCACAAAGAACCTGCGCCCTAAGTTACGGCGGCATAGCGTACATCTGCCGGCGTAAGCGCGCCAAATTCAAATTCTGAAGAGGTGGGCGTGTTTTATGTAAATAAAACATGGCCACACGTAAATTACGGTTCTCACGAACGGCGCATGCGCCGTCCGTGAACGAATCCCAGTGCGCATGCTCCTAATTCTGTCGCAAATAGTCAATGCTTTCGACGTGGACGTCATTTACGCAAAACCCTATTCGCGAACGACTTACGCTAACTACGTAAAATTTTCAAAATTCGACGCGGAAACGACGTCCATACTTAACATTGGCTATGCCTCATATAGCAGGAGTAACGTTACGCCGGAAAAAGCCTTACGCAAACAACGTAAAAAATCTGCCGGGCGCACATACGTTTCTGAATCGGCGTATCCAGCTCATTTGCATATTCTACGCTGAAATCGACGACAGGGCCACCTAGCGGCCAGCGTAAATATGCAACTAAGATACGACGGCATTGGAGACTTACGCCAGTCGGATCTTAGCCTAATTTCGGCGTATCTTGCTTTCTGAATACAGAAAAAGGATACGCCGGCGCAGCTTTGAATTTACGCGGCGTATCAATAGATACGCAGGTGTAAATTCTTGCTGAATCTAGCCCAGTATATTTAGGACTTCAAGAAATTATTCCGCATTTTAGCCATAAATGGAGCTGACGATCATAGGAATTAATCTAAAAAAAAAAACAGGGAAATGTTGTGCAGCTGTCACAAATGCTTCTGACATGTACACAACACATTCTTTATAAATGGATCCTATTGTGTTATTTGCCTACCTCTGTCATACACCTTCCTTTAGTATATGAAGTATTAGTTCATCTTTCATGGCAGTGTATGGTTGTCTGTCTTCATTGCACCATAGGGACATCATAGTGAAGTGGAGCTCACATAAATTATTTATTGTAACACATCATTCTTGTGTCTTATTGTCTTCAAATCCCTGTGTGTTCTGAGTAAGTCCAAATTGGAAGACCTGATACTTTAATGCATAAAGCTGAGCAGGCACCTTCCCTCAGACATTGTGATGTCATGAACACACCAAGCCGCAATACAGCTGTAAGAAAAAAAAACGGTTGTCTGAATGCTAAAAAGGAAAATTGTTTATGTTCTGCGTACTGTGTGAGACAAGTCTTATGGTAAGCATATTACATTCTATACACTTTAAGTCATTTCCCCATAAGGACTCCAGGAGGAAGGGGAATAACTGTCTATGAAGAATTATTGAAAATAATCTGTCAAGAAAGGAACATTTGTGTACACAGACAAAATTGCCTGAGGAATCATGCCTGTGGCCAGATAGCGTGTGCACTAGAAGGGCTATTTAATCTGCATTCCAGTGGCGGCTGGTGCTCAAAATTTTTGGGGGGGTGCAAAGGAAAAAAAAAATTGCAGTCTCACTGTGCCCAAACGCAGCCACTGTTACATGCCATCAAATGCAGCCACTGTGCCATCAATTCGCACCACTGTGCCATGCCATTAAATGCAGTCACTGTGCCATGCCATCAAATGCAGTCACTGTGCCATCAATTCGCACCACTGTGCCATCAATTCGCACCACTGTGCCATGCCATTAAACGCAGTTACTGTGCCATGCCATCAAATGCAGTCACTGTGCCATCAATTCGCACCACTGTGCCATCAATTCGCACCACTGTGCCATGCCATTAAACGCAGTCACTGTGCCATCCATTGTCACCACTGTGCCATGCCATTAAACGCAGCCACTGTGCCATACATTGTCACCACTGTGCCATGCCATTAAACGCAGCCACTGTGCCATCCATTGTCACCACTGTGCCATCCATTGTCACCACTGTGCCATGCCATTAAACACAGCCACTGTGCCATACATTGTCACCACTGTGCCATGCCATTAAACGCAGTCACTGTGCCATCCATTGTCACCACTGTGCCATGCCATTAAACGCAGCCACTGTGCCATACATTGTCACCACTGTGCCATGCCATTAAACGCAGCCCCTGTGCCATACATTGTCACCACTGTGCCATGCCATTAAACGCAGCCACTGTGCCATCCATTGTCACCACTGTGCCATCCATTGTCACCACTGTGCCATGCCATTAAACGCAGCCACTGTGCCATCCATTGTCACCACTGTGCCATGCCATTAAACGCAGCCACTGTGCCCTTTAATGGTCGCCGCTGTGCCAATTGTCCCCACTGTGCCCTGTAAATTGCATTCTCCCCCCCCCCCCCCCGCCCGGCACTTACCTTTACTGGAGTCAGGCATCCACGTCCCACGATGTCTTCTCCCGCCCTCGATGACTGACAGGCGTCTCAGCCAATCAGGTTACAGGTAGCCAGAACCGGCCAACGTGATTGGCTGAGACGCCTGTCATCTTATTCATGGGGCGTACAGTCTGTGCGCTCCGAGAATAAGCTTCCGGGACCCGAGGGCTGTATTGGGAAAGCCTATCAGAGCCGTTGGCTTTGATAGACATTTCCCTACAGCCAACCAGCTGGCGTTATTCAGATGGCCGGACATTGAGCGCCGACCATCTGAATAACAGCGGCAGCGGCGAAAATAACATAGATTCGTGCAATGCATGAATCTATGTTATTTCACTCAGTGGCAGTGAGAGCCAGAGGGGGCGGCGCTCCAGCGCCCTCTATGGACGAACCGCCACTGCTGCATTCCCTATGTTCCTGTTATCTATTTCTGTTGTTCTTCTGTTGCCGACTTGATCCTGTCTTTGACTGAATGCTACCTGAACCGACTCCTGACTTGTCCCTGGATTTGGCTTCTGCCTGCTCATCTGCTCTGATGTTACCGACTCTGGCCATTCTCCTGACCACTCTCCAGCCTGCAGTCTGAACCTGATCTGCCCGCTTGCTGCTGACCTGGACTGTCCGACTCTGCCTATCTGCATCCTTCACTGGCTCCTGCTCCTCCACCAGAGTGTCCGGTCCTGTGATTACTGCATTCCAGACACACGGCAGCACCTGCCGGCGAGAGACTTTACAGGCACTTGTGCCACCCTGAGCGCCACTGTTCCCTGTCACTCTACCAATGGCTCCAGATACAGGGCTGTAAGTGAGGCCTTTCTTAACACTATAGGCTCCACCTGTGATTACTGCATTCCAGACACACGGCAGCACCTGCCGGCGAGAGACTTTACAGGCACTTGTGCCACCCTGAGCGCCACTGTTCCCTGTCACTCTACCAAGGGCTCCAGATACAGGGCTGTAAGTGAGGCCTTTCTTAACACTATAGGCTCCACCAACAGGTACGTTACAAAATCATTACAGTAAAGCCTTGGATTGCGAGCATAATTCGTTTCAGAGGCATGCTTGTAATCCAAAGCACTTGTATATCAAAGTGAATTTTCCCATAAGAAATAATGGAAACTCAAATGATTTGTTCCAGAACCATTTATTCATAAGTGCTTCAGTCTATAGTCCATATAAAAAGATTACAGCAATGTGATAAGTTGTGTAAATGTCCATCCACAGAATGGCAGCCTCCCCAAGGGGATTAGAAGCAAAATCCAGCAGGAGCTACAGAGTATAAAAGAGAAGCGAGACACCTCTAAGTGTAGCAATATGGTTACATTTAACCACTTGACAACTGGGCACTTAAACACCCTTAATAACCAGACCAATTTTCAGCTTTTGGTGCTCTCACGTTTTGAATGACAATAACTCAGTCATACAACACTGTAACCAAATGACATTTTTGTCCTTTTTTTACCACAAATAGAGCTTTCTTTTGGTGGTATTTGATCACCTCTGCGTTTTTTTTTTTTCGCTATTAATGAAAAAAGAACGAAAATTTTGTAAAAAAAATGAATTTTTCTTCATTTCTATCATATCATTTTGTAAAAAAGTAATTTTTCCTCATACATTTGGCCTAAAATGCATACTGCTACATATTTTTGGTAAAAAAAAAAAAATTGGGATATTATTTAGTCTGGGTGAAAGTTATAGGGTCTACAAGCTATGGTACCAATTTCTGAAAATTTAACAATTTGATCACACCTGAAGTACTGACAGCTTCTCTCATTTCTTGAGACCCTAACAAGCCAATAAAGTACAAATACCCCCCAAATGACCCCTTTTTGGAAAATAGACATTCCAAGGTAGTTAGTAAGAGTCATAGTTAGTTTTTTGAAGTTGTCATTTGTTCCCACAATTCTTTGCAAAATCAAGATTTTTTTTTTTTTGTTTTTCATACCAATATTGTCATTATAACAGGTTATTTCTCTCACGTGGCATGTATATTCCACAAATGGCACCCCAAAATATATTCTGCTGCTCCTCCTGAGTATGGCAATACCACATGTGTGAGACTTTTACACAGCGTGGCCACATACAGAGGCCCAACACCGAAGTAGCAACTTCAAGCATTCTAGGAGCATAAATTATACATCTAATCTCTCAACCACCTATTACACTTTTGAAGGCCCTGGAGCACCAGGACAATGGAAACGCCCACAAAATGACCCCATTTTGGAAAGCTAACACCCCAACGTATAATCTATGAGGCATAATGAGTCTTTTGAACAGTTAATTTTTTTCCAGATGTTTTTGGAAAATGTGGAAAAAAATAAAAACGCATTTTTTTTTACAGAAGGTTGTCCATTTATAGGATATTTCCAACACATAGCATGTACATAGAAAAAATTACACCCCAAAATATATTCTGCTGCTCCTCCTGAGTATGGCGATACCACATGTGTGAAACTTTTACACAGCGTGGCCACATACAGAGGCCCAACATCCAAGAAGCATCAGGTGTTCTAGGGACATAAATTACACATCCAATTTCCTTACAATCTATCACATTTTTGAAGGGCCTTCATATTTCTAACACAGCATGTAAATACCAAGAATTACACCCTAAAATACATTCTGCTGAGTAATGGGTAAAAAAAAAAGAAGATTACCTGTGGTTTTAGTAGTGCAATTGTCCACAGAAGGAGAGCCCCGATCCAGGCAGCAGGCAGGGACGTGTTCACTGGTCAGCGACAGTGAATGGAATTGTCCAGGCAGCAGGCAGCAGGCAGGAATATTGTCCATAGTCAGTACAGTGCCAGCAGTGGCAAAATATTCGTCCTGGTAGGAACATGGTCCAAGTAGCGGGCCATGGGTAGGGGAATGGGGACAGGGGTAGAGGCTTCTCCCACCCAAATCTCTTTGAAGCCTCCGGGCAACCAGACCCTAATCCGGGAATGAGAAAACTAAAAAATTATTTTTTTCATCCAGAAAATCAATTCTGGAGCCCCTCACATATGTGAGACCCCTGTGTTCCCACTAGTATAGCAGGGTAAAAGATCAATCCAAGGGGCAGGCAAAAAACGTGGTCAAACAGTCCAGGGTCAGTTCCAGAGCAGGCAGAGGTAGGTACAGTTTAGGGTTAGGCAAAAGAGTGGTCGTATAACAAGCCAGGGTCAGTTCCAGAGAAGGCAGAGGTATGTTTAGGGTTAGGCAAAAGAGTGGTCGTATAACAGGCCATGGTTGGTTCCGGAGAAGGCAGAAGTATGTTTAGGGTTAGGCAAAAGAGTGGTCGTATAACAGGCCATGGTCGGTTCCGGAGAAGGCAGAGGTATGTCAGTGCAGTGGCATAAGGGGTGTGGGGGGAAATTACAGGAAATGAGAATTGCGTTTACCATACGTCCCTAATAATGTAGAAACGTATGGTAACGGCGGAAACATGTTCCAATACAGAGGCCTGGTTGGGAAGGACAATCGGGACAGTAATACGTGGTGCCTTTTCGAATTCCTCTTCTGGAGCACACCCGGCACCTCTTCTGATTTCTGTTGCCTGTTTCACGGGAGGGGGTTTGCTCAGGAAAGTGACGCTCGTGCAGTCTGCTCACAGAATCAGAGCGAATATTTTCCGGTGGGTTTTCAGGGTACAAAAGGGCGGTGATGACTTCTTCTTGATAGTCCAGATATGATACGGGGTTCTCTGATGATTTTTTGTAAATTACATAGGAATTATAGAAGGCCAAACTAAAAAAATAAATGGACACTTTCTTATACCAGTGGCGGGATTTTCTTGTGGGCAGGTAGGGTTCTAACATCTGGTCATTGAAGTCCACTCCCCCATGAACAAATTATAGTCATAGATGCATTTTGGTTTTTGGATTGGGCCGGTTCTTTTGGGGACTTCCACGCAGGTGTCGTCGTGGATTGATGTAAGCATGTGGACGTTCCGTTTGTCCCTCCACCTGACAGCCAATATCTCCTGGTTCCTCAATGCTGCAGACTCCCCTCGTCTGAGCTTTTGATCCACCAGTTTTTGCGGGAAGCCTTTCCTGTTGGGTCTTATTGTGCCACATGCTGGGGTATTCCGAAGGTAAAGACAGCGAAACAGGGGCAAGCTGGTGTAGAAATTATCCACATAAAGGTGGTATCCCTTTCCAAAGAGTGGATACATCAGATCCCAGACCACTTTTCCGCTGACTCCCATATACTCTGGACATTCAGGGGGATGCAGTTGGGAGTCCTTCAGGGCCGGACTGGGCATAAAAACCAGCCCTGGAAATTATTTCATAGCAGCCCCAGTGGCGTAGCGGGGGTTGTCAGCACCCAAGGCAAGTAATTTGCACCCCTAACCCACGGACATTTAGCACGCCGAGTCCCTTCCACTCGTACAGTATTAAACCCCTTATGTCCTGTACACACGATCGGTTCATTCGATGAAAACGGTCCGATGGATTTTTTCATCAGATATCCGATGAAGCTGACTTTCATCAGTCGTGCCTACACACCATCAGTTAAAAAACCGATCGCGTCAGAACGCGGTGACGTAAAACACAACGACGTGCTGAGAAAAATGAAGTTTAATGCTTCCGAGCATGCGTCGACTTGATTCTGAGCATGCATGGATTTTTAACCGATGGACGTACCCACAGACGATCGTTTTTTTCTATCGGTTAATTAACCATCAGATCATTTTAAAACAAGTTCCTAGTTTTTTAACCGATGGATAAAAAAACAAAGGGGGCCCACACACGATCGGTTAGTCTGATGAAAACGGTCCATCAGACAAACTGATCGTGTGTATGTGGCATTAGGATGTACTACTCTTTCTCTTTGTTCTCCTTTCTTTACCTTTTATCTCGCTCTATCCTAATGTCTTGTCCCCACCCCCTATCTATCGCTCTTTATCCATCTTTCATGTTCTTTCTCACTCGTTTTCTTTGTTTATCCCCCTCTTTTAATTCCTTCTCTTACTCCTTGTTTTTTTCCTCTCTCAACTCTATATCTAAACACACACTGTATGTATTTACGCCTATATGTATATTGCACCCAATGAATGATTGTCTTATGGGGAGGGTGGATTTCAATGTAAAATGTGCCATGGCCATAGCACCCACCATAAAGCATCCTCTCTCTGTACTGAGGGCTGTAATATAATTCTGCTGCGGCAGATGAGGAAGTGTGTGTGTGTGTGTGTGTGTGTGCCCTCTCCTGCAGATATACATTACAGGAGATGGTCAGAGACTGCAGTTACAGGACAGGAGATGGTCAGAGACTGCAGTTACAGGACAGGAGATGGTCAGAGACTGCAGTTACAGGACAGGAGATGGTCAGAGACTGCAGATATAGCACAGGAGATGGTCAGAGACTGCAGACATGGTTCCACTGGACGGTTAGGGATTGCAGACATGATTGATTCAGGAGATGATCAGAGACTGCATTTAAAACTGAACTCAATGTACAGGTATACAACCAAGTGACAGAAGAAATAATCACATCCAATTTCTAAAATACTAATTTTCTTGCAAAAACTGAACTGCTCAGGATAAGTGGAGGACAGTAACCAGTTAATTGGTCTGTTAAGCTTTTAGCCTGATCCAGCAGTAAATCCTCCAACAACAAAAAAAAACTCCTATCAAACAATCTGTGCAGCACACACAGAGCTCTGCCTAAATAGCTGATTATAGGCTGAAATGGTTAATGCCATGTGTCCCCGGTCTCATAGAACACTGCTGCAGCATCTTCCAGAGATCTTATCAGTGTGATCAGACAATGTGCAGGTCAGGTTAGGCAGATAAAAAAAAGTAAACCAGAGGGACAAGGGGGGGGGGGGGGGGGGCTGATTGGTAACCTGCACACTGCCTGATCACATATCTGAAAGACAACATGTTACTGTTCAGATATGTGTGTCCTGAGGCTGCAGAACGTGGATTGTTGTCATCCTACCTTTCCTGCATCTCCCTCCTGGCGTGCCCCATTCAGCTTCACTCCAACACTTACAATCAAATGTGAGCGGGGAAGAGCTATACTGCCTGCTGATTGGCTGTGGATGGACCGGAGGAGGAGCAGATTCTCCCCTGCACTCCTTTAAGCAGCGCTATTGGCTGTGGCTTCCCTACTAGAGAAATGACTGGCCAGAGAACACTCAGTAAGTGTCCATCCATGCTCCCTCCTGCATTATCCTCCTCCACAGCACAGACCTGACAGTGCCTGCCGCACGATAGTCACGTGCTCCTCCAGCCCTCCGCTCTGCTGCTGGAATTTATTTCCTCATCCAGCCCCGAGTCATGTTCACAGCAGCCAGCCTACCGGGATATTTCCCGCTGTCCCGCTAGGCCAGTCCGGCCCTGGAGTCCTTCCCTTCATACACCATGAATGAGTAGAGGTACCCTGTGGCTCTGTCGCAAAGTTTGTACATTTTGACCCCATATCGGGCCCTTTTGCTGGGGATGAACTGCTTGATGCCCAGCCTGCCTGAGAATTTGACAAGGGACTCGTCCACAGATATGTTCTGGTCAGGGGTATATAATTGGGGAAATTGTTGAGCGAAAAAATTTAGAAGTGGCCGAATTTTATATAGCTTGTCAAAAGCAGGGTCATTTCGGGGAGGGCACTGGGCGTTGTCGTTAAAGTGGAGGAACCGCATAATTATTAAATATCGGGATCTTGGCATAAGGGAGGAGAAGATTGGCATGTGGTGAATGGGTTTGGTGGACCAGTAGGAGTACAATTGTTTTTTTTTTTAAAGTGCCATAGTAAACGTTAGGCCTAAGAAAAATTTAAATTCGTCCACGGTTAGTTCTCTCCACTCAAAGGGGCGGGCATATCTGGAACCAGGGTTACTTCTTATGTACTGTTGTGCGTAGAGATTGCACTGGGCCACAATGAAGGATAGCAAATCTTCGGTGAAAAGTAAATTAAAAAAATTAATCATGGAAAAGTTTTCGGTGTTCACCTGGACACCTGGCTGGGCAGTGAAGGGGGGGATATTTGCTGCTCCGGAATTAGGGGGAAGCCACATTGGGTTTTGAAGGCCATAGGGAAGGCTGGCATGGCCCCTATCCCTTTGGGACTGAGATGACACCCTACTGGTGCCTGGGATTTGTTGCAGTGGCACATCGCTTGAGGTGGACGGCACAGCTCTTGAGGTGGATGGCACAGCTCTTGAGGTGGACGGCACAGCTCTTGAGGTGGACGGCACAGCGCTTGGGGTGGACGGCACAGCGCTTGGGGTGGACGGCACATCGCTTGGGGTGGACGGCACAGCGCTTGGGGTGGACGGCACATCGCTTGAGGTGGTAGGCACAGCGCTTGAGGTGGACGGCCCTGCACGTCTGGGAGTAGGCCGCTTCTCCACGCCAGCACCCCTTCTTTTCCTGGGCACATGTTCTTCTTCAGATTCTGAATCGGACCCACTATAACGGGTTCATAGGCCGAATCAGAATCGGACAGAGACTCCTCGCTGCTCTCATCGCTCATGGCAAGTAGACGCTGTACGGCCTGCTCACCGGTAAAGATTTTTTTTGCCATACTGGTGGCTGGTGAGGCTGTACTGCAGAGCACTGTGGTGGCACTGGTGGACACAGGTGGGCACAGGCGGCACTTATGTGCACTGTAGTGGCACGGGTGTGGCTCTGGTGGGCACAGGCGGCACTGGTGGGCACAGGCGGCACAGGTGGCTCTGGTGGGCACAGGTGGCTCTGGTGGGGCTCTGGTGTGCACCGATTAGCAGCACTGGTGGGCACAGGCAGCACTGGTGGGCACAGGCAGCACTGGAGAGCACAGGCGGCACAGGTGGCACTGGTGGGCACAGGTGGCCGTGGTGGCACAGGCGGCACTGGTGGCACTGGTGGCACAGGCGGCACTGGTGGGTGCAGACGGCACTGGTGGGCGCAGACGGCACTGGTGGGCACAGGCGGCACTGGTACGGCACTGTTGTGGCACTGGTGCGGCTCTGGTGACACTGGTGCGGCTCTGGTGACACTGATGCGGCACAGGTGGCACAGATGTGGCACTACTGGGCACAGATGTGGCACTACTGGGCACAGATGTGGCACTGTTGGGCACAGATGTGGAACTTTAGGCACAGATGTGGCACTTTAGGGCACAGATGTGGCACTTTAGGGCACAGATGTGGCACTGATGTGGCACTATGGGCACTGATGTGGCACTATGGGGCACTTTTTCACTCACAGTTTATCTCCTCTTCTCTCCCGCTGATACTGTGTGAGGAGAGGAGAGGAGGTAAACTTTCCCTGACCTCCTTTGTTTACATTGTGATCGCGCCGTCATTGGACGGCGCGATCACATGGTAAAAGACCGTTGTTGCTGGTCATTTACCTCGATCTGTGTAGCGCCGGGTCTCATAGACCCGGCGCGCACAGAATTTTCTGTGTGCGCGCCCGAGGCAGCGCGCATTGCTGCTTCTGCGGGGCGCCGTTTCAGAACGTCGACCCCCAGTTAAGCAACCACCTTGCCGCCGTTTTCAGACGGCGGCCGGTGGTTAAGTGGTTAATGAAGGTACAACATTTAGCAACTCACATGGTTTATGATTAAAAGAGGCACATCTAAGTATGCAAGGATCTGGGGTAAAGCGATCCACATATACGGTCCTCATCACCACCGGCTCTTACAGCTGTCAGTCTACAATCATGACCGGGAAGACTACCCTGCAGTAGAGCGATCTGAAAGCTAGGCTTGAACCGCTCGTCGAAGGGACGACATCAATGGTGGTGAGGAGAATTGTCTATGGTCTATGTCTATGCTTTACCCCGAATGTGTGCATACTTAGATGTGTCTGTTTAAATCATCAACCATGTAAGTTTCTAAATGTTGTACCTTCATTAAATGTAACCATATTGCTATACTAATGCCCTGTACACACGATCGGTTCATCCGATGAAAACGGACCGATGGATTTTTTCATCAGATATCCGATGAAGCTGACTTTCATCAGTCTTTCCTACACACCATCAGTTAAAAATCCGTTTGTGTCAGAACGCGGTGACGTAAAACAAGACGACGTGCTGAAAAAAATGAAGTTCAATGCTTCCGAGCATGCGTCGACTTGATTCTGAGCATGCATGGATTTTTAACCGATGGACTTGCCCACAGACGATCGTTTTTTTCTATCGTTTTTTTAACCATCAGATAATTTTAAAACGGGTTCTAAGTTTTTTCACCGGTGGAAAAAGAAAACGATGGGGGCCACACACGATCGGTTCGTCTGATGAAAACGGTCCATCGGACTGTTTTCATCAGACGAACCGATCGTGTGTACGCGGCATTAGAGGCACCTCTCTTCTATTTTATACTCAGTTGTGACATGACGCTACTCTTATATCAAGACATCGCTTGTATATCAAGTCAAAATTTATTAAAACATTTAGTTTGTCTTGCAAAACGCTCTCAAACCAAGTTATTCTCAAACCAAGGTTTTACTGTACTAATTTGTAATATCATTAGGCAATTATGCTACTATATTCATGTAACATACAACTGTAGTAGCAAATAAGATTTTTTTTATAATGTTAGTGCCCAATCAGGGTACAATGGGTGAGTTTTGTATGTAGAATATTCATGTATTTATTCTGTGCAGGAATAGCCTGTGCAAGACTTGTCGTATAATACACCATATTGTAAGTGCCATACTAATAAACACATTTTATTCCTACTCAGACTGGCTTTAAGTTCTATTCTACAATAGTTTGGTGAGCCAGCCAGGAAAGTATATCCTGGTACCCAAAATCCTCTCTGGAGTGACTTTATACAGACTGACTGCCAGAGTGTGACAGCACAATAAGGTAAGCAAGCACTGAGCTTTGATCAAGTCTGCCTACACTTGCACTGTGGTGAGACCCTTCATATCACTGTGTTGTTCAAGGGCCAGATTCATATAGAATTACGTTGCTCCTGGGCAGCGTAACGTGTGTGATTTACGTTACACCGCCACAGGTTTACAGCGTAAGTGCCTGATTCTCAGAACTCCTACCTGTAAACTTGCGGCGGTGTATCGTAAATGCGCTCGGCGCAAGCCCGCCCAATTCAAATGGGGCGGGCACCATTTAAATTAGGCGCGTTCCCGCCGAACGTACTGCGCATGCTCCGTTGGGTAAATTACCTGACGTGCATTGCGCTAAATGACGTCGCACCGACGTCATTTGCTTAGACGGTAACGTAAATGGCGTCCAGCGCCATTCACGGATGACTTACGCAAACAACGTTGTTTTTTAAATTTCGACGCGGGAACGACGGCCATACTTAACATGGCTTAGGACACCTAGGAGGTAGCCCTAATTTTACGTGACGTAACTCGACGGAAACGACGTAAAGTTAGATCGACGGGCAGCTCGGACGTTCAGGGATCGCCGCAAGTATTCATTTGCATATTCTACGCCGACCGCAATGGCCTCGCCACCTAGCGGCCGGCCTAGAATTGCATCCTTAAGATCCGACAGTGTAATTCAATTACACCTGTCGGATCTTAGGGCTAGCTATGCGTAACTGATTCTATGAATCAGTCGCATAGTTAGGACGGCCCTAATACAGAGATACAATGGCGTATCAGCAGATACGCTGTCGTATCTCTTTTGTGAATCTGGCCCCAAATACCTTACTAATTTTCTAACGCTGTTATTGTGTTTCTACCAATCCTATTAAACACTGTTTAAAGCCCCGGGCTTTGTCACCCCCTCTCCCGTTCCTCTTTTTCATTCATATGGGATGTGGGGTTCTGATTTGAATGTCTCTACCCTAGTACTCTAAATCCAAGTACCTTACTAGTTTTATAGTAGGGTGAGCATGCCCCACAAGCTGTATATGCTGGTTGTATTATAGTGAGAAGGAATCAAAGGGTTAAAGGTTTCTGGTCAGTTTTACTGTTGTCATGACATAACCACTGGTAAAGTCCTAGGCTACCTCAATATGAATTAGTGGAAAGAGGTTATGGGGCTAGGTTGCTACTGGAAAACGATACTAACCTCACTTGAACTCGTGGGAAGGGATTCCCCAAGTTAGCTAAACAGATATATTTTGGAGGAGACACCGTTAGGAAACTGATAGGGAAAATATTCCTTATGTCTGATTGTTGTCTGTTTTGTGTGTCATATTAACTGCTACATACAATATTACGCTGGTTGTGTCAGGGACATTGCCTGACACAACCAGTAGACTCCTGAAGAAGGAGTTGTAGTATTTCATGGTCATTTTAGTAATAAATTCCTAAAAGTGGTTGAAGAAGGTTGGCAGTGCTCTTTAAACTGTGTCCAGCCAATCCCTACTCCGTAAGCAAGTTTTATTTATGTGACTAATAACTTAATACAATAAATCTACCAAGTGGTGTGAGTAGATAACCAATAAGTAAATATATGAGTATAAAGGACTAAATCTGATTTTTCGGAGGTTCAGAAAGTGTTAAAAAAAATCCATACGTATACCTGATGCTTTAACTCCCTCTAAACCAAAGTCTTTGACTGAGAGTTTCTTCAACTATGCCCATGACTTCTCTACCCCTTACACCTCCTTACAACGAGCCTGCATGGGATCATACCATTCATGCTATATTTGCTATGCTAAAGTGTGACAAAGAGGGAGAAAACACACAGGTGTCACTCACGGGGGAAATATGAAGACCCCCTGTCTGTTATCTTACATAAACAAGGGAAGATACTAGAAAAGTGAAAACAGAGGTGAACAAAATCATTAGAGAGATGGCTAAAATAAGTACAAGAGGTTGTAGATGAAGGACAGGGAGCATTGTGGGTATCTTATTGTAATATGGTGAATTTCCCTTCTACTGTAATGCCGCGTACACACCATCGTTTTCTGCGATGGAAAAAAACGTCATTTTCAAAAACGTCAATTTAATTGACCGTGTGTGGGCAAAAACGTCGTTTTATGTCTTCTAAAAAACGACAGAAAAAAATTGAAGCATGCTTCAATTTTATGTGTCGTTTTTGGCCGACGTCGTTTTCTGTGTTCTAAACATTGACCGTGTGTACGTAAAAACGTCGATTTAAGCCCGCGCATGCTCAGAAGCAAGTTAGGAGACGGCAGCGCTCATTCATGTAAAACGACTGTTCAGAATGGAATCAGCACATTCGTTAAGGTGTTTTTCAGCTTATAGACAAGAAAATAAACCGCATCTTTAACCCCTGCTTTTAACTGCTACCCAGAAATGGACGTTTGTTGCGGCTGATCTTGTTGCATAGTTATGACAAGCTTTTAATTAGTTTCTTTCTTGTTTGATAATGTTTATGTTTGTGTTCTGTTATTTAGTTGTATCTTCCATCTTAAACATTTTAAATATATATATTGGTCCACCTTTTATTTTTTTTTAAAATTTTTCTCACCAATTTGATTAGTAATCTCTATTATTTTTTTATTTAGGAGTGTGTGAAGTGTCTGCAACAACCTAATTTTTTAGTTTACTCACCCACAAGCATGTTTTTTTACCTTGTTAATGTTTTCATTATTTTTTTTGTCATGGGTCTGCCCACTCAATACTGATCTCTCAAATCTACAATAAAGAAACATGTTTAAATTTGGCTGAAAATTAAATTTTTATTTTAGTCTTCATAAAAATTTAGAAAAAAAAAAAGTGGCAAACCAAAAACACAACATAATAAAAACAAAGATGCCAGGGTAGGCAGCACTTTAGAGCATGCTTGTTTTTTTCTGAAAACAAGGGTCCCCGAAGCCACAAATACAGCCTGTGAGTCCACATAAAAATTCCATCAGGGGCACCGTATTATTTCTTCGCCCTTTTCTTCCCAGCAGCCTTCCCTGCAGTCTTCCCTGCAGCCTTCCCGGAAGCCCGAGTCCTTGGGGGCTGGGTTCCTGGAGGAGATGAGGTGGCAGGAGCCATAGCAGCCTCATGAGGTGGAGAAGCAGGAGCAGGTGGAGGAGCAGGAGCAGGTGCAGGAGCAGGAGCAGGAGCAGGAGCAGGAGCAGGAGCAGGAGGAGCAGCAAGGACAGGAGGAGCAATCCGCACAATGTGGGTGTCGTCATCGAGCTGCCCCAGGGATGCCATGGTTATGGCTTCGAACATGAGGAGTTCGCAGCGCACACGCTGGCTCTGCTCCAGATTGTACAGCTTGGCTGCAATGAGCGCTGCGAACCCCTCAACTTCACTGGGTGGCTCTCGGATGGCTGCAGTAGCTTGGCGAAGCAGGCCCTGGGTCTCCTCCTCCATCTGTCGCATACTCCTGAGCCGTTTATTGGGATTGCGGAATGGAGGGATCCGGGAGATGGTATCCCGCCGGCGTGCCTCCTGGGTCCCACTGGGGCCTGCCACCTCCTGGCTCCCAGTGGGCTCTGCCACCTCCTGCCTTGCAGTTGGCCCTGGCTCCTCCTGGCTCCCTGTGGGCCCTGTCTCTTCCTGGCTCACTGTGGGCCCTGGCTGTTCCTGGCTCCCTGTGTGCCCTGGCTGTTCCTGGCTTGGGTCTGCCTGTGTATGAAAAAAAGGAACATATGTTATTTGTGTTTGTCATTAATCACACACATTTTTACAATCATGAGTGATGCAAATTGAATGTCAATATATATTACACACAGGGTCGCCATCCTTAATTATGTGGCCCCTTAAACACCTTCAGACATGGTCCCCCTGGAATTATGTGGGTTGTTGCATGCCTAATTTAGTAAATAAGTGGCCTTTTCCCCAAAAATTAGGTTAATCAATTTAGTGTCAACTAGATAGTACTCAAAAAGGGTGTCTTCCATCTGGGACCCCTTGCAGGTGTATTGCGTTACTCCCCCCCTACTGGCCTATCTGAAAATGCCACCCACTCCTTCATCAACATTATTAATTTGCCCATTTTGACCCCATCATGTTTTCCCACTACTGACTATTGATCCTATCCCTAAACTTTACGAGATTCACATAGAATTTAGAACAATAGTAACATACATTTACCATTATTACTATACTTGTCATATACTAACTAAATTCAAACAAAAAACACATACCATTCTCCACGGCTCACAATTGGGGTCCTCCAGGAACTCTTCCTCTTCCTCCGAGCTTGTCTGCTCTTGTCTGCAGGGAAGACTGGAGGATTGGCTGCTGGGAAGCTGGGAGCTACCTCTTGGGGGAAGGGTAGACAGGGATGGCCTGGTCTCTATGTGGTCGTCCAGGAACTGCAGCTGACTGTAGTACCACAGGGTTGGTTTGTAGATGGAGTCAGCTGCAGCCCCAGACCTCATTGAGGCCAGGACTTGGACCCGTTGGGCCCTGTAGGTGCCCCTGATGGAATTGATTTTATTTTTCACAGTGGCTGTTGTGGCGTTGGGGACCCTTGTTTTCACAAAAACAAGCATGCTCTGTCTAGCTTTCTCCCTGGCATCTTTGTTTTTATTTAGTGTGCTTTTGGTTTGCCACAGAACTGGATGTTCTTTCCATTTTTGGATGAAGTCTGTGAGGAAGTCCGCATCCTTGAAGGCATCCATTCTTTCTGCACATGAAACAGAAGCCAAAACATAATGTAATTAAAGGCACTAGCTTACTTCCCCTAACTAGCCCACAAACTCATTCCCTATTCACTATAATAAAGTCGGAATTAAAAACTTACGTCTCGTCGTTATTAGGAAAGATCGGGAATTACGACTTCTTCCACAGACTATGCAGGCCGTTTCCAAACACGTCCCATCCCTTTTACACTACGCACGCGTGACGCTCCGCACGACACCCCGCCCCTGACGTTCGGTATCGTCCTTTCCACGCCCCTTCTCTGTCGTTTGGTGAGGGAGAAAAGATGGACAACATGGAGGTGTATTCCAGCTCAAGCCAGGAGGCAGGCCAGGCCCAACCACGCCGCAGATTCCGCTGCAGAGCCTCCAACATGTCATTTAATGAAATGGTGGAGATGGTCACCATATTGAGGAGGGAGGACTATGATGCCAAGCATGGCCCCTACATGCATCCCAATAAAGTAAAAGCACAAATTATGGAGAAGGTCATCCGTAGGCTCCAGCGGAAGTTTGGTAAAACCAGGAGCAGAGAGCACCTGCGCAAAAGGTGGTCGGATTTGAAAAAAAGGGAACCCCACCAACTTTACCGAATTAATAAGGTGATTCGAAGAAGAAGTAAGTTTTTTCCATGTGTATTTAATTATTTTTGTGTGTTCTTTGTGCCCTTTTTTTTTTTGTGCCAGGTTGACCATAAAATGAATATTATGAATGTGGACGCATGATGCAGTCGTCGTAGTCGTCGTTCATTCGGTGACTTTCAATAATCCAAGACCATATTAACGAGAAATGGCATCATGCCTAGTTGGCATGTGCAAAGGGGAGTTGAAGCACTGTATCTGATCAAAAATCGTAAATTGAGGAATTGTGGGCGAATGAACGACGACTCCTATGACCAATTAGTCGACACAAATATGAAAGTTGTGACATTTTTGGGGCTTAAAAAAAAGGTGTATTCAATTCTGGAATATATGGAAATGTGTTTCAGCTTATTTTAGAAGAAACGTAAATACCTTGAGATTCACAAAAAGGAGCGTTTGCTACTCCTTTTTTTATTGAACATGTGTACTCAGTAGCACAATTGTTTGTCACAATCACAACCTATGTTGGGTCACACACAGGGGTGAGCAGATCCAGGGGAGACTTGTTTAGCTTACATATCTAAACGTAAAAATTGTGTTAACTGATTTGAGATTACTTTGTGAATGGATTAAATATTGGTCTATTTTATTGATAATTGTTTAAAAATCAACAATAGTGACCTTTTGTTTAGCATTTTTTAATTTTTGGGTGTCATTTCAGGCCGCTCGTAATGGTTGAACCTCATGTTTTCCCTTTCTTCAATCTTGTAGGGCACAATGAAGCACAAAGGCAGGAGGCACAAGCCAATCAAGCCACACCCCCGAGGGATGTAGAGGAAGAGGAACCTGCCTCAACATCCGGTAAAGTAACATCTACCACATTTTCTGTGAATATAGATATAGGCATACAATCTTTTAACACATGTTTTGGTTCCACATTTCAGGAGGAAATCGGGCTGGTCAGGGACTGGACACGTATAGTGCCCAGCTCCTCATCGGCGAGGTTCTCACCTGCAGGGCCCAAGTTGAGGACATACGTCTGGCCTGCCGTGAAATACGCCACAAAGCCAAGACGCTGGAACGGCAGCTAAAAAATTTTATTAATGTTTTGGGGAGGGTTTAATTTTTGGTGTATTTTCTTTTTTCCTTGAATTTTTAAAAAAAAAAAAAATAAAAAAAATATTATATTTTGTAATAATCAAAAAAGACCAAAAAAAATAAAAAAAAAATTATATTTTGTAATAATCAAAAAAGACCAAAAAAATAAAGAAAATATATTATATTTTGAAATAATCAAAAAAGACCAAAAAAAAAAAAAAAAAATTTATATTTTGAAATAATCAAAAAAGACCAAAAAAAAAAAAAAATAATTTATATTTTGAAATAATCAAAAAAGACCAAAAAAATAAAGAAAATATATTATATTTTGTAATAATCAAAAAAGACCAAAAAAAAAAAAAAAAAATTTATATTTTGAAATCATCAAAAAAGACCAAAAAAAAAAATAAAATGATTTGTTGTAATAATCAAAACTAAAAAAGTAAAAAATAAATAACATTTTGGACTCCAAACAATTTGTGTGTAGTTATTGGTATCAATGCAGACTCATTCAATTACTCAGGCATATTTGTAGAGTTATTAAGATTTAACACTCATGGGAATTTATTACATCCCAAACACATGGCTGGATGAGAACCTACGAAAAAGAAACATTACCCCCCAAAACTTACAAATAACTAAAATCAAACAAATAAACACTGTTTCATCAAACAAAAAGAAAATTTATTTTTTTAAACAAGATCAGGCATTGCAATGGCCCCCCTCCCCATAAAATAGTCCACATAGGATTGACGCACTGCACGTGCGGTTTGGGGGGCCAAGCCTCTATGGCTAGCCTGATGTCCCGGCTCCGGAGCCACAAGATCAGCCTCATCAGGCAATACCGTCAGGTACGTTTGAGAATTTCTTTTCAAAAAATTGTGCAAAATGCAACAAGATAGTATAATATAATTCCACTTGTATTCCGCCATGTTTATTGCTGTTAAAAACAATCTGAATCGGCTGGCCATGATTCCAAAGGCATTCTCTACCACACGTCTTGCCCTGGCCAGCCGATAATTAAAAACCCTCCTCTCATGGGTGAGGGTGCGTACGGGAAATGGCCTCATGAGGTGGGGACCCAAACCAAAAGCCTCATCTGCTACAAACACGAAGGGCAGACCCTCTTCGTTCTCCTCCGCAGGTGGCAATCCTAGGTCCTCCAACCGAAGCCGTTGTGCGAACTCCGTCTCCGCAAAGACACCGCCGTCCGACATCCGGCCATTTTTCCCAACATCCACGTACAAAAACTCGTAATTTGCTGAGACCACCGCCATCAAAACAACGCTGTGGAATCCCTTATAATTGAAGAAATGGGATCCACTATGGGGTGGGGGCACAATGCGGATGTGCTTGCCATCAATGGCTCCTCCACAGTTCGGAAAGTTCCAACGCTGGGAGAAGTCCGCTGCCACAGTCTGCCATTCCTGTGGCGTGGTGGGGAACTGGATAGAAAGAAAAAATAAAAAACATTAGAACAAAGATTTTAAACAGAATATAGCTAAAATTACAAGGGATCCCACCAACAATTCAACAAAAAAGGTTAGTATTAAAAAAAAAAATGTGAACAATTAAGCATATTAATCACCCCCCTCTGATGTTTCAAAAATATATTTAGGGGGAGTGGGGCTCAAGATGAGATGAGAAACAACCCCCCAAAAAATATCTAAATAAGAAAAATAATTATTAGTATGTATTTCAAAAATCTAGGGGGGGGGGTTTGGACAATGGAGGCCACAAATAAACGGGGATATAGGGACACACAAAATGCAGCACTACAATGGAGGCCACAAATAAACGGGGATATAGGGACACACAAAATGCAGCACTACAATGGAGGCCACAAATAAACGGGGATATAGGGACACACAAAATGCAGCACTACAATGGAGGCCACAAATAAACGGGGATATAGGGACACACAAAATGCAGCACTACAATGGAGGCCACAAATAAACGGGGATATAGGGACACACAAAATGCAGCACTACAATGGAGGCCACAAATAAACGGGGATATAGGGACACACAAAATGCAGCACTACAATGGAGGCCACAAATAAACGGGGATATAGGGACACACAAAATGCAGCACTACAATGGAGGCCACAAATAAACGGGAAGATAGGGACTATGCTAGGTGGGTTTGCCCACAACATAGAATGATGGACAGGTTGGCTAAATTAAATAAACATGTAGGGCTTTACTAATTGTGTAGAACAGCATACATAGAGACAAAGTGAGCATTCTGAGCATATTAGAAAATTATTACTTTTTTTTTTTTTTTTTTGGGAATTAGTTTGACCATTGAAAGAACACCACTTACCTTAACATAGTCCTCCTGAAGAACCTGAATGATGGCCGAACAGGTCTCAGGGATTATGAGGCCCAGAGCCTGGGGGGAGATGCCCGTCGAGAACTTCAAGTCCTGCAGACTTCTCCCTGTTGCAAGGTAGCGCAACGTAGCAACTAGCCTCTGCTCAGCAGTGATGGCTTCCCGCATAACGGTGTCCTGCCTGGTGATATATGGCGACACCAAAGCCAAAAGCTGCTGAAATACGGGGTCAGACATCCTAAGAAAATTCCTGAAATCATCAGGGTTATTTTCTCGGATCTCCCGCAGCAGAGGCATATGAGAGAACTGGTCCCTGCGTAGCAACCAGTTCTTGGTCCACAACCTCCTCCTCACCCTGTTCATGGACCGTCGCTGGGATGCAGCACACATCCTAACAACAAGCACAGCACGATCTCGGCGACGAGTTCGTACCCGCAACATGGCTAGAAAACGGTCGTCAAATCAGATCAGACTAAAAATTACGCCCTGAAGTAAAGAATGGCCTTTGAAGAACGACCTGCTAAACAGCACCGTGCACACCAAACGTAATGCCTAAACAAATACGTCCTTAGTACAAGCACTGTATCACAGATCCGACAACAAATAGACAAACTGTACGACAGAAAACGAAATTTAAAGCACAGTCACTGAAAATCACGAATCGTATCTCACCAAACTTTTACTAACACGCAGCAACACGATATCAGCAAAAGAGGCCGTCTTCCGCATGGAAACGACCCTTTATAGTGACGTTGTGCGTGATTGACGGAACTGCGCTTTGCTAGAGCGTTGTGAAAAAGCGATGGTGTGTATGCTACGTCGTTGTTCAAATTGAAGTTTGAAAAATGACGTTTTTTTAAAGCACATAAAGCGTCGCATTTTTCCATCGCAGAAAACGATGGTGTGTACGCGGCATAACACGATTCCTAGACCTTTTAACTATGAGAAAGGTCTTAAAAGAAAAGGAAAAGCTTAAAAACGAGGAGGGGAAAGAAAAAATACATGTAAATGCAGAGGAGTTACAGGAGGATAGAAGTAAAGGCAAGGGCACAGACAAAAGAGTATAAGGTGCAATATGGGTCATATTAGACCATATTCTTTGAAAAAGCATTGAGGAACGGAAGTGTTATGCCGCGTACACACGATCGGTTCAACCAATGAGAATGGTCTGATGGACCGTTTTCATCGGTCAAAACCGATCATGTGTGGGCGCCATCGGTTATTTAACCATCGGTTAAAAAAAAGGCAACTTGTTTTAAATTTAACCGATTGATTCCTAACCGATAGGACAAAACCGATCGTTAGTAGGCACAACCATCGGTTAAAAATGCACGAATGCTCAGAATCAAGTCAATGCATGCTTGGAAGCATTGAACTTCGTTTTTTTCAGCACGTTGTGTGTTTTACGTCACCGTGTTCTGACCCGATCGTTTTTTTAAACGATGGTGTGTAGGCACCACGGACCATCAGTCAGCTTCATCAGTTAACCGATGAAAACGGTCCATCGGTCCGTTCTCATCGGATGGACTGATCGTGTGTACGCAGCATTACACTCACCAATGACAGGCACAAAAGTGTTATGTTTGTTCCCCATCACATCAGTAATGCTGCAGTTCTCTCCCCTCTTTTCTTCTTTCAGATACATATTGGCCGTCCTCTACATCTCTTTGCCCCCCCTTTGATGCACTCAAATTAGGGTGTGTGTGCTGGTCGTAGGATGTCCAATGTGTACTTGAAGGAAGAGAAGAGAGCACTTCATTACTGATACTGGCCCGGATTCAGGTAGAATTGCGCATTATTTACGGAGGCGCAGGGCAACGTTTTTGCCCTGCGCCCCCGCAAATTTGCTGAGCTGCCCTTGATTCACGTAGCAGAAGCTCCGTAAATTGCGCGGGCATGCCAGCAAAATGCCCGGCCAAGCGCGCGCAATTTAAATGATCCCGTAGGGGGCGGGAATCATTTAAATTAGGCGCGTTCCCGCGCCGATCGTAGAGCGCATGCTCCGTCTGGAAACTTTCCCGACGTGCATTGCGGCAAATGACGTCGCAAGGACGTCATTTGCTTCAAAGTGAACGTGAATGGCGTCCAGCGCCATTCACGAATCACTTACGCAAAATACATAAAATTAAAATTTCGCGACGCGGGAACGACGGGTATACGTAACATTGGCTGCCCCTGCTAATAGCAGGGGCAGCCTTACGCAAAAACCGCCATGCGGAAACGACTTAAATTGCGTATGCAGGGCTCGCGCAACGTTGTGAATCGGTGTTAGTATGCAATTTGCATACTATACGCTGAGCACAACGGGAACGCCACCTAGCGGCCATCGCAAGAATGCAGCCTAAGATATGCGGGCATAAGAGCCTTATGCCGCGCAGATCTTAGGCTGCAGTCGGCGTAACGAGGTTCCTGAATCAGGAGCACTCGTTACGCCGGGGGCAAGTAAGCAATTGCGCTGTGTAACCTATGGTTACACAGGCGCAATTGCTTCTTGAATCCACCCCACTGTATGTGTGACCCAGGGTATTATTTGCCTTGGATACAAGAGCTATCTAGGCATCATTCAAGCTGCAATTTGTCTTAAATGCAGGGCAGTCTTTAATGTTGATTGGACCCTGGGCAAACATTTTCTTGGGGGCACCCCCATGCAATTTTGATCTCTACCTGCTCTTAGACATACAATAAATATCAGCTAGACTTAAAATCAGTTTACTGTATCAGATCAGGCAGTGATTGTGATTGGTTGGCAGAGGTTACAGCATGTCATTACCACTTACTGACTGGTTGCTAGAGGTTACATAACACATTACGCTCATTGATTAGTTGTTAGAGGTTACAGCACATGATTTATTCTTGTTGATTGGTTGCTAGAGATTACTGTACAGTAATACTGCTCACTGATTGGTTGCTAGAGGTTACCTCACATCATCTCTTCACTGCAGAGGGGCAAGATTTACATATGAATGCCGCCTTTATTTACATATGAATGCCATCTGCATCATCTTTTTACATATGAATGCTCCTGTTATGTACATATGAAGTGCAGGTGAGTCATCTGTACACAACAATAGGGCAGAGCTGGGCAGCATTAGTAGCAGCACTTCACACTGAGATATTAGGACACAGCAAAGGACTAAAACTTCAAGGGACAAGGAAATTTAAACTGGGATAGTTGGCAAGTATGAGGCAGCTGCTTTGGGCCCCACAACAATGACAGGGCCCAGGGCAGGGCACCTTTTGCCCTGCCTTAAAGAGGGCCCTGCTTAAATGTACAGTATATATTTAGAGGAGCTCCTGCAATATTAGTTTTCCTTATGCTGGGTGATTGGTAAATTCTCCCCTTAACATATTCTGTTTCCGCTTGGTCTCTAAGCCTTTGACAGCTCAATTCCCTGCTATTTGTGGTGCTGTCTGTGGTGTCTTTGAGCTCACCCTAAGGACTACATTGTCGTCTGGATTTTGTGGAGTTTATAACGATTTGCATTAGCCTCCTCTCATATTCCTGAAGAAGTGGAATCTTTCTGAAAAACACATAGAGGAATTAGGATCCTGTTGTCTGATGCATGAAAACACATACTTGTCAATGTAAAAAACAGAAATGTACTGTAAAGAATTTACATAGTACATACTAGTACCACAGTGACCATTCCAACATTTAAATGCAGATTTTGTTGATATGACCAGCAGAGTGCAACACTACAGATATATTTTGGTTCTTTCTTGTTCTTTTTTAAGAAGTGTGGAGTTAAAGTTGTATTAAAGCAGAAGCAGAATAGGTAGGCAGAAGTGTATACCACCCTCAGTCTACTGGGTTAGAAGATATCACAAATTAGATTAACCCCTTCACGACCAGCCGCTGCAGTTGTACTGTGGCAGGTTGGCTCCCCTGGGTGAAACAATGTTATCTTATGTTGCTTCGCCTTTTGACCGATAGGGGGCGTGCATGCCGCCGGAGGCACACGCGCGCGGCCACGGCTCGCTGCCGAAGCCAATGAAAAACAGATAGAACTTCTTCCTATTGGAGTGACACCGAATAGTAGAGATGAGGAAAAGAGTTGCCTGAAGTCGCTCTTGAAACTTTCCTGAGGTAAGTGAATGGGGTACTCTTACCAGCTATGTTGGACACACCTGTCTTCCGACAGTGGGTCATATGAGCTTAGGGTCCTGGATGGTCTGGATCCGCTGTTGAGCCGAGATGGACGTCCTGATGGATTGAGATGTATGGTTTCCTGATCGCAGCTGCCAGATGCCACAGGAACAGTAAACGTTCCTTCCAGATCAAGTTAGACTGGGTACGTACCAGGGTTTTTCCTCATGGGCTCCAATATAAACAATATAAAAGAAAAAAAATCCAAATGGTGCCAGGTCAACCAAAAAAAATGTGGTTTTATTGGAACAAGTCATGTGTCAAATGACAGTATAAAAAATGTATCACAATACATAAGAACAAATATAAAAAGCAATGTGGGGTGCAGAAAATGCTGTCCCTATGCGTTTCGACACTAGGGGTCTTCAACTGGGGCATCTCTCTGTCCCCTCACATTGCTGCTAAATATATAAACTCGAACTGCATAGCTCCAAAACGGGGGCAAAACAGGAAGTGGGCTCAATAACTTGCCTCCCAAGCCTCAATATCTTTATGATAAAAACTGATCTATTAGCTGGAATAAAATGCTAAATATATAAATCAGATCATACACATGTGCATTGCTAAGGGGCCACAGAAAAGGATGTGGGTGCATGGCAAAAAATGAATAAACATAGGGTCAACGGCATTCCAAGCCCCATTTGAAAAATGAAAAAATTAGCCAATCAGATTTCAAGGGGTGCTAGATTGGAGCCAGGAGGACACACAGTAATTTATTATAGCAAAAAGTTAAAAATATTGTGTGTTTTTTTTCAAAATTGGTGCTCTTCTTATAGCGCAAAAAATAAAAAACACAGAGGTGATCAAATACCACCAAAAGAAAGCTCTATTTGTGGGAAAAAGGACGTCAATTTTGTTTGGGTACAGTGTTGCATGACAGTAAAATTGTTAGTTAAAGCGACGCAGTACCATGTTGCAAAAAATAGCCTGGTCATTGAGCAGCCAATTCTTTCCGGGGCTGAAGTGATTAAGGGTAAAAATCTTCCAGGGCTGAAGTGGTGAAAGCAGAAATTGAGTAGGTAGGTAGAAGTGTATACCACCCTCAGTCTACTGGGTTAGAAGACATGATAAATGAGATTAAGGAACAAATTGTCACACCACAAACAAGCACTTGGTATAATGACCTTAAGCCTTAATGTCCCTGGGGAATTTGAGGAGGAGGGACCATCATTGAACCCCTCATGAAATCATTACTGGAAGGCTAATGTGATTACCACCAATGTCCACAGTACAAGGGTTATTAAGAATGAAAGATTTAAAAGAAGGATCTACAATATATTTATGAATACTAACTAGAGCTGTTAAAGGGGTTGTAAAGGTACAATTTTTTTCTCTAAATAGCTTCCTTTTCCTTAGTGCAGTCCTCCTTCATGTACCCCATCCTTAGATTTTGCTTTTAAAGCGGGGGTTCACCCGAAAAAAATGTTTTAACATTAGATTGAGGCTAATTGTGGGAAGCACAATCGGGTGTTTTTTTTTTTAAATCAATGCAGTACATACCGTTTTAGAGATAGATGTTCTCCGCAGCTTCCGGGTATGGTCTTCGGGACTGGGCGTTCCTATTTGATTGACAGCCTTCCGACCGTCGCATACAGCGCGTCACGAGTTGCCGAAAGAAGCCGAACGTCGGTGCGGCTCTATACGGCACCTGCGCACCGACGTTCGGCTACTTTCGGCAACTCGTGACGTGCTGTATGCGATGGTCGGAAGGCTGTCAATCAAATAGGAACGCCCAGTTCCGCAGACCATACCATACATCTATCTCTAAAACGGTAAGTACTACATTGATTTAAAAAAAAAACCACCCGATTGTGCTTCCCACAATTAGCCTCAATCTAATGTTAAAATTTTTTTAAATGTCCTTATTTCTTCTGAGAAATCCTCACTTCCTGTTCTTCTGTCTGTAACTACACACAGTAATGCAAGGCTTTCTCCCTGGTGTGGAGTGCCGTGCTCACCCCCTCCCTTGGACTACAAGAGAGTCAGGATGCCCACTAACACACAGTTTCTTTCTGTATCTGCAATGTAGAAAGCGCCCTGACTATACTGTAGTCCAAGGGAGGGGGCGAGCACAACACTCCACACCAGGGAGAAAGCCTTGCATTACTGTGTGGAGTTACAGACAGAAGAACAGGAAGTGAGGATTTCTCAGAAGAAATAAGGACATTTAAAAGCAAAATGGAAGGATGAGGCAAGTGAAAGAGGACTACAATAAGGTAAAGGAAGCTATTTAGGAAAACACTTTTTTACCTTTACAACCCCTTTAAGTTTTGTTATCAACAAGTGACGGATACCATTTAAGATATAGACTGGAAAGAATAAAAGTATTATTTGCTGAGGGAAAGTGTATTTAATCAGCAATGACTTACTATGATGTACCAGAGGATGATGCAACAGCCATATCTTTATATTTTAGGAATAAGATTGATGGTCTCCATGGGAATGGAAGTCTGAACTAATATCAATCTACACCAAATTGTCCAGTCATTAACTGAACAAATAAAGAATAATGTCTGTACTAACCGCACACATAAATTACGTTTAACTAATATATGAGAGATGTAGTTAAATCTTGTAGTAATATATCATGCTATGCGTGTGGCCCTTGTCCCCATGCCACAGGCACAGAGCCAGTGATGTATACAAGGGACTTGGTAAACAAAGATGTAAACTGTATAAAGCATATGATCTTATAAAAGAGGATTACCCTCATCAGCTGGCTGTAAGCCCTCAGCTGGTCAATATTATCATTTGGGAAACAGGACACCCAATTCCAAGAATTCAATCAGACTTTATTGGATAGAAATTAGCCACTCTGAATGGGAGCCTTGATGTAGATCCACAGTGCAGATATCCCAGGTGCAGGCAATGCATTCAGCAAGACAGGAACAAAGAATGTTTCTGGACAGCCGTACTCTGAACAATGGTAGCCTTTATTGAATTAGGAACAGCACTACAAGTCACAGCAAACAAAAGAGAAAGCTGACGCGTTTCGCAATAGATATAGTGCTTAATCGTAGCTATGATTAAGCACTATATCTAGTGCGAAACGCGTCAGTGGTCCAGATTTTTGTTTTGTTTGCTGTGACTTGTAGTGCTGTTCCTAATTCAATAAAGGCTACCATTGTTCAGAGTGCGGCTGTCCAGAAACATCCTTTGTTCCAGACTTTATTGGATAAGAAGATGACTGATCTTCAGTTGTGTTCCTGAATCCTGCTCTGATCCTGTGTGTCCTCCCAGTATTTAGACCCAGCTTGCTCTTGACCTTGGCTCTGTGTTCTGTTCCTGTACTGTTGCCCATCTCTCTGACCCGGCTTTGTTCCTGACTCTGTCTATGATTTGGTACCTCACTGCCCGCCTGCTGACGAACCTGGCAATCCTTGAGACCTTGCTCCTGTCTATGTTCCTGGTTGCTGTTAACTCTTGGTTACCTGCCTGGCTGTTTCCTGTTCCTGCTCAGCTCATCACAGTCTACTCCAGGCCGCTGAATCCTGCCAAGCTGTTCTCCCGGGACCTCCTGCTCCAGGCACTCATGTCCCTCCTGTCCTTCGGCTTCCTCTGTCTCACCTTCAGCGGAGCCTGTATAGGAGATATTACAGAGGCCGACCTCATCAAATCAGTCTCCCATACGATCCCTGACACAAGAAGTGCCGAGCGGTGTGGGTTCACTTTGCTTAGTGAATGTTAATAATGCAAATCTGTGTTTTCTTTGAACGACCAATCGTGATTGAGATAAATTTACCTCTCGAAGATACTAAACATAAGACATATGGCCTAAAAAATATATATATTTTTTAGGACATTTCTCTTATTTCCTGCTCCTTTCTCCCTGCCACTGTTACCGGCAATTACTGGAATTGATTTGTATTACACGGCAGGAGTGTCTGCCAAAATTCAGCCTCTCCAGAGTAAAATTATACTTTCAGATATTCTGCACGTGTTATTGAGTGCGTACAATGTTACATTTTCTTGTTTAGATGTACTTACTGCTTAACTCATATGTAGATCAAAGTAGTATCTTTTGATAAACATATGACATCAGTTAGAGAAGCAAGTAAAAAAAATGTTTAAAAACATTTATTTCTATACTTGAGCGTATGTAGACCTAATTAACTCTTTCCTCCTTGTCCCTTTAGCTATTATTTTTTAATTTTTTTTTGCCATTGATATTTGTTTTATTGTCATAAAAAATATGAAAAAATATGAAAGGGCATTTCTTAAATTTCCAATACTTTATGCCAGCAATATCAAATGCAGTACATTTTTTAAACCTAGTCAAAATAGAATAAAAAACACTTTTTTATACATATTCTTATCTGTGGAATTTTTTTTTTCCTTTCTGCAAGTCAATATTACAAAAAGAAATCATAGATTGTCCCTAAGACACAATATAGGTATTACTTTGACATCTTAAGCAATGAGAAAGTTTTTGCCAAAAAAATAGGCCCATAGTGGTATGAGAGCTTACACAGTTAAAAAAAAACAAGTGTTTTGCTAGCATTTAATTGGGTATTCCAAGTGTGCACAGGTCTATTATGACTGTTATTTACTATTTCGTTTTTGAAAAGTGAGTCCTTACTATGCTAAATGAACAATCTTCACTCCTTCCCTCTTTATCAGTTTTGTTTCTGAAGGCAACCTAAAATTAGAAAGTTCCAATTTGAAAATCCGAACTATACAGAAGAAAGGAAGAAAGAGGTAAACACAGTCATCTTACAACTTTCTATCCTAGCCGTTGGATGCCCTGTAGACATAAATTGCCAAATGTTCTTTTGCCCAATATACTTGGAGTGATCCCCAACAGTTGAAGACAGGGAAGAATTTGTCTCCTGTGAAGTACAGTGATACCTTGAATTACGAGCACAACTTGTTCCAGAAGAATGCTTGTAATCTAAAGCACTCGTATATAAAAGCAAGTCTCCCCATAGGAGTCAATAGACACTCAGATAATGTGTTCCAGTGTCACTGCTAGTGTATGCAGTACCGCATGTGGCCAAAGGTGGGGGAGGGGGCACTGGAGACACTTGGAAACACTAATGCCTCGTACACCCGACCAGTTTTCCAGTCGGAAAAACTGCGATGAGAGCTTTTGTCCAGGAATTCCGACCATGTGTATGCTCCATTACAGTTTTTCCAATGGGAAAACTGCCAGAAAAATAAAAGAGAGCAGGATCTCTTTTTTCAGGAAAAAATCCTAGCGGGATAACCGTTCGTCTGTATGCTTTTCCGATGAGAAAAAAAACGTGCATGCTTGGAAACAATTCAACGCATGCTCGGAGGCATAGAACTTAATTTTGTCGGCTCATCGTAGTCTTTTACGTCACCGCGTTCTTGGCAGTCAAATGGTTTTTTTTTTCTACGGGAAAACCGGTCGTGTGTATGAGGCATTAGAGACACTCGGAGACGCAGGGAGACACCCAGGAACGGAGTGTTTTCAAGTGTCTGAGCAGCTCTAAGTGTCTCCAAGCATCACCAGCGCCCCTGCCCCTCTGGCAACGTGCTTGAATACAGCTCGTCTTGCGAGACAGCGCTCACAAACCGAGTCAGGATTTTTTTTTAAATTGCCTGTATCGCAAAACGGTTGTAAACCATGTTGCTCACAATCCAAAGTATTACTGTATATGTTTACTTTTGAAAACTCCACAATTGCATTCTAAAGTTCAGATTTCACCCAGATAATAGCATAATTGTTTTTGTAAGTTGCAAACAGTTGACTTTACTGATTGTATTTATTGTTGAGTTATTTTATACATATCAGCTGTAATTCCCTTGCTTCACTTGAGCAGGGCTATGTTAGATAGAGATGTTAATCCACGTGGAAAGCTAATAGCAAGCTGTGTTGAACATGCAGTGCAAATATAGCTCTCCTAGTTGATGTGTGATTTAAAATACATGTTTAATGGCTTCAGAAGTCCTGCAGTGACAATTCTGGGAGGCTTAAACTGATTGATGACAAGGGAAATAATGCAATAGTAGGTATCTGGCTGAATAGATAGAATCAAGGCTATTTGTTCATTTTAATGGATATATATTACTCTGTAAGACACATTTAACACATTGCAAGGTCTAAATGCCACAAAGAAAAACATGAAGCTTTTACTTGTCCAAAACAATTAAATGTACTCTTCTGCTTTCAATGATAATTACTTGATAGTTGGGCTGAAAATTTAACTTCTGCCTTAGCCATGTTTATACGCTAATTAACTCACATTTTGCCTTTGCCGTTTTCATCATGAAGATATAAGTGTTGCATTTACAATTTTGCCTGAGAGCAGATAGTATAGGAATTGTCAAACTATCGCTATACATAAAGAATATGAAACACATAATACGTCCTGTCCAGATCTGAGACATTTGCACTAACACAGAATTTTGAATGCACATTACAATTTACCAAGAAAAAGATTATAAAAAAAATGATGAATTACATGTAATAGAGATTGGAAGAAAACAGTGAATTATATTCTTATTATGTGGTAGTCTCTCAGGGTTTCATGTAAACCAACATCTACAATGTTTTTTTTATGTGCGTGGGGAGTATGTAGGCTGGCCCATAGATTCCACACATACCGCAGGAGATGAATTTGTGACTCCATAGTTACATAATTACATAGTTAGTCAGGTTGAAAAAAGACACAAGTCCATCTAGTTCAGAGGTGTCCAAACTTTTTTCAAAGAGGGCCAGATTTGATGAAGTGAACATGCGTGAGGGCGGACCATTTTGCCTGACATTCTTTGAACCATTAAAATTCGGTCTAAGTGTGTTCGTTCGAGCTCTAATACACTGCCCAACAAGAATTCTCTTGCCTTTGTGGCTGTGTGTGACTAAAGAGATAAGCTTGGGCGTAATATTTGGATATACCGTATTTATTGGCATATAACACACGCCTTCACTTTAAGAGTGAAGTTTCAGAAAAAAAATTAATAAAGAACTGTGAAGCAAAATAATGGTCAGTGCCCATTTGCAGCCGCACAGGTGCCCATCTGCAGACCCACCATTGCCAGGAATGCACCCACCATTGCCAGGAATGCACCCACCATTGCCAGGAATGGACTCACCATTTCCAGGAATGCAGCACCATTGCCAGGAATGCACTCACCATTGCTAGGAATGCAGCACCATTGCCAGGAATGTAGCACCATTGCCAGGAATGCAGCCCCATTGCCAGGAATGCACTCACAAGCCCCAACGATTAATTAGAGGAGAATCTCTTGTTTACACAGCTGTCTCTTTAATAGAAAGTCCCGCCACCTTTGATGGACAGAACAGTCATTCAATGGCAGCGTGGGACTTTCTATTACAGAGGCCGCCCTCAAACAGGAAATTCTCCTGTGTGTGTATGGCGGCGGCACTCATCCCGCCTCCTCCTTGTCCTGTTCCAAGGCATATACATATTCTGGGAGATCGTCGGTGGCCACAAAATATATATATGTCTAAATAACCCGGCGGGCCGTTGAAAACGCGGGCCGTGATTGCTTTGACTTTGGACATGCCTGGTTCAACCATAGAAATAAATAAAATATCGTACAATCCCATATACCCAATTCTATACTCACAGTTGATCCAGAGGAAGGTGAAAAACCCCAGCAAAGCATGCTCCAATTTGCTACAGCAGGGGAAAAAATCCCTTCCTGATCCTCCAAGAGGCAATCGGATTTTCCCCGGATCATTTTTACATATAAACGTCATTAACCAGTTATATTATATTATGTTATATTATATTATGTACATTTAGGAAAGTATCCAGGCCTTTCTTAAAGCAATCTACTGAGCTGGACAGAACTACCTCTGGAGGGAGTCTATTCCACATTTTCACAGCTCTTACTGTGAAGAAACCTTTCTGTATTTGGAGATGAAATCTCTTTTCCTCTAGACGTAAAGAGTGCCCCCTTGTCCTCTGTGTTGACCGTAAAGTGAATAACTCAACACCAAGTTCACTATATGGACCCCTTATATATTTGTACATGTTGATCATATCCTCCCTTATTCTCCTCTTATATAAATTCAGCTCCTCTAATCTTTCCTCATAACTGAGCTCCTCCATGCCTCTTATCAGTTTGGTTGCCCTTCTCTGCACTTTCTCTAGTTCCACGATATCCTTTTTGAGAACTGATGCCCAAAACTGAACTGCATATTCCAGATGAGGTCTTACTAATGATTTGTACAGGGGCACAATTATCTCTCTCTCTCTGGAGTCCATACCTCTCTTAATACAAGAAAGGAGTTTGCTCGCTTTGGAAACCGCAGCTTGGCATTGCATGCCATTATTGAACTTATACTTACCAAAACCCCCAGATCCTTCTCCACTACGGATCCCCCCAGTTGTACCCCCCCTAGTATGTATGATGCATGCATATTCTTAGCCTCCAAGTGCATAACTTCACATTTATCAAACTTCATCTGCCACATATTTGCCCAATTAGATCCTGTAAGGACGTTATTCCACTGCATAGCTTGGTGTTATCTGCAAAGACAGAAATGTTACTTTTGATCCCAGACCAAATTTCATTTATAAAGATATTAAAAAGTAAGGGTCCCAGCACTGAACCTTGGGGTACACCACTGATAACCTTAGACCATTTAGAGTAAGAATCATTAACCACGACTCTCTGAATTCTGTCTTTTAACCAGTTTTCTATCCATTTACAAACTGATATAGCCAAGCCTGTAGACTTTACCTTACACAGTAGTCAAGTGTCGGGAACTGTATCGAACACTTTTGCAAAATCCAAGTATACCACGTCCAACGCAACCCCTCTGTCCAAGGTTTTACTTACCTCTTTATAAAAATAAATTAGTATTTGTCTGACAATGTCTGTCTTTCATAAATCCATGCTTTTTTTTCCAGCAAGAACTCATCTACCTGTATGTGGTCTTTTATTATTTGTTCCAGTATCTTCCCAACTATGAAAGTTAAACTAACAGGTCTATAGTTACTTGGTAAAGACTTTGGGCCAAATCCTCAGCCAGGCGGCGTATATTAACTTTCAGCAGTTAAGTTACACTGACTTAAAGTTTCTACCTAAGTGCCTGATCCACAAAGCACTTACCTAGAAATTTCAGGCCGTGTAACTTAAGTGCCGCCGTCGTAAGGCGGTCCTCCTCTCCAGGGGGGCGTTTATAATTTAAATGAGGCGCGCTCCCGCGCCGGCCGTACTGCGCATGCGTGTGACGTAATTTTCCCGACGTGCAGCGCGCGAACGTAATTGACGCCGGGCGGCTTTGTGGATTGCGACGGGACACTAAAGTTGCGACGGGTGAAAAAAAATATACGCGCCGGGAAAACAAATAATTATTAAAAAAATGATAACGTCGCTCAGCATGCATTCCTGAGGGAGAACTCCATGCCAATTTTCAAAGAAAAAACCGGCATGGGTTCCCCCCCAGGAGCATACCAGGCCCTTAGGTCTGGTATGGGTTGTAAGGAGACCCCCCCACGCCGAAAAATCGACGTAGGGGGTCCCCCTACAATCCATACCAAACCCGTATCCAAAGCACGCTACCCGGCCGGTCAGGAAGGGAGTGGGGACGAGCGAGCGCCCCCCCCCCCCCCTCCTGAGCCGTGCCAGGCCGCATGCCCTCAACATGGGGGGGTTGGGTGCTCTGGGGCAGGGGGGCGCACTGCGGGCCCCCCCACCCCAGAGCACCCTGTCCCCATGTTGATGAGGACAGGACCTCTTCCCGACAACCCTTGCCGTTGGTTGTCGGGGTCTGCGGGCGGGGGCTTATCGGAATCTGGGAGTCCCCTCTAATAAGGGGGCCCCCAGATACCGGCCCCCCACCCTAAGTGAATGGATATGGGGTACATCGTACCCCTATCCATTCACCTGGAGGCAAAAAGTAAAAGTTATTAAACACACAACACAAGGGTTTTTAAAATAATTTATTATTCTGCTCCGGAGGCCCCCCCTGTCTTCTTTATTAGCTCTATTACCAGGGGGGCTTCTTCTTCCGCTCTCCGGGGGTCTTCTCCGCTCTCCGGGGGGGGTTTCTTCTTCCGCTCTCCGGGGGGGGGCTTCTCCGGACTCCGGGGGTCTTCTTCTATCTTCTCCCTCTTCCGCTGTTGACTCGGCGAACCCCGGTTCTTCTCCAGCTGTCCGGTGCCTTCTTCTTCAGCGCTGGCTGCCTGCTATCTTTGTGTGTTAGCTCAATTAGTAACAGGCAGCCGGCGCGGTCTTCTGTGACGTCAGGGTCTTCTCCTCTGTTCTTCTCCCCTCTTCCGATGTTGCCTCGTCGCCTGTTGTCGCTGTAATGATGGAAGCGCGCCTTGCATCCCATTTATATAGGCATCACCGTCCCATCATGCTCCGGTAGGTACCCACGTGGTGGGTGCACGTGGGTAGGCACCATATCCATTCACTTAGGGTGGGGGGCCGGTATCTGGGGGCCCCCTTATTTGAGGGGACTCCCAGATTCCGATAAGCCCCCGCCCGCAGACCCCGACAACCAACGGCAAGGGTTGTCGGGAAGAGGTCCTGTCCTCATCAACATGGGGACAGGGTGCTCTGGGGTGGGGGGGCCCGCAGTGCGCCCCCCCTGCCCCAGAGCACCCAACCCCCCCATGTTTAGGGCATGCAGCCTGGCACGGCTCAGGAGGGGGGGGCGCTCGCTCGTCCCCACTCCCTTCCTGACCGGCCGGGTAGCGTGCTTTGGATACGGGTCTGGTATGGATTGTAGGGGGACCCCCTACGTCGATTTTTCGGTGGAGGGGGGGTCTCCTTACAACCCATACCAGACCTAAGGGCCTGGTATGCTCCTGGGGGGGAACCCATGCCGGTTTGGATTTTACAAATTGCCGTGGAGTTCTCCCTCGGGAATGCATACCAAATGCCGTCGCTTGAATGGGCCTTTACAAGGTGTGACTAACTTTACACTTTGTAAAAGCAGCCCTAGTTTTACACCTGGCAAACTAACACTTACGGCGAAAAAACTAAGCACAAAAGCTTTGAGGATCGCCCTAAGTGCTAATTTGCATACCAGAAGAGGCATTTCGACTCGAAATGCCCCCAGTGGCGGATGCGGTACTGCATCCTAAGATCCGGCAGTGTAAGTCCCTTACAGATGTCGGATCTTCTGCCTAACTTAGGAAAACTGCTTCTGAGGATCAGTTCCAAAGTTAGAACCAGAGATACGACGGCTTACGCCGGAGTATCTCTTTTGTGGATATGGCCCATTATGTCTAAATATTTCTGGACCATATCACTTTTGAGCCATTGTGGATCACTTGGGGCTGTGCCAATATCACCCCCATTATGGACATGAGCTCCCCCATGCTCCTTTGTATACACAGAGCTGAAGAAAGTATTTAATAAACTAGCCTTCTCTTTATCCCCAGTCACCCACTCTAGATTATTTTGCAAAGGGCCTACATGCTCAGACCTGACCCTTTTACTATTAATATATTTGAAGAATTTTGGGGGGTTTGTCCTACTATCTTTTGCAAACTGTTGTTCGTTTTGAGTTTTTACATCCATGATTTTCGTTTTACATATTATGTTATATTCTTTGTAACAGTTGTATAGTGGTATATGAAGTGACCCCATGTTAACTGCAAACACAATGGGTCAGATTCACAAAGCACTTACGCCGGCGTATCTAGAGATGCGCGGCGTAATTGAAAAATGCGCCGTGCGTATCTATGCGCCGTATCCTCCAAACGAGATACGCCTGAAAACCATTTTTTTCCGTCCGACGTAAAACGATTACACCAGCGCATCTTGGAGCGCAAAATACGCTAGACGCACCATTGTTTTGCTAGTCAAATATGCAAATGAGGGAGATACGGCGATCCACAAAAGTACGCTTGTGCAGCGCAGGCTACGCCCTGTGCGCATCTGCTGTTTTCCCGGCGGAAAGTTACACCTTATAAAAGCTGCCTTAACTTTGCACCAGACGTGTGCAGGTCAGCTAAAGCAACACCGTTAGGGACGAGCTGAGCACACACACTTGCAGGACAACAATCTGTATGCCAACATGCCAGGGGCATCCATGCTATACTAGTGACTTTAGAGGCACGCAGAAGGAGGAGGGAACGGAGCACGCATAGATGTCTTTGGCATGGCTGCTTTTGAGGTGTATTGCACCTTCAGATTCAGCCCTGAAGCCATCATGGAATTAACCAGAACCCTGCAGGATGACATCACCAGCCCAACACACTGCTCACATGCACTGGAGCCACTGGTCAAGGTCATGGCAACACTCCATTTCCTTGCCACTGGCTCTTTTCAGCGTACAAGTGGAGTGGTGGCTGGGATGGCACAATCCTCCATTAGCAGATGTGTGCACCAGGTTGTCCCTGCAATCCTGAGATGCATGGCCAACCAAATCATCAAACCCACCCAGGAGGACCTGCGGATGAAGACAATGACAGATTTCTATAGAATTGCCAGATTCCCATGCACCGTGGGGGCCATTGATTGCACACATGTGGCACTACAGCCCCCCCGTGAGACAGAGCACATGTCCTGCAATCGGAAGCATTGGCATTCCATCAATGTACAGGTGATAGTCGATGCCCAATACCTCATATGGCATGTCCGTGCCAAACACCCTGGGTCCAGCCATGAAAGCTACATATACCGTCAAAGCAACATCCCAAGAGAATTTGAACAGAACGTGTATGGGGACAGCTGGCTGGTTGGTGAGTGACATGGGTGTCAGGCATGACTGTCCCCCCCCATGATGCAGACATCACGAGGGGCACATGCACGACTAACATCCTCCTGTCTTTTCCCCTCCAGGTGACTCTGCATATGCACTTGGACCCCATCTCATGACTCCATTTCGGAACCCCCAAACCCCAGGAGAGGAAAGATACAATGCTGCACACATACGTACCCGTGCAGTAGTGGAGCGCACCTTTGGCCTCCTGAAGTCCCGTTTCCGATGCCTGGATAAGTCTGGGGGTACCCTGTTGTATTCCCCAAACTTTGTGTGCCAGATCATCGGTGCATGTTGCATGATGCACAACTTCGCAGTGAGAAGGGGCCTGGAGATTGACATACGTGAGGACCTGACCCCCGAACCAGACATTCCCCCCCTGACCAACTCTACCCGGTCTACTGAGGGAACAGCAGCCAGGAGACGCCTCGCAGAAGGCATCTTTGCACAGTAAACACACACATTAATCATGGCACAATGAGAATGCATGCATGCACACCACTGTGGTCCCTAGCACACACACCCCACATCCACATCGAATTGGATTAGACCGAAGTACACCGCACGGTACTAGGGAGCAGCAACGCCCCGCCAAGGCTCCAATTATGTCACTGTACATTCATACACCATTCACACGGACCTGGGATCACTTCTCCCTGGTCCTGGGAATCCCTACTCCACCACAAATGAGGGTGACACCCCTTTTCCAGCAGGAATGTCACCCCCACATTCATACATCATTCACACAAATAAAACAAATCATAATCACAGTACAAATCACCAAAAAATAAGAAAAAATGAAATCAAAAGCACATCCCAAATTAACGACGGCGTGAGCTACGCCTGGGCCGGCCACGGCCAGGGGCCCTCAGGGGAGACTCATGGGGGGGGGAAGCAGGGGAAGGAGGAGCCTCCCCTGGTGTCTGTCCACCTGCTGGCCTGCCCTCCAAGGCCACGGCTATTCTGTTGAGGCCCACAGTGAGGGCTGCCGTATTGGCCTGGACAACCTGGGTATTGGCCTGGACAGCCTGGGTCAGGGCATTCACCTCCAGGGCCACGCCTGCTGTGGCGGTCTGCAGGTCGAAAAAGCAATTTATGTACGCCAAGGAGTTCGTGCTGACGTCATTCACGGAGTCTTTTATGGAGACCAGGCTGTCCTCCATCTGGGCCAAAGTCCGGGTGACCTGACCCAGATGGTGGGTCTGACAGGCCTGGTCCCTCCTAAGATTTGCAGGCAGAAAGTCTGCCACCCCCCTGGTCTTCTGGGTGGCCTTCCTGCCTGCAGATGAGGCTTGTGGCCTGGGAGGAGGGAAGCCCCCTGGGGGGGGAGCCCTGTTGGGGGAGGAGTGGGAGGGGCTACCCCTGATGGAGGCCTGACTGCTACCAGCCACAGGGGGAGCCTCATCCAAAAGCCGAAGTATTTTACTGGCAATGTCAACCTGATCCTCCTCAACCTCCCCCCCCTCATCCTCCTCCACCTCAACCTCCTCATGAGGTGAGTTGTGGCCACTCCCCTGCCCTGAGGACTCCTGCCTTTCTTGGGGCTCTTCAGCAGCCTGATGTCCGGGGGATGGAGCAGACTGGCCAGATGGCCCAGCACTCTCCTGGCCATCTGTGGATGACACAAAACATACACAGGTTGGAGGATCCACACACTTGGCACATATTCCCTTCCCCCCCCACACATGCTACTCGCCAGATAGAAAAAAAAATAACTTACCTGTCCTCACGGCCTCATCAGAGTCAAAGCCAGGCAGGCCCACCACTTGCTGGCTGTGGAAGCACTGGGCCACTGCACGCTCCTCATCAGTCCACCTGATGGTGCAAGGTGGTCCCCCTCCAGTGCCCCTGGCATGTGCTGTAATCTTGGCCAGCTTATCACGGACCAGGCTCCTCAGATCATTGATCTTCTTTGCGATCCCACTGACGGTCCTCGTCTCCCCCCTCCCCCCGCATTGATCTCATCAGTAATCTCCTGGAGGATCTCCTTCTTCCTGGCCGGGGTGATGTCTCGGCTCTCAGGGCCATGCAAAAATCGCCCATGTCTGGTGATGGCCCTAGCAAGGATTTGCTTCTCCTGAACAGAGAAGTTTAGCTTTCTCCTCTTTGGTGCCATATCACCACCAAACACTCAGCACCAAACAGACACAAAAATCAGACAGAACAAACAGACACAAAAAGACACAGAACAAACAGACACAAAAATCTGACAGAACAAACAGACACAAAAATCAGACAGCAAAAACCAGACACCAAAATCAAACAACACAAACAAGACACCAAAATCAAACAGCACAAACAGACAGCTAATACAGACTCCAAAAAACACACAGAAAAAACAGACACAAAAAACACTCAGAAAAAACAAACAGCTAATACAATCTCCTACTCCAATACATCTTTACTATAACACTACTACACTAACCAACAAACAGCTACAGACAACAGAACAAAAGCACCTTGCTTCAGGAAGGGAAACACATGGATGTACTTTTGCAATGGAAGGGCGTTTGTCTGGGCCTATTTATACACAGGGCGTATCTCACTAAGTACGCTGGGCCTAGTTCCTATGTCACTGATTGCGCCGTGCCGAGTTCTGAGCATGCCCAGTGAGGTGCATAATCATGCGCGCATGCGCAGTACGTCCGGCCCTTTATTTGCATGGGGTCACGGCTCATTTCAATGGAGCACGCCCACTTCCTTCCCACTTTCAATTACCCTGCCTTACGCCTCGGAATTTACGTTACGCTGGTGCAAATTTGGGCGCAAATACTCTGTGGATACGGTACTTGCGTCACAAAATTGAACCGGCGTAACGTAACAGAGATGCGCTACGCCGATCTAAATATGCGCCGCTCTACGTGAATCTGGCCCAATATTTTTATTTTAAGTTCCCTGGCATATGATTTTGTATATACAGTAAACACAGATTTACTCAGATTCTCCTTTAGTTAGCTATCTCATTAGGCATCCACAGAAAATCGTTACTCTCATGCATAAAGGACACTGACTGGCAGTACAGAAAAAGAAAATATCTCACATATACACTATATTGTCAAAAGTATTGGGACACCTGCCTTTACACGCACATGAACTTTAATGGCATCTCAGTCTTAGTCCGTAGGGTTCTATATTGAGTTGGCCCAGCATTTGCAGCTGTAACAGCTTCAACTCTTCCGCGAAAGCTGTCCACAAGGTTTAGGAGTGTTTATGGGAATGTTTGACCATTCTTCCAGAAGTACATTTGTGAGGTCAGTCACTAATGTGAAAGAGAAGGACTGGCTCTCAGTCTCCGCTCGTCCCAAAGGTGTTCTATCGAGTTGAGGTCAGGACTCTGTGCAGGCCAGTTAAGTTCTAACACCCTAAACTCACTCATCTATGTCTTTATGAACCTTGCTTTGTGCACTGGTGCACAGTCATGTGGGAACAGGAAGTGGCCATCCCCAAACTGTTTCCACAAAGTTGAGCATGAAATTGTCCAAAATGTCTTGGTATGCTGACACCTTAAGATTTCACTACACTGGAACTAAGGGACTAAGCCCAACCCCTGAAAAACAACCCCACACCATAATCCCCCCTCCACCAAATGATTTAGACCAGTGCACAAAGCAAGGTCCATAAAGACATGAATGAACAAGTTTGGGGTGGAGGAACTTGACTGGCCTGCACAGAGCCCTGACCTCAACCCAATAGAACACCTATTAATTCGAGCGGAGACTGCTAGCCAGGCCCTCTTGTTCAACATCAGTGCCTGACCTCACAAATGCGCGTCTGGAACAATGGTCAAACATTCCCATAGATACACTCCTAAACTTTGTGCACAGCCTTCCCAGAAGAGTTGAAACTGTTATAGCTGGAAAGGATAGGCCAACTCAATACTGAAACCTATGGACTAAGACTGGGATGCCATTAATGTTAATGTGCGTGTAAAGGCAGGCATCCTAATACTTTTGACAATATAGGGCCAGATCCACAAAAGAGATACGACGGAGTAACTGCTGTTACTCCATCGTATCCCTTGTCCTAACTTTGGAACTGATCCACAGAAGCAGTTTTCCAAAGTTAGGCAGAAGATCCGGCATGTGTAATTGAATTACACTGCCGAATCTTAGGATGCAGTACCGCATCCGCCGCTGGGGGCATTTCGAGTCGAAATGCCGCTTCTAGTATGCAAATTAGCACTTAAGGCGATCCACAAAGCTTTTCAGCCTCGTTTTTTCGCCGTAAGTTTTAGTTTGCAAGTGTAAAACTAGGGCTGGTGTGACAAAGTGTAAACTAGTAACACCATGTAAAAGCCCATTCAAGCGACGGCATTTGGTATGCATTCCCGAGGGAGAACTCCACGGCAATTTGTAAAAACAAAACCGGCATGGGTTCCCCCCCAGGAGCATACCAGGCCCTTAGGTCTGGTATGGGTTGTAAGGAGACCCCCCTACGCCGAAAAATCGACGTAGGGGGTCCCCCTACAATCCATACCAGACCCGTATCCAAAGCACGCTACCCGGCCGGTCAGGAAAGGGAGTGGGGACGAGCGAGCGCCCCCCCCCCTCCTGAGCCGTGCCAGGCCGCATGCCCTCAACATGGGGGGGTTGGGTGCTCTGGGGTAGGGGGGCGCACTGCGGGCCCCCCCACCCCAGAGCACCCTGTCCCCATGTTGATGAGGACAGGACCTCTTCCCGACAACCCTTGCCGTTGGTTGTCGGGGTCTGCGGGCGGGGGCTTATCGGAATCTGGGAGTCCCCTCAAATAAGGGGGCCCCCAGATACCGGCCCCCCACCCTAAGTGAATGGATATGGGGTACATCGCACTCCTACCCATTCACCTGGAGGCAAAAAGTAAAAGTTATTAAACACACAACACAAGGGTTTTTAAAATAATTTATTATTCTGCTCCGGAGGCCCCCCCTGTCTTCTTTATTAGCTCTATTACCAGGGGGGGCTTCTTCTTCCACTCTCCGGGGGTCTTCTTCCACTCTCCGGGGGTCTTCTTCCACTCTCCGGGGGGGGTTTCTTCTTCCGCTCTCCGGGGGGGGCTTCTCCGCTCTCCGGGGGTCTTCTTCTATCTTCGCCGCTCTCCGCTGTTGACTCGGCGAACCCCGGTTCATCTGCAGATGTCCGGTGCCTTCTTCTTCAGCGCTGGCTGCCTGCTATCTTTGTGTGTTAGCTCAATTACGAGCAGGCAGCCATCGCGGTCTTCTGTGACGTCAGGTTCTTCTCTTCTGTTCTTCTCCCCTCTTCCGATGTTGACTCGTCGCATCTTGTCACTGTAATGATGGAAGCGCGCCTTGCATCCCATTTATATAGGCATCACCATCCCATCATGCTCCGGTAGGTACATGCTTTGGATACGGGTCTGGTATGGATTGTACGGGTCTCCTTACAACCCATACCAGACCTAAGGGCCTGGTATGCTCCTGGGGGGTGAACCCATGCCGGTTTTTTCTTTGAAAATTGGCATGGAGTTCTCTCTCAGGCCCCGTACACACGACAGAGGAACTCGACGTGCTTGGCACGTCGAGTTCCTCGTCTCGTTTTGGGATGAAGCCGCCGAGGACCTCGGCGGGCCGCCTTCTCCCATTGAACAACGCGGCCAACGAGAAAATAGAGAACATGTTCTCTATTTCCTCGTCGAGCTCCTCGGCGGCTCCATCGAGCCAAAACTGTACACACGACAGAGATTCTCGGCAGAATCCGGGTTTTGACCGAGTTTCTCGGCGAATTCTGCCGAGAATCTCTGTCGTGTGTACGAGGCCTAAGGAATGCATGCCGAGCGACGCTGTCAATTTTTTTTTTTTCCCGACGCAACTTTTTTAAGCCGGCGCGATCCACAAAACTCTGCGTAACGTAACTTCGCGCATGCGCAGTACGGCCGGCGCGGGAGCGCGCCTCATTTAAATGGGACTCGCCCCATTTGAATAGGAACGCCTTGCGCCGGCGGAATTTTAGTTACACGGCCTGAAATTTCTAGATAAGTGCTTTGTGGATCGGGCACTTAGGTAGAAATTTTAAGGCAGTGTAACTTAAATGGGATTTTTTAAGTTGCGCCAGGTTTTTGTGGATCTGGCCCATAGTGTATATTATGGCTATTTTAAAAGCTTGAATGCTAAGGGCCCATAACACAACATGACTTTTAGTAATATTTTTCCAAAGTATTGTATAATGAAAATAATAATAATAATAATAATAATAATAATAATAATAATAATAATAATAATAATATCTTAGCAATAAACAAAAACACAAAAAATGTAGATAAGGCTTACACAAACACCTGAACTGTATCAAAGCCTAGGAGGGCTGTCCTTCCTTGAAAGGACCGAAACTTAAACCATTAACATTTGTTATCCTATAGAGAACATATAGAAATGTTATTCGTGCCCAGCTGCGTCGGGAGGGGGTGGCTATGGGGGGCTAGAGCCCCAAATAGGTCCCCGAAAAGCCCAGAGTTTCATATTTCTCATGTAGAATTATTAGCCCCGAGTGTAAACATCCAGTGATTGGTGGGTAAGCCTGGGGCGTGCGGCCGCAGTTAGAGTGGAGCTGTCAAAACGAAGCACTGATGTCAGGGATGGGTGGGGCCGATAGATTTGAGCTCCACTCTCACTGCAGCCGCATGCCCCGATACCGATGTGCGGGTCCCCTTCATCCAGTACATATCAAACACTGCCTGTATACACTCTGACTGCTGGCTGGGGAGGAAGGTGGCGGGACCCATTGCAACTACTGCACCCGCACGCTTCCAGTGCAGGCTGCAGAGTATCGCTGCTGCAGGGGGTGCATGGTGGGCGGAGTGCATGTGCAGAGTGACAACAGTGAACCTGTTGAACATTGTGCATGTGTGTCCTCTTCTCTCCCATGTAACTCGTCCTTCTCCCACTTCTGCTTTCATCCTTACAATAAGCAGGTAAACGACAGAATGTCCGGCGGGAGCTTTCCAACTTTTCAAGTTAAAAAGCCTGTGATTTGTTGCTAGGGGAGGTCCTAGCAACCAATCGTCTGTCTGTTACATGGAAAGTTAAACAGCACCCGCCTTCTGCTCGGACATGCTGCATTCTCTGTCTTCTCCCTGCTGTGTAAGGTAATGGAGGGGGCACTGACATAAAGGGAACTATGTTTGTTGCAAAGAAAGAAGAAAGGACTGTGAAAGGAAGTGTCAGGAGGGATCAGTGTATGTGTCAGGAGGGGGGATCAGTGTATGTTTCAGGGGGGATCAGTGTATGTGTCAGGGGGGATCAGTATATGTGTCAGGGGGGATCAGTATATGTGTCAGGAGGGGGGGTTTAGTATATGTGTCAGGAGGGATCAGTGTATGTGTCAGGGGGGATCAGTATATGTGTCAGGGGGGGGGGGTTCAGTATATGTGTCAGGAGGGGGATCAGTGTATGTGTCAGGAGGGATCAGTGTATGTGTCAGGGGGATCAGGGGGGATCAGTGTATGTGTCAGGAGGGATCAGTGTATGTGTCAGGGGGATCAGTGTATGTGTCAGGGGGATCAGGGGGGATCAGTGTATGTGTCAGGGGGATCAGGGGGGAATCAGGAAGTGAGAATAACCCCGCTGCTGCCGCCACCGCTGCCACCGCTGCCACCGCTGCCATTGGGCTTGGATTTCGGGCCGAAGCCCCTGGTCTTTTTCACACCTAGCAATGCCCCTGTTTGTGCCTAAGTAGTACCTTGATGAAATGTACCTTTTGTTTTGAAAAATATCAGTGCGATTCTTGGTATATGAATGTGCCTGGGTACTCCTCAGTGTATGACTGCTATGTGAGAGACACTGCTGCCTGGATCTGGAGTGGGATTTAGTGAAGTCACTACTGGTGAGAAAGCATCTTCACAGCAAGCATCTCCCTGCTTTTGCTTCATTCATTCTGGGGAATTGTGCTTTCTACGTCTGTCCTACTGCATTTAGAAAATTACCCCACCACTCATCAGACACCAATCATCAAGGGAGCAGCTCTGATATGGTATCATGATATTTATAACACTAAGTTTTAAGTTCATTGGTGCTTTTTATTATGAGAACTCTGGAGAACAACAAGCCAACACCAATGTTCTCATCATCTTGAGATGCGGGTTCAGGCCCAGCTGCTATAGCAATTTTAAATCTAATAGTACCTATTCTGCCTTGCTGTGTACAGTGTACACTTACTACTTTAATTGGAAAACATAACTTGTGCACTTTGGATTTCATCGAAAAGGTCAAGCTGGCATAAGCCAGGCAAAAAATGGTTTATAATACAATCTAAAATTTTGCTATAACGTGTTTTTTTTTTCCTTGGAAGGTTTTATGTTTTCCCAATGCAGAAATGTTTTCAGCAAAATAAGTAAATACATAAAAAAATATAAAAGTGTAACCTGCATATTTTGATGTCTGAGATAAACATATACTGTGATTTCTGGCTAAAATGTGCTAGCTCAGTCAGACATAAGTGGCAGAATGCCTGTCTGTTATATCGCTACTTAAAGCGGAGTTCCGGCCACAAATTGAAAAAAAAAACGTTTTAAATATAAATATCCCTGTAATACACAAGCTGAATGTATTCTACTACAGTTAGTCTGTAAACTAAGGTCCGTTTTGTTAGGTTGTTACAGCATTTAGACACTTTATAAAACAGAAATTGACTGGGGCCATCTTAAGTGTGGGCATCATGAAGCCAGACTGTATGACTTCCTGGATTTCAGCCTCGCACATGCTCAGTGCTGTACAAGCAGTGTAATGGTTTCAGATCAGTTTTCAATAGCAACGGGAGTGTCAGAGAAAGTTACCGCCCCTTATCTATGCAAACCTCTCCTCCCTTCCCCTCCTCCTTCCAGGAACCAGTAAATATAATAAATAATTTGTTCCTGTGCAGATCTATCTACATAACAAGATGATATATATCTCTTGTTATATATGTGGTGTGTATACATATACCAGACATGTGCACTGTCAATAAATTCATTTTGTCAGTGCGGTGATGTTAGTGCAGTGATGTTAGTTCTGCGATGTTAGTGCTGCGATGTTAGTGCGGTGATGTTAGTGCGGTGATGTTAGTGCTGTGATGTTAGTGCGGTGATGTTAGTGCTGTGATGTTAGTGCTGCGATGTTAGTGCAGTGATGTTAGTGCGGTGATGTTAGTGCGGTGATGTTAGTGCTGTGATGTTAGTGCGGTGACATTAGTGCGGTGATGTTAGTGCGGTGGTGATGTTAGTGCGGTGACATTAGTGCTGTGATGTTAGTGTGGTGATGTTAGTGCTGTGATGTTAGTGCGGTGATGTTAGTGCTGTGATGTTAGTGCGGTGATGTTAGTGCGGTGACAGTGCGGTGATGTTAGTGCGGTGACAGTGCGGTGACAGTGCGGTGATGTTAGTGCGGTGAAAGTGCGGTGATGTTAGTGCTGTGACATTAGTGCGGTGATGTTAGTGCGGTGATGTTAGTGCAGTGATGTTAGTGCGGTGATGTTAGTGCGGTGATGTTAGTGCAGTGACAGTGCGGTGATGTTAGTGCGGTGACAGTGCGGTGATGTTAGTGCAGTGACAGTGCGGTGACAGTGCGGTGATGTTAGTGCGGTGACAGTGCGGTGATGTTAGTGCGGTGACAGTGCGGTGACAGTGCGGTGATGTTAGTGCGGTGACAGTGCGGTGACAGTGCGGTGATGTTAGTGCGGTGATGTTAGTGCGGTGACAGTGCGGTGATGTTAGTGCGGTGACAGTGCGGTGACAGTGCGGTGACAGTGCGGTGACAGTGCGGTGACAGTGCGGTGATGTTAGTGCGGTGACAGTGCGGTGATGTTAGTGCGGTGACAGTGCGGTGACAGTGCGGTGACAGTGCGGTGACAGTGCGGTGATGTTAGTGCGGTGACAGTGCGGTGACAGTGCGGTGACAGTGCGGTGACAGTGCGGTGATGTTAGTGCGGTGACAGTGCGGTGACAGTGCGGTGACAGTGCGGTGATGTTAGTGCGGTGAAAGTGCGGTGATGTTAGTGCTGTGACATTAGTGCGGTGATGTTAGTGCGGTGATGTTAGTGCAGTGATGTTAGTGCGGTGATGTTAGTGCGGTGATGTTAGTGCGGTGATGTTAGTGCGGTGACAGTGCGGTGATGTTAGTGCGGTGATGTTAGTGCAGTGATGTTAGTGCGGTGATGTTAGTGCGGTGATGTTAGTGCGGTGATGTTAGTGCGGTGACAGTGCGGTGATGTTAGTGTGGTGACAGTGCGGTGATGTTAGTGCGGTGACAGTGCGGTGATGTTAGTGCGGTGACAGTGCGGTGACAGTGCGGTGATGTTAGTGCGGTGATGTTAGTGCGGTGATGTTAGTGCGGTGATGTTAGTGCGGTGATGTTAGTGCGGTGACAGTGCGGTGATGTTAGTGTGGTGACAGTGCGGTGATGTTAGTGCGGTGACAGTGCGGTGACAGTGCGGTGATGTTAGTGCGGTGATGTTAGTGCGGTGACAGTGCGGTGACAGTGCGGTGACAGTGCGGTGATGTTAGTGCGGTGACAGTGCGGTGATGTTAGTGCGGTGACAGTGCGGTGACAGTGTGGTGACAGTGCGGTGATGTTAGTGCGGTGACAGTGCGGTGATGTTAGTGCGGTGACAGTGCGGTGACAGTGCGGTGACAGTGCGGTGATGTTAGTGCGGTGACAGTGCGGTGACAGTGCGGTGACAGTGCGGTGACAGTGCGGTGATGTTAGTGCGGTGACAGTGCGGTGACAGTGCGGTGATGTTAGTGCGGTGACAGTGCGGTGACAGTGCGGTGACAGTGCGGTGACAGTGCGGTGACAGTGCGGTGACAGTGCGGTGACAGTGCGGTGATGTTAGTGCGGTGACAGTGCGGTGACAGTGTGGTGACAGTGCGGTGATGTTAGTGTGGTGACAGTGCGGTGATGTTAGTGCGGTGACAGTGCGGTGACAGTGCGGTGACAGTGCGGTGATGTTAGTGCGGTGACAGTGCGGTGACAGTGCGGTGACAGTGCGGTGACAGTGCGGTGATGTTAGTGCGGTGACAGTGCGGTGACAGTGCGGTGATGTTAGTGCGGTGACAGTGCGGTGACAGTGCGGTGACAGTGCGGTGATGTTAGTGCGGTGACAGTGCGGTGACAGTGCGGTGACAGTGCGGTGACAGTGCGGTGATGTTAGTGCGGTGACAGTGCGGTGATGTTAGTGCAGTGACAGTGCGGTGACAGTGCGGTGACAGTGCGGTGATGTTAGTGCGGTGACAGTGCGGTGACAGTGCGGTGACAGTGCGGTGATGTTAGTGCGGTGATGTTAGTGCGGTGACAGTGCGGTGACAGTGCGGTGATGTTAGTGCGGTGACAGTGCGGTGATGTTAGTGCGGTGGCAGTGCGGTGACAGTGCGGTGATGTTAGTGCGGTGACAGTGCGGTGACAGTGCGGTGATGTTAGTGCGGTGATGTTAGTGCGGTGACAGTGTGGTGATGTTAGTGCGGTGACAGTGCGGTGACAGTGCGGTGACAGTGCGGTGATGTTAGTGCGGTGACAGTGCGGTGACAGTGCGGTGATGTTAGTGCGGTGACAGTGCGGTGACAGTGCGGTGATGTTAGTGCGGTGACAGTGCGGTGACAGTGCGGTGATGTTAGTGCGGTGACAGTGCGGTGACAGTGCGGTGACAGTGCGGTGACAGTGCGGTGATGTTAGTGCGGTGACAGTGCGGTGACAGTGCGGTGACAGTGCGGTGACAGTGCGGTGATGTTAGTGCGGTGACAGTGCGGTGATGTTAGTGCGGTGACAGTGCGGTGACAGTGCGGTGACAGTGCGGTGACAGTGCGGTGATGTTAGTGCGGTGACAGTGCGGTGACAGTGCGGTGACAGTGCGGTGATGTTAGTGCGGTGACAGTGCGGTGACAGTGCGGTGACAGTGCGGTGATGTTAGTGCGGTGACAGTGCGGTGACAGTGCGGTGACAGTGCGGTGATGTTAGTGCGGTGACAGTGTGGTGATGTTAGTGCGGTGACAGTGCGGTGACAGTGCGGTGACAGTGCGGTGATGTTAGTGCGGTGACAGTGCGGTGACAGTGCGGTGATGTTAGTGCGGTGATGTTAGTGCGGTGACAGTGCGGTGACAGTGCGGTGATGTTAGTGCGGTGACAGTGCGGTGATGTTAGTGCGGTGACAGTGCGGTGACAGTGCGGTGATGTTAGTGCGGTGACAGTGCGGTGATGTTAGTGCGGTGATGTTAGTGCGGTGACAGTGCGGTGACAGTGCGGTGATGTTAGTGCGGTGACAGTGCGGTGATGTTAGTGCGGTGACAGTGCGGTGACAGTGCGGTGATGTTAGTGCGGTGACAGTGCGGTGACGGTGCGGTGACGGTGCGGTGGCGGTGCGGTGACGGTGCGGTGACAGTGCGGTGACGGTGCGGTGACAGTGCGGTGATGTTAGTGCGGTGACAGTGCGGTGACGGTGCGGTGACGGTGCGGTGACAGTGCGGTGACGGTGCGGTGACAGTGCGGTGACGGTGCGGTGACAGTGCGGTGACAGTGCGGTGACAACATTATGTGCAGAGTGGGGGGAGGTACAGATGATCAGGCATACAGAGCGGATCTCTGATTGGTCTGTATGTGAGTACAGTGATCATAGTACAGCCCCGCCTTCCTGCACTAGACTTGTAACACACAGTGCAGAGCTCTGTTGCAATGTACAGGGAGGCGGGGCTGTACAGGGAGGCGGGGCTGTACTATGCTCGGTGCTCTCACATACAGATCTATCAGACAGAGATTCGCTCTCTCTGCCTGATGATCTGTATCTCCATGCACCGGAGACAGACTGCAGGTGGGCGGGTGGTGGAGGGAGGAGGACGGGGGCGGCGGTGACGGACGGGTGGAGAAGCTAGGACGGGGGCGGAGCTAGGACGGGGGCGGAGCTAGGACGAGTGGAGGAGCTAGGACGGGGGAGGAGTTGGAGAGGGAGAAGAGGAAGGACACCACCTCTATGGGCGGCACTGCCCTCCCTCCCGCCCCCCGAGATGTTCATCCACGGCTGCGATGTTCAGCCCAGCCTCCTGGGATTGAAGAGACACATATCCCAGGAGGCATAGCAGCGCTGGATGCGGCGGGGGGGCCATTCCGCCGCGGCGGGGGAATGAGAGACTCACAGATAAAAACGTGAGTTTTTAAAAGACAAAAATAAAACATCCCAAATGTATTTAAGGGGGCAGTGTAAAAACGAATGCAAAGAAGTTGTAAAATAGGGTGGAACTCCGCTTTAAGGAGATGTATGCAAATAATCTTATTCCGTTTCTACATTACTATAAAAAATGATAAAGCACACATTTTCATTTCATGTTTGTGGCATAAAATATAGCTTATTAACGTGCTGTCAAAAATGGAATGTGTCTGTCTTACCTATTAAATTTGAAAAAAAAAAAAAGTTTGTAATGAAATGCAGAAAACATCAAACTTTAAAATAAATAAGACATATTTGCATTTGCTGGGTTTCGGCTATCACAGATAAGAATAATACTGAATTAATACTATATACAGTGCCTTGAAAAAGTATTCATACCCCTTGAAATGTTCTATATTTTGTCATGTTACAACCAAAAACATGAATGTATTTTATTGGGATTTTATGTGATAGACCAACACAAAGTGCCACATAATTGGGAAGTGGAAAGTAAATGATACATAGTTTTCATTTTTTTTTACAAATAAAAAGTGTATTCAGCCCCCCTGAGTCAATACTTTGTAGAAACACCTTTCACTGCAATTACAGCTGCAAGTCTTTTTGGGGATGTCTCTACCAGCTTTGCACATCTACAGAGTGACATTTTTGCCCATTCCTCTGTGCAAAATAACTCAGGCTCTGTCAGGTTGGATGGAAAGCTTCTGTGAATAGCAATTTTCAAGTCTTGCCACAGATATTCAATTGGATTTAGGTCTGGACTTCCACTGGGCCATTCTAACACATGAATATTCTTTGATCTAAACCATTCCATTGTAGCTCTGGCTGTATGTTTAGGGACGTTGTCTTGCTGGAAGGTGAACCTCTGCCTCAGCCTTAAGTCTTTTGCAGAACCTGGAAGAGGTTTTCTTCTAAGATTGCCCTGTATTTGGCTTCATCTTCTCATCAACTCTGACCATCTTCTCTGTCCCTACTGAAGAAAAGCATCCCCACAACATGATGCTGCCACCACCATGTTTCACGGTGGGGATGGTGTATTTAGGGTAATGTGCAGTGTTGGTTTTCCGCCACACATAGCGTTTTGCCTTTTGTCCAAAAACTAAAATCTTGGTCTCATCTGACCAGAGCACCTTCTTCCACATGTTTTCTGTGTTCCCCACATTGCTTCTTGCAAACTGCAAATGGGACTTCTTATGGCTTTCTTTCAACAATGGCTTTCTTCTTGCCACTCTTCCAGAAAGGCCAGATTTGTGGTGTGCATGATTAATGCCGCGTATTTTTTGTGAAGTAAAAAAACTACGTTTTTGAAGCGTCATTTTCAAAAACGACGTTGCCTACACACCATCGTTTTTTCAAAATGCTCTAGCAAAGAGCGGTTGCGTTCAGCACTCTTTTCCATTGAAGCTCGCTTCATAACTCGCTTCTGATTATGCGCGGGTTTAAAAACGTTGTTTTAGCTACACACAGTGAATTTTTGTGACACAAAAAACGACGTTTTGAAAAACGGCACAAAAAATTGGAGCATGCTCCAATTTTTTTTTGTCGTTTTTCAGAAGACATAAAACAACGTTTTTCCCACACACGGTCATTTAAAATTACGTTTTTAAAAACGCCGTTTTTTTTCATCACAAAAAACGACCGTGTGTACGCGGCATAATAGTTGTCCTGTGGACAGATTCTCCCACGTGAGCTGTGGATCTCTGCAGCTCCTCCAGAGTTACCATGGGACTCCTGGCTGCTTCTCTGATTAATGCTCTCCTTGTCTGGCCTTTAAGTTTAGGTCAGGGGTGCCCCACCTTTTGAAGTGTGAGGACCACTTAAGCGACTTGGTAACTGGTTGCAGGCCACAATCAGAGGAGCGGGCGGATGGCAGACACGGACACAGCCAGATCAGATTGGAGGTAGGACACAATTCCGTTAACATCTGCCACTCCTTAGAGTTGAATGAAGGGTCCAATTGGGTCGGGCTGCTTTCACACTGATGCGCTGAGGTTTACCCATGCATCGGGTGCAACACAGTGTACCTTTGGCTTTTCTGCACTTTGCAATAGACTTCTATTATATTCTGCAGGTTTGGTGCACTTTCAGAAAGCTCACCAAACTTGCAGGTAATAACAGAAGTGTATGGCTCAGTGCAGGTAACCCACAGGTGCGCTGCTCTGCATCTGCGGATCAGTTTGAAAGCAACCCAGTAACCACTGCAGAACAGATATGCCCAAATATACACAGTGATTTTAGTAATATACTGACCTTTAATAACAGAATTCTATTCAATTCCATTCCAGAGCAGGAGGTCACGGGCCACATCAGAGGGCTCCACAGGCCACATGTGGCCCCAGGCCACTGGTTGGGTTCCCCTGGTTTAGGTGGATGGTCATGTCTTGGTAAGTTTGCAGTTGTGCCAACTCTTTCCATTTTCTGATGATAAATTGAACAATGCTGCGTGAGATGTTCAAAGCTTGGGATATTTTTTTATAAGCTAACCAATGCCATGCTTTAAGGTTCTCCACAACTTTATTCCTGACCTGTCTGGTGTGTTCATTGGCCTTCATGATGCTATTTGTTCACTAAGGTTCTCTAAAAAATCCTTCAAGGACTGTATTATACTGAGAGTAAACTGGGATGAATAAAAATGTACGCCACACTTTTCAGATATTTGTAAAAAATTGGAAAACCATTTATCATTTTCCTTCCACTGCACAATTATGTGCCACTTTGTGCTGGTCTATCAAATAAAATCCCAATAAAATACATCTACGTCTTTGTTTGTAATATGACAAAATGTGGAAAATTAATAACCTAACCCTGCTTTAAACTTCTCAACAACTTTTGTGTTGGTCTATCACATAAAATCCCCCCAAAAATTAACATGACAAAATGTGGAAAATTTCAAGGGGGCAATGTGTGTGTGTATAAATAAATAAATAAATAAATATATATATATATATATATATATATATATATATATATATATATATATATATATATACACACACAGTTACACTATATCTCACAAAAGTAAGCACACAAGGAAGCACGCCCCTCAAATGTTTGTAAATATTTTATTCTATCTTTTCATGTGACAAGAAATTACACTTTGATACAATGTAAAGTAGTGAGTGTACAGCTTGTATAACAGTGTAAATTTGCTGTCCCCTCAAAATAACTCACAGCCATTAATGTCTAAACCACTGGCAACAAAAGTGAGTACACCCCTAAGTGAAAATGTCCAAATTGGGCACACTTAGCCATTTTCCCTCCCCAATGTCATGTGGCTCATTAGTGTTACAAGGTCTCAGGTGTGAATGGGGAGCATTCCATGGGTCTGTATTTTACATGGAGCCCGAATGTCTACTAAGGAATACTTGAAGACATTAATCCCACAGTTCTTGAATGCGGCAAAGAACCAAATATCTTGTAATTGGCAACAATTGGAAAGACCAACATTAAGAAAGTGGTCCAATAAAATAGATTAAATATATAATATGGAATATCTAAGATTTAGAGATGGGAGAAACTGGGCGGATTTTGAAGAGGAATGGAAAGTTTGGAAAGGGTTTAAGTTTACGATGGAATATGCAGAGATGATGGATGCTTAACATAATTTAATATAAGAACACCATTTAAAGACATGAGGTAGCACCCGCGAGGGATAGAGAAGGTGAAGACTGATAACTGAGAGAGAGAGGTCGGGGGAGTGGATAGGGGCGGGGGGGCGGGTTGGGTTGGGCTATAGGGACAGGGGAGAGAGGAAGGGAATTAAACCTCCATTAAGACATGAAATCGTAGAAACCGCAGGAGGATAAGAGTAACGGAAATAGAATATAGTAATGAGTAGCGATGGAAACGACTATATTTATTGATAAAAAAAAAAAAAAAAAAAACTAAAGATATAAATTAATACTTTGAACTCCGCATATGATGTGAAACCGAAGTAGAGACGGAAATATTGAAATAGACTATGAGTAGGTCTTATGCTGGAGTTGAGTCTGAGTGGAGAAAAAAAAAAGAAAGAAAAAAAGAAAAAAGGTGTGAATGGGGAGCAGGTGTGGTAAATTTGGTGTTATCGCTCTCATTTTCTCATACTGGTCACTAGAAGTTCAACATGTCATCTCATGGCAAAGAACTCTGAGGATCTGAAAAAAAGAATTGTTGCTCTACATAAAGATGGCCTAGGCTATAAAAAGATTGCCAAGACCCTGTAACTGAGCTGCAGCACGGTGGCCAAAACCATACAGCGGTTTAACAGGGCAGGTTCCACTGAGAACAGGCCTCGCTATTGTTGACCAAAGGAGTTGAGTGCACATGCTCAGCGTCATATCCAGAGGTTGTCTTTGGGAAATAGACGTACAAGACTTGCTGTCAGCATTGCTGCAAAGGTTAAAGGGGTGGGGGGTCAGCCTGTCAGTGCTCAGACCATACGCTGCACACTGCATAAAATCGGTCTGCATGGCTGTCATCCCAAATAGAAGCCTCTTCTAGAGATGATGCACAAGAAAGTCTGCAAATAGTTTGCTGAAGACAAGCAGACTAAGGACATGGATTACTGGAACCATGTCCTGTGGTCTGATGAGACCAAGAAAAACGCATTGGTTCAGATAGTGTCAAGCGTGTGGGGCGGCAACCAGGTGAGGAGTACAAAGACAAGTGTGTCTTGCCTACAGTCAAGCATGGTGGTGGGAGTGTCATGGTCTGGGGCTGCATGAGTATTGTCATTTTGAGGGGACAGCAAATTGACACTGTTATACAAGCTGTACACTCACTATTTTATATTGTAGCAAAGGGGATCATTTACTATAGCGCGAATATGCGATCACGTGGTGCATATAAATAGCACCCAATTAAAAGGTCAAGTGGGCGAAACGTGCGATACCCGGAGTGTGCTATGAGCAGCGAATATGTCTTTGTAAATTCAGAATCGGCGCTAATCAGCGATTCTATGGATCTAGAAATGCCAATTGAAGTCTATGGGAACTGAACAGCAAAAATCAAAAGTGCCCATTTTGAACACGTATATGCAAACAAATGTCCATAAAAGGGGTATGCCCTGGGCAACATGTATAAAAAAAAAACTATTGTTCTTTCAGGAGCAGTGATTTTAATAATGCTTAAAGTGAAACAATAAAAATGAAAAATTCCTTTAAATATCCTAATATCCTGCCACCTTAGTCTGCCTGTAAATTAGTGCATCTGGCCAATGTGTGGAACAGTGCTGCAGCAAAATTAAATTTCGAAAGGAAAAAATGTAATTTAAAATTACTCGTGGGTGTAATGTATTTCCATGTTTCTGGCAATATAGATGAAAAATCAAGGGAAAAATGGTGTAGGATCCCCCACCCAGTCCATACCAGGCCCATCAGGTCTGGTATGGACTTTAAGAGGAACCCCAACCCAAAATGTAAACAACATTGCCGTAGGGTCCCCCCCAAAATCCATACCAGACCCTTATCTGAGCAAGCAGTCTGGAGGACAGGAAGGGGAAGGAAATGGAAGGCCGGTCACTCGCCCCCCCCCTCCTGAACCATACCAGGCCACATGCCCTCAACATAGAGAGGGTGCTTTAGGATCCCCTCTAAAGCACCTTGTCCCCAATTAAATTCTCCAAGATCATTTAATCTGGCACTGCACAGGTCTGCATCTTGTTAACCATCGTACTGATGACCTTAGATAATCTCCTGGCCACCATTTTTGCAAAGACCTTGTAGTCTGAATTTAACAAGGAGATAGGCCTCCATTTTTAAATATCTTCATATCCCCCTTTTTATAAATTAATACCACTACCCTATCTCTCATAGCTTTGGATATAATACCTTCCCTCATTATGTAACTAAATACCTCAACCACTTCTCCCTTAATAATATCAATTTAAAAAACTCACTTGGTAAGCCATCCCCTTAAACTATACGGGGGTGGCTTATGTGAAACCCATAAAGAAAATTGCACTGGTGAAAAAGAAAGTTTAACACCACAACATATAAACCTGTAGCCAGCTAGCAGGATTGGGAATCAACTCCAGAAACTCAGTGCTGTAAGGCTAAAGCTCTAGACTGTGAGCAATCATGCTGTTCCATGTTTTTAGCCTGCATCTCTGTGGTGTCAAACTGTCCAAAGTCCCAGGGGTGCAAGAAGTTAATCAATGCAGATATACTGTGGAAGGCCAGAGAGCCAGTGAACAACATGTTTTTGGCATATGCCATCTGTTTTGAAGGATGGTTATGGCTTATTACCTATGCTAAGTGATAAACAGCTGTCCTTTTGTGGGTTTGGGCTTCCTAAGAGGCTGCAATTAGTGGTGATGGGGAAATGTTAAGGCTGATAATAGTTCTTGCCCATGGAAAACTTATGACACAATTTGCAATGGTAAACTTTGTAAACTTTATGGCCCGGATCCACGAAGCAGTTACGCTGGCGTATCTATTGATACGCCGCGTAACTTCTAGGTTGCTCCGGTGTATATCTTTGTTTTGTATCCACAAAACAAGATACGCCTGAAGCTGGGCTAGATCCGACTGACGTACGTCTTAGTACGCCGTCGGATCTAAGGTGCATATTTACGCTGGCAGCTAGGTGGCACTTCCGTCGATTTCCGCATCGAGTATGCAAATTAGCTAGATACGCCAATCCACAAACGTACGTCTGCCCGGCGCATTTTTTTACATTGTTTACGTAAGGCTTTTTTCGGCGTAATGTTACCCCTGCTCTATGAGGCGTACGCAATGTTAAGTATGGACGTCGGGCCAGCATAGAATTTTCCGTTGTGTACGTCGTTTGCGTAAAACGTTCGCGAATAGGGCTTTGCGTAAATTACGTTCACGTCGAAAGCATTGACTATTTGTGGCGTGATTTCGAGCATGCGCACTGTGATACCCCCACGGACGGCGCATGCGCCGTTCAAAAAAACATAATTTACGTGGGGTCAATAGGAATTACCATACAACACCCCCACATCTTATCCATTTGAATTGCGCGCCCTTCCTCCTACACAGTTACACTACGCCGCCGTAACTTACAGCGCAAAATTTTTGTGAATACGGAAAATACGATGTAAGTTACGGCGGCGTAGTGTATCTGAGCTACGCCTGACTTAAAGATGCGCCGAGGTACGTGGATCTGGGCCTATAACTTTTACATGGTCTAATTACCAAAAACAAAAGGAGCAGAATCAATTTTTGTCTAAATTTATGAATAAAGATTGTTTATTTGGTATGTTTTATAACAGAATATCGTAAAAACGTAAGCTTTGTGGCTCAAAAAATGATAACAAATTATAATTGGGGGTACAGTGTTGCGTGACAGTAATTTTCAGTGAACGTATTACTGTGTTTAACAATAAAAAATGGCAATGAAGAGGGTGAAATGTGTCGGTAATGAGATGGTTAGAAAAAAGCATCCAGATTGATTATGCCTAAAATAAAATGATCAACAACATAAAAAATTTGATTATTTATGGGTTTTGAATTTGATTATTAAAATGCAAGCTAGGGTGCAGTAGTCCTTATTTAGCTCGGATTCACCCAACTGTATTGCCTTTAATGTAGAGCAGCATTAATTTTTCTACATTCTAAAAGCATATTTTTTTCCAGATTACTTGATTAAGTTCCACTTTGCATTGTCAATAATAAACATTACAATAACACAAATGCCTGGGTTTATTTCTTGAGCTAGAATTTTTCAGGTTTTTACCAGTTTATGTTAGGCAGGCACATCTTATCTTTCATGAACCAGCACTATTATCTGCCATTAAATTATTATCTACTATTACATGTTTTTGTATCCCATCTCTCAAATATCTTAAAATAATTTACACACATTAGAAGCAAGACTAGGCAATCTTTAGCTAGGTAACCTGACTTATAGCAGTTAGCTGTAATAGAATTTCCCACAGGTGCATATAAACTACAAGGATATTATTCAAAAAGTTTGCATATTGCTGCTAACATTAAAACACAGTCCAGCAAACACTTCCTCCAAAATAAGTGCTTTCTAAATGTATGTTTTTCCAATAATAGTAATGAGATTAACCTCACCCTCATGGAAATAGATGTGGTCCCCTCATCATACGAGGTCTTTGGCCCCGTACACACGAGAGGATTTATCCGCAGATACGGTCCAGCGGACCGTATCCGCGGATAAATCCTCTCGAGGATTTCAGCAGATTTCTCTGCGATGGAGTGTACACACCATCGCATTGAAATCCGAGCTGAAATCCTCTGGCGATGACGTGTCGCGCCGTCGCCGCTATTATGACGCGGCGACGGGCGCGACGCTGTCATATAAGGAATTCCACGCATGCGTCAAATCATTACGACGCGTGCGGGGAATCCCTTTGGACGGATGGATCCGGTGAGTCTGTACAGACGAGCGGATCCATCCGTTGGAATGGATTCCAGCAGATGGATTTGTTGTGCATGTCAGCTCAATCTACACACCATAGGATCTATCCGCAGAAACCCATTTGCTGGGATTTATCTGCGGATGGATTCTATCGTGTGTACGGGGCCTTAAAGTATATAGAGGATAAATGTCTCTCAATCGTATCTATCAGCAGGCAGCAATAGTCATAAAGATGAAAGCGTTATTAAAAATATCCATGAAAGAAATATTCATTTTGTGGAACCTGAGGCTAGTAAACAATATGTTGATCCAAGAAATTGATTTGACTACTTGGGGGCATCTCATGTTGGCAACAGTTGCCCAGAGGATTTTGAGTTCTCCTTCTATGGAAGAAAATTGCAAGATTTGTCAACCGGACACCTGTCTTTTTCTATTTGTAACCATCTATGAAGCTACAATTGTCACAGTCAAAATCCACAGTTTGGGTAAAAGTAAAAATTTACATATAAATAAACCAACTATATTTTCTGTAGATATTTGTACTGTTCTAAATCATATTTTTTGCACCACAGTCTGTCTTCCAACATATTCTCTGGAGACACACCAGATAAAGTTATTTGCACTATGCAGATAAGTCATCACTGAGGGAAACAGGCATTTTATCTGGCAAAAACAGAGATCAGTGGAGTTGGGACTTTAAATGAGGTATAAAGGTGTATAAATGGAGTAAATAAAATAATTTAGATGTCATAGTTCCCTAAAAAGTGGCATGATACACTATTAATAAACCAGTAATCAAAGTACATTTATGATGCAGAAATGTAATCACAAAAGAAAAAATCATAATCTTCATCAATTTAATAACACATGATTGACTAGGGAACAAAGAAATTGACATGCAAACATGATAATAAAGGCATCAACAAGCTATAAATAAATAGATAATAAATACATAATCAACATGTATAAAATTGATATAAGATTAAATGAGCTTGTATAGGGCATCCAAGGATGTTTACTCTACGTGTTTCATGGTCACCTACCACTTGTCAGGAGTTTGGATGCATGAAGAAATTCTAAAATTAAATAAGTAAAGAGATTGTGGCAGTTTTTGGGGATCCACTACTCCCCATAGACACACCCAAGAGGATATAAGAAGAGAAAGAAAATAAAAAAGGAAAAGAAAAGGGAAGGACGTATCAATATACCTCGCCAGGCAGTCCATATGTTGCAGCCATGATTGGGGAAATGCATGGAAAGGTGGTCCTGCGTGTATAGTCCTCCCCGGGTTGAGGCATAAGATCCGCTGATCAGGATGATCGGGGAGTCATGGGGGGATGATCCAGATTTACAGTATATTGGCTTCATAATTTCTGTAGAGTCTCACATTTTGTTCTCATAAAAAAAAAAAATTAAATGGCCGTAATTTCCCCAGAAAATAAGCATTTGGAAATGCAATTTGACCGTTTTTTAAACAAAGTTGGAGTTTTACTTTAAATGAGCTACAAACATTGACTTTGCTCTTTGTCTTGCGGCAACGCAGATTTGTTTAATTAGCCACTAATGAGCCCTTAATATACTCTTTAGCATTAAAAACAATGTGTTTAAAAAGCAAATGCCATTGCCTTACTAATCAGTCACAGTAGGCAGTAATTGAAGTACTTAATAGAACAGATGTATTGGGATCAATAAAGGGAACACCAGACTTTTAGTTGTCCCATATTATCATAGTGACTGAACCATGAAAAATAATATTTTGTACAATAAAATTGATGATATATATATACTGTATATTAATTACCATAACATATTAATGGGTATATATTATTTGTTAATTGTCCATCTTACTAGAACTGGTAATGAATGGAGACAGGATGTTGTATGATTGTGGACCTTTTCGGAACAAAAAACATTTAGAAAAGGAATGGTGGCAAAATATAGGGGGGGGGGGACGTTGGGCTGTGAAGTAGAGGAGGACAGCCAAAACACCCCCCTGGGCTAGACTGGAGTAATTACAGTGTCCAACAGTGTGTGTCTCCCAGCAGCAAGCAGAACCCTGAAATTGGTAATCACTTGATGCTGGCTGTTGGTTGGCTATTTAGCCTCACCTCTAAAACAGCAATTGCCTTAACATTGTGACTGTGTGACCATTCCTGGTCCTCCCTGATATGTACTATCTGTACCCATCTTTATCTGCCTTGACATGTTATTCCCTATGCCATCTTGTCTTCCCACCTGATCTCAATTTGCTCTACTTCCCTTTGCCTATTTCTCTGAGGTTATTTGCTCCACTTGCAAACATTCTATTGGTTATTGGTTTTGCTATATGTGTGTGTTAAATTTTGTATATGTACAATAAATTGCATTGCCTCCATTATATTAGTTTTACTTCCCAGTGTATAGCTCATGTCCTATCAGACAACGAGTAACCTATTAGTGGTTTTCTGACAATGTGACAAGGGAGAGGATGTAATGTATGAACTGACATGGAAGTAAGGGGGAAGTAAGGGGGAAGCAGGCAGAGGCTGATCCAAAACGGACTCTGCTGTAGTTGTGGATAGAAAGGGCTGAACATGACCAGATTATGGGCCATTGGTAAATTATATAAATTTGAACTGAGTATGATTGCATACAGGAAGATGTCTCTGTGGAAGAGGGATGGCCAGCCGGAGCTAACCATACACAGGAAAGAGAGGAGGCACGATGAGACAGGAGTGTAGATAAGAATTGGAGGAGGGAGAGGAGAGGTACAGTAGGTGATTGTGTTCCACTGAAACACAAACTGAACTTTGCTTGTTCGGACATTCATCCAAATGCTAGAACATTTATCTGTTTTGTGAAAAATTAACATTATATACAGAAGCATTATTTATGTTACTACTATATATGACAGCTTCCTTTCTGACAACGGTTGCAAAGTAAGAAGGAAGGTCCTGACAGCAACATATCCTGACAGATCCTTAGCAACTAGTGACATCACCTGTCCCATTCTTGTGCTGAACAGTAATTCCCAGCCATGTAAACAATGGTCAGTTATGTCTGCCACCATCTCCAACCCTTTGTTTGCATTTCACATGACAGCTTGAGGAGAGCTCTGAAAAAAAGCCCTGATCAGGATTGATAAGTATCCACTTTGCTGGATAACATGGTTGACGTTAGATTTACAATGCTATATTTTCTTTATTGCAATAATGATCTTGTAAAATTTTTGTGCGGGTTTATTTACTTGTGTCATTTTTTTTATGTGAATGTGAAAGGGTATTATGAACCTTTTACTCAATCACATTGGGGGGGGGGGAGGTTTGGAAGAGTACCCTACTTTAAAGGTGGCTTTCAGATTCTGATAAGTCCCCACTGTACTCCAAAGCCATCAACCCAGGGCTGTTGGGAAGAGGCCCTTGTCCTCATTCCTCATCACCATGAGGACACTTTTTATGATATGTTTCAGGAGGGTGGCAGCAGTGCTGCCTTCCCTTCCCTGGCCTTTCAGGCTTTGTGCTAAGGTGTTAGGGTCCGGTATGGAGTTTGGAGGTAGCCCTACACCACTTTTTTTGTTGTTTTTGCATAAGCCCTTCCAACATTCTATACCAGATCTGAAGGGTTTCATGTGGATTTTCAGAGGGGCCCCACATTTTTTCTTTTTTTACAAAAAAAAAAAGTGACAGTAAGAGAAAAAACACATTTTCTTTTCCCAGCCAGTATCTTTTTTTGTAAAAGCTGGTATGGGGACCCTCCAAAATACACGCTAGATCCTCACCCTCCTTGATTATGGACTGGTATGTATTTTTTGGGGTGCCTCATGCTGTTATTTTACAAAAAAAAGGAAGCATGTAATACAAGATAGAGACACAAAGTATGCAAAAAAAAGCCGTGGTTATCTTTCACCTCAGTTTGACACCTCTTTACTGCCCTTTTAATGTCACCATCCAGCAGACCCCCAGAGCTTCTCCTCCTCTTACCCTTCTCTTTTTCCTTCCACCTTTCTTTGCCGCTTCTTTCTTAATTGCCTAATCTCAGGTAGCATGGGTTTCAAAGCTTATTTGTTCTCCCTGCACTTGGATAAATTCAAACTTCTACCAATACTCCTTATCCTGTGTTACACTGTTACCCTCCTTAGCAGATATCCTACCTAACATTAGTATGAATCTACCAACCTCTGTTTTTCAGCTCTTTGTTACTTCATTCTGTACTGTTACATGTACTTTATTATTGGAAAATACTAGTCGAACACTGGCTGTATTATTTGTAGCCCAATTATCTTGTCACTGATGTAAAACAGTAAACATATTGAACAAGAAAAATAAAGGAAGCCTGCAAGTACATGAAAAATATTGTTACTTTTTTTTCTCTGTAAATGTTCTACAGATGTACTACTTTTTTTTAAGGGAATGGTGCATTTTTTATGTTTCACATTTATGTTTCACATTAAGCAATATTAACCACTTGCCGACAAGCCGCCATCGTTATACGGCGGCAGGTCGTCACGATCCCCCCGAACCGTCTTATCTGTACGTCGATCCCTTGAAGCGTGCGCGCGTTGCATCACGGGGGTGCCTATGCTCGTGAACAGCAAGAGGCAGAGCAGGGACGTGTGTGTGTAAACACACAAATCCCTGTTCTGTTCTGTGAGGAAACACAGATCGTGAGTTCCTAATAGCTAGGAACCATGATCTGTCATTTCCTCTAGGTCAGTCCCCTCCCCCCACAGTTAGAAACACACCAGGGAACACAATTAACCCTTTAAGCAGCTGCACATAAACATCCACTAATCAAAATTTGAAAATTTGCAGGTGATTGGCCCCAAATACAGACAGTGTGCATTCAGAGATTCTCATGCACAACTTTCAAACTGGGACAAGCTGCTGTGCCCATACAGCTGCTGAATCCCCAGAGATTTAAATGGGCAACCATTAACATTGTGAAGAAGTGATAACAGAATAAAAAAGAAACTGGTATGCAAACAATTTTGCTATTCTTTTGCTATTCATGTCTGTATTCATGGCATATTAGTAACCCAGCTAAAACTCCAGAACATTAAATGTGCCCTTGCCACCTTATGGCTGCAAAAGGGTAAATGTGAAATATTTATAGGCAATATTTCATATTTTTTGTGGATTAAAATAAATACCTAAAGGTATTTTTGTTACTAATGAACATAATAGATAAATAAAAAACATATGAAAACATTATACATTTCCTTTAATAACTTTTTAAAAATAGTAATCAAGTCCACAATCAGTCAGATATAGATTAAAAGTGGTTAAGTGTATTTTAAATGATTTTATGTTATAATTAAACTTCACTGTCAACAACGTAGCACTGATATTTTGTTAAATTTGTAACTGTGAAATTTAATTTGTGAGTTTTCTCACTGCATTCACTTGTCTTGTCTTCTCCCTTAGGATTTTGAGAGGTGCATCAAGAGTTTACAATGCCAAGCTGCATTACCCTCTACATGAACCATGTAAGAACATAATGTGAATTTCTGCTGTAATATCCAGGGTGTATTATCCATGAATGTAATTTCAAGTTTAGGAAAGCAAGCTGAAGACTATTCCATAAGATTATAATGTAAAATGCATACTTTGTTTGTTTGGATATTATGAAAATTAACATGTCCCTTGAAATGTAAATAAAATGCCAGATGGGAATTATTGTAATTGAAAAAATATGCAGACACGATACTTTAGTATCCATCTAGTTATTTGTCAGCAGTATGGGATTTTCATTGCCTTTTCAAAGAACAGGGTAAAATATATAATCTATGGGTAAAAATGCTACACATTTTAATCACAATTTAGTTTGATTTAGTTAAATTATTACAGAATTTGTTTTCCCGATTAAAGGATAGCATAGAAAGAAAGACAAAGCAACAAAGCAGAAAACATCTATATGGACTAATGCCCTGTACACACGATCGGATATCTGATGGAATCTAAACCGATGGATTTTTTCATCAGATATCCGATGAAGCTGACTTTCATCAGTCTTGCCTACACATCATCGGTTAAAAATCCGATCGTGTCCAACGCGGTGACGTAAAACACAACGACGTGCTGAGAAAAAAGAAGTTCAATGCTTCAGAGCATGTGTCGACTTGATTCTGAGCATGCGTGGATTTTTGACCGATGAATTTCCCCACAGACGATCGTTTTTTCTATAGTTTTTTTTAACCATAAGAAAATTTTTAAATGGGTTCTAATTTTTTTCACCGATGGGAAAAAAAAACGATGGGTCCACACACGATCGGTCCATCGGTCCATTTTCATCAGACGAACCAATCGTGTGTAAAAATGATGTGAAGCCCACACACGATCATTTTAAATGACATTTTAAAAAAAGTTGTTTTTTAAATGCCGAAAAATGATCATGTGTACGCGGCATAACACTTTCCAGTTTACAATTATTGTATTGTAGCTTAAAAAAGAAGCTTATTTTATTTTATTGTTTTTTTTTTTTTGCAGCCATTGCTCCCTCCACCAGCCACTAAATGAAAAATTGTATATATGAAAATGTAACAACAACAGTAACATTGTCATAAGAATCAATAGTGGGAGTGACATGAATGGGCTTATAATGGACCACAGAAGGGAAAATTCAAGCCAAAAGAAGGAGAGGTGAATAATTCTCGCCCCTTCCTCTACTGCAGTGGTTCTTAACCCTTTGTGAGTCTTGGATTTCTTTAAGAATCTGATTGAAACTATGGATGCCCTCCCCAGAAATATTCATATAAACACAACTTTGGGTGCAATGAATATACATACTTTATTGTATTGAAAATGTGTTTGTCTCAAATATATGAGATACACAAAGATTGAATAAAGTAAACAATTAAAAAAAAAAAACACTTATTTTCATGCAAAAAGTAATGGCCACTTATTACAAAAATGAGATACAATCATCTTGTGCACATTCGACAATACAATTTTAACTCTGCTCAAATCCACTACTACTACTACTACTATTACTACAGTAGGTGAACGCGATATTGTGTCAATCTCGCTCCCTTTCTCGGCGAGATTGACCACCTACGAGCCCCATCGCGGGAGCCAGCGCCGAGCTGGCTTGCCGCGATGGAGAGAGAGCCGTCATAGAAGCGACGGGAGATCCGACTTGGATTCCCGCCAATTCTACACGTGTGCGGCGTTTGTTATGAATCCTGAGGGGGAAGTCCCTGCCGGATTTTAAATAAAAATCCGGCATGGGTTCCCCCTCAGGAGCATACCGGGCCCTTAGGTCTGTTATGGGTTGTAAGGAGAGCCCCCCTACGCCGAAAAAAACGGCGTAGGGGGTCCCCCTACAATCCATACCAGACCCGTATCCAAAGCACGCTACCCGGCCAGCCAGGAAGGGAGTGGGGACGAGCGAGCGCCCCCCCCCCTCCTGAGCCGTACCAGGCTGCATGCCCTCAACATGGGGGGGTTGGGTGCTCTGGGGCAGGGGGGCGCACTGCGGCCCCCCCACCTCAGAGCACCCTGTCCCCATGTTGATGAGGACAGGGCCCCTTCCCGACAACCCTGGCCGTTGGTTGTCGGGGTATGCGGGCGGGAGGCTTATCGGAATCTGGGAGCCCCCTTTAATAAGGGGGCCCCCAGATACCGGCCCCCCACCCTAAGTGAATGAGTATGGGGTACATCGTACCCCTACCCATTCACCTGCAAGAAAAGTGGTAAAAACACAAATAAACCACAAATAAACCACAAAGGGTATTAACATATTTTATAATCTATTGCCCGGGGGCCCCATAATCTCCTATTGCCTGGGGGCCCCATAATCTCCTATTGCCTGGGGGCCCCATAATCTCCTATTGCCCGGAGGCCCCATGAGTTGTCAGTCCGGCCCTGCTGTATACTGAACGTATTTTTTATCTAACTCTTATGGACTCCCTGAAACTTGTCCATGGGCCCCTGGTTAAGAACCCCTGCTCTACTGCATTACCATCTTTTCAAGATACAATAATGCTCCAATTGCAGAAGATCTGTCTTTCTATCAACAGTATCTATTTAATTATTTTCGATTTATTGGTCCTTTTTGAAGCTCATATTTAATGACATTTCCTTGTAAAAACCCAATAATATTTTTTGCATTGTCATTGTAAATGTATGTTGAATACTCCCTATAAATGTGTATACAATTCACCATTGCTAATTAACCTCTTCAGCCCCGGAAGATTTGGCTGCTCAATAACCAGGCCATTGTTTGCGATATGGCACTGCGTTGCTTTAACTGACAATTGCACACGTTTGCGGCGCTGTACCCAAACAAAATGGACGTCCATTTTTCATCACAAATAGAGCTTTCTTTTGGTGGTATTTGATCACCTCTGCAGTTTTTATTTTTTGCGCTATAAACAAAAGAAGAGTGTACATTTTGAAAAAAACAGAATGGGCCAGATTCAGGTACATCGGCGCATCTTTGAGCCAGCGTAGCGCATCTCAAATGCACTATGCCGACGTAACATTGAGAGGCAAGCTGAGTATTCACAAAGCACTTGCTCCCATATTTACGCCAGCGTAACGTAAATAGGCCGGCATAAGCCCGCCTAATTCAAAGTAGGCAGGTAGTGGGCGTGTTGTATTAAAATGAGTCGTGACCCCATGTAAATGCATGGCCGTACGAACGGCGCATGCGCGCACATGCTCAGAATCACGTTGCATATACTCCCTAAGAAACGTTGGCTCAATGCTTTCGACGTGAACGTAACCTACGCCCAGCCCCATTCATGTACGACTTACGCAAACGACGTAAAATCCGACGGCAGTTCCGACGTCCATACCCTACACGACTTAGACCAGCTATTTGGTGGTTTATCTTTATGCCGGACGTACGCCTTACGTAAACGGTGTAGCTTACTGCGACGGACGCAAGTACGTTCGTGAATCGGCGTATCTAGGTCATTTACATATTTGACGCGTAAATCAACGGAAGCACCCCTTGCGGCCAGCGTAAATATGCACCCAAGATACGACGGCGTAGGAGACTTACGTCGGTCGTATCTTGCCATAATTCAGGCGTATCTGATTTAAAGAAACAGCGCAAAGATACGACGGCGCACATTTGGACTTACAACTGCGTATCAACAGATACGTCGGCGTAAGTCTCTGTGAATCTGGGCCAATATCTTTAACTTTTTGCTATAATAAATATCCCAATCTTTTTTAAAAAAAAAACTATTTTTTTCCCCAGTTTAGGCCGATACGTATTCTTCTACATATTTTTGGTAAAAAACTCTGCAATAAGTGTATATTGATTGGTTTGCGTAAAAGTTATAGCGTCTACAAAATAGGGGATAGATCTATGGCATTTTTATTGTTACCCTTTCTAGTAATGGCAGCGTTCTGCAATTTTTATCTAGACTGCGATATTTTGGCGGACAAATTGGACAATTTTGACACATTTTTGGGATCATTGACATTTATTGAAGCGATCAGTACTAAAAAAAAAATGCACCAATTACTGTATAAATGTCACTGGCAGGAAATGGATTAACACTAGGGAGCGATCAAGGGGTTAAATGTGTTACCTAGTGTGTGTTTTAGCTGTAGGGGGGGATGGGACTGTCTAGGAGGAGGAGATAGATCGGTGTTCATACTTAGTATGAACACACTAAGACCCCTTTCACACTGATACGTTTTTCAGGCGGTTCAGCGCTAAAAATAGAGCTGTTATACCGCCTGAAAAAATTGTGCCCTGCAGGCTTCAATGTGAAAGCCCAGATGCTTTCACACTGAAGCGGTGCGCTAGCAGGACCGCTCAAAAAGTCATGCTAGCCGCATCTTTGGAGCGGTATAGGAGCGGGGTGTTTACCGCTCCTATACCGCTCCTTCCCATTGAAATCAATGGGAAACCACGGTAATACTGCAGAGGCGCATTGCGGTCGGTATTAACCCTTTTTCGGCCGCTAGCGGGGGTTAAAACCGCACCACTACCGGCCGAATATCCCGGTATATTAGCGCTAAAAATAGCGCTGCTATACTGTCACCGCACCTCCACTGCCCCATGTGAACGGGGCCTTAGTCTCTACTCCCCTGAAAGAACAGATCCCAATTCTCGTTCTGTCACGAGTGATCGCGGGTGCTCTGCGGTCATCGCGTCTGCCGGACACTTGCATCGGCTCTGGGCACATGCGCGTGCACCTAGTGTCCAAAAGAAAAAGCAATGTAAGGTAACGTCAATTTGCCCAGCCGAGCCAACCTGCCACAGTGAAACTGCGGCGGCTGGTCGGCAAGTGGTTAATGCTATTCATAAAGAATTGTGTTTGCAATGTAAAGTACATGTACTTACATGTAATAAAGTATGAATGCTTCTCTTTCTGCAATTATGTTACATAATTATGTTAAGAATAAATGCCATCTATGCCAGCTATGCTCCATAAGGACTAGAAAATATCAAAACAGATACTGTATCTGAAGTGCATACAGGAACTTAGGGCCAGATTCACAAAGCACTTATGCCGACGTATCTAAAGATGCGCGGCGTAATTGAGAAATGCGCCGCGCGTGTCTTTGCGCCTGATCCACAAAACGAGATACGCCTGAAAACCATTTTTTTCCGTCCTACGTAAAACGATTACACCGGCGCATCTTTGAGCGCAAAATACGCTAGACACACCACTGATTTGCTAGTTAAATATGCAAATGAGGGAGATACGGCGATCCACAAAAGTACGCTTGTGCGGCGTAGGCTACACCCTGTGCGCATCTGCTAGTTTGCCGGCGGAAATTTACACCTTATAAAAGGTGCCCTAACTTTGCTCCAGCCGTGTAAAGGTCAGTTAAAGCAACACCATCAAGGAAGAAATGAGCACACACACTTGCAGGACAACAATCTGTCTGCCAACATGCCAAGGGCATCCATGCTCATAGGTATACTAGTGACTTTAGAGGCACGCAGAAGGAGGAGGGAACAGAGGAGGAGGAGGAGGAGGGCACAGGAGAGGATATACTGCAGACGCCTAGATGTGTTTGGCATGACTGCTTCTGAGGTGTATCGCACCTTCAGATTCAACCGTGAAGCCATCATGGAAATAACCACAACCCTGCAGGATGACCTCACCAGCCCAACACACCACTCACATGCAGTGGAGCCACTGATCAAGGTCCTGGCAACACTGCATTTCCTGGCCACTGGTTCTTTTCAGCGTACAAGTGGAGGTGTGGCTGGGATGTCACAATCCTCCATTAGCAGATGTGTGCACCAGGTTGTCCCTGCAATCCTGAGACGCATGGCCAACCAAATCATCAAACCCACCCAGGAGGTCCAGCGGATGAAGACCATGACAGATTTTTACAAAATTGCCAGATTCCCACGCACCGTGGGGGCCATTGATTGCACACATGTGGCACTACAGCCCCCCCCCCCATGAGACAGAGCACATGTACCGCAATCGGAAGCATTGGCATTCAATCAATGTACGGGTGATAGCCGATGCCCAATACCTCATATGGCATGTCCGTGCCAAACACCCAGGATCCAGCCATGACAGCTTCATATACCGTCAAAGCGACATCCCAAGACAATTTGAACAGAACGTGTATGGGGACAGCTGGCTGGTTGGTGAGTGACATGGGTGTCAGGTATGACTGTCCCCCCCATGATGCAGACATCACGAGGGGCACATGCATGACTAACATCCTCCTGTCTTTTCCCTTCCAGGTGACTCTGCATATGCACTGGGACCCCATCTCATGACTCCATTCCGGAACCCCCAAACCCCAGGAGAGGAAAGATACAATGCTGCACACATACGCACCCGTGCAGTGGTGGAGCGCACCTTTGGCCTCCTGAAGTCCCGTTTCCGATGCCTGGATAAGTCTGGGGGTACCCTGTTGTATTCCCCAAACTTCGTGTGCCAGATCATCGGTGCATGTTGCATGCTGCACAACTTCGCAGTGAGAAGGGGCCTGGAGATTGACATACGTGATGACCTGACCACCCAACCAGACATTCCCCCCAACCAACTCTACCCGGTCTACTGAGGGAGCAGCTGCCAGGAGACGCCTCGCAGAAGGCATCTTTGCACAGTAAACACACACATTAAACATGGCACAATGAGAATGCATGCATGCACACCCACTGTGGTCCCTAGCACACACACCCCACATGCACATAGAATTGAATTAGACCCAAGTAAACCACATGGTATTATGGAGCAGCAACGCCACGCCACGGCTTCAATTATGTCACTGTGCATTCATACACCATTCACATGGACCTGGGATCACTTCTCCCTGGTCCTGGGGATCCCTACTCCACCAAAACTGAGGGTGACACCCTTTTTCACCAGGAATATCACACCCACATTCATACATCATTCACACACATAAAACAAATCATAATCACAGTAGAAAATCATAAAAAAAAAATAACAAAAGCAAAAGAACATTACAAATGATCAATGGCGGCGTGAGCTACGCCTGGGCCGGCCACGGGCACAGCCACGGCCAACCAGGGGAGACTCATGGGGGGGAGCAGGGGAAGGAGGAGCCTCCCCTGGTGGCTGGTCACCTGCTGGCCTGCCCTCCAAGGCCACGGCGATCCTGGTCAGGCCCAGAGTGAGGGCTGCCGTATTGGCCTGGACAGCCTGTGTATTGGCATTGACAGCCTGGGTCAGGGCAGACACCTCCAGGGCCACGCCTGCTGTGGCGGCCTGCAGGTCATTGAAACAGTTGATGTACGCAGCAGAGTTTGTGCTCACATCACCGACTCCTTAATGGAGACCAGGCTTTCCTCCATCTGGGCCAAAGTCCGGCTGACCTGACCCAGATGTTGGATCTGCCGGGCCTGGTCCCTCTGCAGATTTGCAGGCAGGAACTCGGCCACCCCCTGGTCTTCTGGATTGCCTTCCTGCCTACAGATGAGGCTTGTGGCCTGGGAGGAGGGGAGAGAGAGATCCTTGTGTGGGGAGCCCTGTTGGGGGAGGAGTGGGAGGGGCTACCCCTGATGGAGGCCTGACTGCTGCCAGCCTCAGGGGTAGCCTCAGGGGGATCCTCCTGCAAACACACAAGGACTTCCCTGGCAATGTCCATATCTTCATCCACGACCTCCCCCCCTCATCCTCCCCCCCCATCCTCCTCCCCCTCAACCTCCTCCTGAGGTGAGGTGTGGCCACTCACCTGCCCTGGGGACTCCTGGCTTTCTTGGGGCTCCTCAGCAGCCTCAAGTCCTGGGGATGTGCAGACTGGCCTGATAGCCCAGCAATCTCCTGGCCATCTGTGGATGACACAAAACATACACAGGTTGGGGGTTCCACACACTTGGCACATATTCCCTTCCCCCACCCACACATGCTACTCACCAGATAGAAAAAAAAATTACCTGTCCTCACGCCCTCCTCGGAGTCAAAGCCAGGCAGGCCCACCACTTGCTGGCTATGGAAGCACTGGGCCACCGCACGCTCCTCCTCTGTCCACCTTACGGTGCAGGGTGGGCCTCCTCCAGTGCCCCTGGCATGGGCATTTATCTTGGCCAGCTTCTCATGGACCAGGCTCCTCAGGTCATTGATCTTCTTAGAGATCCCACTGGGGGTCCTCGTCTCCCCCCCTCCACATTGATCTCATCCGTAATCTGTTGGATGATCTCCCTCTTCCTGGCCGGGGTGGTGTCCCGGCTCTTAGGGCCATGTAAATAACGCCCAAATCGGGCGATGGTCCTTGCAAGTAAGTGCTTCTCACGCACCGAGAATTTTAGCTTCCTTCTCTTTGGTGCCATAACACCCAACACTCAACACCAAACACACACAAAAATCTAACAGAACACACAGAACAAACACACACAAAAACACAGAACAAACACACACAAAAATCAAACCGCAAACACAAGACACCAAAATCAAACAACACAAGCAGAGAGCTAATACAAACTCAAAAACAAACACAGAAAAAACAAACAGAAAAAACAGTCAGAAAAAACACACAGCTACTACAATCTCCTACTTCTATAAATCTTTAATCTAACAATACTACACTAACCAACAAACACCAACAAACAACAGAGCAAAAGCCACTTTAGGAAGAGGAACACAGGGATGTACTTTTGCAATGGAAGGGCGATTATGTGGGGCTATTTATACACAGGGCGTATCTCACTAAGTAAGCTTGGCCTATTTCCTATCTCACTGATTGCGCCGGGCCGAGTTCTGAGCATGCCCAGTGAGGTGCAGATTCGTGCGCGCATGCGCAGTACGGCCGGCCCTTCATTTGCATGGGGTCACGGCTCATTTCAATGGAGCACGCCCACTTCCTTCCCACTTGCAATAACCCCGCCATAACCCCGCCATTTGCGCACATTTGGGCGCAAATGCTCTGTGGATACGGCACTTTCGTCACAAAATTCAGCCGCCTTAACTTAACTGACATACGTTAGGACAAACTAAATTTGCGCCGCTCTACGTGAATCTGGCCCTTAAGAAGGGACTTTGGTTTAAAAAAAATTGATAAAAGTCAGAAGCTACAAATATATAGGTAGATTCAGAAAGAGTTAGGCCGGCTTATCTACAGATAAGCCGGCCTAACTCTGAATCTACACCGCCCTATGTTTAAGCGTATGCTCAAACAGAGATACGCTTAAACAAAGCTAAGATAGGACGGCTTGCGCCGTTCTATCTTAGCTTGCAATTTTTCTGCTGGCCGCTAAATGGCGCTTCCATTGCGGCCGGCGTAGATTATGTAAATGAGCTTTTACGCCGATTCCCGAACGTACGTGAGCCCGCCGCAGTCGAATTATGTAGTTTCCGTAAGGCCTTAGGCGGCCTAAAGTTATTCCACCTATGAAGTGGGATAACAATGTTAAAGTATGGCCGCCGTTCCCGCCGCGAGGTTCGAATTTTTTACGTTGTTTGCGTAAGTCGTCCGCGAATCGGGAGTTACGCCGTTTACGTCCACGTCGAAACCAATAGGCCCGTACGGCGTACTTAGCCGCAATGCGCACTGGGAAATGTAGTCGCCCGGCGCATGCGCAGTAGCAAAAAACGTCAAAAAAACGTGAGGTCAAGCCTCATTTCCATACAACACGCCCCCCTCCAAGTCATTTGAATTAGGCGCCCTTACGCCCGCTCGTTTTAGGCTACGCCGCCGTAGATTAGCAGGTAAGTTGATTGAAAATCACTACTAGCCTAGTTAATTTACGGTGGCGTAGCCTAAAAATAATTGTCAATGCCAACCTACATTTAATCCTATTTACCTGAATCTACCCAATAGTATCTACTGACTTTTAACCAGACATTCACTAACCCAGGGATCTTCTACAGTCATCTGATCCTTGGCACCGCCATGTTGGCTGTGGGAAGTCGGCTGTGACTTCATACTGTTTCAGAGCCAGCTTGTGTAAGATTTCACTGGGCTTCCAGACTGATCCCGCAGCCCCCTGCAATGTTTGACATGTCCCAGGAGGTTTCTGGCAGAGACGGGAATGAGCTTCTGCAATTCTCCACTAAGCAAGAAAAGCATAAGTGGGAGCAGGTACCTTTTCTTACAGAAAAATGCTAATAATGGTAGTGGGGAGAAGGGAAGATACAAAGAACTTTCACTTTTAAGTGAAGTTCTGCTTTAAGCACTTCATTGGACAATACTATGTAGAATGCTGGTGATAAAAAACATTTTTTTAATTGTACATCAGTATACATGTACAGTATATTATTGCATAGAAACAAGCAGTTTCCCGTTTTCCAAATTACCTGTCTTAGTGGGTTACTGAAAATATTTTACTTCCCCACAGCAGGAAATTTGATTACACTCTGTGTGAAATCTGCAGATGTAAGCACATACTGCTTTTTTCATTAAACTGGTTAAATATCCTGAAAATTGCTACTTTGACCAACAAACCAATTTACTATTAAATTATCATTACATTTCTTGGTTGAAATAATTTTGTTTTATTGAGTCACATTTACACATTACCATGAAAGTACAATGCTGTTCCATGATAATCTAATTACAAGTTAATGCTCGGATCAAAAAGGTATTTTAGGCCTGCACATTTAAAGTGTGGAATTATCTGTAATAAAATATGTGGTGTATTGTAAATAAACTAAGAGACATCATTGTATTATAAAAATTCTACCAGTTTGACTAATGACCACTAACATCCATTACTGTAATGTTAAAATGTATCTATAGACAATGTTTTGTTTATTTTTTATTTTTGGTAAAAGGGTTATATTGCTATTTAAGTTGAGGAGCTACACCCTCTCTATTGGTCCTGGTGAGTTGAAGGCCGTCTTCTAATAGTAAAGCCCTGTACACACGATCGGTCCATCCGATGAAAACGGTCTCATGGACCGTTTTCATCGGCTGATGGTTGGCTGATGGTCAGTCGTGCCTACACACCACTGGTTAAAAAAACGATCGTGTCAGAACGTGGTGACGTAAAACACAACAACGTGCTGAAAAAAACAAAGTTCAATGCTTCCAAGCATGCGTCGACTTGATTCTGAGCATGTGTGGATTTTTAACCGATGGACGTGCCTACAAACGATAATTTTTTTTCTATTGGTTAGGAATCCATTGGTTACATTTAAAACAAGTTGGCTTTTTTTTAACCGATGGATAAATAACCAATGTCGCCCACACACGATCGGTTTGGACCGATGAAAACGGTCCATCAGACCGTTCTCATCGGTCTAACCGATCGTGTGTACGCAGCCTAAATCTTCTAATAGTAATAAAACATCCTTCCAGGCTAGTTATCTAAATATTTCAATATATTGAACAGATTCCTCTAGGAAAATATCCCCAATGGACAACATAAAAAAACACCAAAAACAATTGATTATATATACAGTACCTGTAAATTGTAAAGATGCCTAGTGGAGGTGATGAAAGATCACTGAAGACATACAGTACTTTATGCCCAAATTTCAATAACCTGATGTCTTTGGGCATATGTCAAATCTGTTTCTGGTCTAAGGGCACCTTTAAAGTTTTGGGCTGATTTACTAAAGGCAAAAAAGCTATTTACTTTGCGTGGGAATTTTCATTTTGTAGAGGAATTTTCTCTTAACTTAGTAGTGGGGAGGTGAAGCTCTGCTGACTTCCATCATCCAATCATATGCAAACAAAAATACATATTTTTTCCTTGCATGTGATTTGCAAAATAAATTTTAAACATATTAATTTTGCTAAGGGAATTTTTTTTTTAAATGAACAATCTATTTGCCTTTATTAAATAAATCACAAACTCTAACATTAGCCTTAGGCCTCGCACACACGACTGAGTTTCTCGGCAAAAACCAGCAAGAAACTTGCTGGGAGATATTTTTTTGCCGAGGAAACCGGTCGTGTGTACATTTTCGTCGAGGAAACTGTCGAGAAACTCGATGAGCCAAAAAGAGAGCATGTTCTCTATTTCCTCGACGGGAGTCTCAAATTGGCTCGTCGAGTTCCTTGACGGGCTGGTTTTCGACGAGAAACTCGGGCATGTGTATGCTAAGAAACCAGCGCTTGCTCAGAATAAAGTATGAGACAGGAGTAAAAGTAGCATTTGTAATGGAGATAACACATTTTTCAAGCTGTAACAGACTGAAAAGTGCAAATCGTCTCTTAACAAACTTTTACTTAACAGGCAAACACATGAGATTAGCAAAACCAGCCCCAAGAGTTTAGCCAGTGGAATCGAACTTCCCCTGCCGTTGTATGTGTTGTATGTCACCGCGTTTGAGAACGAGGAGATTTTGTCTTGACTGTGTGTAAGCAAAGCAAGCTTGTTGAGTTCCTCGACAAGCCTAACAAGGAACTTGATGAGGGAAACGATGTGTTTCGCCCGTCGAGCTTCTCGGTCGTGTGTACGAGGCCTGACACGTGGTGGATAGAAAATAGATCGGCATAAGGCCATACTTCTTGTTTACAGGTATGTCTGCTTTAGACACTTGAGTTACTTCCATTGACATTTCCATCTATAATGCCACCTCAGCTCATTTGTTCAAACTGAAAAGATCTGCTGTATTCTTCTACAAACAGAACAAAATATGAACAAAACAGCAATTTGTAGGCCACCTTAATTATGGAGATTGCAAATTGGGGGCGGAGACAGTTCCCCAAACTAGTCTCCAAAGGTAAGAGAATGCACTATCTCGGTACCAATAGGATAACATACAGATTTGTATAAAAAAATATAATTTTATTAATACACAAAGATAAAAAACAGGATATCAAAACATAGATAATAACATTGGCCCGGATTCACAGACAGCGGCGCACATTTATGCTGCCGTAGCGCATCTCCTGTACGCTACGCCAACGCAGCGCAGAGAGGCAAGCATGGAATTCACAAAGGACTTGCTCCCAAAACTGAGCTGGGTTTCCTAGGCATAAGCCGGTGTAGGTGGAAGTGGGCGTGAGCCATGCAAATGAGGCGTGACCCCATGCAAATGATGGGCCGAGCGCCAGACAGATACGTATAATGACCGGGACATGCGCCGTCCCGTGGACGCATCCCAGTGCGCATTCTCAGAATCACGTCGGAACTACTCCCTAAGATACGTCAGATCACTGCCTACGGCGTGAACGTAACCTATGCCTAGTCATATTCACGTCCAACGTAAACTACGTAAAATACTCTGGCTTGTGTTCCCTGGTGCTCCCGGGTGCTGCTGAGTTACACCTCCTTTATGGGGCATAACTTTACGCTGGACGTAGAACTTTACGCGCACTGCGTCGGACGCACGTACGTTTGTGAATCGCCGTATCTTCCTCATTTGCATATTTTAATAGAAAATCAATGGGAGCGGCAAATGCGTCCAGCGTAAATATGCGCCCACTCTACGCCGGCGTAGGCAAGTTACGTCGGTGGGATGAAGCCTGGTTTTAGGCATATCTTAGTATGTGGGTCCAGCACACAGATACAACGGCACATATTTGCACTTACGCGGCGTATCTGGAGATACGTTGGCGCAAGTGCTTTGTGAATCCGGGCCATTGTGTTCAACATTCAAAACAGAACATAAGTGTAAGTATATTGCTGATACTTAATTCTGTCTCCAAGGATGGAGACAGAAGGTATAGTTGGTCCTTACGGGACATATGTTTCGTGGAATGCTACCGCTTCATCAGGAGGATAATGTCTAGAATGAAATTATACATAAAGTTCAAAGATACAAAAATCACATACCTAATACAGGATACATTTAAAAAATGGGGACAAAGGGGTGGGTGCACTGCCGCTTACCCATAAACCCATACACAGAGACGCAGCCAGACAAAACACCACCAATGTTCCCTATGGAGGATATGGAGGATGTATACAACTGGATGGGTTACTCTTCCCCAGTAACTAAATATATAAATTATACAGTATGTGTGCACATATATACAAGCATGCTGGTATATAGAGAATAACAGGGGAAAATGGGAGAGGGATGGGGATAGTGAGGTTAAGTGGGAAGGGGGAGGGAAGGTGGGGAAGGGATGGAGTGAAGAATGTGGTTCAGTAAAAGGGGAGAAAATGGGGAGGAGGGACAGGGGGAACTGGATGGGGAGGGGGGAATAGGGGGGAAGGGAAGGGAAGGAAAGGGAGGGGGTTGTTATTTGTGGTTCAATGTAAATACAAATTATACTAGATGTAAATGAAGAACTAACCTGATAAGGCGGAGTAAATTAATACAGAGCGGGGGGGGGGGCTTGTAGAAGTACTTCAGAGAGTACACTAGTTTCATCTATAGTCCAGAAAAGGAATTGGCTGGAAGCCACACATGGTATATGGACACAGCCACTAAGCCGTCAACAAGGATTTATAAGTATATACAAAAATAAAAGGGTAGGACTGCAGTCAATAAGGATAAATAGTAATAATAAAATGCCTTCCAAAGAGACTAATAGTATAATAGATAACAAAAGGGTCTGTTTTTTAGCATGGCTCACCTGGAAAATGGTAATCGAAGTATCCCCCCTTGGAACAGGCATCCACTGCACCAACAAGCAGGCATGAGCCTACTTATATAGTTGTCAACCCGGTGAACAAGCCAAACGCCGCCTGACGGCAGTGTGTAATGTCGCCGGGTCTGACCCCCCCCCCCGCACTGCGCATGCGCGAAGGGTCATGCACACGCAAGCACGTGCCGAGCACGTCCGATGGTCGGAGAAGTTGGCACAAGTGGAGGGCTATCTGCAACATGGCTGTGGGATCATACTCCCACAAGGGAGGTCACATACCCACCCATGAAAAACAAAAAAGGTTTATGGGAGGCATTTCAGGAGCCCCAGAACTCTGACACCAAGAGTTTGCAAATTCTGACTTTTATAGAAGAAGACACCAAGGTATACCTTACACATCACACAATGCAATACTGTCCCCAGCAACCTAATTTAATTGTAATATTTTAGAGTATGCAAGAGCGTTGCATACCGCAAGTAGTGTAGTATAGTGTAGTATATTGGAACATTAAACCCACTATTCTTGTAAACAGTAAATTACAGGTTTTCTTTACACATGTGAAACTAAACAGAAATGTTGACCATTCATAATAATAAAAAAAAAAAACAGGGCACAATATTCAGCCCTGTAGCAGCTGTACTTTGCAGAACTGACAAACACTCAAGTTTCTGATTAACGTAAGTGTAAACCTTTAAAATAGTAAAATAATAACATACATGTTATTCTTACTTGCTCCTTGCACTAAAATTGCACAGAACAAGCCTAAACCTCCTCTTCTTGTGTCTCCCGTCAGCGCTCCTGCTCCACTGCTTCTCAATGTGCCACCATAGGAAGCCGCTTCCTATAGTAGGAAACCTACCGGCTCAAACCCGACCCAAGCTGCCTGTGTCTGTAGACACAGACAGTGCACTTCGGCCCCGACCCTGTTCCTTTGCTGTTCTCATTCACAGAGCTGGATTGAAATCGGCACACAAGGGTTTTTACTCTAATGCAGAGAATGCATTAAGGTACAAATCCTTAAGCCTTTGGAACCACTTAAAAAATACCTGAGAACTAGAAAAAAAAATCTACCCTGTAAAATGATTAATAAGGCTGGATTCTCAGATTTTGAACTGGGTTTTAACCACTTCCATACAGGGCACGTATACACCTTCCCGCCCAGACCAATTTTTAGCTTTCAACGCTGTTGCACTTTGAATGACAATTGCGCGGTCATGCTACACTGTACCCAAACTAAATTTTTGTACCCACAAATAGAGCTTTCTTTTGGTGGTATTTGATCACCTCTGGGATATTTATTTTCTGCAAAAAAAAAAATGTCCGAAAAATTAGAAAAAAAAAAGTTGTTTTTTTGTTTCTGTTATAAAACATTGTAAATAAGTAAGTTTTCTCCTTCACTGATGGTACTGCACTGACGGGCACTGATAAGGCAGCACTGATGGGCACCGATGAGCTGGCACTGATGTGGTGGCATTGATGGGCACTAATATGCGGCACTGATGGGCGGCACAGATGGGCACTGATAGGCGGCACAGATAGGCGGCATGGATGGGCTTGGATAGGCGGCACGGATGGGCACGGATAGGTGGCACAGATGGGCATGGATAGGCGGAACGGACGGGCATGAATAGGCGGCATGGATGGGCACGGATAGGTGGCGCGGACGGGCACGGATAGGTGGCGCGGACGGGCACGGATAGGCGGCACAGACAGGCACAGATAGGCGGCACGGATGGGCACTGATAGGCGGCATGGATGGGCACTGATAGGCGGCATGGATGGGCACTGATAGGTGGCATGGATGGGCATAGATGGGCACTATTGTATGTGTTGTACTAATGGATGCCAATCAGTGCCAAACGATGCCTGCCAATCAGTGATGCCCATCGTGGGCACTGATTGGCATCCATTGCGGCACTGATTGGCATCCATTTTGTGTGTCCTCCTCATCCCTGGTGGTCTAGGGTGGCATCCTTTTTTTTTTTACACTGGTGGTCTATATGGCCATCCCTGGTGGTCCAGTGGGCATCTCTGGTGGTCCAGTGGGCATCCTCGGGGGGGGGGGGCTGTGCTGATTATCGATCAGCACTACCCCCCCTGTCACAGGAGCAGCCGATCGGCTCTCCTCTACTCGCGTCTGACAGACGCGAGTGAGGAAAAGCCGATAACCGGCTTTTCCTATTTACATTGTGATCAGCCGTGATTGGACACGGCTGATCACGTGGTAAAGAGTCTCCGTGAGAGACTCTTTACCGTGTTGCGGGGTGTCAGACTGACACCCTGCAACAATGATCGCCGCGATGCGCGCCCCCGGGGGCGCGCAGCGGCTCAGAATCCTGAGGACGTCGTATGACGTCCAGTCAGGATTCTACAACCACTTTGCCGACGCCAATATGTCATTGACGGGCGGCAAGTGGTTAAACTGTATGTAAAAGCTGGGGGGATTCACTCCTCTATTTGTTCTGGTAACCATTGTCACAGACACAAATTAAGGGGAAATCTAGAATATCCAATGGGAACATCTGTTCCTCTGCCCAAGATGGGCATTCTGTTCACTTCAGAGAGTTTTCGTCAAATTTCCTGTTGTGCCTGCAGGACCCGAAGTAATGGGAAATCTTCTCAGCAGGACACATGTAGTGAAAAAACAACAACAGCTTAATAAGGGTTTTAAACCATAGGAGTAATTTGAGGTTTAGGGCTAGAGGTGATTTTAGGTAACTTGTATATTTAGTATTAGGCTATAGAGATTTCATTAACTGTGTGTAATAATGTTATTTTTAGATATGAAATTATTTGGCACTTTGTGCCTCAATTTTAGAGTGCCAACTATAAGTTAACTGTAATATTGCTGACCCAAAGTCAAAATTTTCTCCTGTAACTGTTCTATACAGCAACCTATAATTACACAATTTGATCACAGGATTTCATTTAGTATGAAGTATACTGATTGTATAAAATCAAAGCTGGACAGCATTTTTTTTATAATTTATTTAAATGTTCACATAATAAATTAATTTAAAGAATATAAACTTCATAAGCTGTGAAGCGCTGCAATCGGTTGGAAACTTTCAACTCATTTAAAATGATACTTTAACCATGGTTCGTACCTTTTCACCAATTACAGAGATCTTTTATGTAAGAAATTCACTTAATATTGCTGTTGCAGGTGTACCATTACATTTATTTTTCCCAATCTACTCTGTGAAAAAGAGGCAATCTACAAACCAATATAGCTCCATCTGTTATGAAGATGTTTTATTATACCCACACTGTCCAAAAGCTGTTTTCTCTTTAACCATTAAACTCGATGTCAGAACATGCAAGACTCCGCTTAACTTTTTATTATTCATGTTATTGTTCTCACAGGATGCAGAGAAATATTCCTTCTCTGCAGGGGTCTTATATTCTCCGGTATCGTCTTTCTATCAAGTAGATGGAAGTTTAAATTATTTATTTAGATTTCAGTTTCTATGTATTTCCCTATGTGGTATTTTCCATCGTTATTATAGCTCACTTGTTTAAGTTTTGAAGAACAGCGTAATCAGATAAAACTATCATTTAGTTTGATTGGTTAGATAAAATCTCTGCACTAGAACAAAATGCGTTTGTTTGGCAGGAGATTTTAATACAAGCATTATCTAATCATGAAGGTAGATTGCATTCATTCAAGACATAAAAGTCATGTCTTCTTTTCCCCAACACCTGCTGCCAGATTGCTGGGATGTTTTTCCAATATAATTTGAACATTTTTATTAAATCACTTTTATCAAAGGACCAAAATCTCATATTTTCTGATAGCTCTGTCAGCATATGAGTGTTTAGTCTCCACACTCCTGATACCCCATAGGACAGATTTATAATAAATCCCAATCAGTAGCTTAGCACGGTGTAAATGTCCTGTCCTCCTTTGCACTAGATGGATCTCCAGCTTCCCATACCAAGATGTGGAAAATCCATGCCAGACCATCTGGGGAGGCCCTTGACTGATAAATTTCCTCTAAAGAAGCTGCATCACAATGAGGTTGCAGCAGTGAAACGCAGGCGTGCATTCCAATGCACTGCACAGGTGCCCCTGTATTCCAGCTTTAGTTTGGGTAAGGAATCACAGTGTAATGTATTCTGAACATGTGCTGGGCATCTGAAACGAATTTACGTAGAGTGAGAGTCCATTCAGAGCAAATGCAGTAGATTGGCAGCAGCCATCTTGGCATGGCAATTTATTGTTCCCTTGTGATTGGGCTTCTTAGCTACTGTATGACACCTTATTTAAAGAGGGAATATTTTTTCCATTAAGTATGCTGTTTGTTGTATGCTGATGCAAAAGGGTAGGCTGTTGTGTCTATCCATTCTCCAAGTCGTTTTTAGTTCTTCCCCTGGAACTTAACCTATTTGGTATTTTTGTAGTCACCCTCCCAGAGCAATACACTGGTCACCCTCTTTAAAAGATCAGTCTTCACATAGCAGGTATGGGGTCATCAAAGATAAGTATGAGGTTGTTTACCTCCCACATGAAGGTTAAGATATTATATGCCTTGCAGCCCTGCTAAATGAGAGTCAAGGAAGAAAGCCAGAGCTGTGTTGCCACGAAAATCAAAGTCAGTAAAGCAGGTGACGTAAAACACGACATGTTGAAAAAAAATAAGTTCAATGCTTCCAAGCATGCGTCAACTTGATTCTGAGCAAGCGTGGATTTTTAACCGATGGACGTGCCTACAGACGATCATTTTCTATAGGTTTTTTATCCATCAGATAATTTTAAAACAAGTTCCTAATTTTTTAACCGATGGATAAATAACCGATGGGGCCCACACACGATCGGTTTAGTCTGCTGAAAACGGTCCATCAGGCCGTTTTCATCAGACAAACAGATCGTGTGTACGCGACATAACTCAAATCATAAGTGATGCCTGCTGGGTGTGTTCAAAAATAGCCATCAGGGGCAAGCGCAGGGGGTGTGCAGGGCGCTGGGCTCACCCTAATCACCTTGTGCACATTAGCATTATTACTGTGCCAGAGGGTAGAAAATATATCCCTCTGACCAGTTCTGCTATTAATGAAGTGCTACTGTACTTCTCTTTCACTGTACTGGCTCTGCCATAAGAGTGTGTCTCTCTATGTATGTATTTGCATGTGTATTTGAACTTTGGGGTGCACACCTATGATAGCCATAAAGGTGCCCTTAAAGGAATTCACTAGGCCCTGGTCTGGTTCAGAGTCATTTCCTTTTATAGAGGAAGTTAGACACTTTATTATAGAGGAGTGGCCAAGCCATATAGAAGAAATCCTCAATGCATAATCAGCTCCATAACTTCTATCCTCTAAAAGAGGAGGAAACAAAGATTTTCGATTTTCCACTTTTGGTGGATGCTTCTTTAACCACTTGCTGTCCATGCTATAGCCCAAAGACAGCTACAGCGCATCCGTGCTATAGCCGAAAGACAGCTACAGCGTCTGCCTAAATTCCCGGGAGGGTGTCCTTAGATGTTCTCACACTTCCCACGCTCTATGATCTGTGAGACTCAACTGATCATAGATTGGGTAAAGGGCCAATCACAGCAGGTCCTTTACCAGATGAGGAAAAAATACACACTAATAAATAGTAGGTGAGTCAGCGCTCCACTGACAAACCTACATGTCATTAAAAGTCCATGGGAAACAATGTAGGGGGAGGGTGATCTTGACACATACATACACCAGCAGCTCCTCAATGGGTTAGGGATCCCCTCAAAGGCATGTAAACAATAAAAGAGGGCACCACCACAGAGAAAACTGGGAGCATCCTGGGCTCTCACACAAGCCACAGGAGCAGTGGCGGCTGGTGAAGTTTTAGGATGGGGGGATGCCAGACTCCGTCCCTCCTTTTTGACCCCTCCCACTTCTCATAAGCCCCTGTATTCCACTACCATTGACCCATAGTGTTGAGTATTTAGCAAGAAAAAAAATCAATGCAATAAAAAATTAAGACATTTCTACATTACTTTAAACAGCTTTACAATACCATGACCTAACATCATACGTGACAGATTTAGAGACTGCACATAAAAATTTCACTATAAAACATATCATACTCAAATTAAATAAGAATTTAAAAATATTTAAAAATCAAATTTAATTTAAAGTAATTCCAATTAAATTAAATCCAATTGGTTAGGAAACAAGTGGGGTTTCATAATACAAACAGCAAAATACTGTAGCCCATAGCCACTAATCAATAAGCGTCTTTCATTCTTCTGGTATAAATTATGCATTACATATTGTAAGTGCTCCTTTAAATGCCCATATATTCATTAGTAACAATAATATATGGCGGTGGGTGGTACATGTAGGAGAGTGTATGCTGGTGGGTATTTCGTGTAGGAGAGGGGTGCAGAGTGTATGGAATTACATGTAGGAGAGGGGTGTAGTGTGTATGGTGATGGGTTTTACGTGTAGGAGAGGGGTGCAGAGTGTATGTTGGTGGGTGGTACTTGTAGGAGAGGGGTGCAGAGTGTATGGCGGTACATGTTACATGTAGGAGAGGGGTGCAGAGTGTATGGTGGTACATGTTACATGTAGGAGAGGGGTGCTGAGTGTATGGTGGTACATGTTACATGTAGGAGAGGGGTGCAGAGTGTATGGTGGTACATGTTACATGTAGGAGAGGGGTGCAGAGTGTATGGCGGTACATGTTACATGTAGGAGAGGGGTGTGGAGTGTATGGCGGTACATATTACATGAAGGAGAGGGTGCAGAGTTTATGGCGGTACTTATTACATGTAGGAGAGGAGTGCAGAGTGTATGGCAGTACACGGTACATGTAGGAGAGGGGTGTGGAGTGTATGGCGATACATGTAGGAGAGGGGTGCAGAGTGTATGGCGGTACATGTAGGAGAGGGGTGCGGAGTGTATGGCGGTACATGTAGGAGAGGGGTGCGGAGTGTATGGCGGTACATGTTACATGTAGGAGAGGGGTGGAGAGTCTAAGGCGGTACATGTAGTAGAGTTAATTGTACGTCACATTGGAATGTAGCTGATCAGCTGTGCCTGTGTTGGGGGGGGAGAAAACAGATAATATATATTAGGTTGAGCAGTTGGAGTGCTGGGATTGGCAGAGAGATAGAATGGTCTGATAAGAGGGGTAGTACAGGAGAAAAAGATTGCAGGGAGACTAACTCAGCACAATTAGTGGGACTGAGAAGATAAGAACATCAGAGCAGCTTTGCAGAGACAGAGGGGAGATATATGACAGGGAGGGCCATGGAGAACAATCTGGAAGGAACGGGGGAGAGAATGACATGACAGGAGAAATGAACTCTCTCTCAGCTGGAGAGAGAGAGAGAGAGAGAGAGAGAGAGAGAGCCTCCGATCCCCACATTCACCTTCAGATTCAGGCTCTTGTTTACTGTGCTCAGGCTCAGCACTGTCAGCTCCGTGCCCATCCACCCCATTAGTGATCTGCTCCCTGCCTGACAAAGGGTTCTGCCTCCAGAGTCCACACTCCACTTGACATAGCTCAGCTCGGCTGTGCATTCCAAGGAGCTGCTGGCGTCACTTCTGGTTATCCCTGGCACAAACTGATGTCCTTACTAGGATGCAAAGCAAAGCACCCGAATGCTTTTTAGCACGATGGAAAGTGCCGCAAAGCAGGTTTAAAGCCTGCAAATGAAACGCCTCATCTGCAATCTCATGATCGCATTTACGTGGCGTTTCCTATACAGCACTGTGTCCGACTCTCGAACAGTGCACTTAAGGACTTTTTTTTTCAATATTTTTTTCTTAAAGGGCCATTTAAAAAAAAAATGTTTTTTTCATTTTTTTTGACTGCCTGGGAGGGGGGTGGCGCCCATGCGCCCCCTATGGACGGGCCGCAACTGCACAGGAGGTGAGTGATAGCAGCAGGTGGTGAGTGGAATGCTTTGTCTACCTGTAAAGTAGACAAAGCATTCCACTGACCGCCTGCTGCTATCACTGGAGACTCACCTCCAGTGGCGTGCGTGAGAGCACAGGACGCCATCGGCTTTCTCCACGGTGGGTCCCAGCTTTTGCTTACAGTTGCTCTCCAGTCCATCAGGACCGCTGCCTTCCAGCCGAGCACACCATACCAGCCCTACATGCAGCTTACAGCAATTTTGCATGGAAGTGATACTGAATAAATTGCATTTCTACTTTTGCTAATACTGATCTAGCGCCCTCTTTTATTGTATACTTGCCTTTACCACGTGATAAGCTGTCCGACAAATGACAGCTGATATGGTTATTGATTTTTTTTGTCCTTCAAAATGTCAGCGTGAAGGAAAAAGAAGCTGCTGCTTTTTTAGAGGGACATCAGTGCCCACCAGTGCCACTTATCAGTGATCACCAGTGCTGCATATCTGTGCCCATTAGTGCCACCTATCAGTGCCCACCAGAGCCACCTATCGGTGCCCACCAGTGCTGACAAATAGTGCCTCCTATCAATGTCACCTACCAGTGCCTATCAGTGCTGCTTAATAGTGCCAATTACTTTCACTTATTAGTGCCAATCACTGCCACCTATCAGTGCCCATAAATACCACCTATCAGTGCCACTTCACCATGCTGCCTACCAGTGCCCATCAGTGCCCATTAGTGCCACCCTTTAGTGCACCCTCATAGTTACATAGTTAGTCAGGTTAAAAAAGACACAAGTCCATCTAGTTCCACCAAGAAAAAAAAACACAATCCCATATACACAATCCTTCACCTACAACTGATACAGAGGAAGGCGAAAAACCCCATCAAAGCATGCTCCAATTTGCTACAGCAGGGGCAAAAATTCCTTCCTGAACCCCAGAGAGGCAATCAGGTTTACCCTGACTCCTATCTAAATCTCTTCCTCAGATCAGATCAGCAGCAGCCTTTCCCTACCCTATCATGAAAATTGAGACAATTGATTATCAAGAGTATTCTCCTATTGACTTCAATGAGGTTCACATTAAAATTAGCATTTTCCTGCAGCCAGGGGTTGCAGGAAAGAAATGTGCTTGATCCCCCCATCAACACAGACATGGGTTGATTTACTAAAATTGGAGAGTGCAAATGTTGGTGCAGCTCTGCATGGAAACCAATCAGCTTCTAACTTCAGATTGTTCAATTAAGCTTTGACAAAAAAAAATGCAAGCTGATTGGTTTCCATGCAGAGCTGCACCAGATTTTGCACTCTCCAGGTTTAGTAAATCAACCCCACGATGTACTGGCTGTGTTTTTTTTTTTCTTACCCTAAATTCCTCTAAACGTCCGTGTGTGCACATAGGCTAATATAGGATAACATGCAGTGACAATTATGCCGCGTACACACCATCACTTTATGTGTTGAAAAAAAATGACGTTTTTAAAAACGTCACTTTAATTGACTGTGTGCTTCAATTTTATGTGTCGTTTTTCAAAAGTGCACTTTTTACTTCACAGAAATTGACCGTGTGTAGCAAAAAACTTCGTTTTCTAAGACGTTTTTTCATCCACGCATGCCCAGAAGCTACTTATGAAGCAAGCTTCAATGGAAAAACGTGGTGGAACGTAACCTCACTTTGCAAGAACATTGTGAGAAAACGATGGTGTGTAGGCAACTTTGTCTTTGAAAATTGAAGTTTCAAAAACGTCATTTTTTACTTCACAGAAAGTGTCGTTTTTTTTCATCACATAAAGTGATGGTGTGTACGGGGCATAAGAGGTAGGAAAAAATGTCCAGTGTGTATGAGGCCTAACAGAAATCAGTTTCAGCGTCTATAAGGGTACATATCTGTGAAAGATATAGTTACATAGTAGGTAAGGTTGGATAAAAACAATAGTCCATCCAGTTCAACCTGTGTAGGTATATGTGTGTCAGGGTCGATAATTATTTCCCATATCCCTATATGTTGTGTTCTTTAAGAGTCTTTTAAAAATATCAATACTCCCCGCTGACGCCACCAATCGTGGAAGAAAGTTCCACATCCTTATCGCCCTGACAGTGAAAAAAACCTGCGCACCTTATGGTTAAACCGCTTCTCCAATCTAATTGTGTGGCCTTGTATCCTCTTACACTCCCTAAGACTGAATTTTCCTTTCCTTCCCTCTGGGATCACCATTGAGGTATTTGTAAATCACTATCATGTCCCCTCTCAAGCGTCTCTTCTCCAGCGAGAATACATTTAGTGCTTGTAGTCGTTCCTCGTAATTGAGGTCCTTTATTCATTTTGTTGCCCTTCTTTGGATGCTCTCCAGCTCCAGCACACCCCTTCTGAGGACTGGTGACCAGAACTGGGGGGAATACTCCAGATGTGGCCTAATCAGAGTTTTATAAAGTGGCAGGATTATAGTTTAATCCCTGGAATATATTCCCTTTTTTATGCATGCTAAGATTCTGCAGGCTTTGGTAGCTGCAGCTTGACATTGCATGCTATTACTCAGTCTGTCTTCTACTAGGACCCCCCATATCTTTCTCCATCCTTGATTCCCTCAGAGGTTCTCTTCCTAGTGAGCAGTTTGAATTTATGTTTTTAGCCCCCAAGTGCATTATTTTAAATGTCTCCACATTAATCCTCATTTGCCATGTAGCTGCCCACTCCATTATTTTGTTGAGGTCTTTCTGTAAAATTTCTATATCCTGATGTGAAGTTATTGCCAAAAACTTAGATTGAGCTATTGTCAGGATCACTTAAGTGCTCCTGCTCCCTATTCCAGCATCCGGGTTTTGGCTGTTTCATTCTCCATCTCTGTGTACACCTGCTGTGTGATTGATGTGGTCAGGCACCTGTTATAGGCAGGCCAGACGCTCTGTCCTTTGCTTGTGATAGCGAATAATACCTATGGTTGTTAATGATCAAGCTCCCTGTCTATCTGTCCTGCTTTACTCATTTGAATTTCCCTGTGTATGACTTTGGACTGGATTTTTGGACTATTCCCTGAACTCAGCCTGTCTTTTACCTGGACTGTCATAGAACCACGCTATCTGTCTGCTAACTGCAAATAGTCTGTTTGTTTGCTTAGTTCACATCTGCCCTGGCATGGTGGCCAGGCACTATAGCATTGTGTATAAGTCCTGGGGGCAACCAAGTACCAAGGCCTGCTTGCCTTAAGGGAAAGGGGGCTGCTATAGGTGAAGCACACAGTAGCTAGCTTTAGTGTCTGACCACCTACGTTGGGGTAGACGTAACATCTATGTATCCCATCCTCTATATCATTTTTAACCCCTTAGTGCCAAGCGTATGCATACATGCGGCCTCAGCTTTAGGGGGTTATACCGGGATGATGCCTGCAGCTGCAGGCATTGTCCTGGTACAGTTTTTTAGAGCGGCTTTCCAGAGATAACAAATGATGCGGCTAAAAGCCTGGGGAAGGATAATTCTAGACTAGACCTCCTCTGTAACTCTGACCTGGAAACTGTAAAAAAAAAGATTAAAGCGTCGCCTATGGAGATTTTTAGGTATTGTACTGTACTTTCTACGAGTGTTTGCAATTTTAAAGGATGACATGTTTGGTTTCAATTTACTCGGCATAACATCATCTTTCACATTATACAAAAAAAATGGGCCAACTTTACTGTTTATTTTATTTTTATTTATGAAAGTGTCTTTTTCCCCCAAAAAATTGCATTTGAAAGACTGCTGCACAAATACTGTGTGAAATAAAATATTGCAACAATTGTTATTTTGTTCTTTAGATTCTCTGCTAAAATATATATATTTATACTGTATATATATATAGGGCCAGATTCAGGTAGAAGTGCGGCGGCGTAACGTATCGTAGATACGTTACACCGCCGCAAGTTTTCATCGCAAGTGCCTGATTCACAAAGCACTTGCAATGAAAACTACGCCGGCGGCCTCCGGCGCAAGGCGGGCCAATTCAAATGGGCGTGTGACATTTAAATTAGGCGCGCTCCCGCGCTGGACCTACTGCGCATGCTCAGTTTCGCAATTCCCGTCGTGCTTTGCGCGCCGTGACGTAATTTTTTCGAATGGCGACGCGCGTATCGTACTTCCGTATTCCCGGACGTGTTACGCAAACGACGTTAAATTTTAAATTTCGACGCGGGAACGACGGCCATACTTTATACAGCAATACGATTGCTGTGTAAAGTTAGGGCAGGTCAAAAAACTACTAAAATTGCGACGGGAAACTTGACGACCGACGATGTAGCGAACGTGAAAATCCGTCGTGGATCCGCCGTAACTGCTAATTTGCATACCCGACGCTGGTTTACGACGCAAACTCCACCCAGCGGCGGCCGCGGTATTGCATCCTAAGATCCAACAGTGTAAAACAATTACACCTGTCGGATCTTATGGATATCTATGCGTAACTGATTCTATGAATCAGTCGCATAGATAGAAACAGAGATAGGACGGCGTATCAGGAGATACGCCGTCGTATCTCTTTGGTGAATCTGGCCCATAATGTTTGGGGGTTCTAAGTAATTTTCTAGCAAAAATTACAGATTTTAACTTGTAAGCAACAAATGTCAGAAATAGGCTTTTCTATGCAAGAACAAACCTTATGGTCCATGCTTGCAGACCTCAGCTTGTATATTAAGCATTTATGGGGAACTATTGAATTATTTTGCAAAATCCAGATACACCACATCCACAGCCTCCCCTTGTCCAGTTGACAGCTCACTTCCTCGTAGAATGTTAACAGGAATGACCCTTTGTAAACCTATGCTGATTACTACTAATAATACTGTTTTCTTCATCAAATTCTTGGATATAGTGCCTTATCATCTCCTCCAATAATGTACCTAATATTGATGTTAGGCTGACTGGCCTGTAGTTTCCAGGAATATGTCTCTTCCCTTTTTTAAATATTGGTACTCCATTGGCTTTTCTCCAATCATCTGGTACAATTCCTGTCAGTATGCTGTCCACAAAGATTAGGAATAATTGCCTACCTATAACCTGACTGAGTTTTTTGAGGACTCTCGGCTGTAAGCCATCTGATCTCGTGATTTATTTGTGTTAACCTTATCTAGTCTTTTCTTGACTCCAGCCTCTGTTAGCCACATGGGTACGCCCTGTGATGTGTTACTAACAATCCTGACATGGTACCCCCCTTTTCCTGTGTAAAAACTGAGGAGAAGAAAGCATTTAGTACAGTTGCCTTTTCTGTGTCATCTGTAACCATCCTCCCTTCATCGTCTTTTATGTGGGCAATGTGCTCTGATCTCGCTTTTTTCTGTTAATATATATAAAAAATTATTTGGATTTTTTTTTTACTCTCCTCTGCCACTAGTCTTTTTTAGCCGCCCTGATTTCCTTCTTACACTTCTTATTGCTTTCCTTGTATTGTTGGAATGGTGACAATGACCCCTCCACTTTATATTTTTTAAAGGCCATTCTTTTCTTTTTAATAAGACTTTTTATGTTATGGTTTAGCCATCCAGGTTCAACCTATTTTTTATTGTTAGTTGCCACATGTATTTTTTTATTAGCTGTCTGCAATAGTTTATGGGCTTTCTAATAAAACAAAGTTTGAACACTGCTTCCGGCTCCTGACAAGGTTTACCCATAACAGGGGCTGCAGCATTAGTTATCACCTGCTAAAGTGAGGGGTAATCAAAGATTTTAGAGACTTCAACAAAACAACAGTTGAGAATAAAATACCCAAATGGAGACAACTGTTTCATTGGGAGCTGGTATACGATGGGATTCCCCTCACTAACCTTAGTAAAATTCTCTTGCAAAATGAACAGTCTATTTGCCTTTAGTAAATCAACTCTTCTAAATCTGCCAAAAATTCAATAGGAAATAACTAACATTTTTCACACTGCAGAAAGGTAGATCAAATTTGGCTAATGTCTGTTTTGCTTGTAAATGTTTCCTAAAATATAACCAGCATTATCTACTGTATTTATTGGCGTATAACACGCACAGGCATATAACACGCACCCTAACTTTAGGAGGGAAGTTTCAGGAAAAAAACTTTCCACAGCCCCCTGCGTATAACACACAGGCACAGTTTATCCTGTATTTTCAGAGTAAAAAAGTGAGTGTTATACGCCAATAAATACAGTATTTAGAGATCTACTGTATTGGAACTGGGATGGGTTAATATTCAGTAACATAACCTTCTACTTGCTTCCAACACTGTTGAAATACAATATGTTGTGTGCATCAAACTACAGAATTAGTTCCACTTAATCTATTTCTCCAGAGATTAGTATGAATCTCCTTCTCTTTCTGTGCTCAAGGTTTCTAGATCGAAAAAAAAAAGAAAATCTCATATCCTTCTGACAATGTGAGCCATAAAGCAAACAGAAAACCTAAACTATATCAACGAAACTGCTATTAAAATAAAAAATGTAAAATGCAAAAAGGATAAGGCATTTGTCCCACAATGGACAATCCATCCTCAAAGCTAATTACAGAAACTTTAATTAAAACTTCAATTAAGTCTCGCTCATTTAATGCCTAGCTGTAAACCACTGGGGCTGTTAAGAGCTTTACTGTGAGCGAACCGTAAAAAAAATAAAAAATTCAGCAATGTGAGTCCCTGAATTTTCCTTCATTACAAACAATTTAACAAATTAAGTAGTTTATGACAGAAGGGACTTTGGAGATCAAATTCAATGCATGATTGAAATGAAGTAAATTAATGTTTCTAGCTGTTACCCATTTTTATAATACATAAAATACCCAAGCAATACTTCATAGCTTTTATTCATTTAAATGCGTCGAATAAATGGTCACAAACAATATACATGATTATCCAGCTGTTCACACTACAATTCATTTTGATAAGACCAAAAATCTAAAATTTTGATAATGATAGATATTTCAGGGCAAGCTTATAAAGTTGCTAATAAAAACAGCAAGTGTTTAAAATGAAATGCTTTAAAATATGGTAATATGCAGTATATGTAATTGCTATATATGCCATTTTGTAATATAGTGTTACAAAAATGTTCCTTCCAATTTCAATCTGCAGGCTGCCATTGTTTACTAAAAGTGTAGAGCAATTAAAGACATTCTGCCTTGTGACCATGAAAGCAATATTTAATTTGTAGAAAAGTCCAAGAAATCGTATCCATATGCTCCTTTAAGTCCTTTGGTTTATTCCACTGGGTGTTTCATCATTGGTAATAGAATACAAATCTAAAGGTCAGTCGAGAGCAGACTGTGTTTTATTAAAGCATTGGCACTGACCATGCGATTATAGCAAAAGCCTTCCACTAATCACACAAGTACAACATGACAATTTACCTTTCTATCTATAGATAACAATTAGTATTCTACAGGATTTACTGTATATAGCATGAAAAGTTTGTGCAGCACTCCATAAAGGGAGACAGTACAGTTACAATACAGTTCAACACAAATGGGTTCTGTGGACCTTGCTCATAAGTACGTAAGATAGCACATACAGAAGGTAAGCATAACGGTGTCAATCAAATCAACAAATTAGCAATCTTTGCAGCGTATATAGTTAAAGTGTAACTAAAGGCAAAACATTTTATTTTATCTTTGGATAGAGTGGAGATGGATTTAAACACCCGCCAGCTTTTATTGCTGTCTGTGTCCCCGTTTGGAAGATTCACCCTCTCTGATTGCCCTGTTTACCAATATCATTGAAAGTAAAAGTAAAATAAAATAAAAAATTTGGGGTTTGCAAACAGCTATAGACATTTTCCAATGGGGGTACTATTTCTGGTGCCCCTGGTGGCACCCCAGGATTTCCTCACTTTGGAGGGATTTCCTATTACTTTCTGTGAAGTGAGGGAAAATGTCCCCAATGGGACAAGGATGGCAAAAAAATAAAACTGACATGGATTAAATCCCTCCCTTACTCTATCCAAAATGGAAAAAAAGAGTTTTGCTTTAGTACTGCGTTAAGTTTAATGGGATTATTTTATTTTCATCAAAACAGCGGTTTTATGTTAATGTATAAGTAAACCCCCCTTATTGTTTTCAGCTGAGGAAGCTGCCATCTTTGCCTCTGTTTATTCTACAACTGCCATGGTGCTACACATGTAATCGGTTATGACACCAGCCATTGGATGGTTTGACAGTTTGGTTGAGAGCACAACCAATGGGAGTGTTACATTTCCGCCAAGTGCCGGAAATGAAACTGTTTTAGGCCAGGTTCACACCTATGCAAATTGAGTGCGGCTTAAACCGCATCCAATTCGCAGAACATTTCAAAATACATTGTTTTCAATGAGGCTGGTTCACATATGTGCGATGCATTCGCACTGCGCATTGCCGCCAAACCGTGTGCGTTTTTTAGGTCTTGCGGTGCGGCTCAGGTGCAAATTTAGTCCCATTATCTTCTATGGGTACACAGCTGAATTCGCAGATGTGTTCATTTCTCTTCAGTATTTGTCTCATTCAGCTCAATACACTTCCCCCCTCCCCCTCCCCTCTCCCAGGTCTCCAAATTCACAGCTAATCTGCAGCTAAAACGCAATGGATCTGCTGAACACTTCTCTTATCTCTCTGCAGAGATAAGAGAGCTGAAATTCGCACCGCACTAGTGTGAGCCCAGCCTTATGGATGAGTTTACTTCCCTTAAAGAAGGTCTATTCTCTGATAATCAAATAGGTCTGCATGCAACTTTGAGGCTGGGTTCACACCTATGTGAATTGGTTGCAGCTTAAACCGCATTCAATTCGCATAACATTATAAAATACATTGATTTCAATGAGGCTGGTTCACATATGTTCGATGCATTCACACTGCGCATTGTCGAAAAAACATGTGCGGCTCAGGTGCGAATTCAGGCCCATTATCTTCTATGGGTATGCATCTGATTCGCAGATGTGTTAATTTCTGTTCAGGATTTCTCTCATTCTCCTCAATACACTTTCCCCTTCCACCTCCCCTCTCCTATGTCTCCAAATTCGCAGCTAAAATGAAGATGATCTGCTGAACAGTTCTCTTATCTCTCTGCAGAGATAAGAGAGCTGAAATTTGCACCGCACAAGTGTGAATCCAGCCTAAAGGTTGTGGTAATCAAACATATAATCAGGCATCAAAAGTAATTTCACAACATTCTACTTCGACAAAGGACCTAGACCTAAAAATAGTATTGAGTAAGATGTTCAAAACAAGTACCTAGAAAAGCATTTACAGTATCTAAAGGCCAGTTCACACCAGATGCAGCTCCGTTCAGTTCTGTGCGCTTTTTTTTCTGCACAAAATGCATGCACAGTGTTTTCCATGTATTTCAATGGCTCTAGTTCACACCGTGCAGTCAGCTTCCGGTCAGTTTCTGCACCAGAAACTGACCAGAAATTGACTGCATGGTGTGAACTAGAGCCATTGGAATACATGGAAAACACTGTGCATGCATTTTTAGTGCAGAAAAAAATGCACATGAAACTGTACAAAACTGCGTCTGGTGTGAACTGGCCCTAATGCTCTTCCAGCCTCATGGCTTGTCTGAATAGTGTGCACATTGGTACTGCACACACATTTGCCTAAACACATAGCTGTGCTCATAAGTTTACATACCATGAGCAGAACTTGTAAGACACTAAGGCTGGAATCACACTAGTGCGTTGCTTTTTTGAGCTGCGTTGTCGTTGCAGATTTCTCTAGAGGGTGTTCTGCAGATCAACTGCGGTTTAGCTGCAGATCAGGTGCGAATTTGGAGACCTGGGAGAACTTCCGGGTGAGAGGAGAGTGGGGGAGAATTGTATTGAGCTGAATGAGAGAAACTCCTGCAGAGAACTGAACACATGTGCGAATTAGATGCGTACCCATAGAAGATAATGGGACTGAATTCGCACCTGAGCCGCACCGCAAGACATAAAAACCGCATGCGGTTTGGAGGCAATACGCAGTGCGAATGCATCGCACATATGTGAACCAGCCTCATTGAAAACAATGTATTTTGAAATGTCCTGCGAATTAGATGCGGTTTAAATCGCACTCAATTCGCATAGGTGTGAACCTAGCCTTAAAGTAATCATAAGTAATTAGACAAAACACATTGCTTTCTTTTTTTATTCTGATTAAAAAAAGAACAGCACACTCATCATTATCATTATAGTCACAAAACCTAATAACAAGGGAAAATAATAAAATTATTCTGTTCAAAATTTTGCACACTATTAGCTCTTAATATCATAATTTCCAGGCCCTATACATTGGAACTGCATGTTTTACATCTCCTAAAGTTTGCTGAATGATGGTAATTCAGGAGATTGCGATAGCCACTCTAGAACCTTTACTTTTTTCCTATTAGGGTGACCACGTGTCCCGGATTGCACGGGACAGTCCCACATTTTTCAGGTCTGTCCCGGGCACCTTCATTCCAGGACAATACAGTGTCCTGGAATGAAACTGACACAGCCACCCCCCAAGCCAAACAAATGGCCCCAAAAAAGGCAGCTACATCACCGCTTGCTCTCTGACTTGTCCTGGCCGGGAATGCCTGGAGGAGCACAGTCCCCGCCCCCTGCTTGTGATTGGAGAAATCATAAATCCTCTTGTGTCCAATCACTGTGCTGTGATTCGTTACAGCACAAGCTGATTTTTGGGAATGGGAGTGTCCCTGAATGGTAGTTTGGAAATGTGGTCACCCTATTTCCGATACAGCCACAGTTGACCTTGAAAAGTCAAAGTGTGCCTAATTTTTCCTTTAATATTTTCTGATTATATCTGGGTCTACCTCTATATCCATCAACAGCAGATAGGGCTTTCTAGTAGCAGAGATTGGACATCCTCTTTTCACAAAGCCTTACTAGGAAACAAACATGCATCATCAACATGCTGTTTCTGTCAATCATTTCTATTTTAGGAGGCTGTGATCATAGATCTCATGGGGCAACATGTGATACCTGGTATCCACCTCCTGGAAGTTGAGAAATCCCAGAAGCAAAATGTACTTTAGAGGGTTAGGGAAGAAAAAGGAGAGGAGCCACAAAGTTACAAATAATGTGTATCAGTTACGTTCCTCAATTTGTGTTGCCTGAAGCTTTTCTTTTATTAGTATTTTGTGAAGGTTTATTAGCTGTGATCATAAAATTAAATTCCCTGGTTATCTCTCGTCTCGACTACTGCAACTCGATCCTCATTGGATTACTTTTACATAGGCTATCCTTTTACAGAGCCTTAGGCTGGATTCACACCAATGCATTTTTAGTGCTATTTGCATTATGCAGATTTGCACTACAGAACGTGTTCCATAGGAAATCATGTTAAACAGACTGCAATGCTAATCTGCAAAATGTAAAAGGCACTAAAAATGCATAGGTGTGAATCCAGCCTAACTCTGTCCCCAGCTACATTCAGGGCCGCTGATAGGGGGGGGGGGGGACCACCAGTCCTCCTGTAGGGGACCCAGGCACACAGGGGGGCCTGAACAGCAGGGGGAATCGGTGCGGAGGGGCAATTACAGAAGGATGCCCTTTGCGGTTCTCTGCAACAGCTGAAAGACAGTTTCTCCCCCTCCTGCTGGCTTTCTGATGCAGACACAGGGCATGGTTCCTATAATTGATTCCTTGACAGCAATCCCCCTCCCTGTTCTGCCTGCTTCTGATCCCCCCAAGTGCCCTCTGTTACTGTGACCACCCCCCCCCCCCCCAATCCGCAGCTATAGGCTTCCCTGTCCTGTATATATATATATATATATATATATATATATATATATATATATATATATATATATATATAAATGATAATTAAATATTATAATAAATAGTTTTTAAAAATTATAAAATAAAATAATTACAAAATGTTCAACATTTAATATTTTTTTATAAAATGTAAAAAAAACTATTGAAACATGGCTAATTCACAAGTTAATTCTCTGTTATGTTTCTGTCCACTAATAATAATTTTAGTATAATTTTAGTGAAAATATTGTCTTGATATATTTGGGAGGGGGGGCTGCCAGGTAGGCTGTACGGGGCCCTGGGATTTCTAACAGCAGCCCTGGCTACATTACTAGCCTGGTCTCAAAATATCAACCAAGCTGCTCTCTTTGGTCCTCTTTTTATAGCACTTTTTGCTGTAAAAATTACAATTGTCCCAAAAATGTGTCAAAAGTGTCTGATGTGTCCGCCATAATGTCGCAGTCATGATAAAAATCGCAGATCACCGCCATTACTAGTAAAAAATAAATAAATGCCATAATTATATCCCCTATTATGTAGACGCTATAACGTTTGTGCAAACCAAACAATATACGCTTATTGCAATTTTTTTACCAAAAATATGTAGAAGAATACGTACCGGCCTAAACTGAGGAAAACATGTTTTTTATATATTTTTAGGGGATATTTAATATAGCAAAAAAAAAAGGATTTTTTTCAAAATTGTCACTCTATTTTTGTTTATAGTGCAAAAAATAAAAACTACAGAGGTGATCAAATACCACCAATAGAAAGCTCTATTTGTGGGAAAAAAAGGACGTAAATTTTGTTTGGGAGTCACGTCGCACGACCGCGCAATTGTCAGTTACAATGACGCAGGGCCGAATCGCAAAAAGTGGCCTGGTCTTTGACCAACAAAATGGTCGGAGGCTTAAGTGGTTAAAGCAGAGTTCCAACTTAAAAAAAAAGTTCAGTAGCTACAAATACTGCAGCTGCTGACTTTTAATAATCGGGCACTTACCTGTCCCAGGTTCCAGCAATGCGGGAAAACGAAAACCTGCTCGTCTCCCCTTCTCTCCGTGGCACCAGCATAACGCACTGCTGGGCAGGCACTGTGCTTGCACGAGCCGCGCTGCGCACTTTGACTGGCCGGGCAATCATCTGGGACCTGTGTCGTGTCCCAGATGATTGCCGAGAGGGAGGGGAGAGAGGTGAACTTCATTCCTTGCGGCATCCGTCCAGGTGTCCGTCTGGGGCTTCCTCGCAGGGTTCGTCCAGGTGTCCGTCTGTGGGTTCCGTCCAGTCCTCCATCCACACGTTGCCCGTGGTTGCGGCGGTGTTCGTTTTTGAATTAGGCGCCGAGCTGAGAGGAGCCGGATTTCCTGTTTGTTCGGCTCCTCTCGGCTTCACTCGGCTCCTCTCATGCGAGAGCCGAGCGTAGCCGAGTGCGCAGTTCACTTGGCTCGGCTCGGCTCTAGGCTGCGGCGCTCGGCGCCTAAGTAAAAAAACAAACACCGCTGCAACAGTATCGGCGTATATCGCGCACCCACGATTTTCCCCTGATTTTAAGGGGAAAAAAGTGCACGGTATACGCCGATTAATACGGTATATATATATACATCTTTATAAATAAAACTAAGTTTCATAAACAAACAAAAATATTGCTTTTTGACAAACAGAAGCAACTTAAAATATATTAAAAAAACACAAACTGTAAACTCTATTGGCTGTAATGCCATTGCAAATATTACCTGAATATACAGTATTACCATATATTAATATATAAGCTTTTTTTGCTTTTTTCTTTTCTTTCGGCAGCTCAGTAAATGCCCCTTACTTATTCTCATGTGGTAGTGCTGTGTTAATTTTGACATCAAATTTCTATTTAGTTTTAGTCATAGACATTTGACTAAAATGCCATTTTAGTTATAGTCATATTTTATTCATCTGAATTCTTTTAGTTTTAGTCGTATTTTATTTTTTTCATAGAATTTATTGAAAGAAGTAACATTACAGATTTGTATGGAGGCTCAAACTATTGTATTCTGCTCCACAAGCATGCATGCAAATTAATGGCTGTACTTCTGCTTTTGTCCCCTATTCAGAGGCACTAGGCATGGGTACCCACTATCCCCATTGCTATTTGCATTGGCTATAGAACCACTGGCAATAGCAATTAGGCAGACAAAAAATATCCAGGGGTTTAAGTGAGGAGAAAGGGAGGAGAAACTCTCCCTGTATGCAGATGATGCACTATTGTGCCTAGGGGACATGGACCAGTCCTTGACCTCCACTTTGACACTGATAGAAACATTGCCTCGTTTTTGGGCTTTGTTATAAACTAGGATAAATCTGTGTTATTTCCAGTGAATGAGCTCTCCCCATCTCTACCGCAGATTGCTCACCTGATCAAATGAGTGACGCCCTTTAAATATCTCAGCATATGGGTATACCCTAAAATAGGGTCAAGACGAGGACCAAGTTGCCCTTATCATTGGTAGGACGAGCAAATGTAATACACATGTTTTGGGCCCCCAGTTACTCTATGTTTTGCACAATTTACTATTGTGGATACCCCTTAGGGGTTATAAAAAATAGATTCTCTATTTTGTATTTTATTAGAGGACAGAACACCAGAATTAAGCTTTCAACACTTCAACTTTCTAAAGATGTGGGGGGGGGGGGTTAATGCCAGAGGTACAGACTATGCTACTCATAGACTCCCTTGCAATGACTCAGGTAAAGAAAGGCCTTATCTTCTTCATATACAGTTACTTGTTTGGACAATATCAGAGGGTGGCTGCTTGTCCGGGTAGAAAGGGATGGGAAAATTTTCTGGGAGCTTTGTCAGATGGCAGAATATTTTGGAACACATCCCTTCTGTACCTTACCTTATCCCAATTGTTTATAATTCACAAAGCATATAGAACTCCATTTAAGCTGTATCAGTGTGGTAGACGAGATACAACTGAAAGCCCAAGGTGCACGAGTAGTCTGGAAGATTACTATGTTGTGGAAATGCCCGAAATTGTTTAGGTATTGGCAAAGTCTAGTAGACCCTATTAATTGTACCTATCAAACTAGCATATAATTAGATCCTAAGGTATGTCTATTTGGGTCATTTAGATAAAGAAATATTTTCACCTGAAGTTAAAACACCTTGTGCGTGAAAATTATTTAATTCAAGTGGATGTCTCCTGGAAACACACACACACATAATGAATGGCGGATACAAGTTAACAATGCTTTATTGAAAGAACGACAAGTTTATCGGAACTGGAGCTACCCCAATAACATTCCAAAAAGTGTGGGAACAATGGATAGAAGTACCTGGGTTGGCCCCTTTCTCCTTAGCATCCAATTGAACACTTAAGCCCTGTACACGCGATCGGTCCATCCGATGAACGCGGTCTGATGGACCGTTTTCATTGGTTAACCGATGAAGCTGACTGATGGTTTAAAAAAAACGATTGTGTCAGAACGCGGTGACGTAAAACACAACGACGTGCTGAAAAAAATGAGGTTCAATGCTTCCAAGCATGCGTCGACTTGATTCTGAGCATGCGTGGATTTTTAACCGATGGACGTGCCTACAAACAATCGTTTTTTTTCTATTGGTTAGGTATCCATCGGTTAAATTTAAAACAAGATTGCTTTTTTTTAACCTATGGATAAATAACCGATGGGGCCCACACACTATCGGTTTGGTCCGATGAAAATGGTCCATCAGACCGTTCTCATCGGTTTTTCCGATCGTGTGTACGCGGCATAAGGCTGCTTTTGAGATATAGTCAGGCTTTGGAATGATATATTGGGAAGTGATATTATATTGTATAAGCATGTTTATTGGTTGCCTGTAAAAATGGTAGTTTATTGTTCTAACTGGAGTGGCTTAAATACTATATTAGGTTATAAATTGTTTGGGACACAGTCTCCACATGTTGTGAAATGAATAGCAGGTATGAGTGATATTAATATGGGATATCTTGAGATCTGATATTCACAAGATCCATTAATAGATGGTGATTTTAATATATGTGATCCTAACAGGAAGACATACTGTATGGTTGGAGGATGTCAAATAGTTGCATATAGAACCAATGTGTTACTATGCCACTATGCTCACATTTTTTATTTTATTTTTGTTGTTTTGTGTGTCTTCTTTTTTTAACTTGTAAATTAAAAAACATTTACATACAAAAGTGAATTAGAGGGGGGAAAAGTTAAATATATAAATATATATATATATATATATATATATATATATATATATATATATATATATATATATATATATATATATATATATATATGGATTTCCCGAAAAGGTAATTAAATACAAGCACATGAGCTTGCTTTTTTAGTTTTAATGAGAGCTGGCATTGCTGGATGAAATGAATATTGTGACTTTTGATTTCAGTGTACTGAATTCCACAATCAGGTCACTTTGTAGAAAAGTTGTATCTCGTTTAGATTGGAAACTGTAAGATAAAAGAAGCAGGGTCATGTATTTTAATGCCAAAAGGTTCTATGCAATCCATTTTTCTTAGAAGTAGGTATTTCCTTTTCCACCTGCAAAAATGTAGCAATATTTTTTTGGTCCTCATTTGGGGTGTTTCAATGTACTGTCTGAAGAAAATTCAAAGAAAATCATCAAAAGGATCCAAAAGCCAATTTTTAGCACTTTATGTTCAGAACATGACAGGTACCTTTAAATGCTCCATGATGCTATCTTTACCACATTCTGATACAAAGATGCTATTTTTCATAACATTCTGTGAACTGTGGAAGAAAAACACAATTGCAGATAAAACCCTGGTTTCCAAGACTGCAGCATTTTCCTGATAGTTCCTACTTCATACTTAATTCTTGCAGTGTCATATCATCTATGTATGCAGTGTGTGCAGAGCACATGGGCCCCCAAGGGAAGGGGACTCACTGTGCCCTGACACCCACGACAAACATGGAGTAAATGGAACTGAAGCAACTCCATACCATCTTCCTAAATCCCATATTTGCAGGAGAGGGCCACAAAAGACTTTAGCTAAAGACTTGCAGGTGGTGGCAGCAGCTTGCTGTATTTGCCAATAGTAAAACTATACTTCTGGCCACCACCTACAGCCACCAGCTGCCTTGGTGGAGTGATCACTCCCTCAGTAAATACACAGGACAGGGCTTTGTCAGAATGGGATTATATCTGTCGGGAGGGGGAGAAGGAGCTGGAGCTGGCGGGTGGGCACAGAACTGATCCAGGCAAGTGCACTCTTTTACCATTGCTAAAAGAAAGACATTAAGCTGCATACTGTACAATTCAAACACAGACATCAATGTTGGCTATTTTATTACTCTTCCTGACAGGAGTAGTAATAGTATTCATTGCAAACATTGTCTGCGGCATTTGTAATCATCATGATCATCCCAGATAGAAAGGATAACTTGCGCAAATTTGTGTTAAATTTTAATAGCTGGATTCACGTAGATGAGCCTAACGTTAGGCAGACGTAGCGTATCTCATATACGCTACGCCGACGTAAGTTAGAGAGGCAAGTGCTGTATTCACAAAGCACTTGCGTCCTAAGTTACGGCGGCGTAGCGTAAATGTGCCGGTCTAAGCGCGCCTAATTCAAATTGTGAAGAGGTGGGCGTGTTTTATGCTAATGAATCGTAACCCGACGTGATTGACGTTTTGAGCGAACGGCGCATGCGCTGTCCGTGGACATATCCTAGTGCGCATGCTCCAAATTACGCCGCACAGACTTATTGGTTTTGACGTGAACGTAAATTACGCCCAGCCCCATTCACGGACGACTTACGCAAACAACGTAAAAATGAAAAAATTTGACGCGGTTCCGACGTCCATACTTAACATTGGCTGTGCCATCTTTTTGGTAGAATAACTTTAGGCCTGAAAACGCCTTCCGTAAACGGCGTATCTTTACTGCGACGGGCAAGTGTACGTTCGTGAATAGACGTATCTCGCTGATTTACGCATTCTAGGCATAAATCAGCGTACACGCCCCTAGCGGCCGGCCTAAATAGACAGCTAAGATATGACGGCGCCCGCGGTCGTATCTTAGCTAGATTTACAGTGGGCCAGATTCAGCAATAGATACGACGGCAGATCTCCTGATCCGCCGTCGTATCTGTGAGACCCGACGGTCGGATCTGTGAGATCCCACGGTCGGAGCTATGCGACTGATTCATAAGAATCAGTTCCGCATAGATCTCCCTTAGTTCCGACTGGTGTAAGTGACTTACACCGTCGGATCTTAGGCTGTAAACTCCCGCCGGCCGCTAGGTGTCGTCGCTATTTTTTACCCGTCGCATATGCAAATGAGGAAAACCGCCGATTCACGTTCGTACGCCCGCCCGTCGCTCGTTTTCTACGTCGTTTGCGTTCGGGTTTTTCCGGCGGATAGCTACTCCTGCTATATGAGGGGTAGCTAATGTTAAGTATGGCCGACGTTCCCGCGCCGAGTTTTAAATTTTTTACGTCGTTTGCGTAACGCGATCAGGAATCCCGATGGCCGCAATCGACGTACCCGCCGCAAACAATGACGTCCTAGCGACGTCATTTGGAGCATGCGCACTGGACTTTTTCGCGGCGGCGCATGCGCAGTTAAATCGGCACGGGAACGCGCCTGATTTAAATTGTACACTCCCCCTAGCCGCGGAATTTGCATTCCGCCGGGGGGAGTTACGATCCAACGGTGCAGTTTGCGAGGTAAGTGCTTGCTGAATCATGCACCGGCGGAACGTAAAAAACTTAGATCCAGCGGATCTAAAGATCCGCTGATCTACCTGAATCTGCCCCAGTAAGTGTATCTCAATTTGAGAATACACTTAAATTTACGCTGGCGCAGATTCAGAGTTACGCCGGCGTATCTACTGATACGCCGGCGTAACTCTCTCTGAATCTGGCTATTAGTCTTGTTAACTTGCAGCACATTTTCACTGACAAGTTGTACACTTTCAGAGCACTTGAAGCACAAGTTCTAATTCACACTTTTCCAATTTGTAGCAAATTTGCATGGCGAGTCTCTATAGCAGGAGCAAAGTTGCATAGGTGAGTCTACAGCAAGAGCTCTGCAAGCCGCAGTGACCCCTGTGGTGGGATGACTATTGCACAACATAACTGAACCAGAACTTGTAGCAGACTTGCAGAATGTTTAAAAAAAAAAAGTTGATCTGGAGTCATGCAATGCAGACTTGCTGCAATTGTACAACAAACGTGTGTAGTCTGGCAAGTCTAGCAATAGCTTAGAAAGTCATTTTCAAACTTGCATCTCAATTGCTTGCTATCTGGGATGGCTGCTGACAGTATTTGCACTGTATACTATTATTATTCCCCCTGACCTCCTTACTTCAGGGGAAGCTCAGCTTCTCTTTTTTTTGGGGGGGGGGGGGGGGGTACCCACCATTTCCACTCAGATTGCCTAGAAGCAGAAGTCCCCCCCCCCCCTACTTTCCCACAATCTTCTGTGACACATCACATGTCCCAGAAGACTGCAGGACCAATTAAAAAGTGCAGCGTGTCTCATATATGTGCAGTGGGCAGCCAGCTGTGATGTCCCAAACAGCACAGCAGGCTGCCCACAGTTAGGATACCGAAGGCTAGTAAAGAACTAGCCCAAGTGAGGATGGTGCTGGACCCTTGGACAGATAAGTGTTCTGTTAGTGCCCTGCAGATCAGTCCGCAGGAAGCATTGTGTCGCATGTTTTATTGCATCACACAGCAACCTTTTTTTTTACTTCAGCCTCCTCAACATACTCATACATTACCAGGTGGAAGTGGTTATACCAGGATGATGCCTGCAGCTACAGGCATCATCCTGGTATTCTGACTGGGGTTAAATGTAAAAGCAATCCTAGCAGCTAGATAGTCGCTGGATTGTTTTTTCGGGCGGCAGAGGGGGTCTCAAACCTCCCCACCGCCTTCCAGTGCCCTCCCGTTCCACCGGATTACCATAGTGATAATCCCTGATCATCTCTATGGTATAAGAAAGCAAAAGCAACAACAATGGTTTTGCCAGGATGTAAACAAGCCATTACTTGTGAAAGCATCTGATAAAACAAATATTGGTGTGATCAGATGCTTTTAAGGGAAGAGGGGAGATCTGGGGTCTAATAGACTCCAGATCTCTCCTTAAAGAGGACCTGTCACTCCCAGGGCCGTCTTTAATATGGATTGGACCCTGGGCAAATATTTTCTTGCCCCGCCCATGAAATTTAGCTCTCCACCCCAACATCTCAAAAAACAAACACACACATAGAATTATCAAAAAAAAGGAAGCTGACAGGCTGCAGAGACAAAACTGTGCACCCCTGAATATTGCGCCCGGTGAAGCCGTACCGGCTGCCCCCCCCACGCTTCGCCACTGCTTGCAACATTTTAAAATTTCAGTGGCCTTGAAATCCACCTTGCTTTTGCACCATGCGACTTACCTGCAGTTCCTGCACTGGCAAGCTTGCTGCGCTTTTAGGTATGTGGGCCATGCATTTAAAAACACAGTGCGTTTGCATGACACAGTTAACGCAAATGCACGGTGTTTTTAAATGCATGGCCCACATACCTAAAAATGCAGCAAGCTTGCCAGTGAAGGAACTGCAGGTAAGTCGCATGGTGCAAAAGCAGGATGGATTTCAAGGCCACTGAAATTTTAAAATGCTGCATGCACCTTTTTTTCTGTGGGAAACGCAGGAATAGCAGCTCATTCAAATGAATAGGATGCTGTGCCTTTGAAAATGTGGCCCCCAACCTGCATACATGTGAATCAGGCCTAAAGTAGGCCCATCAAGCAGTGTCTGGTCTGGTGGCCATGCAAATAAATCCTTCTGGACACAGCCATAACCTGGACTGGTCAGGATTTACTAACTAACTGTCTGAATTAACTACCTATATGGGGAGCAGGAGCCTAGGGAGGAGAAAGACCTACCTTGTCTGGTCCTGGCCAGCTCAGCTCGCTCTGATCAGTGGCTGCCTGAGCTGCCTCACTCACAGGAGCACTCTGCTTCGGCTCCACTGCGCAGTCCGACTCCTACCTCCCCGAGGCCTCCCGTCATGTATCGCACACACCATTCACGGCAAGGGGCTGGGTCAGAGAATCAGTGGAGCTCAAGGCCCCGCCCACTCCTCTCTCCTCGCTCCTTGCTAGAGAATATATTCAGCAGCAGAGACTGCACAGTGTGCCAATGCCAGGCCCGGCCAGGTGCCGGCTTCTGTGTGCAGAAAGTGCAGTCAGGCGATGGGCGGACAGCAGCTTAAGGGGCAGCTCTGCTTAAATTGGGCCCCTAAAGATTGACAGGGCCCATCTGCCCCTTTTTGCCCTGCTGTAAAGACGACTATGGTCACTCCTTATTATTATCACAAGGGATGTTGTTTATCCCTTGTGATAGTCAATAAAAGTGATTAAAAAAGTTTAAGTTACAGTGTAAAAAGAAAAAAAAATGTAATCAACTAAATAATACTAATTAAAAAAATCTAAATCACCTCCATCCCACAGCTCTTGCACGCAAAGGCGAACGCACACGCATCGGTCCTGATATGTAAACTCCATTCACAGCATGCATGTAAGGTATCTCTATGAATATCAGAGTGAGAGCAATAATTCTGGCACCAGATCATCTGTGTAACTGTAAACTGATAACCTGTAAAGGCTTTTAAAGCATCACCTACGGAGATTTTTAAATATCAGAGTTTGTTGCCAATCCATGAGCGTGCGTTATTTTAAGGCATGATGTTAGGTATCAATTTACTTGTAAGATTAGCTTTTATACTTTGTCAAAAATATGTGTAGCGCCTGGCTATTTTCAGAGCCGGTGCTATGTTAAATTTAGGGGAAAGTTCAAAAAAATAGTTAGCTCTGAACTAGTTTGATTGTTTAAATTTGGGTCTCTGCTCTAGCTTGGCTGTACTGTGGGCTATCCTTTTGTCCGAGGACTCCCGTCACCCCTGGATGGCAGGTGGCAGAAGTGGGGTCAAGTGTGTCTGAGTATCACTCCTTAGTTGGCCTGGCGGGGGTGGGCCACCTCGCTGTGCATGCTGGGGAGGGGTATAAAGAGGGCAGACGCCATTTGCTCGAGGTTCTTTCTCGTGTGGCACCCACCATTGGGGTAGCCATTCCACGACACCCCTGCATATGGCTCTCCTGGCCGGGGTGTGCATGGGTAGCAGTGTTCCTGGTTCTCTTGGGTATACTTGTATTACCACAGGGATAAAGGGATAAGGCCATCTATTTCTGGGACAATGTATACAGACACCATTGTCCTCTCACCTTGTTGAACAAAACCCTGCCTGTTTCACTTGATAATCTGGGCCAGTTGTGTTGTTTGGCCCTGCTATCCAGGAGTTTAAGTGCACCAACGAGTGGCTAGCTGAAGATACCACATCTTATCTTTGCTTCAAAAGGACTGAAGCTACTAGTGCTATACGGATCCACACACACATACCCAAGGCTCCGAGGGTGTGTAGGACACTTTATCTAGGAAGTTAAGCCATTATCTGCTGTCTTGAATATAGTGTTTAAAGTTGGGCCTGTGGTGTCAGGGGACAGGAGAGAGAGACCTGACATAAAGGGAGTCATTCCTCTGCCCTCCTCCTGCCTCAGTTTAGGCCGATATGTATTCTTCTACATATTTTTGGTAAAACAAAGCGCAATAAGCGTATATTATTGGTTTGCACAAAAGTTGTAGAGTCTACATAATAGAGGATAGATTTATGGCATTTTTTAAATATATTTTTTTATTAGTAGTGGCGGCAATCTGGGATTTTTATCGTGACTGCAACATTATGGTCCACAAATCAGACATTTTTGATGGTATTTTGGGACCATTGTCATTTATACAGCGATCAGTGCTATAAAAATGCACTGAATACTGTGTATATGACACTGGCAGGGACTGGGTTAAACACGAGGGGGCGATGAAGTGGTTAAGTGTGTCCTAGGGAGTGATTCTGACTGTGTGGGGGCTTGGCTAACAGTGACACCACAGTGATCACTGATCCCGATCACAGAGATCAGTAGATCACTGTCCTGTCACTAGGCAGAACAGGGAAATGCCTTGTTTACAAAGGCATCTCCCATTTCTGCAGCTCCGTGACACCATCGCTGGACACCGAGGGACATCGAGTGAAGGTGAGAAACCTTCTGTGCTGCAGCTACACCCTCCCCTTTTTTCTTGCCTGAGCTCATTTGATCCATCATTGTGTACTTGCTGCTGTCTCTCTTCATTGGGCAGATTAATAGCAGCAGGAGCGATTGGCTCTCTTTACTGTCAATCAACTCTGTGTCAATGGACCAATCAGCGGGATTCAGGAGCAAGCACGCACAGGTGACCCCAGGAAAAGTGGCTTTCCCTGGGGGCACCTGATTAAGAAGCCTGGACTGGGAGCGAAATAACTATTTATGATGTGCCTTTCTTGTATTTAGTTGTTATAGTATATTCTGCTGTTTCTAGCTTCGGTTTTGTGAAGTCTCAATGCTTGTGCTAGTAAGTCCTGGCATAATCCCTGCATACCTTGATGGTTGGTAGGGGAGCTGGGATGAAAGAATGTTGGCAATTTTAGGTGAGCCAGTAGTTTTGGTGGCCTGCTTTGGTGGCATTCTTGAGGAGTGATTTTGACAGATATTTCTACATCTGATAAGTACTGTTCAGTACTCAGCAGGTGTAAAAAAGTGGAACTTCCGCTTTAAGCACTTCTTGCCGCCTTATGTGACCCCTTATGTGATGTCACCTGACAACAGGCAATAGCCCACTTTAAGCTGACTCTGGGTCACAGGAGCGCAAAACTAAGTTCATTCCTGTGACCCCTAAGAGAAGTATGACCAAAAAAGCTTTGACTGAACTTCTCTTTTAGGGCTGTAGGCAAAGTGCACTGCTATTTATCTAGGAGGGATTTAAAACAAACATTTTTTTCAGGGTACTGATTAGGCACAATTTACATTTCTGGATGTTCCATATCACATAGAACATCTTCACTTTTTGAGAAATGGTCTACTTTAATTTGGGACCAGTTCTAGTGTGGTGTTGCTTTTTGGCCCTGAAGTCTTTGCTAGTGTTCAGTCTAAAACAATATATTTCAAACTGTAGTATTTTTTTTATCTGATTTCTTGTGAATCCTAAAGTAATTTCCTGTGGGTCATATCTCCTCAGTTGAAACAGCCTTCTTTGAAATACTGCCAGTTTGCTTTTCTAAATAACCTCAAAGGATTTTGAAACTCATAAATTCAGATGGAAAAAATATTAACATTACATAAAACTGCAAAGAGTGCATCCAACTTTTCTGTAGCAGAAATGTCAAGAATTTGAAATTATTGAACTGGAGGAATCCATTCCATTACCCGAGCGATGACCTATTGTATTTACTTAGCCAGTTATGTGAAACATTAATACAAGTGATAGAAAATGCATTGTTGCTGCCATGATTAAATGAAAGGAAATGACATTATCCTGTAACATAGAGGTTCTGCAAGGATAAGCCTGCATTAAGCATAACGTAATATTTGGGACAGGGCCATATGCTTCATTAGCACTTTCAGCAATTTAACAACAGATAAGAGGGATAGACTTGATCACTGGGGTTATTACTCATATACGTTAAGGATTCTCCTTCCCATTTTATTAGTTCTAATGTGTGCGGGATGACGGTAAAGTAGGCTGCAAAATTCCAGTTACTAAAATGATCACTCTGTCCTGCACAAGGCCTGGCCTACTGTCAGCATGCCAAAGAATGTGTCAGCTAAAGCCTTATCAAATCATCAGCAGTTATCTTAGCAAGTTAGCAGGTTTGATAAGCTTTTGACCTAAAACCAGGGCTTTTTTTCAGGGGGAACTTGGGGGAACCGAGTTCCACCACCTTTGGCTCAGACCCTTTGGTGCCTGCTCACCAAAATCACTTGTAAACACAGAAGTCCAGTTTCTGTGTTTACAAGTGACAGCTCTGCACTCTGTGTGTAACCCCCCTGAACTCTGCACTCTGTATGTAATGCAATCCTGGTATTTAATGCCCCTTTAAGACCCTTCTACTGTTCGTGAAATCTGAACGGGGTCGTGGTTGAGTTCCTGCACCTATTTTCTGAGAAAAAAAGCTCTGCCTAAAACCTAATTTATTCCCTAAAGCAAATGGCATTAAAGTATTTCAAACATATCTAGCATTCTAAATAAACACATCTTTCAAACAAGACATTTTTATTTTTGTTCTTCAGGAGATTTATTTAACCCCAATGTTTTATGTTAATGAAATTCAATGTCATTCCTGACAGCAAGATTGTTCCCTTGTATCCAACCACTTGTTCTGTTATTTTTAAGGTTATGATCTGTCTAGTCCTTACACTGTAGTAAATTGAACTTTAGACACATATGTTGACCCTCAACCATCCTTTCTAATCTAAGTGCCCCAATTCTCATCAAGATATCTGGTCAGGTAATGGCCTTGGCCCTGAGTCTTCTCTATTCTTCCTTAAAGAGGAGAGAGGGGTCATTTGTTTGGTGTCCACCTCAGTGACATTAAACACTTTCTATTGGCTATCCAATGGATAGGTTTATTTCAGGATTGAGTAGAGAGATGACTGATTAGTGGACTACCTGAAGCAATGCCAGCAGTGAGTTTAACAAAAGTATTTTTTCTTTAATTTACAATAAGTAGTGAATGGGAAAGAGGAAGGCATGGGGACTCTAATGTAAATGTATACCCATTTGTACAGCATTGCAGAAAGTAATGGTGCTATTTAAACAAAAGTTAGTGTGTGTATTTTTCTTTGTGTTCAGTAGATAATGTCCTGGCTAACCACTGGACTCAACCAGGCCTTTAGGCCACCCAATTACCAGGAACAAAGAATTAAAATTAGTACATTTGCCTTCTCAATGGGGTTGGCATAGAAATGAAATCATTGATAAAAGATGTAGATTTAGCGCAGACACGTTAAGGTTAGAGTACTTATGCCTACCCACATCCAACAATTCTAAATAAATTTAACCCAAGGTTGTTTTATTTTTAAAGATGGACAATTTTGGTTCAAACAGACATAGTAGAAAATGTTGTTGTGAAATGGTGTCTTAATCCATAGTTAAAGAATGTTTTTAAGAAATACATTGTACTAAAAGTTCAAAGTGTTAAGACAATCACCGCATTATAATTAATTTAGGTGTTACACCAATATACTGTATGTATCTACTATGTTGTAAAAAACACATGTTAAAAAATGCTCAGAATGAGACAGAATCTTGAATGTGTGGTCAAGCTTGGCAGAACAATATACATTGTATATACGGGTCAGCAGTAATATGAATTCAAGATGCAATTTCATGTACTAATGTTTGGTTACAAATAAAATGGCTGGCCTAAACAACATGGTTGCTGAATGCAATATTGTCAATAATCTCTCATGAGCTGCGGTTAAGCTTTGAAGGGTAATATTTTCAACAGATTTCCCCTTATAATTCATTCCCACCACCGTGTCACCTTCTTTCTTCCTCATACAAGCTCAGTCTCTTATTGATGTAACAAAGCCAAGGTGCACAATGGGTGGCAAATCGCTAATACCATACTCCTGTACCATATTCTCCTGCAACCCCCAGATAGTGAGGGGTGGGAAAATGGCATCCTAGATTGTGGTCCTGACTTCTTTACCCAACAGCCTTAAAAGTACAGAAGGCTGACATCATCAACAGGACCCAAGCACTGTATGACTCAGAATTGGATGACAATTGTGTAGCAGAACCAGAGACAGCAGGGAGGTCAAGCATCTGCATCTTTATATCCAAGGATGAAGCTGTTACTGGTATCCTCTTCAGGTGTTGGATTATAGGTGGGCGTGTCCCCAGTCAAGTATACATGAATACAAAAGAAAGGAGAACATCAGAAGAAATAATAAAGAAAAGATGACCCGCACTCCGGTTGTTGCTCTTAAAAATTAGTAGTGTTTATTAACAAGCCACAGTGGACAAACGCAAATAAGAATGGTTGACACATTTCAGCCTATAAGGCCTTAGTCATAACCACGATACAGACATGAAACTTTGAATAAATAGTAGCTCTAAAGATCACTGGCTTTAATTGTCTAAATTGACCGCAGGCAATAATCCCAAAGAAAAATCAGCTGTAATGCAAATTGGGTGATCCATGTGTATGCCACTATTTTTCACACACTTTGTAGTGATAATATGTACATGTGTGCACACACTCGTGCATGCATCCATACACATATACATGATTAAAACACATCATGAAATAAATAAAAAAATTTAATACAAAAGATACAAATGATAATCCAGGTATGTGAAAAAAAGACACCAGAAGAGAAAAAAGAAAGAAAGAGAGAGGAGGCTATGAAAAGAGGCATTCTTATGTAATTGCAAGTCCAGACGCCCACCTCAGGTTTAACCCCTGAGGCGATCTAGTCCACCATGCTTCTCTCCCCAATAGTCTTCTCTCCCTGTCACCTCCTCTGGGCAAGTGAGACAACCGTTCTATTCCTCTAAAACGCCCTGATGACATTCCCTAAAGTGACGTGTTGCATTCAAAATATTTCTAGCGTTTGAATTATTTGTGTCACAATAATGTTCCCCTATACGGGCTCTCAAAGGACGTGTGGTACAGCCTAGCTGTGGCAACCAATGTTTTACCCAGATCACACAAATTACAGGGGTAACTTCCAGGATAGGAGAGCCAGGTGGGTTGGCATTGTTTGGATGAGAAACTAGGTGATAGTGCAGTCCCCAGTGTGGGTGCACGTCGGCTAGAAAAAAGGCAACCTGCTTGCAAAATCCCATTTAAATCTTTATCTGTATGCAATATTGGCAGATTCTTTTTTTATTCCTTTTTATTATTCTGACTATTTGATTATATTCTTGGGAAAATGTGGTTACAAATGTAATAGGTTTACCTGTTTTTCTATTTTTAGAGTTGTAAGGTTGATAAGTTTTATTCTTATTTTTATGCTTTCTCTTGGTTTTAGGCTGATCTCATAGTAAATCCTCTCTATTCATTGTCAAAACCCTTTCCAGTCCTTGGTGTATAACAGATTCATTATAACCTCGGTCCAATAAGCGCTGATGAATGACCTTACATTCTAGTTCAAAGGTTGAGTTTTTTGGACAGTTACATTTAGCTCGAATACACCCCCCATAAGGGATGGCATTGATGGTGTGGGATGGATGAAAACTGGCTGCAAAAAGTGCAGTGTTACCGGAGCATGGTTTCCTATAGGTGCATGTTGAAACATCACCCGTAGTTGGATCATCCTTTAGGGTGATGTCTAAAAAATTAATACTGGAAGCATCATGCTCAATCAAAAAATGTAGATTTAACTGATTATCGTTCAGGAATTTCCAAAATTCATGCAATCCCATAATGTCACCATCCCACACCATCACAAGGTCATCAATATAGCGAACATACCATACCATCTGCCTGGCAAAAGGGTTGCTGGGAGAGAACAAAACGTGTTCCTCCCACCAACCCATGTAGAGATTTGCCATAGATGTTGAGAATCTAGTACCCATCGATACCCCACAGCGCTGGACATAATATACACCATCAAATAAAAAATAATTATGCTTTAATAAAAGCTCAACGCTTAACAAAATAAACTCCTGTAGCTCCTGGGAATAGGAACTATAGCGTTGAAGATGATATTGGATGGCCTGCAATCCAGCGCTATAGGGGAAAGACGAATAAAGTGCCCTCACGTCCAGTGTAGCCCACACAGAGGTGGATGTCCATTTGACAGATGTGATATGGGATAGGACTGTGCTTGTATCTTTGAAGTAGCCGGGCAATCTGTGTACCAAATGCTGTAGGTGCCGGTCTACCCATTCTCCCAAACACTCCAATAAGGAGCCAATTCAAGTCACGATTGGTCATCCCTGTATGGGACAATCAAATTTATAAATTTTAGGGAGATGATGGAAGACCGGCACCACAGGTTTATCCACATAGAGATATTCGAAAAAAGAGAAAAGGTCTGGTGTCCCTAATTCTATGCTAATATTGATTGATTCTACTTTACTACTTCAGATGTCTGATAAAACATACTTATGTTCACAGCCTTTACTTTTTATGGACTATGAGGTCTCTATGGATACATCACTATACCTATGCCATGCCTGCTCTCCGTTTGGCCCCTGGAGGGGTCCCTTTTTGACTCCGCCCCCTCAGCTCCTGGGTTGAGGCACCTGCTGCTGCTGTCTTGGGGCCGCACACTTGTAGCCATGGTCAAGCTCAGTGGTGAGTATGGGGACCCACAACCCCTCCTGCCCTGTGCCTTTGCAACTAATACTATGCCAGATTGCCAAACATATATACTTTCTCATCCTAGGTACAGTGTTACACACCCCTGAAGAGCGAGCTGGATCTTGCGAAACTAGGCTAGTCGGGTAGTAGGATGCCTGTGTACTCTGTCCACTATTATACTTATGTACTAATATTTATTGTTTATGTATCGTTTCAATTGGCAATTGTTGGTGTTATCTATGTATGTAACAATTTTACTTTACGCATGTAAACAATTTTACTTGAATAAATTATATACTATACAATTACTGTTATCTTTACTGGCGGAAATGTTACCCACTTCATTTAAAGTCCCGGGGCAAATCCGTTTGTTTTGACTATATGTTAACAGGGATGGAAGTGTGTCACTGGGGACACCAGACCTTTTCTCTTTTTTCGTATATTGAATCTGGGTGGACGACACCCGGACAACAGACCAAACCTGGTCTGTTGTCACCCCCACCAGTATTTACATGTATAAAACTATACTAGCCACTCACTCTCCAACATAATTTATATCCCAGTATTGTTGTATATCCTGGCTCCCTGTGCGATCCCTTGGTGGATGTGCTTTTCTGACTCGCAATGGGAGCTGCGATGTGTATAAATGGAGGCTTTTCTGTGTCTCCTGCTGTCCCCATCTGCTTTTTGGTGGATGGGGACACCTACACATCGGCACCATGCTTAGGCGCTAAAAGCGTCAATGGACTTCCCCTGTTGACAGCTGAGTAAAAAAATAAATAAAAAATGGCATGCCCCCCTCCAAAATGTATACCAGACCCTTATCCGGGCATGCAGCTTGCTAGGTCAGGAAGTGAGGGGGGGGGGGGGGGGAATGAATCATAACATACCAGACCTCATGCCCTCAACGTTGATGGGGATAAGGCCGTCATCCCAACAACCGTGACCGGTGGGTTACATAGTTAGTCAGGTTGAAAAAAGACACAAGTCCATCCAGTTCAACCACAAAAAATAAAAAAAACAAAATAAAAAACACAGTACAATCCTATACACCCAACTCCATACCCACAGTTGATCCAGAGGAAGGCAAAAAACCCCAGCAGAGCATGATCCAATTTGCTACAGCAGGGGAAAAAATTCCTTCCTGATCCCCCGAGAGGCAATCGGATTTACCCTGGATCAACTTTACCTACAAATCTTAGTACTCAGTTATTTTATGTACATTTAGGAAAGTATCCAGGCCTTTCTTAAAGCAATCTACTGAGCTGGCCAGAACCACCTCTGGAGGGAGTCTGTTCCACATTTTCACAGCTCTTACTGTGAAAAAACCTTTCCGTATTTGGAGATGAAATCTCTTTTCCTCTAGACATAAAGAGTGCCCCCTTGTCCTCAGTGTTGACCGTAAAGTGAATAACTCAACACCAAGTACACTATATGGACCTCTTATATATTTGTACATGTTGATCATATCCCCCCTTATTCTCCTCTTCTCAAGAGTGAATAAATGTAGTTCTTCTAATCTTTCCTCATAGCTGAGCTCCTCCATTCCTCTTATCAGTTTGGTTGCCCTTCTCTGCACTTTCTCCAGTTCTCCGATATCCTTTTTGAGAACTGGTGCCCAAAGCTGAACTGCATATTCCAGATGAGGTCTTACTAATGATTTGTACAGGGGCAAAATTATATCTCTGTCTCTGGAGTCCATACCTCTCTTAATACAAGAAAGGACTTTGCTCGCTTTGGAAACCGCAGCTTGGCATTGCATGTTATTATTGAGCTTATGATCAACTAAAACTCCAAGATCCTTCTCCACTACAGATCCCCCCAGTTGTACTCCCCCTAGCATGTATGATGCATGCATATTCTTAGCCCCCAAGTGCATAACTTTACATTTATCAACATTAAACCTCATCTGCCACTCAGTCGCCCAATTAGACAGAGCATTGAGGTCGGCTTGTAAATTGGCGACATCCTGCAAGGATGGTGGGGATCTGCGGGCAGGGGGCTTATTGGAATCTTGAAGCCACAGACCAGTGCATGATGGGTCTACGGTGTCAGGAGGGGGCAGTGCCACCAGGTGACATAGCCAGGTGGCCCGTCCCTTACCTATATAAGAACTGTCAGACGGCTTAGTCTGCAGTAGGTGGCCAGCCTTCATGTCGGCTGAAGCAATTTTATTTTTTGGATGGGGCGGGTGGAATGATAGACGATGGATTTACATTTACAGACATGACTGGGTGCTCCAGCCCAGAACTCCCCCCATGGGGAGGACATATATTTTATTGTGAATGTTCATTCTAATTAAACATGATAGCCATATTTACAGTGTATCTAAAGGCAAAAAATGTACATTTTAAAAGTGTCACTAATGCCAGTAAACGACAGTCCTGAATGCAATTTTTCCACTTGTAACCTCAACTGCCTCTAAACTCCTATAAACGACTGAGTGTACATGTACACATAAGATTTACATAGAGGAAAGTTCAGGGGCTGCTGAAAAAAACCCGCCCTAACTTCTCCTAAATTTCAGTTTAGCAGCTGTAGTGTACATGAGGCCTAACTGTGCCCAGCCCAAACGATTTACTCCCCCATTCTGATACCATGACATTTTCATCAAATAAGTGATCCTACACAGTGCATAGCTACCTGCCAAAAGGCTACATTTTTGCCCAGTGGCCACATAAAATCTTTACTACATAAAGCTGCAAGAGATCATGGGAAACTGAAATAGAAGCCAATAAGAAGTCAATGGGCCAGATTCACGTAGATCTGCGGCGGCGTAACGTATCGCATTTACGTTATGCCGCCACAAGTTTTACGGGCAAGTGCTTGATTCACAAAGCACTTGCCTGTAAAGTTGTGGCGGCGTAGCGTAAATTCCCCGGCGCAAGCCCGCCTAATTCAAATGATCCGGGTAGGGGGCGTGGATCATTTAAATTAGGCGCGTTCCCATGCCGAACGTACTGCGCATGCGCCGTCCCTAAAATTTCCCGACGTGCATTGTGCTAAATGACGTCGCAAGGACGTCATTGGTATCGACCTGAACGTAATTGACGTCCAGCTCTATTCACGGACGAGTTACGCAAACGACGTTAAATTTCAAAATTTCGACGCGGGAATGACGGCCATACTTAACATAGGATACGCCACCTAGGGGGCATGTTTATCTTTACGCCGCGTATCTCTTACGGAAACGGCGTATCTTTACTGCGACGGGCAAGTGTACGTTCGTGAATCGGCGTAATTACTCATTAGCATATTCTACGCCGACCTCAATGGACGCGCCACCTAGCGGCCAACGTAAATATTGCACCGTGCATGCCGTCGTATCTTAGGCATGTTTAAGTGTATCTCAGTTTGAGAATACATTTAGACATACGACGGGCTTAGATTCGGAGTTACGTCGGCGTATCTACTGATACGCCGGCGTAACTCTTTGTGAATCTGGCCCAATGATTTTACCTACTGACTTCAACACATTGTATATTTTTCCAAGCTACAATAGAAAGTTGCTTGGAATTACTCTTTAAAATTAAAGTGGTTCTTAAGCCACTTTATGCACTTTATACCATCCTCTCTGTTTATTAATCCTATGTGCCCCTGTGTCTGTGTTTTATAGAAGTAAGCCATTTTTTACTTGTTTTAAGGGTGCCGATCGCCACTCACGTGACCCTGCACCTCTCTGCTCTCCCCGTCTGACAGCTGCAGTGGGCAGGGCCGAGGATTTCCTGCTGACGTCAGTCAGGAGGGGAGGAGGAGAGGAAGAGAGAGGCGGCGGGTCACATGAGCGGTGATCGGTGCTCTGAAAACAGGTAAAGAATGGCTTATTTTTATAAGGCACAGACACAGAGGCACATAGCATTATTAAACACAGAGGATGGTATAAAACTTTAAATGAAACTTCAGCAGCAAAGGGGAGGGGGCGGGCACTGACACAAGACAAGAGCAGACAGCCAGGGAGGAAGGGGGAAGAGAGGACAGAGGAGGACAGGAGAGCTGCGGATGACAGAGGCATGTAAACTGACCATGGTGTCAGGGCTCAGCAGCCGTGATAAACCATGGTCAGTTTACAGGGGGAGGGCAGGATCTGTTCTGTATAATATGCTTTAGGGGAACTGGATCATTAGTGTTCTTTTTTTAGGTTAACAAATGCTTTAAGCAGGTTGGTAAATGTAAAATCAGCAATGAAACTTACTAGAACAATAATATGCCACCTTTATGTACAGGAAGGTATTTAAAATGCAACACACACTTTTTATATCAATTTAGCACTTCGTTACTGTCATTTTCATCAATAATTTCAGAAACAAACAATTGCGTGAGGTCTAATAGTCAATCCTTGTTTACAACCAGGATATATGTGTGGCTTACAGACTAGCTTAATAGCTGATGGATAGTGCTGCAAGTAAAATCAGAAGTGCCTGCAGATGTACTAAAACTACTGCAAATGTAGGGGAGAACAAGGGCAAACCTTTATATTGTGTCAATAAGTCTTGCGGCAAAAGACATTTATTGGCGTTGTTGTGTCTCAGCGCAGTAAACCTAAGAGATAGACCAACAGTGATATCACATGATTTGTTTTTACTTTCTGTCTTATGTTCACAATAAGGAATGTCATTTGCAGGAGTTATACGTGGCTGTCTTACTTGCTGCATACAAATGACGAGATTCTTACAAGGTTTAGTGTGCCGTACTCCTGCACAGTTTATTGCCCAGCAATTTCTTGCAGGCGGGCATGACTGTAATTTAAATGCTAAGATTTTTAACTTCTCTGCTGCAGTCCTCATAAATGTAGCTTTATCAAATTTTTAAAGCTTGTGCCTAATAAGCAGTTTAGCAATATAAGAGATCACAGTACACAGCTGGGTGCACAATATCAAACTCATCCATTTACTCCATTAATACCTACGCAGTAATAAAAAGCTAACAACAACTTAAACCTACATCACTGTTTTAATTTAAACAAATGATGGGAAACAAGACAGCTGGGAGATAACATTGTAGCTGGCTAGAAAAAAAAACTGAAATGAAAGAATTGGTTATACTACCCATACTAATTAGACATGAACTGTTCTTGGGATTTCGTGGAGATAGATATCAGTGGTGAATGAAGAAAGATCACACAGAGAGCACATCTTTTTTTTGATTCAGAGAATTATGTCTCATGAATTTCTGCAATATTCTGATGGGCTTCCTAAATTTATTTCACTGTAACCCGATAAAAAAAATAAAAAAAATCTATGGACAGTCATTCCAGAGACATCACAACTGCATTTTAACCACTTAAGCCCCGGACCATTATGCAGCTAAAGGACCTGGCCCCTTTTTGCGATTCGGCACTGCGTCGCTTTAACTGACAATTGCGCAGTTGTGCGACATGGCTCCCAAACAAAATTGGCATCCACAAATAGAGCTTTTTTTTGGTGGTATTTGATCACCTCTGCGGTTTTTATTTTTTGCGCTATAAACAAAAATAGAGCAACAATTTAAAAAAAAAAAACAATATTTTTTACTTTTTGCTGTAGTAAATATCCCTAAAAAAGGTATAAAAAACATATTTTTCCCTCAGTTTAGGCATATACGTATTCTTCTACATATTTTTGGCAAAAAAATCGCAATAAGCGTTTATTGATTGGTTTGCGCAAAATTTATAGCGTCTACCGTTTTATTGCATTTTTATTAATATTTTTTTTTTTAGTAATGGCAGCGATTTTTATTGTGACTGTGACATTATGGCGGACACATCAGACACTTTTGACACTATTTTGGGACCATTGTCCTTTTTACAGCGAACAGTGCTATAAAAATGCACTGGTTACTGTAAAAATGACACTGGCAGTGAAGGGGTTAACCAGGAGGGGGCGCTGTAGGGGTTAAGTGTGCCCTAAGGGAGTGATTCTTACTATGGGGGGCGTGGCTGTGCGTGTGACATCACTGATCGTCGTTCTCTATGACAGGGAACAGACGATCAGAGACAGCCACACTAGGAAGCACGAGGAGAGGTTTGTTTACACTTACCTCCCCCCCCGTTCTTCCTCTCTGTGACCCGATCGTGGGACACCGGCGGCGATCGTGTCCGCTGTTCCCCACGGGGAGAAGAGGACCGGGTCGCAAGCGTGCTCGCGACCCATGGCTGGGAAGAAAATATTTGGACAGCCGCACTCCTGGGAATTCCCAAATTGTCCTTTAATACTAAAATGGAAATACACTACAATATACAGCAAAAATAAGAAGTGGGATACACAGCTGACGTTTCGCACTGATGCTCAGTGCTTACTCATAGCTGGGATCTTAAAGGGGACGTACATGTATGCCCTTGTGCCCAGCCATGCCATTTTGTCAACTTATATTGTTGTGCGGCGGTTCTCAAGCGGTTAATGAAGGAGTATGATGGAAAATCCCCTCATGTATGTAGGCATATTCTATATGTTCCATCTTCTGTTTTCTCCAAATTCCCACCAGAAAATGTTGTGAAAAAACACAGTTAGGATATGGCTCCATAGAAAAATTGCAAAAAGTATCCAATCGATTATCTAAAAATACATCACTCAGAAATATTAGGTCTCATAGGGTGGTGCATGACCCCCTCTTGTATTGTATTATTTGCTCCATGAGCTTCTCCAAATTTTCTTTAGAAGATTCAGCCAAGTGGTCTCTATATATTCAAGATATGTTGGGCATGTGCTAAGATCTGTTTTCTAGATCAGAATACTCTGATTAATTAATTCAGTAATCAAATAAAAAAATTCAGCAAACTAATTTCTGACTAAGAAGAATAATTAAATAATTCAATCTAAGACAAACACCAAAGCCATAAAAGTGGATTCAAGCAGCTAAAATGTCAATAGATCATTTATGGAAATTCTCTTTTGGCAAACTCTCTGAAAGGAACTTACTAAAACTAGTGTCAAGGAATTTCTGTGAGACATCTGGCTAATAGAAATGCGCATGCATGCATACATCTCTGTAGAATGGCAATCAGGAATTAGTGTGCGTGCAGGAATGCGCATGGGCACGCACACAGACTATTTAAGGATGCTACTGCCTGTGCTTAACTACTGACTGGTCGTCAGCTGTTCCCTGGGTCCTGCGTACTTCCAGTGTGTTACCTTTGTTGCTGACCCTGCTTACTCCTGACCTTATCTTTGATCCTGCTTTTGTCTTGGCGCTTGTTCCTGAATTCGGCTCTGCTCTTGATTTGGTACCTACTGCCTGCCTGTTGATGACCCGGGCTAATCCTGTGACTATGCTTCTGTCTCTGATCCTGGCTTCCCGAGTCATTCGAGTGTCTGCCTGGCTGTCTGCTGCTGCAGTTCTGCACCCCAATGAGTGTTCCTGCTGCAAGTCTGCTGAGAGTTCTGACCAGCCACGCATCCTTGGCCCTAAAGTGCAAGCGGAGTGCTTATTTAACCTCAGCTGGCCTACTGTGATCAGCTACTGTTCCCCACCTGATGGTTCTCCTGTTCCCTTGGAACCACAAACCCTGCTGAAAGTCGTTCAATCTACATCCGCAGGCACTCATGTTACTCTTGTCCCTTGGCACCCTCTATTTCAATTCCAGTAGGGCCTAGGCTGGAGATACAAGAGAGGCCACCTTCAACATTACTTGTAACCCATATACTGTATAAGGTTGTTTTATTATCCTTACCTTGGCAATTTAAAAATAATTTGCACCTTTAGCTTGTAACACAAACAAATATGACATGTCCCAGACTCCATGACACCAAGGTGACTGGATTATGTACATTAGAACAGGGTGACTTCTGTGTTGTTTTTAGACAATCATCTGCCTTGACAAATGTTATGACACAGTGAAAAGGTGAGATCACGTGAATGTAGATAAAAGGCTGCTTGGGGCCATTTAACATAGGTAATCACAGGTCAAAGGGTATTGTCTGGGACTTTCGAGGCACTGATAGAAAAACTATAAGGATGATATTATGTCTCGAGACACAACGGCTGCTCTCCCTGGGGATTCCTTGCGGCTAGCTGACTAAGCTTGGCTTAAAACACATCCTTAACTGTTCCCATGTTCATCATTGGACCGTCATTACAACCTTACCAGCTTAAGAACCCCGCCTCCATCTTGCCCCAGCTTTTATAGCCCATTACAGGCTTTACTGAGCCCGTTATTATATCCCCCTTGTGCGCCACGGGGGGACTTTTAAGCCCATGACCTGATCAATGGACCAGCTTAGACCCCCCTGAAGAAGCGGTATCACCGTGAAACCGGTCGAGGTTGCTGGCTGGCTCCACCTATTAGATATTTATGGTTTTGTCCTCTTTACATTACCAATCTGATCTGTGGGGCTTGTCCCTAATGTTTTTATCGCTATATTGTTTTATGTGAATACATTTTTTTTTTTAAATATCATCCTTATGGTTTTTCTATCAGTGCCTGGAAAGTCCCAGCCAATACCCTTTGACCTGTGATTACCTATGTTAATTGGCCCCAAGCAGCCTTTTATCTACATTCACGTGGTCTCACCTTTTCAATCAACTATTTGGGATGATGGCACATTGATATATTATATAGCAATTCTAATTGACGCTATACTCTCACTTTTTTTGGTTATGACACAATAGTTTAATTGTACAGTAAAGCATGTTACATTGTTTATTTTTATTAATGAACACATACAAATGTATTTCTTCTTTGTTTGCCATAATTTCTTGTAGCTTGTGGCCAAAGCCAGTAAGCACCATGTAAGAAGATATAAAATGCATGACCTTAAATTATAACTCTTCTTAACAGTAACCCTTTTCTCTTCAAGTGCTACAGGCATCCTTTTGATTTACTGTACTGTCTGGATATTGTATATTTATGTGCTGAATGTAACTGGAGATTCAATTTATGACACCCAGGCAGTAGAACAGGCTATGAAAGAGTGTGAAGTAAGAATAATGGAAAATCCACAAAGTGATCACAGATACTGAATTCTGAAAAATAATGTGAGTGATAAAGGCAAAACAGGGAATAAAAACAAATAAATTGAAATGAGTATTTGATAAATTCTCACTATAAACAAAGGGTTGGGCTAGTTTTCAATGTACTTTTAGTCCAGAAATTGGTTTCCTTAAATTGATTTTCCTTTACATTTTCAGCAAAGATATGCATTTTTTTGTAAGTAAGGGACCTGTATATCTATCTATCTCTCTATCTATCTATCTATAGATATATGGGCCCAGATTCACAAAGACTTACGTCGACGTATCTAATGATACGCCGTGTAAGTCCACGGATGCCCCGTTTTATCTATGCGCTTTATTCTGCAAAGGAGATACGCCTGAATTTCGGCTCCATCCGACTGACGTAAGTCTCCTACGCCGTTGTATCTTGGGCACATATTTACGCTGGCCGCTAGGGGCGCTTCCATTGATTTACGCATTGAATATGTAAATGACCTAGATACGCCGATTCACGAATGTACTTGCGCCCATCGCAGTAAGCTACGCCGTTTACGTAAGGCGTACGTCCGGCGTAAAGTTAAACCACCAAATAGTTGGTCTAGGTCATGTTAGGGTATGGACTTCGGAACTGCCGTCGGATTTTACGTTGTTTACGTAAGTCGTACGTGAATGGGGCTGGGCGTAGGTTATGTTCACGTCGTAGGCATTGAGCTGGCGTATCTTAGGGAGTTAATTCGACGTGATTCTGAACATGCGCGCGCATGCGCCGTTCGTTCGGCGCTTCATTTACATGGGGTCACGATTCATTTCAATACAACAAGCCCACTACCTGCCTACTTTTAATTAGGCAGGCTTACGCCGGCCCATTTACGCTACGCTGCCGTAACTTACAGAGCAAGTGCTTTGTGAATACTGGCCTTGCCTCTCTATGTTACATCGGCATAGCGCATATGAGATGCGCTACGCCAGCCAAAAGATGCGCCCTCTACGTGAATATGGGCCATAATATCTATCTATCTATCTATCTATCTATCTATCTATCTATATATATATATATATATATATATAAATAGTAAGATTGGGGTTATAAGACTCCAGCGATAGGTGCGTTTTCCAGTGAGTACGCCAGTCCAGAACTGAGTTTTTAAGGGCCAGGTAGCCCACTTTTATTTAAAAGCACAAAAGTTCACAAATACAATAGCAGCCCTCGCAGGGGGTTCCACCATTCCTGTATCTTGCCAAATCAACAGTTTAGCCTCCTGGCTGTCATACTTGCTATCCAGCTGTTTCAGGCCTTTAGCCTAGGCCTCAATTCTGTTCCTCAGAACAATCAGTTTCCTAGAGTTAAGTACACACCTAGCTTACTCCTGATCAGCGTCTTGCTGCTCAATCATTAAGGACATCTGCCTCCTGCAGACATGCATACAGCCTCTGACTCCGCTCAGAGGGATGGGGAATCCACCTGATTCCCAGGACAGACTTCCTGTCTGTAGGGTGGAGCTCTGAGCCATGTCAGGTCAGAACTAAAAAGCTCAAGACACAGCTGTGCAATTAGTGTGTCCTTCTCTCCAGAATCTGGCGTAACCCAGCAATCTTTTACATAGCACAGAGTCCCACCCTCACATATCCTCCCCTCCTGTTTCGAACCGGAGGGAGGAACACTATGGCCCAGATTCACGTACGACTTACACCGACGTATCTTCTGATACGCTGTGTAAGTTCTCGGATGCGCCGTTGTATCTGTGCGCCTAATTCTCAATACAAGATACGCCTGAATTTTGGCTTGATCCGACCGACGTAAGTCTCCTACGCCGTCGTATCTTGGGCGCATATTTACGCTGGCCGCAAGGGGCGCTTCTATTGATTTACGCGTCGAATATATAAATGACCTAGATACACCGATTCACGAACGTACTTACGCCTGTCGCTGTAATCTACGCCGTTTACGTAAGGCGTACGTCCGGCGTAAAGTTATCCCACATAAAGCAGGGGTAAGTCATGTTAGGGTATGGACGTCGGAACAAAAAACAACAAAAAGTGTAGCGCTCATAATAAGTGAAAATAAACAATAAAAGAATGAGTAAGACCCTTAATGAAAAGGGACATAAATATGATGAGGTTCAGAAGAACCAATCCAAAATAATGTGAAAAAACGTTCAATAATAAAGTTCAAAATTGACAATTACTCCAGCATAAAAGTGACTTGATACTGAGAAGAAAGTGAAGTGAAATTGCAGTAGAGGGTCCACCACCAGGAAAATTCAGAGGCTTACCAGATGTCATGGACCTAAGTAGGTATATACCCAATAGGTCACTAGGGCTTATTGGTAGTAATGCCTTGACTTCAGGGTAACTCCAACAACACACAGGAAGATGATTTCAAAGGTAAGTACGATGGACGGTGAGACCATAGGGATATATACTTATAGTGATCAGCAATGATGGACAAAAAAGCTTGTATTCAGTATTCAGAGGTTCACAGCATAATGGACCCAGGAAGGAAAAAACGAGATGGACATAGTGTAATACTGTTTGTTAAAATTTACTTGGTTGAAGGAAGTAAAAAGTTACACTCACATTTCAGTGGATGATACAGGCAAATAAAATATAAGCAGTGGAGTCAGCGAATCCCGACGTGTTTCGATCAATCGATCGTCATCTGGGGTACATCTGGACGTCGGAACAGCCATCGGATTTTACGTCGTTTACGTAAGTCGTACGTGAATGGGGCTGGGCATAGGTTACGTTCACGTCAAAGGCATTGAGCCGTCGTATTTTAGGGAGTATATGCAATGTGATTCTGAGCATGCGCACGCATGCGCACGCATGCGCCGTTCGATCGGCCCTTCATTTACATGGGGTCACGCTTCATTTTAATACAGCATGCCCACTACCTGCCTACTTTGAATTAGGCAGGCTTACACCGGCCCATTTACGCTACGCCGCCGTAACTTAGGGAGCAAGTGCTTTGTGAATACTGGCCCAGATTCATGGTAGATTTGCCCTTTAGTTACACCTGTGAAGAGCAGCTGATTTGCTCTGCGCTGGGGCAAATTGGAAAGATTGCCACCTGATTCAGGATTCCTTTTGTCTGCTAATTTGCTCCTTTGTAAGGCAAAAATCAGGGCGTAAGGCAGCACAAGTGAAAGTGGGTGTGCCCTATGCAAATGATCTTTTTTCCACTCAGCAGTGGTTTGCGCCAATTTTCAGTGCAAATTTTGCCCACTTGCTTGCACTGAGCAAATAAATAGGGGCAGACCTGCGCAGGTCCTGTGCAAAATTACATCCTGCTTGTTCCACCCCCCCCCCCCCCGAGCAAGGTCATTTTGCCCTTTGCTGCGAGATGGCACCTCCCGGCCCAAAAAGAAAGAGGAAGGCTAATTTTGTGGCAGCGGAGATGCGCCATACTGCTGTTCTGTATGGCGCTGAACGCCAAAATACTACCGTAGCCCAAAGGAGGGCAATATTTGAGGCGATAACCTTAGACATCAATGCCCTGGGCTTTGAGGACCGGACTTGGATGGACATCCAGAAAAAGTTCACGGACATGCGGCGTCGCGTCCGGGTCAAAATTGTCCTCATTAAAAAGCACAGCAGGGGCACCGGAGGAGGACCAGCCTGTTCTGTGCGACTCAATCCGGAGGAGGAGGTCATCTCTCAGAGTCTAGCGCTGGAGCAGGTGGAGGGACTGCCAGGCTATGACTCCACTGTTGGGGACTTGTGGACTGGTAAGTTTTTTGTTTCTCATATCTGCTGTGTATCATGGGAGGGGGTAGAAGTGAACATATGAGGGGGTAGAAGGGAACATGTAACACGTTTTTGTTTCTCATATCTGCTGTGTATCATGGGAGGGGGTAGAAGGGAACATATGAGGGGGTAGAAGGGAACATGTAACAAGTTTTTGTTTCTCATATCTGCTGTGTATCATGGGAGGGGGTAGAAGGGAACATATGATAAGTGTGTTGCTCCAGCAACATTTTTGTTTTGTGTCATCCACAGATGTTGATGATGAGGCTGGGCCGTCGTCGGCTGTAGGGCCACCCACGCCATCCCCAGAACATCATGGGGTGCAGTCAGGCCCTCTGCAGATCCTGGGCATGTTGGTGGAGGAGGATATCGGCCAGAGTCCATCTAGGGAGGAGGAAGTGGTGGAGGAGGCCGTTATCCTCAATCTGGAGGAAGCAGTGTCCCTCCAGGAGGATCCCACCATCCCTGACCGACCCACCCCCCCCCCCCGACCATAACATCATCCCCCTCCAGGGCAAGCCCCTCCAGTGTCCCTCCCTCCAGTGTCCCTCCCTCCAGTGTCCCCCCCTCCAGTGTCACTCCCTCCTGTGTGACCCCCTCCCCTTCTGCTCCCTCAGTTCGTGCCCCAGCCTCTCCTCCAAGGAAGGCTCTTTCTAAAACTAGGGGTGTACCCTCCAGCCTCCGTGAGGGTCTGCAGGAGGAGCAGGCCCGGCAGACCCACCATATAGGGGAGATGGTGGGAGACCTGAGGCGGGTGGCGGACAGCCTGGCATCCTCCTCCTCCTCTGTCCAGCAGGCCCTCACCCACCATGCTGACCGGGGGGACCGACAGAATGAGACCCTGTCTGGTTGAACAGCAGGATGCCACTGCATTATTAACTTGGGAGGTGAGCAGGTTGGCAGGTGCGGTGGAGGCCAACACTGCTGCTGTGCGGGAGGAGGGGAGACTTACGCGACGGCAGTTGAGGATCACCACCACATGGCAGATGAGGATGTTGGGACAGACCAACACCGTCCTCAACCGCCTGGCCAACGCCATGGAGGGCTTGCAGGCACCACCTGCCAGGAGAGATGAAGTAGGGGTTGATGCTCCCCCCCCCTCCATCCCCACCCCATGCTCCACCACGGCGTCTGAGGAGCCAGAGCCGGGGCACCCTTGGGCCAAGAATGTCCAAAAGAAAAAAATAATTTATGACCATTTTTTTTTTTTTTTTGGTGGCTCAGATTATGAGCTTGTTTTTTGGTTATGCTCAGATTTTGAGTTTTTTTTTTTTTTTTATTGATGCTCAGATTATGAGCTTTTTTTTATATTGTAGCTGCCCCTGGCATGTTGGCACACAGATGTGAGATCCAGAAAGTGTGGGTGCTCTGCTTGTTCAGCTCGTCCGTCTTGGTGCTGCTGTAGTTGCTCTCCAGCTGACCTGTGGCCATCTGTTGCTAACTTGCCCCTTCTTTTATAAAGTATAAATTTGCCCCGGCCAAACAGCTTGCACGCTTTGGGCGCAAAATGCGCCTCACACGCGCAAGTTTATGAATCAGTGGCAGTTCCTCATTTGCATATTTGCTGAGGGAAAACCATGAAAGCACGAGTTGCTCCCTGAGCAAAATTGCCCCTTTATTGCGCCGGGGCAGAGAAACTGCCTCCGTGCAAAAATGCCACATTTCAGGCTTAGCTTGCTTTCTGGGTCACCCACAAATTTGCCTAGGCGCAAATCCGTACTTGCGCGGCGCAAATCGCACTTGCTCCCGCGCAAGTCGTACCTGAATCTGGGCCCCTGTTTTTGGTATGCGAGGATCTGGAACTCTTCCAAAACTGCCCAGAGCAATACCTCCACCATATGTAAGATTGGGGTTATTAGACTCCAGCGATAGGTGCATTTTCCAGTGAGCATGCCAGTCCAGAACTGAGTTTTTAAGGGCCTGGTAGCCCACTTTTATTTTAAAGCACAAAAGTTCACAAATACAATAGCAGCCCTCGCAGGGGGTTCCACCATTCCTGTATCTTGCCAAATCAACAGTTTAGCCTCCTGGCTGTCATACTTGCTATCCGGCTGTTTCAGGCCTTTAGCCTAGGCCTAAATTCTGTTCCTCAGAACAATCAGTTTCCTAGAGTTAAGCACACACCTAGCTTACTCCTGATCAGCGTCTTGCTGCTCAATCATTAAGGACATCTGCCTCCTGCAGACATGCATACAGCCTCTGACTCCGCTCAGAGGGATGGGGAATCCACCTGATTCCCAGGACAGACTTCCTGTCTGTAGGGTGGAGCTCTGAGCCATGTCAGGTCAGAACTAAAAAGCTCAAGACACAGCTGTGCAATTAGTGTGTCTTTCTCTCCAGAATCTGGCGTAACCCAGCAATCTTTCACATAGCACATAGTCCCACCCTCACAATATATATACCACTGCTAAAGAAAGGCAACAAGCAAAAGAGACTTGTTTGGGCTAAAGAACACAAGGAATGGACATTAGACCAATGGAAATCTGTGCTTTGGTCTGATGAGTCCAAACTTGAGATCTTTGGTTCCAACCCCTGTGTCTTTGTGCGACGCAGAAAAGGTGAACGGATGGACTCTACATGCCTGGTTCCCACCGTGAAGCATTGAGGAGGAGGTGTGATGGTGTGGGGGTGCTTTGCTGGTGACACTGTTGGGGATTTATTCAAAATTGAAAGCATACTGAACCAGCATGGCTACCACAGCATCTTGCAGCGGCATGCTATTCCATCCGGTTTGCGTTTAGTGAGACCATCATTTATTTTTCAACAGGACAATGACCCCAAACACACCTCCAGGCTGTGTAAGGGCTATTTGACCAAGTAGGAGAGTGATGGGGTGCTGTGCCAAGTGACTACCTCTTGAAGCTCATCAAGAGAATGCCAAGAGTGTGCAAAGCAGTAATCAAAGCAAAAGGTGGCTACTTTGAAGAACCTAGAATATGAAATATATTTTCAGTTGTTTCACACTTTTTTGTTATGTATAATTCCACATGTGTTAATTCATAGTTTTGATGCCTTCGGTGTGAATCTACAATGTTCATAGTCATGAAAATAAAGAAAACTCTTTGAATGAGAAGGTGTGTCCATACTTTTGGTCTGTACTGTATATATATATTTATTCTTCTAGAATCAAAATTCTAAGGTGGGGTTTGGGTGCATGAGCCCATACAGTGGTATGCAGCTCAAATTAAATATGTGTTTTTCCTTCTGCTTAGCATAGACTAGCAAGACTAAAAAAAACGGCAGAAATAGTACTCTGAAATATTTTTCAATTGCCAAGTTAGTTTCAATTCGCTGTAAAAATGCAATTATTTTAAAAGAAAAATCTCCATGTCCATGAAGCCTGAAATCTACCTCAAATGATGAATCTGAATAAAACCTCAGTATTATATCATACAGTTCATTGAAAAAGAACAATTCATTACAGCTGCCTGTTGTGCAGATGTCTATGGGAATAAGTTTAAGTACCTTGGAAGCAGCTGGATCCTAGGAGGGGAAAATAAAGTGTCCCTGCAATCAGTTAATAAAGACCGCTTACCTGCTGAACCAATCATTTCTTGTGCCACGAATAGCACAGTTTCCCCTACGTGCATGTGCTGGCTGGCTATATTTCAAATTATTGATGACTTATATGTTTTAATCCTGTATTCCTGTAAGCCATATCATTTGCTTATGAAAACACTTTCCATTTTTTTTTGTTTATTTCCTGCTTGCAGACAGCCAATTTCTAGGGCAGCTACTTTTTTGTGAAAAAGTCTCTGTATAATCACTTTTGATGTTAAAGTTAAAACTGCTTCAGTACGCATCTGTAATACCCCTTTACCCATTACTGGGCCCTTATTTCAGTCTTTAGTGCTGTGATAGTTTGAGAATTATTCAGCCATGCAACACTGTCCCCAAATACATTTATTAGTATTTTTTGAGACAGACTTTCTTTAGGAGTTACTTAAATGACACTTTTTTAACCATATAAAAAAAGGGCCAATATGTTTTAAAAAAAATATATACGGTATATAAAACATGTTGGTTAAAAATTCTGGGACAGTAAGAAAACTCCAAATGACCCCTTTTTTTGGAAAGACATTGCCAGAAGACAATTTATTTTTTGCCACTACTTTTTGGAAATAAGGAAACATGCTAGTATTGATGGAATTAAATGATAGAGCCTGGTATGGTGCACTATATTCAGTACATACAGGTCATACACAGGGGCAGGAGTACACCTAAGCCACTGCAAGCTTGCACCATTCCTCACTACCCTACTGGCCTACTGAGTACTTAACTTAGTCTAGCCTAAAAAAAAATTAAATTTGACGTGGGAACGACGGCCATACTTTAACATGGCAAGTCTAAAGATAGGCCACCCTCTGCACCCTCTGCTACGTCACTGGGGAAGCCCAGTCTTCCCTCTTGCTGGGCTTCCCCAGTGATGTAGCAGAGGGTGCGTCAGAGGGTGCGGGGTCACGTGACGGGTGGCCCCGCCTCCCCTATATAAGAAGTGTCACAGCTTCAGCCGCTCATTCGCTGGGCTGTGTCCAGCGGTGAGAGGAGGTCGGTGATGCTGCGCTCTGGATGGATCTTCTCATCGCTGGACAGGAGATCACCCGTCGCTGGATACTGCATACTGTTGGAGCAGGAAGCTGGGAACGAGTGTCACTGCTGGATTTTTTTTATTTATTTTTTATTAATAAAGGACTTTTTTCTAGGTGTGTGTGAGTGTTTTTTAACTATTTACACTTGCTTCGTGAAATGGTAGGGGTACAATGTACCCCATTATCAATTCACATAGGGGGGGCAGGATCTGGGGGTCCCCTTTGTTAAAGGGGTTTTCCAGATTCTGATAAGCCCCCCGCCCGCAGACCCCCACAACCACCGGGCAAGGGTTGAGGGAATGAGGCCCTTGTCCCCATCAACATGGGGATATACTCACCATGTTGAGGGCATGTGACCTGGTACGGTTCAGGAGAGGGGAGGCCGCACTCTGTCCCCCCTCTTTTCTGCGGCCGGCCAGGTTAACGTGCTCGGATAAGGGGTCTGGTGTGAATTTTTGGGGGAACTCCACACCATTTTTTTTTTATTTGGGATGGAGTTCCCCTTAAAATCCACACCAGACCTGAAGGGTCTGGAATGGATATTTGGGGGGAACCCCACGTAATTTTTTTTTAAATTGACGGCGGGGTTCCCCTTAATATCCATTCCAGACCTGAAGGGCCTGGTAATGGAATTTGGGGGTACCCCCACGCTATTTATTTTTTTTTATGATTGGTTTTGCTCTGAATTGCCAGAGCCGACAATTCATTATAGCCGCAAAGCCGGTTTTAAAAGACTGTTTTTCCTTTCAGAAATGACACTTTGTGCAGGGACAGTTCTAAGTACTGGAAAAATGCGCTATTTCACATGCTAACTTTACACCCCCCCAGGTACGAAATGTAAAGGAATATTTCACTTTTATTGTTTCACTTTTAGCATTATTAAATTCACTGCTCCCGAAAAAACCCTATTCGACAGACACCAAAAGCCTTCAATGACAGATTCGACATAGAGAGAAAAGATTCGACATAGAGAGAAAAGATTCGACATAGAGAGACATGAAGAGTCGACATTTTTTTTTTTTTTTAAGATTCTATCGAATCTTTTTTTTTTTTTTTTTAGAACATTCGACAGACAACATAAGCCTTCAATGACAGATTCGACCTTAATTTGGATTTTCGGACGAATGCATTTTGTTTACGAAAAACTGAATAAATAAAAATGAATTATAATTTTTTTTTTTTAATTAAATAAATTTATTTTTTGGACGAAAACGAAATTACGAAACAAAATATTTCAGTGTGCACATGTCTAATGGATACTTGATTATCCCTTGAACTCAGCCTGCCTTTACTTGGAATGGATACTGGATTATCCCCTGAACTCAGCCTGCCTTTACCTGGAATAAATACTGGATTATACTCTGAACTCAGCCTGCCTTATTACCTGAACGGCCTATGAATCACGCTACCTGTCTGCTAACTGCAAGTACCTGTTTGCTTTGCTCAGTTCGCATCTGCTAGGCGTGGTAGCTAGACACTATAGCATTGTGTATAAGTCCTGGAGGCAACCAAGTACCGGTAGGCCTGCTTGTCTTAAGAAAAAGTGGTCTGCTATAGGTGAAGCACACAGTAGCCATCTATAGTGTCTGACCACCTGTGTTGGGGTAGACGTGACATTCATGACAGCCACACAGTGGTTGGTAAATTAATAATTGGTTGGTGTAAGATACTGCTGATGGTGTCTTTATGACTTGCGCGTCGACAGTGGTTGTGTTTGTAATAAAGATTAAAGTTTATTTTGTAATTGAAATGAAGATAAATCTTTACTTTGTTTTTAGGTATGTTTTTATGATGGGTGTCAACAGGGTGTACAGTCCTATGCAATGGTGTATATGGGCCCTTCTATTTTATGTTTGTGTGTAGAGAATTGTGTATTTACAATTTCATCACACATTATTATCCTAAAAGCTTCAAATTCAATAGCATTTTTTTTTTTTTGGACATATGGGGCTACTTTTGAGTCAATTCCCCCCATTTGTTTGCAATGCACGGTAAGGCACATAGCATAAGTTGTGCTGCAATTCTGTTTGTTTTGAATGGCACTTCAATGCACATGCTTTGCTGTGCACACAATTAAAAGTGTGAGTTGTGGTGCGCTGCATTACAAAAAAAGGTGCTTTTGCTCTGGCACATTGGCAATCCATTTAGATTAATTGGCTGCCTTAGTACAACACTCGCTAAGTCGCAACATAATGCACATTAACCAGAACATATAGCACCTCCCTCTGTTGATCCCTAGGAACACCCAATTTGATTAAACATCATTTGTTCTCAATATTGAAGGAAGGTAATGGCAAAGCACAACAGTGAGCTGTGTGGTAGTCAATTTTACATTAGTCATCTAGAACAGCTGCAAGCTTTTATCCAGTATCTATTACAGGAAATCATCTTTGGCAGTAAAGCAAAATGCTGAGTATAGGAAAACAGAAGCAGGTGTCTGAGCAGTGATATTTAACATGACAGAAGTACACTGGCCACCTTCCATTGACATGTTGCAGCCACATAACCTTTCAATGTCTTATTTCTTGCTAGTGCTTAGCTGATGAAATGAATGCAAATCCAGGCTTGCACTCAATCCTTATTGAATTACCTTAATGGGATTGATTTAAGCCCATGGGGAATCTAAAGGCTGGGAAAATGAATGCAGTAGTGAGGATTACAAAAATCCATCTTGTCAGTGAAATCACTGTACAAACAGGTTGTCAGTGCTTTTATATTTCCAAACATATTTTCATCTTCCTACAAACGTAAGATGAGACCCTTCTCAAGGTCGGCTTTAACTTTATACGGATACGGGCTTTCAGCCTCTAAAAGAACATTGAAGCACTTTTTGTTGTAGTGACTGACAGAAATCTTGTATTTTAAATACTGCGGGTATTTCTTTTGAACTGTGGCTCAATATATTTATTCTGCAGTAGCTCCTTCTCTAAGAAAGCTTTCTTATGAACACTCTTTTTACAAAGATTTACAGCTGAACGTTATCTTCGCAATTACATAAAGCTTAACTATACCTATTGTCAAATCTGTACCTATTGCTAAAAAAATATACATGCATATGTAATGGATATCAGTACAGGCATGTGGTAGGGATCTTGTAGGTTTGGGTAAAAGTATACATTCCACTATGCCATACTTTAAAATGTAAGAACCATGACATTGATATTTACCACATCAGTGACTGTTTTACACTACCCTGATGTTGATTATACTATTTTTCTCTGATGTAATTTTTTTATTTGACACATGAACCTTAGGGCCGTGTACACACGGTCGGACAGAACCGATGAGAATGGACCGAGGTTCAGTTTCATCGGTCCAAAACGACCGTGTGTATAGCCCATCGGTCTGTTTTCCTTCGGTCCAAAATTTTAAAACATCCTTTAAAATCGAACCGATGGACCGCTGCCCGATCGGTCCAAACCGATGGTTAGTACAGTAAGCATTGGTTCAAAACCCGCACATGCTCAGAATCAAGTCGACGCATTCTTGGAAGCATTGAACTTAGTTTTATTCAGCACGTTGTGTGTTTGACGTCACCGCGTTCTGACCCAACCGGTTTTTGGAACAATGGTGTGTACGCACATCAGACCATCAGGCCACTTCAGCGGTGAACCGATGGAAATGGCTCGTCGGACCATTCTCATCGGTTTGGAACGAACGTGTGTATGCGGCTTAAGACTTTGCCTTTATGATTCATTAAAGTATCTCTATGATGCATAGAATCAGGCTTATACAGGTACAAATAGAACTATTCAAGCATTCTTAATCCAGTGTAGTACATGTGATGATTAATATTATTTGTCTGATATTTCATCTTCCCCACAATACAAAAATAATTTAATTAAAATAATAACTTAAATTACTTAATGAAAGCATCTTCCAGCTGCTTTCATATTCATATTCCAAATATTATAGTGATTGTAAAGTCTTGTTTTTTTCCTATGAAAATTCCAAACATGTTATACTTAACTCCTCCTTTGCAGTAGATTTGCACAGAGCAGCCCGGATCCTCCCATCCTCGGGTCTCTGTTCTGTGATTCTGGCCACTTCATCCTATTAAGTGCCCCCACAGCAAGCAGCTTGCTATGGGGCACCCGCGCTGATTCACAGCTTTTTTGCCTATTCAGACATGAAGACCCGACCTGGCCCCACCCCCTCTCTCCCCTGATTGGCTATCTGACTTTGATTGACAGCAACGGGAGACAATGGTGCCTCTGCTGTGTCTCAGCCAATCAGGAAGGAGAATCTTGGATGGCTGAGACACTCATGGACATCGCTGGACAGTGAGGGATGTCAGGTAATTATTAGGGGGGCTAAGGAGGGATGCTGCACACAGAAGGCTTTTTATCTTAAAACAAGAGGGGAGAAACAAAGAATTTAGAAAATAATTGGTCAGAGAGGAATACGGATAAAGACTGCAAATGTATTCATTAGTAATCCACATTTAAAAACCTACATTTAATTACACAAAGGTGCCAGTGTCTCCACAGCACTAATACAATTAGATACTAGTCTAAAGAGGACAGGTGGCCACCACAACCAAGCACACTACTCGCACACATATACCTACAGGGGCAGGCCAGAGGGCTGGGGCATGTTCATGAATATTGTGGAGCTAAAACAATAATAAGGCAACAGACTGGGGCTGTAATCCAAAATATGATTCCAATGCAAGCATGCAGGCAGTTCTTTAGGATATTATCCACAGTAATGGAGTAGATTGAGTCCTACAGTTCAGTGATGGATATCAGTGAGAATGACACTGTAGAATGCTGCTGATAATGACAACAACCACAGCAGAGTCTTGTTTAACGTATAGTTATAGGTGTCAAAGGGAATGTTTACCAGCTCCAATGAAGATCAGTAATGATTGAAACGCGTAAGCATTACGCACATCAGCGGTGAGGCAGGACTAGCCACCCTCCCAGCCACCCATTCTACTATTATTAGGGTCCTTCTTCACAAATTTTGAGAACTTTAACTTTTTCGCACCTACCCCTTTAAGTGACATTGCCTTGGGATACTGTCAGGAAGGGTTCCATCCGCTGGTAATATCTATCATTTGGTATGCAGTACTGTGGTCCACAAGCAGGTGTCTCCTGGCAGTTTTGAACTGTCAGGGGAACTTCTCCCTGCTGGAGTTATGTCATCCTTGGGCCGCAGTACTGGCGTCCACCAGCGGATGGATCCTGGCAGTGTGGAGAAGACAGTACCTTTTGCGCTCAGGTGTGACTTGAGGCCAAATACAGGCATTGCTATAAATACCCGGCAAGTGAAAACATACCTTGCCCTGGTATCGTCCTTGTGCCCTGATCTGTACCTGCTGCCTTATCCTGTCTTCCTGTCCTGACCACCCATCCTCTCCCTGTCCTGTGTTCCTTACCCCATCTGCTGATCTCCCTGTGTATGACCTTGGCCTGGCTAACGTTTATGTTTCTGGAATATCCCTTTGTCCATCTGCCGATCTGCTGTGTATGACCCTTGCCTGGCTATTGTTTATGATTCTGGCATTTCCCATTAATTGTTCATATCTGTCTGTTGTTATTTGTGGGTCTCTGTCTGTTGGTTGGTTTGTTGCACTGTGTCATAATGGAGGTGGTTGTATTTATATTATTCACTTACTTAAATAAATCATTATATTTTCACTTATATGTGTTTGGTGTTCCTCTGTTGCTAGCCACACAGTTCTGGTCACACCTGGTACATGACAGATACACAGTGTGGAAGCCACGCTGCACGCTGACAGTTTACCATTGATTCATCTTACCATCCACCTGCCTCTCCTCAGAGGAACCTTCCAACTACATGGAACTAAACTCCTTGGTTGCTGTGCGCTCAGGACACCAGCAGACGGTTGCACACCGTACCCTCCAGCCGGAGGAATCTGCTAAACATGCCAGCACCGCAACTACTGTGAGTTCCTGGATCCATAGATGGAAAGATTGGATAACAAGTTGGTGAGCAGTAACTCTGACACCGGGATGTGTATGAGACTACTAGCTGCTCCGATTTATGATGCGTTCTGCTATCTGTAGTTCACGCTGCTGTCACTTCCTGGCATATCTTAGATTCAACTATACGTTAAACAAGACTCTGCTGCGGTTGTTGTCATTATCAGCAGCGTTCTACGGTGTCATTCTCACTGGTATTCATCACTGAACTGTAGGACTCAATCTACTCCATTACTGTGGATAATATCCTAAAGAACTGCCTGCATGTTTGCATTGGAATCCTATTTTGGATTACAGTCCCGGTCTGTTGTCTTATTATTATTGTTTTAGCTCCACAATATTAATGAACATGCAGAAAACAAAAAAGAAAATATTTGGACAGCCGCACTCCTGGAAAAGATTCCTGAATTGTCCTTTAATGGTGAAATGGAATACACTACAATCCACAGCAAAGGTGAAAACGGGATACACAGCTGACGTTTTAACACTGATACTCAGTACTTACTCATAGCCCCAGCCCTCATGAACATGCCCCAGCCCTCTGGCCTGCCCCTGTAGGTATATGTGTGCGAGTCGTGTGCTTGGTTGTGGTGGCCACCTGTCCTCTTTAGACTAGTGTCTAATTTTATTAGTGCTGTGGAGACACTGGCACATTTGTGTAATTAAATGTAGGTTTTTATATGTGGATAACTAATGAATAGATTTGCAGGGCCAGATACACATAGAAATGGATCGGCGCAGTGTATCAGAGATACGCTACGCCGCCGTAACTATTCCGGCTTTGGTTCGAATCCTGAAAGATTGCGCGCCGAAAGTTACGGCAGCGTAGTGTATTTCTGGCGGCGGAATTCAAATCGGTGATTAGGGGGCGTGATTCATTTAAATGAAGCGCGTCCCCACGCCGATTGAACTGCGCATGCTCCGTTTAGAAATTTCCCGCCGTGCTTTGCGCGAAATGACGTCGCAACAACGTCATTTTTTGAACTTAGACGTGACTTACGTCCATCCCTATTCATGGACGACTTACGCAAAAAATAAAAAAAAATCAAATTTCGACGCGGGAACGATGGCCATACTTAACATGGCAAGTCTATCTATACGCCGCAAAATACCAGCTTTAACTATATGACGGAAAAAGCCGACTAGAGACGACGTAAGAGAATGCGACGGCCGTGCGTATGTTCGTGGATCGTCGGAAATAGCTCATTTGCATACCTGACGCGGAAAACGACGTGAACGCCACCCAGTGGACGCCAAAGTATTGCATGTTAGATCCGAAAGGCATACGAGGACGTATACCTGTCGGATCTAACCCAGATGCCGTCGTATCTTGGTTTGAGGATTCAAACCAAAGATACAACGCGGGTAATTTGAAAGTACACCGGTGTATCAGTAGATACGCCGGCGTACTCTGTCTGTGGATCTGGGCCGCAGTCTTTATCCGTATTCCTCTCAGACCAATTATTTTTGAAATTCTTTGTTTCTCCCCTCTTTTTTTTATATGCTGCAACAATTTAGAGGAATTGACGTAGTAGCATCTATTTTCCATAGGGTACTACCAAAAGCGGATATACTCACTAGACATGTGCACAACAAAAACATTTTTTTTTTTTTTCGTTTTGTCTTGTTCTGTAGATTCGTAAAGATTCGTAATTTCGTAAGATGCAAGTTTTCCTATTCGTTCGTATTTCGTAAGACGCAAGTAACAGTTTCATTTTCGTTTTATACTGAATGATTCGTAATTCTGTCCAATTTATTTTCGTTGATTCGAAATTCGTAATTTTGTTAGACAATAATTTTCGTTTAATAGATTCGTAATTTTGTACTTTCGTAAATACATTGTGGCGCGGTCGTATTTTAGTTTCATTTTCAACACGCGGCTAATCCATATTAAGATAGACTTTCTCTTAAGCCCCCGTACACATGGTAGAACTTTTTGCCAACAAACTTCAAAATGAGCGTTTTCCAAAAAATCAGACCGTGTGTACGCTCCATCGGACAAACTTTTTGGGTTTCAAAAGTCCGGCCAACTCCCTTCATACAAAAATCCACGGAAAAGTTTGTTTGAAGTCCGATCGCGTGTAAGAGGCTTTACACTGTCCAATGTGACTTAGCACAAAAGAGATAAGCTGATTGGCTAGGATATTAAGTAAGATACATCACTCACTAACTACACTGCTCAGTGCCCATTCGAAAGAACGATACGAGTACACAAATTTATGAACAGACAAAGAAACGGATTTACAAAACACACAAATGAAAATACGAACATACGAATGAAAATTTGAATATACGAAATTACGAACAGACAAAGGATTTAAAATACGGAATGCAGATCGTTCTATATAGATGTCATTTTCGTTCTTTTGCTGTTTCGGTGTTTCGTATTATAGTAAAATTGTCCAATCGTACGCTCATATTTTCGCTTGTTCGTTATTTTGCTTATTCGGAATTCCGTAATTTTCGTATTTTAGCACTTTCAGCTATTCGGATGTTCTAATTGATCCGAATGTACGAATACTAACAAATTTGTACGAAAATCTATTTGTTACGAACGGGAACGCACATGTCTAATACTCACCTGGTTAGTGTGACCCCTGCAGGATTGCATCTGTCGCCTACCTTTCAGACTGCTCTGGATGAGTCATTGACACCTATCTTTCTGTGATTTTTATCTTAAAGCATCGCATGCATTAAGTTAAAAAACCTTCTGCCTATACAACCACTTTAATTGTTTGTGAAACTAAAACTATTCCTCAAGAAATAAGTAGATGACCAGCTCAAATTGGGCAAGGAAATAACTGCCATGGCTGTCTGTATCCTGATTCAATTGGGCTTTAAATTGTTTCATCAGTCTAAATGTGATATGCTTCCCTGTGCAGTATTTCCACTTCTATAAAGAACAGGAGACTACTGTATCTAGAAAACAGATGAGAATATACAGCAAAATCCCACAGTCAAGTAAATCCATACATTCTCATACTGTTCTTTTTAAGCAGACATTGCCTCATAAAACTTACATTTAAAATAAATCAGGGTTTATCAGTTTCCTTTAGTTCCCCTATCCTTCAGGCATCTTACTTAATCTACCTCATCATTTTTGTTACCATGATCAAATGCCATTAAAAATTTAAGCATTTTTTGTCAAACCTATCCACATTGACCATAGTCCTTTGGAAATTGTAATGTTTGGCATGTGTGATCGCCTTGCTGCCCCTAAGTGCATCCTATAATTTCAGTGAACAAGAACATATTTTAAATCACTTAGCAACAGCAGTCCTGAAAATACTGATCCTTATCTAAGATAAATGTTGCTGTAAAGATGAAATGCACATTTTTCCCCTATAGTACTGCTATTCCTCTACAAGAATCTTATCAAAGTTATTCAATCCAGAAGATGGAGGACATACTATGAATGCAGGGCATCATCACAATGCCCCTCATTTACAGTGTATTGAAGCAGAGAACCGCCCCTGGCTGGAAAAGCCAGCCAGTCTCCTCCTGAAGATTTCTGAAAAGAGGTAACTATAAAATGGAAAAAAAGCAACTCTTACAGAGTGGGGGACATGCAGGGTGGAAAGGGGGTGATTGGGGATGCAGGCTTAAGCCCACAGTTTGACTTTAAATACTGGGTAGATTATATACATTATACTAACCTTAAAAGAGTATAATGTAAAAAGCCAAACTTAAAGAGGTTATACCCTAAAAAAAAAAAAAAAAATCCTGTTCCTTTAAAGCATGTTTAAAGTGGTTGTACACCCTGTACAGTGACGTCATGCGACTCCGGCCAGTCACAGAGCCGGAGTTCGCGGGCCCCGGAAAGGAGGAGGGGTGAAGATGGACGCTCGCTGCTAGTGGGGAAAGCGGTGACATCACAGGCTTCGGTTTCAGGTAAGTGACACATAATGGGCTAGCCCATACTAGCCCATTATGCTTTAGAGAAAGGGGAACTTCCGCTCTAGGTGAGTGCACTCAGCTATCAGTGTCCTCTCAGAAGCGTGGGTGCTGGCAATGCACAAAGCAAAGACCGGAGAAAAGACTGGACAGCCGCACTTCCACGAAATTCTTAAAAAGTTGCTTTTAATTGTAAAAAATTGAAGCAGCACTATAAGTCACAGCAGACAGTGGGGTGGAAACTGACGCGTTTCGCACTGGGGTATCAGCGCTTAGTGATACCCCAGTGCGAAACGCGTCAGTTATCCACCCCGCTGTCTGCTGTGACTTGTAGTGCTGTTTCCATTTTTTACAATTAAAAGCAACTTTTTAAGAATTTCGTGGAAGTGTGGCTGTCCAGTCTTTTCTCCGGTCTTCCCCATTATGCTTTACCTTTACCACAGTGGCACGCGGCAATCGTGGGCGTGTCATGTTCCTAGGACACGATGCGACCCTGATCTTGAGAAAGAGCCATGGCTTTTTGCCCATGTGATCGGCTGTGCCCCATCACAGCCAATCACATGTATACAAGGAAGTATCATTTATCGGCTCTCCTAGCCTCACACTGTCAGTGTGAGGTGAGGAGAGCCAATCAGTGCTATCTCCTCACAGGGAAGATGTGTAAAGGTAATCAGGGCACTGATCATCAGTGCCCTGATTACAATGCAACCCCAGTCTGTGCCCATTAGTGACACCAGTCTGTTCCCATCAGTGTCACCAGTCTGTGCCAATCATTGATGCCAATCAGTGCTGCCTTTCAGTGCCCATCAGTGTCTGCCCATCAGTGCTGCCTAGCAGTGCCTAGCAGTGCTGTCCATCAGTGCCGCCTATCAATGCTGCCTATCAGTGCCACCTATCAGTGCCCATCAGTGCCACCTATCAGTGCCCATGAGTTCCACCTATCAGTGCCCATCAGTGCCGCCTATCAGTGCTCATTATTGCTGCATATTTGTGCCTCCTCATCAGTGCCACCCCACCAGTGCCCTTCAGTGCCGCCTCATCAGGCCCATCAGTGAAGGAGCAAAATTACAAATTGACTTTTTTGGGTATTTTTTATTTATTTTTTAGCAAAAAAAAATATCACCAAAAGAAATCTTTGATTGTGTGAAGAAAATTATAAATATGTCATTTGGGCAATTGTCATTTAAAGTGCGACATCCCTAAAAGCTGAAAAATTGCCTGGGCAGGAAGGGGTGAAAATGCCCAGTATTGAGGTAGTTAAAGAATATCTTCTTCAAAGAAATTTAAATCATCAGTGAATATATATAATCATAACACCTACAAAATATAAAGTTATGCCTTCCTTCTCTTGAGGGAGACAGTAATGGTTGCCTAAAAAATAATCCAAACCGGATAATCAACTGTTTCTGAAGGATGATTAACCAGGGTGTTTGATTTTACCTCAGGTATCACCTTTGATTATCTTCTGTCTATGGAGATTTTAACTATGCAAAGTTTGAAAATGCCTAAAGCCTTTTACAGATGTACTTTCTGGCAGTACTGATAAAGACAAAGAGACAAAGGGCCTAATAATGACCTAAAAAATGCAAATGTAATCTCATGGAATGCAAACTATTAAAAATGTACTTTATTTTTCTGAAAAATTAAGTGTTTCATTTTGTAGTTACAAAAACTGCGAGCCTACTGAATTAAAAAGTCTTCATTTAGCTGAGGGATTTAACAGTATGTATAAAAGTTTCAAAGGTCCTTTAAAGATTTTGATTGAAGACGCAAATCACTGACTCACTTCTATATCTACTGATTCTATTGATGTAAAAAATATCCATGGGACCAGGGACCTATTGTGAACAGCAAGCAGGGATTTGTTTTGTTGCTATGAATGCATTAAAGTATACAAATCACATTTCTGAAAGCCTTCAAAAAGTCTGCTTCTAGGCTTTAGCATAAACCCCAAACAAATTATTTTTACTAAAGAACATGAAACATTATTGCATTAATATATGGTATAACTTATTATCTATGAAAAGAAATAGAAACGTGTGGATAAGGGGAAAACTGATCTATCATGTTTAATATTTTTGAAAATCTTACTAATGCCTATATTAGAAGAGAAAATACATTCCCCATCTGTGCAAGTTCGTATTTAGATTGATTTTAAATTTAAGCAAAATACAAGCAGCCTGTCAGTTTTTTTTTTCTGTAGGAAAGTAAATTTGCTTAATATAAGGCCCCGTACAGACGACCGAACATGTCTGCTGAAACAGGTCCGCGGACCAGTTTCAGCAGACATGTTCGGTCGTCTGTACAGCCGAGCGGACAGGATTCCAGCATACATTTTCCCGCCGGGCCTTTTTCCAGCGGGCAAATATTTCCAAACTTGTTTAGAAACAGCCCGCTGGAATCCTGTCCGCTCGGACAAGTTCGGTCGTCTGTACAGACATACCGTACATGTCCGAGTGGCCTCCATCCCTCGCATGCGTCGAATGACTTCGACGCATGCGTGGAAGCATTGAACTGGCAGGGCCGCGCACGTCGCCGCGTCATCGTCGCGGCGACGGCACGGCCTCGTCGCCGCGTATCGAGTACGCGCGGATTTCTGTATGATGGTGAGTACAGCCATCATACAGAAATCCCCGGGCAGACATGTACGCTGAAAACGGTCCGGCGGACCGTTTTCATCGTACATGTTTGCCCGTGTGTACAAGGCCTTAGGCTAACCTTACACAGTGATATAAAAAACTTAAAGTGGATGTAAACCGATTCATTAAATTTCAGCTGGGCACATATATCTGCGGTGTTGTGTTATCTTTCTTCAAAGAGCTAAGTCCCGTAGCTCTCTTCTGAACCGTTCTTCTGTTATCAGCCAGATAGCTCCTGACAAATTCCTGGACACATCAGATAAAAGCAGCCTGACATTTCTGTCAGGGGAGGTTGCTATAAATAGATTAGCAGGGAGCTGGTCCTGTTACAAAACACCTCTGAGAGTCTCTGCCTATGCGGAGAGGGGGTGTGTGCCTTTCCTCCAATCAGCAATTTTAGCTATCATGGCTGTATGCCCAGACATCACACTCTCTTTCTAAACAGTATATAAATGAGAAGACAGCAGATATACATGTAAAACCTATGTAAAGAGATTTGGTTCATCCCTGTGTATCACCTGAGGCTGTTCACTTCACTGGTTGTATGGAGGGTTTACATCCACTTTAAGCTGACCATAGTTGGATTGAAATGTGACCAGTTTAGCAAGAACTGCCCAAATGTCGAATGGACAGGCTTGTTGTACTGAATCCCCCTGGGGCTTTACGATATCAATAAATTTATGAAACAAGAAAAGCTGCTCCAGGTGATTAAGTCTCTGGTTAAATTTATATTTTTCTAATAACACTCTGTTATGATCCTTGTGTTTCCTATGCTTCCCGGGTATTCTTTACCAGGGGTTTCTCTTCTTGTACTGGTTATATTGAAGTAAATCTATCGATCAACTTTAGTACAACCGGCCTGTCAGCAGTGATCATTGTATTCTGATGGCGGCTTGTCAGAATACAATAGCACAGTGGGAGGCATTACCCCATCAACACTGACTGTGTTGATGGGGGAATTGTGGGATTTTCTTTCTTTTCTTTAATCCATGGTTGAAGGATAGAAAACTGCAAAATCTATGGCCAGCCTTAGTTGGAGGTAGGTGGAGAATCATAGAAAAAATGTTTTAGGCTAGGTAGAAAACTTAGAACAGGACCTCCAAGGTAACATTTTTATAAATACTTTCTGTACCAAAAGCTACCTCAGAGAGACAATGGAACTTAGGCATCTGTGCAAGTAGCCAACAAAATTGTGTAAGAAGGAGAGTTTTGGGTTCCTAAACAACTAGGCTGACGTTTTGGTTTGCTGTGGGCTCTACTGTTGAAACAGACAGCATCTAAATGGGTAAGGTGTAGCTGTCTTGGGGAGAAACGATTAGAAGACTGCAGGATCTTGGGAGAAAGGCTCTGACACAAATATACCATACTGTTTAGTGAACATGTTTTACAGAGGACACTGGATTTAGAGGTGGTGGGAAAGGGAAAGGGAAGGCGCTCATATGAAATGGCAAGGAGATTGCATAATCTCTGCCCAATACAGAAAGAGTTTCGGAATCAATTTTTATCAAAAGTATGCAATAATAAAATATGAAATGCCAACAGAAGATTACAATGTATGGTCATTTATGCAAGAAGTATTTAAAACAAAAAGGCAGAGCTGCAACTTTTGTTACTTGAGGAACATTTTAACTTGGTGGGAGTATCAGAAACTTGGTTAGACAACCCACATGACTGGGCTGTTAATATCCAGGGGTACATTCTGTTTTAGAGGGACAAGAATAATAGAAAAAGTGGTACAGTATTGCTGAACTTTAGGAGTGATTTGAAAGTCACTGAGAGAGATTATATCACTAAGGCTACTTTCACACTACAGTGTTTTTCAGACACTAAAGGGCTAAAAATAGAGCCTGTAAAGTGCCTGAAAAACGCCTCCCCTGCAGCCCCATTGTGAGAGCCTGAGTGCTTTCACACTGGAGCGGTGCACTTGCAGGACATTAGAAAAAGTCCTGCAAGCAGCATCTTTCAGGCGGTGAGGGAGTGGTGAATACACCACTCCTCCACCATCCCTGAAAATGGAATCAACGGCACTGCTGCCAAAGCGCCTGCGAAGCATCTGCAAAGCACTTCGGCAGCAGCACTTTGCTGGCGCTATTAACCCTTTATTCTTCTGCTAGCAGGGGGGTTAAAAGTGCCCCGCTAGCGGCTGAAAATCGCCATTATGACAGCAGTAAAGCGCCGCTAAAATTAGCAGCGCTTTACCGATAATGCCTCCCCGCCCCAGTGTAAAAGTAGCCTTATGGAAGTTGTGATGGTACAGTGTGATTATGATGACAGCTTCATATCAGTGCATCAAATGTTAAAGTAATTGTGAAAGGAGGGAGGAGCGGCGTGCTGACGTCATCATTGTTTGCCCGCGACCATCCTTGAAGGAACGAGCGGATTACACAAGCCGGCCGGCTTTAAAAATTTTTAAACACATGCTAATGTACTACTATGGACATGTGAGTGCATAACTTTGTTTTACAATAAATCGTTTTAGTAGCAGTACTACTCTATGTTTGCCCTTCTTGTTTTCACTCCTGGGTTTAACGCATGAGTGCGTTCTGGCTAAGGATCATCCATTTTTTCTATCTGGTGTAGAGGAACCTAGCTGGGGATCGGAGGCTATCTATCAGATACAGTACTACATGCGATTTATATTTTGGTGTTCGGTAAGCAGAATATTTACTTGAGGTGGAGGTGCTTTAACCAGCTGTCTTACACTTGCTGTGGATTTTCTTTCCAACACAACTTGGGTGCTTTTATGAAGACTACAAAACGTCCAATTATATCCTAGCTGATCACAGCTATATGGACTATTATTTACCCTAGTGCACTATTTCACCTTTGTATTTGTTGCACAATTAAGCACTTTTATTTACTGTAGTGTGTACATTGTTTACCTTGTCATGTTGGTATTGACCTGTATACACACACCCTATTAGCAGCGCAGCATTTATCCCTTTAAATTGTGAAAGTATGTTATAGGCTCCCTATTAGGAAGAGATTCAGCTCCTTTCACAGACTGAAATGGCTGCAAAATAGGGCAATGTTCGTAATGTAGGGAATTTTAATTACCCTGATATAATTTGACTGATGGAATTAAAGGGTTAGTAAAGGAAAACATTTTTTTTTCTTTAAAATAACAAACATGTTATACTTACCTCCACTGTGCAGTTCGTTTTGCACAGAGTGGCCCCGATCCACGTCTTCTGGGGTCCCTCGGCGGCTGTCTCTGCTCCTCCCCGCAAGTACTGACCACAGTCATGCGAGAGAGCTATATGGTGGTGAGTAATTGCGGGCGCGCTCCCGTGATACAGCGAGCGGCCATAGCCGCTCACTGTATCACTCGGCTCCGCCCCTCGGCGCGCCGCATCACTGGATGTGATTGACAGCAACTCCAGCCAATGGCTGCGCTGCTCTCAATCCATCCACTCTAGCCAATCAACGGCCAGGCTGAGCGGCGAAGAGGATCTCGGGACCAAGCGCGGGACTTGCGAGGGGTCAGGTTAGTATAACGGGGGCTGGGGGGGGGGGGCGGCAGCATCAGATGTTTTTTCACCTTAATGCATAGATTGCATTAAGGTGAAATTTGTTTTTACTTTACAACTCCTTTAAACATCGAACAAAAGGCTTGTCAATTCTTAAACGTGTTGCAGGAGAACTTCATGAGCCAGATGGTGGAAGCCTCAACTAGGAAAAAATGCTCTGTTTGAACTATTAATTTAAAATAACAAAGATCTCATTAAAGATGTGTAAATTAGAAACCCTCTGGGTAATAGTGAATATAATGCAATTATATTTGTCTTAAATTACAGGAAAGAAGGGCACGTTGGTATGACAAGGATGCTAAATTTCAAAAAGGCTAACTTACATAATCTGTGCTCTCTACTTTATAATATTCAGTGGGATTGAAATTCATCCGCACCATATGGGTTCCTACCCTGGGCTATAGCTTTGCATTGGAAATCCTCAATGATCACTTTCTCTACAATCATTAACAGAATAGATTCTATCATGCTAATGGAGGAATTTTCCACTTTATTTGATCAATTGTTCTTGTTTTCTACAAAATGAGATACATGGATCACCAAGCATCAATAATATTTTTGGATGTGATGTACTTCAACCAATATGTAGACTATCCCTTTCAGTCCATATCATTTTGTTAATATTCAGTATACCTGACCAGTAGTGTTGAGCAGAATACGCCATATTCGATTTCGCGATATATCTCGAATATATAGTCGAATATTCGAGATATATTCGCTAAATTCGAATATTTGTGATATTTTATCGAAATGAAATGATTGCGAATTTTCGCTATTGCGAATGCGAAAATAATTGCGAATTTTCGATAACTGCGGTAGGAGCACTCTGATTGGCTCAGAATATTCGTGATATTTTACAATACAAAATAATTGCGAATATTCGGCAAATGCGGAAGGAGCACTCTGATTGGCTCAGAATATTCTTGATATTTTACAATACAAAATAATTGCGAATATTCGGCAAATGCGGAAGGAGCACTCTGATTGGCTCAGAATATTCTTGATATTTTACAATACAAAATAATTGCGAATATTCGGCAAATGCGGAAGGAGCACTCTGATTGGCTCAGAATATTCTTGATATTTTACAATACAAAATAATTGCGAATATTCGGCAAATGCGGAAGGAGCACTCTGATTGGCTCAGAATATTCGTGATATTTTACAATACAAAATAAAAAGTGTTTTGCATTGGTGGTGATTCTTTACTCTATCCATCTGTCACAGCCGTTTGTCAATCAAACACCTTGAAGATTGAACACGTTCATGCTGCATGCTTTGGACTTTTTTTCACTTCACATATCAAAGACATTTTTATGAAAGATTATTTTTCTATTATTGGGACTATATTTCTTTATATATTTGTTTCACTGTGTATTTCACAAGTTATTTGTGCTTGCTTATTTTATAATTTGCCCACATGTCTTGTCACTAGACATATTTTTTATTCTTGTAGAGCGACTCCATTTTCTGTCTTGTATTAATTTATGTTGTATAACATTTTTGAGTTGCTGCTGTATTCTCCCCTTTTTTTAAGGTATGCGCAATTTTTTCCTTCTTACAAAAAAAAATAATATCAAACATACAAATATTCATAACAGAAACATACACAAAGCCCCCCCCTTTTGCATCAGAGACAATCAGAGTTCTCCTACCACAGTTATCGAAAATTCGCAATCATTTTCGCATTCGCATTAGCGAAAATTCGCAATTTTTTTTTTTTATATTCGGCAACATAAAAGGATCGCCTCAGCTTAGCTACTCGGCCCAGGGTCTCTAATCATACCAGCAATGCTTTTAGACGTCGATAGGATGTGATCTGTTTTAAAAATAAAATTGAAAAAATGCGAATATTCGGAATTGCGAATATTCATTGCGAAATTCGAAATATATCGCGAATACTCGAATATGCCATATTCGAGCCGAATATTCGCAATACGAATATTTGTGAGCAACACTACTGACCAGTATTATCTTTATTTATCATAGTGCTCATGATTCTTGGATTCCCTAGACAATATAGTAATTCCAATGTGTACTTAGTTTCTCATTGTGCTTCTCCTTTGTTATGAGGATATTTCATCCCATTGTTTTATTTTTGTCTTACTGTAACCCCCTGCTTTGTTATTTTTTTTGTACTGAATTTAAAGCAGAGCTCCACCCAAAAGGGGAAGATCCACTTGTCTGCCTCCCCCCACCTCCTGCTGCCACATTTGGCACCTTTTTGGGGGAGCAAGTACCTGGCTTTTCCAGCTCAGCTTAGCCTGACGCCCACCCGTTTTCTGGCACTTCACAGGTCCCAGAAAACTGTGGCCCATTCACAAAGCACAGCAGGCTTCACGCATGTGCAACTGTATAGCCGCAAGGCTGTGAAACCACATTTAAGAATTTGCTCAGAAGAGGACATCACTGGATGCCTGGACAGGTAAGTGCCCTAATATTAAAAGTCAGCAGCTACAGTGTTTGTAACTGCTGACTTTTATTTAATTTTTTATTTTTTATGGGGGGGGGGGCTGGAGCTCATTTTTAACTTTTGCAAATAAATAGTTTGTATAAATAAATAAATAACATTCAATGAGATCAAATATTGTTAACGAGGAACACAAAAGACAAGTGGGAGTGTTTTAAGGATGTTTTCAACAACTGAATTTGCCAATGTATTCCAATGGGCAACAAATATAAAATAATAACATTAAAGCTCATGTAGTTCAATTCTGGTGTTAAAAGGAATATTAATGAGAAAAAGATGGCTTTTAAAAGAAAAAAAATAGGAAAAGATGCTTTTGTCATTTTAGAGCTACAAGAAATTCAAAGAGATGCAAAAAAGCAATCAGGGCAGCTATAACAGAATATTGCTATTATTATTTAGCTTTAGTGTAGAGCTTATCAGTGAGCTGAGACACACCAGATATGCTGTTTAAGGGCTTGCTGGCCCACTTTTATTAAACAAAAATAAATATATCCATCTAGGATTGCCCACACAGGGGTTTCTATGTCAGATCAACAATGTAATCACAATCTGAAAATACTGAGCCACCTGGCTCTCTGGTCAGCCCTGCTGTTCATGCTTTAACCTCGGTACTCTTGAACCCTGTAACAGTGTCTCTGTCCCGTACACAGGCTTGTGCCCTTCGTCTGCTCTGTTGGACTGTCCTTTGCAGACATGCACACTTCTCCCTTGCATGCCAAGACTCTTCAGGAGGGTATAGCCCAGAACCTTGATCCTGACTCTACTATCAGACCCACACACACCTGAACAATCAGTATGGAGGCTAGCTCTAAATCCTGGTCCCAGGATTGGAGATTTCATCCTACCCAGATCGCTATGAGATCTCCAGGCTCCAGGTCCCCAACTGGAATTTACCAATTTGGCCCCTTTCACACTGGGGCATTTTTCAATAGTTTTTCGAGCGTTATTACAGCATTATTCGAGCGTTATTTGAGTAAAGCCTCATCTGCAATCCCAATGTGCTGGTAAAGCACGGCTAAGAACCCTTTCACACTGGTGCGTTTTTGCAGCATTTTTCTGCTTTTTCGCGGTAAAAATAGCGCTATTAAAACGCTCATAAAACACTCCCCATGCATCTCAATGGACCTTTTCACACTGAGGCGTTGCGCTGGAGGAGCGTTGAGAAAAGTCCTGCAAGCAGCATCTTTGGAGCAGCTTTTGAGCGCTGAAAAAAACGCTCCAACAACGCCCCTCTCCATTGAAATGAATTGAAAACGCTGTAAAAACGCCTGAAAAACGCCCATAATCCGCCCTGAGCTGTAGAAAAGTCACATGATCTCATAAAAAATTAAACATGCAAGTAGAAAAGAGAACATCTACAACAACAGGAATAAAATTATGAGAAGATCAAAAAAATTATCTATCCCATAAAAATGAAGTTTTGAAGTAAAACAACACACTACTGGATTTACTTTACAATACATTGCTTGTTTTACAAGATCCCTAACCCTAATATCACTCCCAATAGTCCCAAATTCCTAATCCCACTCCCAATAGTCCCAAATCCCTAACCCTAATCCCATGTCCACTAGTCCCAAATCCCTAACCCTAATCCCACTTCTACTAGTCTCAAATCCCTAACCCCACTTCCACTAGTCCCAAATCCCTAACCCTGACCCTAATCTCACTCCCAATAGTCCCAAATCCCTAACCCTAACCCTAATCCAGCTTTCACTAGTCCCAAATCCCTAACCCTAACCTCGCTCCCAATAATCCCAAATCCCTAACCCTAATCCCACTCCCAATAGTCCTGAATCCCTAACCCTCACCCCGCTCCCAATAGTCCCAATTCACTAACCCTATTCCCGCTCCAAATAGTTCAAAATCCCTAACCCTAACCTCGCTCCTAATAGTCTCAAATCCCTAACCCTAACCCTAATACCACTCCCAATAGTCCCAAATCCCTAACCCTAACACTCATCCCGCTTCCACTAGTCCCAAATCCCTAACCCTAACCCTAATCTTACTCCCAATAGTCCAAAATCCCTAACCCTAATCTCACTCCCAATAGTCCCAAATCCCTAACCCTAATCCCGCTTCCACTAGTCCCAAATCCCTAACCCTAGTCCCACTTTCACTAGTCCCAAATCCCTAACCCTAATCCCACTCCCAATAGTCCCAAATTCCTAACCCTAATCTCACGCCCACTAGTCCCAAATTCCTAACCCTAACCTCGCTCCTAATAGTCTCAAATCCCTAACCCTAACCCTAATCCCACTTCCAGTAGTCCCAAATCCCTAACCCTAATCCCGCTTCCACTAGTCCCAAATCCCTAACCCTAATTCCACTTCCAATAACCCTAACCCTAATCCAGCTCCCAATAGTCCCAAATTCCTAACTCTAACCCTAACCCTGGGAGCTGGATTAGGGTTAGAGTTAGGGATTTTAGACAATTACAGTAGGAGCAAGGTTAGGGTTAGGGATTTGGGACTATTGGGAGCAGGGTTAGGGTTAGGTAATTGGGACTATTGGGAGCGGGATTAGGGTTAGGGTTAGGGATTTGAGACAATTAGGAGCAAGGTTAGGGTTAGGGATTTGGGACTATTGGGAGCGGGATTAGGGTTAGGGTTAGTGAATTGGGACAATTGGGAGCGAGATTAGGGTTAGGGATTTGGGACTATTGGAAGCGGGATTAGGGTTAGGGATTTGGGACTATTGGGAGCGAGGTTAGGGTTAGGGATTTGAGACAATTGGAAGCGGGGTTAGGGAATTGGGACAATTGGAAGCGGGGTTAGGGAATTGGGACTATTGGAAGCGGGATTAGGGTTAGGGTTAGGGATTTGTGACTATTTGGAGCGGGATTAGGGTTAGGGATTTGTGACTATTAGGAGCAAGGTTAGGGTTAGGGATTTGGGACTATTGGGAGCGGGATTAGGGTAAGGGTTAGTGAATTAAGACAATTGGGAGCGAGATTAGGGTTAGGGATTTGGAACTATTGGGAACAGGATTAGGGTTAGGGATTTGGGACTATTGGAAGCGAGGTTAGGGTTAGGGATTTGGGACTATTGGGAGCGAGGTTACGGATTTGGGACTACCCTGTTTCTCCGAAAATAAGCCCTACCCCAAAAATAAGACCTAGCGTACGTTTCTGGGATGGTTGCAATATAAGCCCTACCCCAAAAATGAGCCCTAGTTAAAGTCCATGTAATCCGTTCTGTAAAAAGATTATATAACGTGCAGTGTGTCTCCCTTTTGTAACTTTATTGTGGAAAATACCTTATTTACAGCACTGCTGGGCGCTCACGTGACCCGCCGGAGCTCTTCTCCTCTCCTCCCGGGCTGATGTCAGCTGTTTTTTTTTTCAACATTTTTTTTATCAAGCCCCTTCCACTGCAGTACTCAGAGTGGGGCTGACGTCATTGGGGATCTTGGCCCCTCCCTCTGCAGTATTTGGAGTAGGGAAGAAGAGCTCCAGCGGCTCACGTGAGCGGCAAGCGGCACTGTAAGTAAGGTATTTTCCACAATAATGTTACACAAGGGGACACACTGCACATGATATTATCTTTTTACAGAACGGATTACATCATTTTATAACGTCTTTAAACAAAGGTTTATTTTTGGGATTACAGAATTTCACAATGCTGACTCCAGAGCTGACAGGGGGAGAAACTTTTTGTACATACCATAAATAAAATAAGACATCCCCTGAAAATAAGCCCTAGTGTGTTTTTTGTAGCCAGAATTAATATAAGACCTGGTCTTATTTTCGGGGAAACACGGTAGTGGAAGCAGGATTAGAATATAGATACATACGTTGCAATGCTCATCCGAGTGTAATTTCTGAACTTGTCTGGGTGCACTCTCAAGTCCTCATATAGCAATGCAAATTGTCCACTTGAGGTGTGTGCTTGGAGGATGGGATGAACCCAATAGCAGCGTTTATGCCTCTGTTGGTGTATATTCTCCCAATAGAGTAGCACAAACAACAAAAAAAGCTGGGCTGCAAAAACTAGGACAGGGAATCACACTGTCAGAAAATAAATTAGTAGTTGAAAGATATAGACAGAACCAATAGCTGCACATAGGGGGCTGGTCACAAGTGATAAGGAGAAGGCAGATTAATTAAATACAATTTTCTAGTTTATATGGACAAAAAAGACAGGTTTGATTAAGTGTACCATTGTGGCTTAAAGAAATCTAGGTTTAAAATAGATTGGACAAACTTAAAGTGATACTAAAGTCTTGTTTTTTTCTTTAAAAATAACAAACATGTTATATTTACCTGCTCTGTAAAATGGTTTTGGCCCAGATCCTCCTCTTCTCGGGTGCCTTGCCGGCACTCCTGGCCCTTCCCTCCTATCGGGGTGCCCCGCACAGCCAATGGTGCCGCTGCTGTGTCTCAGCCAATCAGGAGGGAGAGTCCCAGACCGCCGAGGCACTTGTGCACATCGCTGGATAGAGATGGGACTCAGGTAAGTATTAGGGGGGCTGCTACACACAGAAGGTTATTTTATATTTTATATTAATGCAATGAATGAATTAAGATAAAAAACTTTCTGCCTTTGAAACTCTTTTATTGTAAATAAATCACCAGGGCCATATGGTTTACACCTGCAAGTGCTCAGAGAGCATAGCTCTGTTACAGCCAGACAATTCTTTCAGATTTTTAAGAATTATTAAGAATGTCTTACTGACTAGAATGATACCAATTGATTGGCATCAAAATGCGGTACCAATATTCAAAAGAATTGAGATGTATGTCTGTAAATTACAGACCAGTCAGCTTAACATAAATAGTATGTAAAATATTTGAGGGTCTGGTAAGGGACTATATTCAAGGTAGTGTTAGTAATAATGAAGGAATTGTCTGTCCATGGATGCAAAACATGATGGTGTCCAGAGAGTAGTGATCAATTGTTCATTCTCTAAATGGACTAAGGTTGTAAGTGTATAGAAAGATTGGGTCTAAGGTCCCTAAACCAAAGAGCCAAAGGCGGGGGGGGGGGGCGATTGGACTATTGCGGTACTGGTGAATAAATAACATCAAGTGTAAAATTTCAGATATACAACAAAAATGAATTTTATTGAATACAACATCAATAGGACACAATGGAAATGTATAGAGTTAAAATAGTGACAACCATACACAACACCAGTATAATGATCCCTGAATGGACACTCGACCCCAGGATCGCTGTGGCTTCACCCAGTCCACTGGTCAGCTTCAGTACCTTGACGCTACCTTGGGATCAATTGTGGTCCCCCTTCTCACACACTCCTATCATCATCAATATTTCCCGCTGTGTTTCAGCACATGCTTCAGTTGGGCTCCTGCTCCCAGGACCCCTTTATGTGTTATTCACCTCCTTGCAACCAAGTAGGTCCATTCACACGTATGTCCCCCCTGGTCACCGCATAGGAACCTGTTTGGTGACCCCCCTTTGTCCTCACCTGACAGGGCCTTTTACATATGCTTCTGATGAAGCAGCATTGGCCGCAAAACTAGTCGAGATGATGGTCGTGACGCTCAACCCATTGTGTTTCCCCCCTTCGGGGGTCATTATACTGGTGTTGTGTATGGTTGTCACTTTTAACTCTATACATTTCCATTGTGTCCTATTGATGTTGTATTCAATAAAATTAATTTTTGTTTTATATCTGCATTTTTACACTTGATGTTTTTTATTCACCAGTACCGCAATAGTCCAATCACCCCCCCTTCCTTTGGCTCTTTGGTTTGGAGACCTTAGACCCAATCTTTCTATACTCAAATCTCTTGGTGATGGTACAATTCATTACAGTGTTTATGTACTGCATTTATTGGCGTATACAGCGCACTTTTTTCCCCTTAAAATCAGGGGAAAATCGTGGGTGCGCGATATAAGCCGATACCCCGCCGATCCCCGCTTCTCCGAGCCGAGTGTCGGCAAGGCTCGGCCATAACCGCAGCCACGCAAGAAGGAGCCGAGAGGAGCAGAGAGAAGCCGAGTGAAGCCGAGTGCGCAGGAAAACCGGCTCTGCACAGCGCGCCAAATTCAAACACACGATGCTGCAACCCCTCGATGGACCCCGCAGCAGACAGACATCCACAAGGCTTGACAGACCCAGCCGCAGACAGACACCCACAAGGCTTGACGGACCCCGCACAAGTCCGCAGATGGATGCCGGACAAGGCCTGCTGATGGATGCTGGGCAAGACAGCAGACGGACCCCGCGCAGGAAAACCGGCTCTGCACAGACGGACACCCACAAGGCTCGACAAACACCGCCACAAACGGACACCCACAATGTTTAACCGACCCCGAGCAAGGCCGCAGATAGATGCTGGACAAGGCCGCCAAAGGACGCCGGGCAAGACAGCAAACGGACCCCGCGCAAAGCTGGACGGACCCTGCGCAAGGCCGCAGACGGACGCCGGGCAAGTTTTCCCTAAACTTCCCTCCTCAGCTTGGGGTGTGCGCTATACTCCGGTGCGTGGTATATGCCGATAAATACGGTATTTTATTTTAGAGGCTATAATTTAATTCATAAGGTTGTAAGTGGTGTTACCCAAGACTCTGCATTGGGCCAGTGATGGTTAACTGCTTAAATTGTCAGTGCTATAAATACCTATAATACATAAATAAAATACATTATATTGAGGTGGGAATTAAGAGTTCAATTTCAGTGTTTTCTGAGGATACCAAATAATAGTTTGGCACAAGACATATCATTGTTACAGAAAAATAAAATAGAGGGGTGGGAAGCTACCAGACACGTGAGATTCAACAACTACAGGACTAATGAGATTTATTTTTTAAAATTGTAAAGTTATAAACTTTGGCACTAAAAATACACATGCAACTTACCCTTTAGGAGGCACTCCTCTGCATGCATTTGAGATGGGAAAGGATTTGGGGATCACAGACTTCGTAATAGCATGCAATGTCAATGTGCAGCTAACAAACTTACCAGAATACATCTCTTTTAATAAAAAGGGCATATATTTATGAGATAAATCAATAATGTAGCGCTTTTATAGTGTGTCCTCATCTTAAATATATAGTTTAATTTTGGTCATCAATCCACAGGAAAGAACTAAAAAGAGTTCAGAAAACTGAGGAGGATCTCACTTATGAGGAACAGAGGTTACATTTATTCATTTAAGAAAAGAGGTGTGTAAGGGGGAATATAATCACTGTCAAGAGGTGTAAGTACATGTCCTCATACAGTAAGTTGTACATAAACCACACTTAAATTAAGATGCACTGTGTGAGGAAATTTACATTGTTTTTTTTCCCCCAGAAAAATACATGATAACAGGTTTGGAGCTTACCAAGGCCTCTTTCTACAAATCTGCGGAGAACAGAAGAAGCCTGGGGCCTACAAGCGAGGACACATGTCACTGGAGTGTAGGAAAGAAAAAGCAGCTAATATGTTTTGACACTATAACATTTATCTAATTCACCTTGCAACAGAACTCAGAGAACTTTAGTTGCCCTTGTTAGATTTTAGATAACATGGCATATAGAATTAGATGCCTTCCATCCAGACAAATCTAATATGCAAATGATTGCCAATTTCCTATGGCATGTTTGTTTTAGTATCTCTGATAACCACTTCCATGTCTTATTAAGCCTCGTACACATGATCAGTCCATCCAATGAGAACGGTCTGATGGTCCGTCGCGCCTACACACCATCGGTTAAAAAAACGATCGTGTCAGAACGTGGTGACGTAAAACACAACGACATGCTGAAAAAAAAATGAAGTTCAATGCTTCCAAGCATGCGTCGACTTGATTCTGAGCATGCCTGGATTTTTAACCGATGGTTGTGCCTATTAACGATCGCTTTTTCCCATCGGTTAGGAATCCATCAGTTAAATTTAAAGCAAGTTGGCTTTTTTTAACCGATGGTTAAATAACCTATGGGGCCCACACACGATCGGTTGGGTCTGATGAAAACGGTCCATCAGACCGTTGTCCTCTGGTTAACCTATCCTGTGTACGAGGCCTTACTGTTCTATAAAGGAATAGAAATATTGTCCTAGCCCTGTTCATGTATTCAAGAGACACACCACTCCTGTTCTACTTTTATAAAGCAATTTCCTTGTATATAATTGGAAATTAAAAAATACTGCGGGGAAACTACTACAGTATATCTGCAGGAAATGAAAACTGAATATACATAAAAAGTGAATGGCTCTGGATTTCTTAGTTTTACTGTCTGCAGTGTTCAGCCTAACCAGAATCTTGAGGGAGATTGTTTATATAAGACCAGATCATTCTGAAGGTATTATCGACATTATACTTGCAATGAGGACATTTAATGCCCATCATAAAATGGCCCTTTTTATGTTATTTATATCACAGCCCAACAAAAAAAAAAAATGTTTCTTGGTACCTTGCTTTTTAGACCTGTTCTTGTTTTTTTTTTTGGGAGCTGATTCAGAAAATTGCATTTACTAAACTGCATCAGCTCTACTTTATTAGATATGGTTGAATTTATATAATTTTGTATCCACTTTTTGAAAAGATCTTGCAGATCAACTTTTTCTTCTGTTACCTAGTTTGTGTTTTTGTGTACTGTACAAGTTAGCAGATATCATGAGAATATTTATGTACTTCCAACTGTAATATTACATCCCAAACATGGGATTCTAAATTATAAGTTAAAATAACTGTATTATAATTATGATTGTATAGTTGGTGTGAGTATATTGCCACTCATAATGTTTCATTTTTGCAGATTGAGCACAGTAGTGATTATGGCTACTTCACAACAGTGTTATCTGAATCATCCTGATGTATTTTGTTATATTCTATACAAGTTTTTGACAGGTGACCAGAGTGAAGAGTGGTATATAATATTTATGCTGTAGCTCAAAAACTAGAGCTGATAAGTGGCATTATTGGAATCAGCGAGTTAAATATATGTAGAAACAGGAGACCAAAAATTCCTATGCATCACACATCACTGCAAGATCCCATGGATGTGTGAAATGACAGCACCATCCTGGGCTCCAGCCAAGCCACGCCTCCAATGCATTCCATTCTGCTCCTGGAGCCCAACATGTTGTGGGGTGTAGTTTGGCTGTAGGCCGTGCTGGGGCTGCCATATTTCATATCCACAGCATCTTGCAGTGACGTGCAGCACATAGGACCTTTTTTTGTCTCTTGTAACATTGGAGCTGGGATGGGTTCTGTCCTTGCCAGCACTCCCAGTAGTGTACTACAGAATAACACCCAACTGGAGCCTTGCGTGGCATCCCCTATTTGTTGTCAGGACTAACATTTGAGACATATAGGTTGAATAAAGACAACAATCTATCAGCTCAACCTGTGTAGGTACTGTATATGTGTGTGCGTGCATGTAGAAAATAATTTCCCATATCCCTGTATATTGTTTTCGCTAAGATGCACATCCAAGAGTCTTTTAAAACTACCCATACGCCTTGCCAAAACCACTGATTGTGGAAGAGAGATCCACATCCTTATCGCTCTGAAAGTGAAAAAACCCCTTAAGGTTAAACCGCTTCTGTTCCAGTCTCATTGTGTGGTTCGTGTCGTCTTACACTCCCTGAGACTAAAAAGTTTCATACTTATGCTGGGATCACCATCTTTGTATATTGTTATCATATCTCCTCTCAATTATCTCTTCTCCAGGGAGAATACATTTAGTGCCTGTTGTCGTTCCTCATAATGGAGGTCCTCCAGTCCAGTGGCGTATCTAGGGTATGGCACATATGGCTAGTGCCATGGGCGCAACATGAAGGGGGCGCTCGTGAGTGGCTGAGGATGTTCTGAGGATGTCTGACAGTTAGCTGATCCAACATGATCCTATCTGTGCCTTTGCAGAAATTGACTGCCCCCAGCCGACTATCAGCCAATCAGCATTCAGATGCCTGCTATAACCTGCCGACCTCCTTCCACAGCCCGCCAGATTTGATGAAGAAGATATGGATAGCCGGAAGTGGGACTGTACTGTATGGGGGGAGCGCTGGGCTGACGTCTGAACTGTTTTCTGTGCGTTACCACCAGTAAGTAAGCAGTGGCATTGTTCCCTTTGGCAGTTTTTTTTTTCTACAGCTCGAAACACACCTCCAGGTCGTGCCTGAATGTGTCCTCCTCCTTTCTGTCTCTCACTCCCAAGCCTGTCACGATCTGCTCTACACCCAGGCAGCACAGCTGGACACTGTCCTCTACTCTCCAGCTGCTGCCTGGGTGTTCTGTGTATATGAGCCACTTGCTGGTGCAGCAATGTCCTCCGCTGCCCGAGGGGGGGGAGGGGGCTTGCTGAAGTCTTTTTGCTGCTGGACAGAGCTATATTCTATGTAGGGGGTTCAGTTTTGTTCAGGGAGGTCTGTACTATTGGAGGAGGAGGGGTGGTGGTCTGTGGGGGGCACAGCAGTCTGTCTATCTGTGGATGTGCAGAGCAATGCAGAGCAGTTTGTCTCTGTGGTTGTGCAGAGCAATGTGGAGCAGTCTGTCTCTCTGTGGTTATGCAGAGCAATGTGGAGCAGTCTGTCTCTCTGTGGATGTGCAGAGCAATGCGGAGCAGTCTGTCTCTCTGTGGTTGTGCAGAGCAATGTGGAGCAGTCTGTCTCTCTGTGGTTGTGTAGAGAAATACGGAGCAGTCTTCCTCTCTGTGGTTGTGCAGAGCAATGCGGAGCAGTCTGTCTCTCTGTGATTGTGCAGAGAAATGTGTAGCAGTCTGTCTCTATGTGGTTTTGCAGAGCAATGTGGAGCAGTCTGTCTCTATGTGGATGTGCAGAGCAATGTGGAGCAGTCTGTCTCTCTGTGGTTTTGCAGAGCAATGTGGAGCAGTCTGTCTCTTTGTGCTTATGCTGAGCAATGTGGAGCAGTCTGTCTCTCTGTGGATTTGCAGAGCAATGTGGAGCAGTCTGTCTCTCTGTGGATGTGCAGAGCAATGTGGAGCAGCCTGTCTCTCTGTAGATTTGCAGAGCAATGTGGAGCAGTCTGTCTCTCTGTGGATTTGCAGAGCAATGTGGAGCAGTCTGTCTCTCTGTGGATGTGCAGAGCAATGTGGAGCAGCCTGTCTCTCTGTAGATTTGCAGAGCAATGTGGAGCAGTCTGTCTCTCTGTAGTTGTGCAGAGCAATGTGGAGCAGTCTGTCTCTCTGTGGATGTGCAGAGCAATGTGGAGCAGTCTGTCTCTCTGTGGATGTGCAGAGTAGAGGACCTGGTCACGTGTTACCTGGCGCTAGTTCCGGACATCTGGGAGCTGTTTCTTGCCGGGTGAAATGCACGCTAATACGGGGGTAGTGAACGGAGCGAGACCCAGACACAAACAAGCTAGCAGCCTCGGTTCCCAGGACAGGCACTTTTTAATGTAATAGGCCATTTGGCCGTTTTTATACATATATCTTTTAAATAAATCTACAGTATTATGCAATGGATCTTTCTATGCTATTTTTCATATCCTATCTATAACTTCCAGCAAGAGGCTTTACTACTGTATCCCGTTCGATCAGGCACTATCCTGCAAATGCTTTATCTGAATTTCTTTTTCACGAAAAGAAGTCAGATACACCTGGTAAGCGCAGTAATCATTTGAGCACTTTTTGGGTGACTACAGAGATTCGTATCTGGTGAAGGAGTATTTCACTTTCAAACAACACTTGTGCCACAGTTCTCAAGTGTTTGGTCACTGGAGTGATTAAGTTTATTTATATATTGGGACTTTTAAATTAGTGTACACACTGTACACTGTGGTGATTTATTTAGAGTTTGGACTCACTATTAATATCACATATGTTAATATAATATTATTCTTTTTATTTGTGTGTTGATTAAGTGTAACTTGCTCATTGTATCACTCACCAGCGCCCTCACTACTAACTATGATTGTTGCCAGCCAGCCTAGTTTTCATTTACAAAGGAAACTAGGCTGGCATAGAAAAGTATTTTCCATTTACCCTAGGTTAACATCTATGTGGCTGCGTTTGATGCATTTTTCAGGCATGTTTTGCAGTGCGTTTTGTGTTTTTAAAACCTATTTTTTTATGCATTTTTATTTTTTCTCTGTAAACACACTGTATGGGGCAGATCCACGTACATCGGCGCATATATAGGCCGGCGTAGCGCATCTCATTTCCGCTACGCCGGCTCAACTTAGAGAGGCAAGTACCATATCCTCAGAGTATTTCCGCCCAACGTTACGCCGGCGCGACGTAAATTCCTAGGCGTAAGCCGGGGTAATTCAAAGTAGGAAGGAAGTGGGCGTGTTCCATTGAAATGAGCCGTGACCCCATGCAAATGAAGGGCCGAATGAACGGCGCATGTTACGCTCCTCTCTGCGCATGCTCAGAACTAGGCCCGGCGTAATTATTGAGATACGCGCAGGGCATAAATACGCCCAGACATGCGCCCGTCGAGTGCAAAAGTACATCCGCTTGTTCCCCCCCTGAAGCAAGATACTTTTGCTGGTTTCTTTGCTGCTGTTTTTTTTTAGCCATGTCTGCTCCAGCTGCTGAGAAGAGGAGGAAGTTAAACTATTCTTGCCAGGAGAAGGCGGTGATTATCAGGGCCATGGCCCGGTTTGATACCTTTCTCCATGGTGCAGAGAGTGCCAACACCACCAAGGCCAGGAGGACGGAAATCCTGTCGCAGATTGCGGCAGATGTGAATGCCTTTGGATATGAGGTCAGGACCCCAAATGACATTAAAAAAAAAAAATGATTTGCGTCGCCTGGTGAAAGGTAAGATGGCGAAGATGAGGGATCATGCCAGGGGCACTGGAGGGGGACCAGCAACTACCTTGACGTTGACTCCTGAGGAGCAGGAGGTTGCCCAGTGCCTCCACAGGCATCAAGTGGAGGGAGTTGAGGGATTTGACTCCGTTGAGGATGCCTTGAGGACAGGTAAGTGTATTTTATCTCCTATCTGGTGTGTAGCATGTGTGGGGGTGGAAGGGAACATGTGACAAGTGTGTGGATGCTCCAACATGTGAATGTTTTGTGTCATCCACAGATGTGCAGGAGGGTGCTGGGCCATCTGGCCAGTCCACACCATCCCCCGGACATCAGTCCGAGTCAGACCCCTGACAAGCCAGGAGTCATCAGTGGAAGGGAGTGGCCACACCTCTTCTCAGGAGGTGGTTAAGGAGGAGGAGGTGACCGGTGGGAATGAGGTCAGGCTCCATTTGGAGGAGTCTCCCCCTTTGGCTGGGACCAGTCACCCCTCCATCAGGGGTAGCCCCTCCCGCTCCTCCCCAAACAGGGCTTCCCCCTCAAGGGTCTCCCCTTCTCCACAGCCCCAAGCCTCTTCTGGCCACAGGAAGGTGTCCAGGAAGACTAGGGGGTGTCTAAGGTTCTCCCGGAACACCTCAAGAGGGACCAGGCCCGCCAGACCCGCCATCTGGGTGAGGTTGCCATGCATGTGGAACGCATGGCAGACAGCATGGCCTCCTTTGCCACTATGACAGAAGCTGTCCAGGACGTTGGCGCAAATACGGCTGCTGTGGTCACCTGACTGGGGAAAATGCAGGCCACCAAGCACACGGTCAGTAGTGCAGGCTACAGTGTGACTGGTGTTTGAATGTGGGGGTGACATTCCTGCCGGAAAAGGGGTGTCACCCTCGGTCGTCGGGGAGAAGTGATCCCCAGGACCAGGGAGAAGTGATCCCCAGGACCGTGTGAATGTGGTATGAATGGACAGCAACAAATTTGGAGCCTTGACGGGGCGTTGCTGCTCCCAAGTCCTGCATTGTGGACTTGGGCTAATCCAATGTGATGAGGATGTGGGGTGTGTGTGCTAGGGACCACAGTGGTGTGCATGCGTGCATTCTCCTTGTGCCATGATGAATGTGTGTGTTTAACGTGCAAAGATGCCTACTGTGAGGCATCTCCTGACTGCTCTTCCCTCAGCAGACGGGGTAGCCTCGGTTAGGGGGGGAATGTCTGGTTCGGGGGTCAGGTCATTACGTATGTCAATATCCAGGCCCTTTCTCACGGCGAAGTTGTGCAGCATGCAACATGCACCGATGATCTGGCACACAAAGTTTGAGGAATACAACAGGGTACCCCCAGACTTATACAGGCATCGTAAACGGGACTTCAGGAGGCCAAAGGTGCGTTCCACCACTGCACGGGTACGTGTGTGTGCATCATTGTATCTTCGCTTTCCTGGGGTTTCAGGATTCCGGAATGGAGTCATGAGATGGGGCCTATGCAGTGCATATGCAGAGTCACCTGGAAGGGAAAAGGCAGGAGGATGTTAGTCATGCATGTGCCCCTCGTGATATCTGCATCATGGGGTCGGACAGTCATGCCTGACTCCTATGTCACTCACCAACTAGCCAGCTGTTCCCTTACATGTTCTGTTAAAATTCTGTTGGGATGGTTCTTTGCCGGTATATGTAGCTGTCGTGGCTGGACCCTTGGTGTTTGGCACGGACGTGCCATATGAGGCATTGGGCTATCAGGCTATCACCTGTACATTGATGGAATGCCAATGCTTACAATTGCGGTATATGTGTGCTCTGTGTCACGGAGGGGGGGGGCGCAGTGCCACATGTGTGCAATCAATGGCCCCCACGGTGTGTGGGAATCTTGCAATACTGTAGAAATCATGCATTGCCTTCTCCCACAGATGCTCCTGGGTGGGTCTGACAATGTGGTGGGCCATGCGTCTGAGGATTGCGGGGACAACCTGGTGCACACATCTGCTAATAGAGGATTGTGCCATCCCAGACACAACTCCACTTGTATGCTGGAACGAGCCACTGGCAAGGAAATGGAGTGTTGCCAGTACCTTGACCAGTAGCTCCACTGCATGTGAGCGGTGTGTCTGGCTGGTGATGTCATCTTTCAGGGTTCTGGTCAATTCCAGGATGGCAGCAGGGCGGAATCTGAAGATGTGATACATCTCCGAATCCCCCATGCCAAAGACGTTTAGGTGCGGTCGGTATATCTGCTCCCGTGCCCTCCTCCTACGAGCCTGTGAAGCCAGTAGTATAGCTATGACCATGGATGCCCCTGGCATGTTGGCATACAGATTGTTGTCCTGCAAGTGTGGATGCTCAGCTCATCCCTAACGGTGCTGCTGAAGCTGCTCTCCAGCTGACCTGTGCATGTCTGCTGCTGACTTACCCCTGCTTTATGAGGGGTAACTTTAGGCCAGATGTACAACTTAGGCGCGGCGCGCGTAGCCCGCGTCGGGCGCACGTACGTTCGTGGATTGCCGTATCTCCCTCATTTGCATATTTGAATAGCAAATCAATGGTGCATCCAGCGTATATATGCGCCCACGATGCTCCGGCGCAGAAAAGTTACGTTGGTCGGAAAAATACGCTTTTCAGGCGTATCTAGTTTTGTGGATACGGCGCATTGTTACACCGGCGTATATATATACTTACGCTGTGCATCTCGAGATACGCCGGCGTAAGTGCTTTGTGGATCTGGCCCTATATAGCTGGTTGCACTAAAGAGGGGGATGGGAAGCCAGCATTCCTGACCTGTTGGGTTGCATGCTCAGATAAAGGTCTGGTAAGGATTTTGGGGCTTTTTTTTTACATTTTGGCATAAGGGGGATCCCCTCTGAATCCATACTAGACCCACAGCACCTGCTTTGGACCTGGGGGACATCCCACGCCGCTTTTTCTCGATTCTTTTTTACCGTCAATTTTTCTTCTTTTACATTCAGCTGACTCATTGGCTCATTGACTCATTTACATTCTGAGGACTCATCGGTTGTTAAGGAAACGGCGGCCGGCTTCCCACTCCCCTCCTTATCAACCAGCTATATACAGTGTTGTAAACAGAAAAATAAAAAACGCAAAACACATCAAAAATCGCATCACAAACACAACACGTTTCTGGTGCAATTCCATTGAAGTCCAGACCCTTTTCAAAAACACACGGCTTGCAAAACGCATAGATGTGAACATGTACCATTAGAAAACCATGTTAAATTGACTGTAATGTGTTTCTGCAAACTGCAAAATGCACTAAAATAGTATTTTTATTTTTTGTAAATGTCCCTTCTGCTGTAGTACAATTGAAACATTTTACAGGTCTGTCACTTCACAGTCAGGTTTAAGGCATACCCCAGGCTTTTTTTTCTTCTTTTTTTTTAAGGAATTCAGCATTTTTAACCACTTAAGACCCAGACCAATATGCAGGTAAAGAACCAGGCCCCTTTTTGCGATTTGGCACTGCGTCGCTTTAAATGACAATTGCGCGGTCATGCGATGTGGCTCCCAAACAAAATTGGCGTCCTTTTTTTCCCACAAATAGAGCTTTCTTTTGGTGGTATTTGATCACCTCTGCGGTTTTTATTTTTTGCGCTATAAACAAAAATAGAGCGACAATTTTGAAAAAAATGCAATATTTTTTACTTTTTGCTATAATAAATATCCCCCAAAAATATATATATATATATATGAAAATGTTTTTTCCTCAGTTTAGGCCGATACGTATACTTCTACCTATTTTTGGTAAAAAATATCACAATAAGCGTTTATCGATTGGTTTGCGCAAAATGTATAGCGTTTAGAAATTGGGGATAGTTTTATTGCATTTTTATTAATAATTTTTCAGCGATTTTTTTCGTGACTTTGACATTATGGCGGACACATCGGACAATTTTGACACATTTTTGGGACCATAAAAATGCATTGTTTACTGTGAAAATGACAATTGCAGTTTAGGAGTTAACCACTAGGGGGTGCTAACCACTAGGGGTTAAGTGTGACCTCATATGTGTTTCTAACTGTAGGGGGCGGGGCTGGACGTGTGACATCATTGATCGTCGTTCCCTATATCAGGGAACAGACGACCAATGACACTGCCCCAACGAAGAACAGGGAAGGTGTGTTTACACACACCTCTCCCCTTCTTCAGCTCCGGTGACCGATCGCGGGACACCGGCGGCGATCGGGTCCGCGGGTCTCGCGGGCGCAGTCACGGAGCTTTGGACCGAGTCGCGAGTGACCCCACGGCTGGGCTTAAGGAATCAGTATGGGTACGTGATTGTGCCCAGCCGTGCCATTCTGCTGACGTATATCGGCGTGAAGTGGTCCTTAAGTGGTTAATGTTTCACTTTAAAAAAAAAAATGATGCTAACCTGGAATGTGAATAGTCTGTACACATTGAATTCACAAAGAGAAGAAATTGCAGCAGCTATAAGATTGATTAACCACTTGACCTCCTGAAGATTTACCCCCCTTCATGACCAGGCCATTGTTTTGTAATACAGCACTGCGTTACTTTAACTGACAATTGCATGGCCATGCAACGCTGTACCCAAATAAAATGTATATCATTTTTATCCCACAAATAGTGCTTTCATTTGGTGGTATTTGAAGATTCCCCACCTGCTATTACAGGGGGGAAGGGGGAGGAACTGCAACAAAGTTACATGTGACATCCAAAATATATGGGTAACATGATGTAACATGTTACACAAAGTGGAATTCTCCTTTAAGGCTAGAGCTAACATGATCTTTTCTCTCTTTTTATCCTGTGCCCTCTTTATGCCTGACCCCATGATACCGTATACTGGTTGTTATTATTTTCTCATTAATGAACCTATAAACATCCGCTCAAACCTAATTGGTGTGGTCTTGTTGGAAACACGTGTCTAACTCTCATGCTTCCTTATGTAGAGTCTACAATATTACCTGTTATTAGTTCTGTTTTTTGGTCCTTTTCCCCGTTAATTACTTTTGTTTCACAGGTCGTATGTTAATGTTTGAAGACTGTGAGAAGAGACACACAAAAGTGTGCCCATTCACTAAATTGGCTAAATATGGAAGCATGCATTGGTGCAGTGTTGTGGAGTTCAAGCAGGGCTGGTGCAAGGAGTTTTGACACCCTAGGTTGAAACCTAATTTTTGCCGCCCCCCCTGGCTTCACCCCTGACTCCACCCCATTTTCCCTGCCCATGTATACCCCACCTTTTTAACGAAGCACCAAAATGCAGCCCACCAGCGCCCATCAAATGCAGCCTCACCAGCGCCCATCAAATGCAACCTCTCACCAGTGCCCATCAAATGCAACCTCACCAGAGCCCATCAATGCAACCTCACCAGAGCCCATCAATGCAACCTCACCAGAGCCCATCAAATGTAGCCTCACCAGTGCTCATCAAATGTTGCCTCACCAGCGCCCATCAAATGTTGCCTCACCAGCACCCATCAATGCAGCCTACCAGGGCCCATCAATTACTCTTTGCTTGCTTCCATTCATTGGGGATTCGGGACACAGACACAGTCCTCCGCTGCCGCTGCGCCTCCGACACTATGTGCGTCTGGAATTGCTACTGCCTGCTGATTCTGAGACTTAGTTGCTTGCTGCAGAGAGAAGAAAGTAGAAACACCAGTGGCCAGGCGCCCTAGGCAGCAGGGTGCCCTAGACGGCTGCCTAGTTTGCCTAGTGGTAGCACCGGCCCTTAGTTCAAGCAGGGCAGCTGATAATGGGGCAGCCAGGGCAGGCTGCTGCTGACAATAGTGAATTGCTGATTTATCGTCAGCTTCCCTCTGTGTTTCTGTGCCTTGTATATCCTGCTGATCTGATTTCCTGTCTACCAACCCAGCTTTCTTTGACCCGATCTCCCGGCTTGCCTCCCTGGCTTGTATCCTGACTTGTCCCTACATCTAACCCCAGCCTGGCTTATGGACTCTGCATTTACGTGTCTCCTGTGCAGACTCGGCTGACCCCCCGGTCTCGCTAACCTTGGACTGTCTTATTGTGAATGACCCCTGGCCTGGCTCCCGACTCACCTATCCGGTCTGCTCCACTGGTTTGCATCTCCTGGACTTTCCAAGCATGCCTGCCTTGCAGTATACCTTGCCTGTCCCAGCAAGTTCCTGGCAACCTGCTCCATCAATCATGCAACCTGTGCTTCTGTGGGCACCATACCTCCTGTGTCACCTTCAGGGGTGTGCTGTACTCGGCCACAAGGGGAACCCTCCCAGCATCTCGGCCTCCTACCAAGTTCATGACATAGTTACATTTTGGTAAGACCATTTGCATTGGGATTCTAAAAGATCTTTTAGAGGATTGGTAATTTTCATGTTAGGTACATATACAGTATACCTATATTATGGGTGAATTAATAGTTCATAAATAATATTTTAGGTATAAAATAAGATGTGTGAAATTCAATGACTAATAGGGAAAACAGATCAGTTTTTAGAAAATGAGGAATAAAATATTCCGTCACTTTAAATTTGGCCTTCTGCAGTTATTGTAAAAAAAAATATTTTACAATTTTAAGTACTACTAATACAAAAGTGAAAAATAGTTACTGCCATGGAATAAAAATGAATGTAAATTCTTGTCAGAATTAATCACAGAATATGCTATGGTGTCCTTGTAAAAAATTCAAAAGGGGTTGAATTAAATTAAAAAATGAATGTATAGTACACTCATTTATTATAATCATTTTAGGGGAAGAAGATTCCTTAAAGCTATTATTTATCCTCCACCTTCCATTTTTCCAAGAAGGTCTTTTACTATTTAAAAACAAGAAAAATAAGAAACAGTAAATGACTTATGTCACCTTGAAATCAGTGGAGTGAACAATCAGCATTCAACTAATTTCAGAAAATACGAGTACAGTGATACCTCGGTTCACAAACGCTTCTGTTCATGAACAACTCGGTTCACGAAAAGAAGAGTTCACAAATTTTGCTCCAGTTCGCAAATACGAGCCGCGGCCATCTTCCCTGATCTGACACGTTCATATTGAGAAGAGCAGTGCTAGATGAGAGTCTTAAGCCTTGTACACACGATCAGATATCTGATGGAATCTAATCCGATGGATTTTTTTCGTTGGATATCCGATGAAGCTGACTTTCATCGGTCTTGCCTACACACCATCAGTCGAAAATCCGACCGTGCCAAAACGCAGTGATGTAAAACACCACGACATGTTGAGAAAAATGAAGTTCAATGCTTCTGAGCATGCGTCGACTTATTTCTGAGCATGCATGGATTTTTGACCGATGGACTTCCACACAGGCGATCGTTTTTTTTTCGATCGTTTTTTTTATCCATAGGAAAATTGTAAAACATGTTCTATTTTTTTCACCGATGGAAAACAAACCGATGGGGCCCACACACGATCGGTTTGTCCGATGAAAACAGTCCATCGGTCTGTTTTCATCGGACAAACCGATCATGTGTACAGGGCTTTAGGAGAACTTGTCCACTCAGATACTACCATAAGGGTGGGCTCACTTGATTGGGAATCATGGAAAAACAGTTCATATGAATTCAACTTTATCATGCCCTCAGATGATCTTTTCCTGTATGCACAGTGCTGTTTTCTGGCCCCTGGATTAGCCATTTAAATTGGGGTTTGGGATTGTTTCAAACAAGGATTAAAGAGGAGCTATTGTTTTTTTTGTTTTTTTTAGATGTACGCATCAAAGAGGTCAGCTTAATGTAAAAGACTGTATGTAATATATGTTTAAAATTATTTTTTTGTACATAAATTTCATAATTTTACTGTACATATAAAACAAAAAAAAAGTTCAGAACAGATTAACCTGAGAAACATTGAACCATATGGGAACATTTTCCTCAGTCTACAACCAATTTGGTTGGCGACCCGAGTAGTTTCACAAATTAAGTTTGAGAACCAAGGTATCAATGTATTTCATTGTTTCTAAGTGAACCAGTCTACAGTATACTGTTAGCTTCTAAAAATGTAACCAGTATTTTATGGTAAAAGTAAACTGAAGTATTATTTTGGATTTACTTGTAAACTTTTAAAGTACTATTTTACTACTTTAACCACTTCAGATCTGCGCTATAGCCAAAAGACTGCTGCTTTGCGGACCTGAATTTCCCCATGGCACACTCTGTGATCAGCGAGTCAATGAGACTCGGCTGATCACAGATCGAAGTAAGGGGTCAATCCCGACCCCTTACCACGTGATCAGCTGTTAGCCAATGACAGCTGATCATGTGATATAAACAGCCGCCGGTAATCGGCTATTTTTTCTCCCTGCGCTGACAGCGTGAGGAAAAAAAATAGCCGATCACCGGCGGCTGTCAGAGGGACATCGGAGAGGTGCCACCTGCCTACCAGTGACCACCATCACCACCTATCAGTGCCCACAGTGCCACCCATCAGTTCCAACAGTTCCGCCCACAGTGCCACCCATCAGAGCCCACAGTGCCACCCATCAGAGCCCCCAGTGACACCTATCAGTGTCACCTACCAGTTCTGCCCATCAGTGCCCATTACCAGTGCTCATTAGTGTCACCTACCAGTGCCCATCAGTGCCACCTACCAGTGTCCATCAGTGCCACATATCAGTGCCACATATCAGTGCCCATCAGTGCCACCTACCAGTGCCATCAGTGCCTCCCATAAGTGCCCCCATCAGTGCCCCCATCAGTGCCACCCATCAGTGCCGCCTTATCTGTGCCCACCAGTGCCGCCTTATCTGTCCCCATCAGTGCCGCCTTATCTGTGCCTATCAGTGCCCACCAGTGCAGCCTATCAGTGCCCACCAGTGCCGCCTCATCAGCGCATATCAATGAAGGAGAAAAATTACCTGTTTGCAAAATTTTATAACAAACTATAAACATGTTTTTTTTTTCAAGATTTTCCATGTTTTTTTTGTTTGTTTAGCAAAAAATATAAATCCCAGCGGTGATTAAATACCACCAAAAGAAAGCTCTATTTGTGTGAAAAAAAATGATAAAAATGTCATTTGGGTACAGTGTTGTATGACCGCGCAATTGTCATTCAAAATGCGTCAGCGCTGAAAGCTGAAAATTGGTCTGGGCAGGAGGCGGGTTTAAGTGCCCAGTAAGGAAGTGGTTAAACATATTTCTATTTGTATTCTGTAAATAAATGTTTGTGTTGAAAAGTATTCAAGGCTAGTTATTCTCAAATTTTAGTTTTTTTCCAATAATAATATTTATTGGATGATTTTGGACAACATCACATAGAGAACATCATGCTGCAATAGTACAAGAAATACACAATGGGAGAAGACTGGAAGAAGGAAAGTAAAAAAAAAGGGGAGGTTAGAATGGAAAGACAAAGGGCCATTAGAGAGATGGAAGGAGCAGAGAGAATAGGAAGGATGTCTACCCACTGGTGATAAGCTCCCTAGCCTCCCTGGCTTGTCCACTCACAAGAGGTACCTAAAAAATGTAATACCAGAAATAGCAACTATCTATCAATAGGTCATAAAGTTATGATTAAGTTGCAGCAACCCCACATTTTAATAAAGTCAGTAAGTCTTTCTTGAGAAGTGTAAATCAATTCCTTAATTTCCAACACTCCAATCTAGTGAACCATTATTTCATAAATGGCACTTGACTTTTTCTTCCAGTGTACTGTAATGTACATACTAGCCGGGTTAACTGTATGCATATCTAAAGCACAATTGGAACCAATTAAATAATCAATTCCTCCCAGCACACATTATCAGTATCTCCAAAGCTACTACCAGGGCTGGACTGGGACAAAAATTCGGCCCTGGACTTCATCCAGACCGGCCCACTTTAATTCAATAAAATGCTGCCCCAACCCCCCCGAAAAATCGCCCACCAAAAGGCCCCTACATCCATTATTGTATATCATGAGAGGGTGAGAGAGGGGGGAATGACAGAGAGAGAGAGAGAGAGAGAGGAAGGGTTGAGGGAAAGGGGGTGAGAGGGGGTGAGTGTAAGAAAAAGAGAGTGAGTGTAAAAGAGAGGGGGTGAGTGTAGGACCCCTTTTTACACTGAGGCGTTTTTTAGGCCCTTTTGGGCACCTGTAAAGCACCTGAAAAACGCTTCCGCTGCAGTCCCAGTGTGAAAGCCTGAGTGTTTTCACACTGGGGCGCTGCCAGGGCGTTTAAAAAAGTCCTCCAAGCAGCATCTCTGTTTTAAAAAACGGCCCACTGAGCCATCGGCCCACCGGGAAACTCCCTGTAGTCCCTATGGCCAGTCCATCCCTGGCTACTACTATAACAAATAAAGATACTACACACATATGTTTGAACTTCCTAAAAGCAAATACAAACATTAGCAGCGCTAATTGGTCAACATTCAGATCAACATATATAAAAGTCCTTCTTTGACACTCATTGAGTATAAAAGCTGTGAGCCTGTTCCCTATCTGGGTTGAATGGCATGAGATTGTTGCAATAATGACAGTTTCCATCACCACACCTTGTGGCAGACCCCCCAATGGGTAACAACACACCAGATCGTGGCAAAAGCCGAGCCTTATAAGATAATATCTCTTTATCTTGCGGTTTGTTGAATATCAAACGTTTTATCTATATCAACTCCCCACCATGAAAGAGACACTCACATAGCGTGATATTGTTATGATAATTGCAATCCATAAAACCCCCCATAATACATTGCACTTACAAAGATAAAGGTATACAAAAGCGTTTAACACCCTCTATTAACATGAGACTGCAAGCCAGGGCCGGATTAACAGGGGGGCTGATGGAGCTGCAGCTCCAGGCCCCTTTCTCAAGATAGGCCCATTTGCTCAAAAAAAAAAAAAAGATCGACTTTGAGGGGTTGTAGCTCGATGACCAGAGGTCACAGAAACCCCACATTTGGGGGTAGGCATGGGAAGAGCTACCCCACAACTGGTTAAAATATGGGACGGCTATCATTTATGGTTCCGGAGATACGGGCCTGCTTGCACAGCCTGTCAGAAGCTACATTCAGAGCGGCCAATATAAATACAAGCTGACACACTGCAGCAAACTGATAGGATGACAGGGCTTATAATAATTATTTGTATATTACTCATGGTAATTAACCCCTTGCCACCCAGGCCAATTCTGACACTTCTCTACTACATGTAAAAATCATCATTTATTTTTTGCTAGAAAATTACTCTCTGGTGGTCTTTGCACTTTTTATGTTGCAGGGTACAGAGCTGCACGATTCTGGCTAAAATGAGAATTGCAATTTTTTTGCTTAGAAGATAGATCACGATTCTCTCACGATTCTTGTGGCGTAACATCATCTTTCACATTAAAACAAAAAAAACAAACAAACAAACAAAAAAAAAATGGGCTAACTTCACTGTTTTGTTTTTATGGTTTTTATTATTCATTGAAATGGGCAAATGCAGTGTGACATAACATATTGCAGCAATAACCATTGTATTCCCTAGAGTCTCTGCTAAAATAAATATAATGTTTGGAGGTTCCAAGTAATTTTCTAGCAAATAATATTGCTTTTTAATTTAAGAAACAAGTGTTGGACTTTAAGTGGTTAAATTTAGTTACAATGTTAGTTAGTTACAATGTTTCATTTTGTTTACAAACTTCGCAGACTGCCCAGATTTTTTCTTTACACACAGAAGTGTATCACTTTGATCTAAGAAGGAAGTGTTAGTTACAAAGGGCCAGATTCACATAGAACTGCGGCGGCGTAACGTATAGTAGATACGTTACACCGCCGCAAGTTTTCATCGCAAGTGCCTGATTCACAGAGCACTTGCGATGAAAACTACGCTGGCGCAAGGCGGGCCAATTCAAATGGGCGTGTGCCATTTAAATTAGGCGCGCTCCCGCGCCGGACCTACTGCGCATGCTCCGTTTCTTAACTCCCGCCGTGCTTTGCGTGCCGTGACGTCATTTTTTCGAACAGCGACGCGCAGGGCGTAATTCCGTATTCCCGGACGGCTTACGCAAACGATGTTGATTTTTAAATTTCGACGCGGGAACGACGGCCATACTTTAGACAGCAATACGTTTGCTGACTAAAGTTAGGGCACCTAAAACGACGACTAACTTTGCGACGGGAAACTAGACTAGCGAACGTAGCGAACGCGAAAATCCGTCGTGGACCACCATAACTCCTAATTTGCATACCCGACGCTGGTTTACGATGCAAACTCCCCCCAGTGGCGGCCGCGGTACTGCATCCTAAGATCCGACAGTGTAAAACAATTACACCTGTCGGATCTAGGGGCTATCTATGCGTAACTGATTCTATGAATCAGTCGCATAGATAGAAACAGAGATACGACGGCGTATCAGGAGATACGCCGTCGTATCTCTTTTGTGAATCTGGCCCAATATTTCCTGTTAAAAACTTGGCAGATTGCCCAGATATTTTCTTTTGATAGCTGAAAGTCTCTCCACTTGTTATATGAAAGAATCAGAAAACTCTGCATTGGAGATCGTCAGGGGGGGTTGAATCGAGATCACGATTTTTTTAACGATTAATTGTGCAGCTCTAGCACAGTATTTGCGCAGCAATTCTTCAAACATGTTTTTTTTTTTTTTTAACTTTTTTTTATTCATTAAAAAAAACACTAGTTAGTTAAGTTAGCACAATTTTTTTTGGTATCCTAAGCGATGCTTTAAATTTTTTTTAGGTTACATGTTTAGAGTTACAGAGGAGGTCTAGTACTAGAATTATTGTTCTTGCTCTAACGATCGTGGCGTATGTAACCTGTGTGTATCTGGCTCTGATACTACCAGTGCCTACCCAGCCACTGACTAGTATCTCTCCCCAGCAGGGCCTTTTTTTCAGGGGGAACTTGGGGGAACTCAGTTCCACCACCTTTGGCTCAGATCCTTTGGTGCCTGCTCACCACAATCACTTGTAAACAGAGAAGTCTGGTTTCTTTGTTTACAAGTGACAGCTTTGTAACCCCCTGAACTCTGCACACGGTATGTAATGCAATTCTAGTATTTAATGCCCCTTTAAGACTCTCCTACTGTTTGTGAAATCTGAATGGGTCGTGGTTGAGTTCCTGCACCTATTTTCTGAGAAAAAAAGCTCTGCTCCCCAGCCTGTCCCCACACACCCTCTCACCTGCTGACCTTTGGATGGGGGAATCACTCCTGCAGTGTTATTGTGTTCTGCCAGTGCGTACAATGATCAGTGTTGCTAACTATAGCTGGCAGCACTGATTGTTTTGGGAAAAACCTAACAGGCTGGTTGTACTCAAGTCGATTAATAGATTGACTTGTGTAAAACCAGCTAGCCCATACATAGATCGACTATGGCTGGTCTCTGCATAATTGGCGTAATTTTAATCCATGTATGACCCGCTTAACCACTACGCAGTCCCTAAATATCCTTCCACTTCTGTACATAGTGCTCACTGTCATACTCTCCACACTCCTCTCCTGTACATAGTGCCCACTTTTTTATACTCTCCACACTTCTCTCCTATACATAGTGCCCACTGTCATACCCTACACACTCCTCTCCTGTACATAGTGCCCACTGTCATACCCTACACACTCCTCTCCTGTACATAGTGCCCACTGTCATACCCTCCACACTCCTCTCCTATACAGAGCGCCCACTGTCATACCCTTCACACTCCTCTCCTGTACATAGTGCCTGCTGTCATACACTTCTCTCCTGTACATAGTGCCCACTGTCGCACCCCCCACACTCCTCTCCTGTACATACTGCTCACTGTCATACCCTCCACACTCCTCTCCTATACATAGTGCCCACTGTCATACCCTCCACACTCCTCTCCTATACATAGCGTTCACTGTCATACCCTCCACACTCCTCTCCTATACATAGTGCCCACTGTCATACCCTCCACACTCCTCTCCTATACATAGTGTTCACTGTCATACCCTCCACACTCCTCTCCTATACATAGTGCCCACTATCATACCGTCTACATTCCTCTCCTGTACATACTACCCTCTGTCATACCCCCACAATCTTCCTGTACATACTGCTCATTGTCATACCCTTCACACTCCTCTCCTGTACATAGTGCCTTTTGCCGTACCCTTTGCACTCCTCTCCTGTACATAGTGCCCACTGTTAGACCCTCCACATTCCTCTCCCTCACCTGCACATACTTCCCACTTATATACCGTCCATACTCCTCCCCTATGTCGCTTACCCACAAAAACAGTTCTTTAAAATTATACTGAATATCCTCAATATTACCAGCTCTAGAATGGACACACTTTTGTTAGTTCAACGAAAAGAAATCTCAGTTCTCATATTTGTTCTGCCCCATTATTAGTACTCCTTTAATTTTGTGATTACTACTATGATGTATAGAGGAACATCGGGGATCTCAGCTACTCTAAATATAGCACTTATATAAAAAAGTGGCCCTGAAAATATTTTTTAAATGTTGGCAACTGTGCACTTAGGCACTGCCCAAGGACCACTGGGTCAGTAGGGGCCCCATGAGAGGCTCCTGGGATCCTGTGATAATAAAGCGGTAGTAAACTTTCCTGACATTACTACTTTTTAGAGGCCCTGGGGTAGGTTATGCCACAATGTACAAGTATGCACAGCATATTAGCACATTAGTGTACACTTCAATTTTCAGACTGAGCCCTCCAGTGCTGCGCTGTGATGAATCAGGCGGGGCCCGGGCACTTCCATCTTCACCTGGTCTTCCTTCTGGGTTCTGTGCCATTGGTCACTTGCCTTGGCTGGGCTGCGTTCATGTCATTCTCACGCATTTATTTATTTTTTATAAAAGGCCCCACCAAAATCCTCAGCACCAGGCCCATGATGTTCTTAATCTGGCCCTGCTGCAAGCGCAACTCTCATCACCCTTTCGTTAAAACAAACCAGGCAGTTCCTGGGTTGAGAGGCACAATCACATCTGTACAGATCAATTGCATGGTCAAACCCTAATGCATTTCGTAGGAGACTTCATCAGAGGGCGTAGCCACACTACTCGGCTGCTTATTTATAAAAGGCCAGCACACACCAAGAATCTTAACCTTTGTGTGTGCTTGATTATACATGCCTTAACAATCATGACCTCTTTGTTCTTATACACATTTAAGTAATTTTCCTATGATATACACATTACCCAAGATACAAAAGAGCCTGTCCTACCATCAGCTAGACTAATAGTGATTAGTATTGACTTGGTTACATCAGAGTTGGCAAATATTTAGACACTTTTTTACAAACTAGTGTTTTGAATACCAAAGCATAACAGAAAGACACTAATGCCTCGTACACGCGGTCGGACTTTTGACCGTGCAAAAGTCCGCTGTGACCCCATCGGAAGTCCGACGGACAAAAAGAGAACAGGTTCTCTATCTAAGGTCAGTCGGAATTTTGACAAAAAAAGTCAGATTGAGGCTACACATGGCCAGACTTTCCGAGAAAAAAAGCCAGTCAGACTTTTTTCTTGGAAAGTCCGACCATGTGTACGAGGCAAAATAATTTCTTGCAACTTTAAAAAAAAATTGTAATACCAGACCATCCAGATGTTTTTTATTTACAGCTTATGTATCATCACTGTATACTGTGATACAACGCGAGGTTGCCCTTTTAGCACCTATTAGGGCTTTTTGTCAGCCTGGGTTCACACTTGTCCGAAAAACGCTCCGACATTGGGAGCTCATGTCGCATAACGTGTGAAAATGAATGTTTCCCTATGAGAGCTGTCTTAACTGGTCCGACACAAGTCGGTCCAACTTTGAAAATGCTCCCTGTACTACTTTGGTCCAACTTTGATCCTACTTCAGCCCATTGAATATCATTGCAGTCGGATCAAAGTAGGATCCTTGTCCTAACCATCCGACTTGTAACATCCGACATTGTGATTACAACAGCATTAAAAATAATTTATCTCACACTGGGATTGTTTTGATTGGTCAAAGAACAAGTCAGACTATCACAAAGTCAGATCAAAGTAGTATCCTGTTCATTAAAGTTGAATGGATGTAGCACCAATGTAGGACTGATGTCGCAGAGCAAAGTAGGATGCAAGTCGGATGACTGTCATGTCGTATCAGTGTGAACCCAGCCTCAAAGGAGTGATCTCCCTTACATGCAGAAGACATTTTTAGGGATGGTTTTAGATTTTTGTTTATCACAGATGGGTGGCACTTTAAGACCCAAAAGAGAGAAGTGGCAATGAGTGAGTGGGAAGAAAGATACATCTATGGGAGCAAGAGGGATTAATTATTGTTTTACAGACGGTTCATTGGATTGGATTGGATTGGAATAAATACTTATAGAGCGCCGAATGCAAGTTGTGAAACTCGCGTCTAAGCGCTTACCAACAAGCTGGGGGTATCCAGTTCCCAAGAGAAAAAAGAAGAAACTAGGACATCTAAGTAAAAGAGGGGAACAGACAAGAAATAAACAGAAATATAAAAAGAAGGGGGGGGGGTGTCAGGGCACAAAAAGCCTATCCCTACTCCCTGACCATGGACCGCAGCCTGGGATTAAGGCAGCGTCCTGCTAAGGGCTTGGAATAGATGATAGATGACTTGTTCATAGATGACTTGTTCTTCATTTGGGTGAACACGAATAATAATAATATTAAATTTGATTATTTTTAGACTAGAGAATGGGTTAATTACTTAGATATGTCACAGTGATGGTGCAGAATAGACTTTTGACCACATAAGTATACTTTAAACCCACCAATAGGAACAGCTACTTACCTATACACAGTGGACATAATCCACTGTGGCTAAAAAAATATCCCCAGGAAATAATTTGCACGTGTAAGAAGGCACTGTTCTGTGACTATAATTACAGGTTGCAAGCAGGCATTAAAAAAAAAAAAAAAACCCACTTTGTGGAAAAGGGCTATAGAGCCCAATATTTAGATACAATCATTGATGAGGTAGGGAAGACTTCCCAAGATTCTTGTTTGGTAAATAGAATCAGACCCATTGAGGCTAAACATAAATGAGGGTTTATAAGTGATTTTCATGCCCATCATAGAGAGGCAGAATTCTTGTTTAGGAAATGGATACGTTTCTGAAGGGGTGCTACCTAAAAACCCTGGGCCAGATCCACATAGAAATAGATCGGCGCAGCGTATCAGAGATACGCTACGCCGCCGTACCTTACCTGGCGTCATTTCGAATCCTTAAAGATTTTGCGCCATAAGTTACGGCAGCGTAGTGTATCTCTGGCGGCGGAATTCAAAACTGCGATTAGGGGGCGTGTTTCATTTAAATGAAGCGCGCCCCCGCGCCGAATGAACTGCGCATGCTCCGTTTCTAAATTTCCCGCCTTGCATTGCGCTAAATGACGTCGCAACGACGTCATTTTTTTTAACTTAGACGTGAATTACGTCCATCCCGATTCACGGACGACCTAATGCAAAAAAAAAAATTCAAATTTCGACGCGGGAACGACGGCCATACTTAACATGGCAAGTCTAACTATACACCGCGCCGGCCTTTCGTACGTTCGTGGATCGACGGAAATAGCTAATTTGCGGAAAACGATGTGAACGCCACCCAGCGGATGCCAAAGTATTGCATCTTAGATCCGAAAGGCGTACGAGGACGTATACCTGTCGGATCTTACCCAGATGCCGTTGTATCTTGGTTTGAGGATTCAAACTAAAGATACGACACAGGTAATTTTAAAGTACGCCGGCGTATCAGTAGATACGCCAGCGTACTATGTCTGTGGATCTGCCCCCCTGTCTTCATTTATAGAAAAGCTCCATCGTTTGGCAATAGGAATCCCGGGGGGAAAACCAAGAACCTGCTCGGTCACTTTCCCTGTGTACACACCAGAGGTTTTCCCATCAAGAAAACTGCGGTGAGAACTTTGGCCGGGAATCCCGGCCATGTGTATACTCCACTGCAGTGTTTCCCATAGGGAAACTGCGGGAAAAAAAGACCGCCGGGAATCGCGGCAGGAAAAAAGAGAACATGCTCTTATTTTTCCTGCTGCGATTTCCGGCGGTTTTCCTGTCAGGAAAACTGCCATGGAGCATACACACGGCCAGTTTTCCCAGCCAAAAGCTGTCATGGCCCGTACACACCATCACTTTATGTGATGAAAAAAAACAACATTTTCTGTGAAGTAAAAAACGACGTTTTTGAAACTTCAATTTTCAAAGACGAAGTTGCCTACACACCATCGTTTTTCTCACAATGTTCTAGCAAAGCGAGGTTACGTTCACCACGTTTTTCCATTGAAGCTCGCTTCATAACTAGCTTCTGGGCATGCGCGGGCGTTTTTTGCTACGCACGGTCAATTTCTGTGAAGTAAAAAACGACGTTTTGAAAAACGACACATAAAATTGAAGCATGCTTCAATTTTTTTTGGTCGTTTTTTACAAGACATAAAACAACGTTTTCCCCCACACACGGTCATTTAAAGTGACGTTTTTAAAAACGTCGTTTTTTTTCATCACATAAAGTGATGGTGTGTACGGGGCATTAGAGTCAGGAAATGTTTAAAGACTATTGGACTTGGTGATGGCTAGCAGTGAAGATGTAGCTTGGGAGCCATATGATGGAATAATGATGACACAGAAAATAGCTTATCTGTAATAAATAATTAACTATTTCCATGGCAGTGATATAGGCAAACTCATGTTGTGATTTCAAATTGATTCATGTTATAATGCTTTGTTATACCTCTGTAACCCTCAGTTCTTTGTGGTTCTTGCGCTTATCAGTGGGGCAAACCTGGGGATTGCATCCTCAAAATGACCTGTCAAATTGGATTTATACCTTCAGCGGCCCTAGAGAAGACCAGGTGCCATTCTCTGTGAATCTTGTCATATTCATCTGCACTTATGCCGCGTACACACGATCGTTTTTCGGCATGAAAAAAAAAATAGTTTTTCAGCATGTCCAAAAAAACGGAAAATTGTATACTTACCTTTCCGTAATTTTCCTTTCCTGACGCATCTTCATGGCAGCACACACTGGGTTGTGGCTCCGCCCCCACAACCTGACAGGATTGGTTAGCTATAAATTTGAAGGGGAGACACCCGGCATTATTCTCCGTAAATATCATCATTGAACAGTAGGGTGGGTAGCTGTGTGCTGCCATGAAGATGCGTCAGGAAAGGAAAATTACGGAAAGGTAAGTATACAATTTTCCGTTTTCCTGACGCATTCATGGCAGCACACACTGGGAAATAACTCGCCAGTCGGGAGGGTTCAATGCAAAAGATTTTTATTCCCTAGAGAGCAGAGGAATTGGCCCTGATGACAGATCTGCCAAATTCGGCTGTAGCCAAGAGGGCTGCGTCCACCCTGTAGTGGGAGATGAAGGTATGCCTGGAAGACCAGGTTGCTGCTCTGCATATAGTTTCCGAAGAAACGCCGCAATATGCTGCCCAAGAGGTTGCCACTGCCCTGGTCGAGTGAGCCCTGATGCCTTCCGGAATCTCCAGTTGCTGAATGGAATATGCTTTCCCGATAGCCTTGACAAGCCAAGAGGCGATGGTGCGGGAAGTGGCCACCTGGCCTCGCCTGGCCCCGTGAGGTATAATCAAGAGGGCGTCTGTTGACCGGAGATGAGTAGTAGCCGACAGATACTTAGAAATTGTAGACTTGATGTCCAAGGCATTCTCGTTAGAGAGGCATGGAAGGACGATGTCCTGGCCGTAGTGGAAGGCCGAGGTGACTTTGGGAAGGAAATGATCTGAAGGTCTCAGTATCACCCTGTCGGGCCGAAAAAACAGGTATGGCTCCTTAGACATGAGAGCTTGTAGCTCCGACACCCTCCTTGCCGAGGCGATGGCAATGAGGAAGGATAACTTCAAGGTCAGATCCCATAGAGAAATCGAGTCAAGTGGGAAGAAGGGTGGGTTGGAAAACGCTTCAAGGACCACCGAAAGATCCCAGGCCGGGAAGGACGGTTTTCTGGGCGGTCTGATCTTTATGCATGCCTTTATGAATTGGATGATCAGAGGATGCAAGGCCCATCTGGTGCCAGTTTTGGCGGACAGAGCGGAGATCTGTACCTTTATGGTGCTTGAATTTAGGCCTTTGTCGACTCCTGTTTGCAGGAACTCAAGGATCTGGCAAGGATCGGGAGAGATGGGATTCCAGCCTTTAAGTTGCGCCAACTGGGCGAATCTTTCCCACACCCTGGTGTAAATGGTGTTTGTGGAGGCTTTCCTGGCTTGCATTAAAGTTGTTATAACCGCCTGGGAACATCCCTGTTCTCTTAGCCTAGCCCTTTCAACCTCCAGGCTGTCAGGTGGAGCCTGTCTGGGGCTGGATGGAGAACCCGACCTTGGAGTAGGAGATCCGCTGCGACCGGTAGGCGGATTGGAGGTCGGGTATTGAGCTGTAGGAGCGTGGTGAACCACGGCCTCCTCGGCCAGAATGGAACTACTGTGATCACTGTGGCCGACGACCTTCGGAGACGAGATAGAAACCTCGCTATAAGAGGAGTCGGGGGAAAGATGTAACCCAGCTTGAAGTTCCATGGGTGAAGAAGGCAATCTGTCCCCTCTGCTGTCGGGAAGGGTACTCTGGAAGGGAACCTTGAGCATTTGGCATTTGCTGGTGTTGCTGCCAGATCTATCTCCGGAACCCCCCATGCCTCCGTCAGAACGGAGAACTCCCGGGGGTTCAGAGACCATTCGTTGTTGGACAGGAGCTCCCTGCTCAGGAAGTCGGCTAGCGTGTTCTGTGCCGCTGGAACATAGACCGCTTTCAGGTCCAGAAGATATACCTGGGACCATTCCATTATGGGGTGAACTTCTTCTAGAAGAGTGTGGCTCCGGGTACCGCCCTGCCTCTGGATGTATGCCACCGCTACCCTGTTGTCCATCCGAATTAGGACGCTCTTCCCTCGTAGTAGAGGTGCGAAGGCTAAGAGGGCCTGGAATGCCGCTCGGAGCTCCAGTATATTCGAGACTATCCCCCGAGCCGGGAAGTGCCAGTGACCCTGGGCTGTCTGATCCAGGTAATGAGCCCCCCAACCTCTCTCGCTGGCATCTGATGTCACTATTTCTGGTTTTGGAGGGGCTATGGGCCTGAATCTTCTGAGGTTGGGAGGGCGAGTCCACCACAAAAGAGAGAGTCCTACATGGCTGGGGATGCTGATGAGTTGGTGCATCGAGGTTCCATCCCACTGTCTGAGAAAGGTGTTTTGCAAGGTTCTCATGTGCCATTGGGACCATTGTACCATGGGTATGGTTGATGACATCGAGCCCAGCATACTGAGGCAGGCTCTGGACGACGTGAAATTTGAGGACAATAGATTCCGAACCTTCCGTACTAACGGCTGCACCTTCTCTAAGGGTAGTTGTACTCTGTTCCGCTTGGTATCCAATTCTGCCCCCAGGAATACCATGGATTGTGATGGCTGAAGGCTGCTCTTCTGCCAATTGATTAGCCAGCCGAACTTCTGGAGGGACGAGATTAGGATCTCCCTCTGGAGGAGTAGAGTCTCCCGATTTGCTGCTAAGAGCAGGATATCGTCCAGGTAATGATGTACCCGCAGCCCCTTTTCCCTGAGGAATGCTATGAGGGGGAGAAGGACCTTTGTGAATGTCCGGGGAGCTGAAGAGATCCCGAATGGTAGACATCGGAACTGGTAGTGATGTTGGCCGATGGAAAAGCGCAGAAACTTCTGGAATGCGGGGTGGATTGGCACATGAAGGTAGGCGTCTGATAAGTCTATCGACAGCATCCAATCTCCGAGATTCACTGCCATGAGAATTGACTGGAGACTCTCCATCTTGAACGCTTCTATTTGAATCCTTCTGTTGAGCCTTTTGAGGTCCAGCACGGGCCGTAGATCCCCTGATTTCTTCCGCACCAAAAAGAGAGGGGAATAAAATCCCCTGCCTCTTTGGTGCAAAGGAACCTCCACGATAGCCTTCTTCTGGAGTAGTTCTGAGATGTATTGAATGAGTAGCTTCCTTTTGTCTAGGGAAGACGGTATCTTGGTGGGTTGGAAAGTAGCGCGAGGCAATGCCCCCATAAAGTTCCATTTGTGGCCATGTCTTATTGTGGAAAGAGTCCATGGGTCCTCTATGTGTTCTGACCATATTTGTGCGAAACTGCTGAGCCTGGCGCCCACCTGAGCTGGGTGGGCAGGCAATACTTCAAAAGGACTTCTGCTGATCCCCTGCAGTATTGGCCCTGGGCTTCTGACCCCTCGCAAAGGGAGGGCGAGTAGGTCTCCAATCCCTTCTGAACTCCTTGCCGGGGCGATAGGACCTGGCCTCCCTGTATCTCTCGGGCAGATTACGCCTGAAGGTAGGACCTTTCTGAGGCTTGGGCCTCCTGTCGGAGGGAATAAGTCCCGACTTTCCTCCAGTGACTTTGGAGATTGCCGAGTCCAATTTCGTACCGAACAGGCTTGTGCCATCATACGGAATCTTGCACCAGTTGGATTTTGAAGATGTGTCAGCGACCCAAGGTTTCAGCCATAAGGCTCTGCGGGCCATCACTGAGGCTAACATGGACCTGGCCGAAGAACGAATGACGTCCACCGAGGCCCCTGCCACAAAGTCACCGGCTAGCCTGATCTCCTGCAAGGAAGATATTATGTCCCCCCGGTCGGCACCTTCTAGGAGAGCCTTCTCAGCGCTGGCTGCACATACAGAAATGGCCTTGGCGACAGCCGCTGTGGCAATAGCTGGTCTACATGCTCCCCCCGCCGTGGAGTATGCTTTTTTCAACTCCAGGTCGATCTTGCGGTCGAGAACGTCCTTGAATGAGACCGCGTCTTCTATTGGCAGAGTGACGTGCCTGGCGAGCCGCATAAGGGATGAATCCACAACAGGAGCATTGATGAGGGAAGCGATCTTAGATTCCTTCAGAGGATACAATTTAGCAAGTTTGTTGGACAGACCGAGCCGCTTGTCCGGTTTTTCCCACTCTTCCTTAATGAGGTCGTCCAATTCCTCAATGAAAGGGAACAGTTCTGGATCCCTCCTTAATTCGGGGAAGTATTTCCCAACCTTTGGTGGTTCCGACGCGGGTTCTTCCCAACCTATTGTCTCCTTAACCGAGCGAGCAAAGGGTTCGACCAGGCTAAAGTCAAATCCGGACACGAGCTCTCGATCCTCCTGATCGGAATGAGCCTCTATTAGCTGGGCATATGGGCCCGAAGCGGATGAAGTGCCTGGGATGGGTTCATCACGGGCCAGAGGATGTGCCGTCCAGATTGATTCCTGTGCTGGCTCCTCTATGTGGTATCGGGAAGAGAGATCCGTAGCCATCCTGGCGTCCGTCTCCTTTTCTTTAGTTGCTTCGTTGAAGCAAGTGCGACATGCTAGCTTTCCTGGCAAAGCAGTAGCACCGCAGACCCAGCAGGCATTTGCTGCAGGACGGGTATGGTAGCGCTGGCGGTGGCATGAGGGAGACCGTCCGTGATGAGACCGGCTGTGACGGGAGCGGCTGCGGCGTGATTGGCTATGCCTTGATCGATGGTGTCGGGAGGAAGATCTTGACCGACTTTTACGGGGCCTCCTGCTTGATGCATGCCTGGACCTCTCCCTGCGCCGTGGGCTTGCGTCTCTTGGCCTAATGGGACTGCAACAGAAGGCAGTGTTAGCGGCCGGCTCTCTTTTTTGTCTCTTCTCTACTTACCTAATAATAAGGCGGTCTCCATACCTTGTTTGCTGGTAGTGGTCTGCGAGGGCAGTGGGCTCCATGAGGAATACAGGAAGCAGCAGAAGTGGAAGCTGAAAGGGAAGCCAACAGATGGTTAAAAAATAAATAAAAAAATAAATAGCTATAAGCCATTTGACTGGGAAGGTTAGAAGGGGAAGATGATCTGCATACCCAGGGAGAAATCCCTGTAGATTTCGGGCAAAGCAGCAGCCTTAGGGAGCAAAAATAAATTTTTGTCTTTTTAAATTTGGCGCCGCCGTCGCGGCACTGATGACGCGTACGCGCATGCGCAGTAGCGTCTCGCGCGTCCCGGCGCCATCTTGGATGAGGGCGAGGGAGCTCTCTGGCGTCATTACACTGCTGCGCGCCTGCGCAGGACGTCCGGGAGACGCGGCGGCTGAGGAACTACATGGCTCAGAGAGCCTGCTTTGAGGAATACAGGGAGCAGTGTGAAGGTACAAAAAATGAAAAAGGTTACTAAGTGCAAAGTATCAGAACTTCAGTGGGCACAGTAGAGTTGTAGAGATTCGTTTTTGTGGTAATAGTAAAGATAAAAAAACGAAGGGGAACCTCAAGAGGGAAGGAGAGAGAGAGGGAGAACCCACTGCCTATTTAAGCTTATTTAAAGCTTGTCTATATGCCAGGAAATTAGCCGGGATTAACCCCTGAGACCACCAGAGCGGGGTTCCCCCTATAAAGCTCTATTAGAGACTGTACAAGGGGGAATTCCAAACAGGAGAGGCTGAACCTGCTGGGGCGATAGCGGTAGGAGACAAGCTGTACGTCCACGTCCTGTCAGGTGAGGATAAAAAAAGAGAATAATGCCGGGTGTCTCCCCTTCAAATTTATAGCTAACCAATCCTGTCAGGTTGTGGGGGCGGAGCCACAACCCAGTGTGTGCTGCCATGAATGCGTCAGGAAACGAAGTTTTTCCAATTTCATCATTAAAAACGATGTTGCCCACACACCATCGTGTTAGAAAAATGATGAACAAAGCGCGGTGATGTACAACACGTACGACGGCACTCTAAAGGGGAAGTTCTATTTGCCTTTGGGCTGCTTTTAGCTGACTCCTTGTTAGTAAAAGACGATTTGCGCTTTTCTGTCTGTTACAGCGTGATGAATGTGCTTACTCCATTATGAATGGTAGTTTTACCTGAACGAGCACTCCCGTCTCATAACTTGCTTCTGGGCATGCGCGGGTTTAAAACGTCGCTTTTGCCCACACACGATCATTTTTTACAACCCGAAAAACGTAATTTTTTAAAACAACGTTAAAAAATGCAGCATGTTCGAATTTTTTTTTTTGTCGTTTTTCAGAAGCCAAAAAAATGATCGTGTGTACGCGGCATTAGGAGTACAGGCTTTCTGCCTTCACTCTTTGACCTCTGGTAGTGTGTGAATAGTCAATAGGATTATGCTACTTATTGACATGAGATTAATTGAGATTCTTGATCGAACTTTTATTCATCATTATATCTTGACCAGAAGAAACACTGTAAGTTCAAAAACTACAATTGAATTAGTGAATTTCAATGTAAGAAAAAAGTCTGGCTAAGTCGGTAAACCACAGTACTTAACACAATCTTTCTGCTTTCAAAAAAATGCCTGTAACCTCAACTGCCTTTCTAAACGACTATGAACGACAGAGTGTATATGTACAGATAAGATAACAAAGGAGAGTTCAGGGGCTGCTGGAAAAAACGCCCAACTGCTTCTAAACTTCAGTTTAGCATTTATAGTGCACATGATGCCTAAAATGTTAAAGAGGAACTGCAGTCTGCTCACATAATTTGTAATAAAAACACCTTTGCCATTCTTAAGCTTCCCTCTGACCACTTATCATTTTATATATACTGTGATTCTGTACTTGCCAAATATGCTGTAAAAATCTCCCTACACTAAGTCTGGTTGCATCCATTTTAACTGTGGGCAGGTGAAGCTGCTGCCTGTTTCTTTCCTGGATTTACACAGACACACACAGAGGCACATTTCCAGCTTTGCAGTCCTGCAGCTTTCATTGGCCCTCTTATGACTCATCCCCTCCCTTCCTGGCAAACTCTCAAGAGAGTTAGAGAGAGAGCTGTGCATGTTGTCATAAGCCTAGGCTTTTTATTAGACAAGAAACAGGAAGTGGGCTGTATAAGGAATTTACTGGCAGAAATAAAATGTTTTACAATCCAAAGTTAAAACAACAAGGGCAGAAGATTTATTAGATCGAAAGTTGAAAAAATTATTGAAGTTCCACTTTAAGGTTGGGTTCACATTGATACTACACAATAGTCATACCATTGTCATCCTACTTTGCTCTGTGACATCAGTCCTACATCCATCTGACTTGAATGAACAGGATACTACTTTGATCCAACTTTGTGATAGTACAACTTGATGGTTAGGACAAGGATCCTACTTTGATCCAACTTCAATGATATTCAATGGGCTGGCGCAAATTTCAACCTTGGCCAAATATCATGCAAAAAAGGAAACACCTCTCTGGGTAGCGATTGAGGCAACCGAGTGTGATCCCATCCCTCCAGCTAACTTACTATGGATTCTTCCCAAGCTACGCAGGAAAATCTGCAATCCAATTATTAAACATTCTCTCTCACTATGGGATAGCTATAAATCCAAGTATTCACTGGTGTCCCCTCTCAACCCACTGCTTTCATTTTATAAAAACCCAACATTTTATCCGGCATGGATCTTCCCTAACACATTCAAGGAATGGGTAAGGAAAGACTGTATATATGTCTATAAATTTTTGGATTCATCGGGTATCATGCCCTTCCCGACAGTATGTAAAAAATACGGTATACCTCAATCAGAATTGTTTCGATACCTCCAAATAAAAAATTTCGTGGAAACACATCTGACCTCTTCGGCTCTGAAAAACCAGATGTCACCTTTTGAAAGTATATGTAAAGATAATCCACATGTAAGAGGTACAATTTCGGTTCTGTACTTGCAGTCACTATCCCACAATAACACAACAAAGCTTCCTTATGTTCAGAAATGGGAGAGTGACCTGGGTATAGAACTTAGTACCTCGGATTGGAATCAAATATGGCGAAACACTAAATCGGCTTCCTCGAATATAATAGCATTGGAAGCGGGCTATAAGGTATTAATGAGATGGTACCTGGTGCCAAGCAGAATAGCTAAATATGCACCAAACTGCACCGGACATTGCTATAGGGGTTGCATCACCGAAGGTACATATTTTCATACTTGGTGGACGTGTCCAATAGTACAGAAATTCTGGGATAAGATTTTCAAGATGGTAAATGCGGTGACTAAATTGAGAATACTTCCAGACCCTAAATTGGCACTACTGAATTTAAAGCCCATCAATCTAACACACACGCACTTCAAGCTACTAACACAACTCTTTACGGCAGCCAAACAAACCATAGCAAAAGCTTGGAAAACTCCAATTTTATCAACGACGGAAACAAAAAATAGAATGAATATTGCTATGACGCACGCCAAAATGGAAGCGTTAGAAACGGACACGATCGCCAACTTTGAAAAAATATGGAACCCTTGGATACAATATGCTATACCAGAAAATTTTAATAAAGGTGTAATGATGCCATGGTAGCTTTCCTATACAAAAATAACCGTTGTACATTTCATGCTTTGACGACGGATCCTAGCCCATCCCTGCAGACTTCCTTACCTGACCCCCCCCCCCCCCCCATTTTCCTTCCTTTTCTTCCCTTCTTCCTTTTCCTGATCTGATACTGCATAAGGTAGTACCCTTGTGTATCTACCGTTAACTTTGAAAAGGTAGCACATTTTAGAAATTTAAAGTTGATAGGTAGTAAGGTTACATTAAATAAGGACGTATTATCTTTGATATATTATCCACTAGCCACTAGGACAAGTTGTAAGGATTACATATTTGGCTATGTTAACTACTTAAACTCTTCCTGCGATAGTACACAGAACATGGCTAAAATATTCCCGTTTATTGTTGTTTAAGAAAGATGATACTGTTAGTCAATCTTATGTTATAATAACCACCTGATTACTGTAACAAATTTATGCTTCATGTACAATTTATTCTTGCATTTAATAAAGATATTCTTGACAAGGATATTCAATGGGCTGAAGTAGGACCAAAGTCGGACCAAAATAGTGCAGGGAGCATTTTCAAAGCTGGTCCAACTTGTGTCGGACCAGCAGAGGCGTATCTAGTGAACATGGCGCCTATGGCAAACACTGAAACTGCGCCCCTGTCAAAACTTTTGAAACCCATCTTTCAGATAATACTGTCAGTATATACAGGTATATAGTAGGACTGGTGTTGGGAAACACTGGGTTAGTGGTTGGGACTTGCCTCACTTGGTTTGAATCTGGGCCAGGAAGTTATCTGCATGTAGTTTGCATGTTCTTTTGGTGTGGGCACACTCCAAAGCCATGTTGGTAGGTGATGGTCCCCGGTCTGTATAAAGTGACAATCTACATGGGTGATCACCCCATGTCCAAAAATTTTTCCAAGATGAGTGATGGCCCAAAATCCACCAAGAGCTGGACAGGACTGAATGGAAGTATACATAGATATGGGTAGGGTCCTCTGTGATTGTAGGGTCAGTGTAGAATGTGATCAGCCATGTAGACTGCAAGTCTGTACACAGGGTACAATAGATATTGGTAGGGGGATACCTGCTTCTCCATGCTCTCCTTGCCCCCGCTGCCCACTATGGGTGGGGGGGATCTTTTCACAGCTGGCACCTTCCAGCATGTAGAGTCCAGAGGGTCAGGTGCTCTCCCTCGAAGCAGAAGAGGGCAAACCATGGTTAGTGCTAACTGTTGGTCTTGGCCTCCTTCTTGCTAAGTTGCCCCCTCTTGGTGTCCTCCTTGCAGGCCAGGAGAGCCAGGTACAGAGCGTAACCCTCGTTATAGCGCACACTCTTCTGCATGATCCCGAGCCATAGGATACTTGCTCGAGTATCACGCAACGGTGCAATCAGTGCCCGGCACCCCGCACCGTCTGTCCCCGCTGATCATTTTGGGACAGTGCTGTGCCACCAATCGCTGCACAAGTGGCCCCTGAATCTCCTGTTGCTGCGCTGTCACTCAGTCTTCAGTGCAACAGTGGTATCGCTAGCTTTCATAATTAGGGATTTAGGGGGGGCACATGGGGGGACAGGAACAAAAGTAAGGGGCCCAACTATATATATATATATATATATATATATATATATATATATATATATATATACACACACACACAGTGCCTTGAAAAAGTATTCATACCCCTTGAAATGTTCCACCTTTTGTCATGTTACAACCAAAAATTTATTTTATATGGATTTTATGTGATAGTCCAACATAAAGTGTCAGGTTAGGTGATATACAGTAGTGCCAGGTTAGGGTGGTAGAGTGCCAGGTTAGGATGGTAGTATTAGGGTGATACAGTAGTGCCAGGTTAGGGTGGTAGAGTGCCAGGTTAGGATGGTAGTATCAGGGTGATACAGTAGTGCCTGGTTAGGGTGGCAGAGTGCCTGGTTAGGGTGGCAGAGTGCCTGGTTAGGTGATATACAGTAGTGCCAGGTTAGGATGGTAGTATTATGGTGGCAGGTTAGGGTGGTAGTGCCAGGTTAGGGTGGTAGTGTTAGGGTGGCAGAGTGCCTGGTTAGGGTGGTAGAGTGCCTGGTTAGGGGGGGTAGAGTGCCTGGTTGGGGTGGGTAGAGTGCCTGTTTAGGGGGGGTAGAGTGCCTGGTTAGGGTGGGTAGAGGGCCTGGTTAGGGTGGGTAGAGTGCCTGGTTAGGGTGGGTAGAGTGCCTGGTTTTGGTGGTAGAGTGCCTGGTTAAGGGGGGTAGAGTGCCTGGTTAGGGGTGGTAGAGTGCCTGGTTAGGGGGGGGGGTAGAGTGCCTGGTTAGGGGTGGTAGAGTGCCTGGTTAGGGGTGGTAGAGTGCCTGGTTAGGGGGGGTAAAGTGCCTGGCTAGGGGTGGTAGAGTGCCTGGTTAGGGGGGGTAGAGTGCCTGGTTAGGGGGGGTAGAGTGCCTGGTTAGGGGGGGTAGAGTGCCTGGTTAGGGGTGGTAGAGTGCCTGGTTAGGGGGGGTAGAGTGCCTGGTTAGGGGTGGTAGAGTGCCTGGTTAGGGGGGGTAGAGTGCCTGGTTAGGGGTGGTAGAGTGCCTGGTTAGGGGTGGTAGAGTGCCTGGTTAGGGGTGGTAGAGTGCCTGGTTAGGGGTGGTAGAGTGCCTGGTTAGGGTGGTAGTGCCAGAGTAAACACATGACATCATGACTAGATAACAGAATACTGGTTCTGTTCTCCTCTTTCTCTGTCACCTGCATTAAAAGCACAAATCTATGACTGCTGCTGCAGAACCTCCCCCTCCCTGAAGTAAACATAAAGAAAAAACTCACATGGCTGCTGCTGGCACACTGAGGACTAATTCTGGGCTTCTTCTTCTTCATGGAGGTGGAGTCAAAATGTGGCGGGTGGGAGGAGCTGCAACTTGGGCAAAGTATTATTGGCTGAGGAGAGGAGATGCAAATACCCCCTCCTCCCTGTGATAGTCGGGACACTGAAATATCATCGTGTAGCTGAGTCCATAGCTGAGCCCTTCTCCTCACAGTACGGAGCGATTCTCTGTGTGTCTATCCCTCCAGCAGCTGAGAGCTTACAGGAGGGGAAGGGAGACACACAGAGACAATCGCTCTATAATTGGCACGACTCTTGTTGTAATTGGGGGGGGGGCACAGCTGTGCATCAACTCTATTCTTCTCATGTGCAGTAGCTTCCTCATGCTGCCCACCCGTGTACACTGCACGGCCACGGAGAGTGAGCGCCCACCACCCTGCAGGGTGAACATTGGGATGTGCCGAGGGGGGAGTCACCTGACCCACACACTAACAGGCTTTCAGAGACCTTCCCTGAAAGCAGAGTAGTGACTGTGTGCTTTGCTGGGGGTCATCTCTGAGCCGTGTGTAGACTGCCAGCCACTCACCAGCGCCCCCTTCACATGTCGCCCATGGCACGTGCTATGCCTGCCATACCCTGGATACGCCACTGCGGACCAGTTAAAGGGGTTGTAAAGACAAAAATATTTTCCTCTGAAATTAAAGTCTGACAGTAGCTGATAAAGTAAAAAGTAATGTTTTGCAATATAACTAGTTTGATACCTGTTGAAATCGAGCTGTTTTATTCACCTCCGTCACTCCTGAATCATTATTCTCACTGACTTCCTGGTTTGCGGTGCGCATTCATTCTTGCTACATCACAACCTAATGGGAACTACAGTTCCCATTAGGCTTAGCCTCCATGCCTGTGAGGGATAAGAGAGCATCTTCACGCAGGGCTGTAGTCATAGGGAGGGGGTGAGCACATTTAAAGCAAGAAGAGGAGAGACAGGAAATGGCATTTTCAAACCTGGATTACTGTAGTTTGGAGGTCAAAAGGAAAAACGAGGTAAGTGATATTTAAATGCTCTAGCTTACAGCAATCAATTGATCTAATAAAAAAAGAACCTTTAGTGTTCCTTTAAGACGGCTCCCATAGGGAAACATAGATTTTTTTGAAGTTATGCGACATGAGCTCCTAATGTCGTTTGTCGTACAAGTGTTAACCCATCCTAAGGGTCTGGTAGGACTAATAAAACTTTTTAATTGAACAAAAATGAATTGGTCTAAAAACTGTCATGCCACATTAAGATGACAAATTATATGATAGATAGAAAAGTAGATAAATTATACAATGTTTCAAAACTGTATAAGGCATATAGGGCCAGATTCACAGCCAGCGGGCGCAACGTAACTTTTCTGATTTAAGTTACACCGCCGCAAATTACACAAGTTAGTGCCCGATCCACAAAGCACTTACCTGGAAATTTGCGGCGGTGTATCCTAAATCAGTCCGGCACAAGGCGGGCCAATTCAAATGGGGCGAGTCCCATTTAAATTAGGCACGCTCCCGCGCCGGACGTACTGCGCATGCTCCCGACACTATTTTCCCGACGTGCTTTGTGCGAAGTTACGATGCGCGGAGGTTTTGTGAATCGCGACAGGTAAAAAAAAGTTGCGTCGGGAAAAAAAGAGTTGCGCCGGGAAAAAAAAAAGTAAAAAAAAATTTGACAGCGACGCGGGAAAGACGGGTACACTTTTACATGGTGTACTAACTTTACACTTTGTAAAAGGTACCCTATCTTTGCGACGGCAAACTAACACTTACGGCGACTTAACGAAGGGAAAAAGCTTTGTGGATCTCCGTAAGTGCATACCCGACGCTGGTTTATGACGAGAACTCCCCCCAGCGGCGGCCGCGGTACTGCATCCTAAGATCCGACAGTGTAAAACAATTACACATGTCGGATCTTAGGGATATCTATGCGTAACTGATTCTATGAATCAGCCGCATAGATAGAAACAGGGATACAACGGCGTATCAGCAGATACGCCTGCGTATCCCTTTTGTGAATCTGACCCATAATGCATTATCTCCATATCTGAAGCCTCGTACACATGCTCGGTTTACTCGGTTTACTCAGCAAGAACCAGCAAGAAAACTGCTGGCAGAGCTTTCTTGCCGAGTATACCGAGCGTGTGTACGAGGCTTTCAGGTTTCTCATAAAGAAAACTGCCTAAAATCTCAACGAGAAACATGGAGAACCTGCTCTCTATTTTCTCGTTGTGATTATCAGCAGTGTTTTCCTGCCGAGAAACCCGAGAGTGTGTATACTTACCTGTCGCTGTGGAAACCCATGCATGCTCGAAATGACTTTGACGCATGGGCGGTAGCTTCCTAGGCATAGGTAGGGTGCAGCAAGATGGCGGCAACAGCATTAACTGTGACGAGCGCATGCTCGTCGTACGCAATGACTGCGTTCTTGTCTTTAAAAAGAACTGCGGTTCTTTTGAAAGGAGTGTCTGTACACTCGGGCAGCAAGAGATTCTTGCCAAGAATCTCGTCAGGAAAAACAAGGGTTTTTTTCTGACGAGATTCTGGCCGTGTGTACAGGGCTTGAGAGTAGGGCCTGTAGAGGTAGAAGGACACCTAGAGCATATGCCCTGGGTGCTAGGGTCTAACAACATCTATAGAGGGGTCTCCTTATAGCCAATATCATTTAATTGCACGGTAAGAAAAATAATATTTTTTTAATTAATAGCCCACATATTTAAATAGAGGATATTGTAAAAATTAATATTCTGACACTAAGCTATTTTCTGTGTCTGCTGTTTTCTTGTTCACAATGCCCTTGAAGCCCTTGACTCCTTTATTGTACTTGTGCATGGCAATTGCTGTTGATAAAACATAGTTTAGTAAAGAGCGTTTGGCAATAATTAAAGGTTGTCTCTTTTGCCTAGGATTTTCCGTGGGATATAAAATACACAAGACACGTTGTCAAGGTGAGAAGAATTAGAATTTTCGTGATTGATTGCTTCTATTTCAGAATTAATGGTGTGTGCACACTTTGGTCAGAGTAGAAGAAGAGACATCTATCTCCTTTAGATTTCTGGTAACTGGAGCAAGATCTTCCTCTAAGAGGACGTTTATGGCTTCACCTTTATGTATGAATACAGATTAGAATCTTTATAACAACATATCTTTTGCTTGCATTATCATATTAAATTGTCTGTTCTGGGGTTTAGAACAGAAATATAACATTATATTGACTGTATTATATAAACACTATTGTATGAGGTTTAATATTGGTATATAAAACAATTTCTATTGGTGTTTTTTGTGAATGTGTAAAAAAAACCTGTGCTAATCAATGAAAATATATACAGCAGCAACTATCCAGTGATACACATGCAGTAATAACAATATAACTTCATAAGGTTGCGGTAAAAAAGAAAAGTTTTTTACAGTGAAAAATAGTAAAAATAGTAAAAAATCTTCAATCGATATGTACACCATCCATCACCAGAAAAAGTGTATAATATTGAGTGTAGACCTCCACCTTATAGAGTACCTCACTTGTGGCTTATAAACCCTACCAGGGCCTTTGTCAATCCAGGAGATAAAGAAGGGAAAACCGCCACTTTAATGAGACTCAATCGCAGAAGAACCCCAAGGAGAAAAAAAAACTTACCAAAGCATAAAAACCTTTAGCCGTTTATTCGTAAAAAAAAGATTGCACTTACATCATAGACTTTAACAGAACACATGCAACTGGATGGACAAAGGCCCTGGCAGAGTTTATAAGCTACAAGTGAGATTGACCCTTCATAATAGGGGGTCAATTGGGGTCGGTAAGACCCAACTGTTATCCTGGGGGGAAAGACCAATGGCTGTAGACAGGGCTGCTGTTAGAAATCATGGGGCCAAAACAGCCTACCTGACAGGGACCCCACTTTCCATCTGAAAGTGACTGAGGACATTGATTTATCAGTCCCTTTCTTTGCATCCTCAGCAGCACAGATTAATGAAGAGGACATTTTTGAGACTTCCTGCTCATTTACAAACTGAAGCCTAGAAAACACAGTTTATTATGCTTCAGTGATGAATGGACACCGGAGCGATTGGTATTGATCGCTCACTGTGTTCATTAAGGAAAGGAAGGGGCCAGTAAATGATATATTTACTGATCCCTTCCCCTCCTGAAACATATCCATTTGTGTCCACAGTAGCTGCCGGTGAGAGAGGAGGGGAGGGAAGCCCTAAGTGCTGTGGGGGAAAGGGGCAAACGGGGGGCCCAGAAAGAAAATGAAAGGGGTGCATGTGCTAGGACCAATCCCCCTGCAGTGCAGTGGCAAAAGAGGAGGAGAAGCTGGCAGCGCTGCAGGGGATAGGCAAAAGAGGAATAGTGGCTGAAATAAGACAGTACAGCTGCCCCTTTTGAACTGATGGTGCCCGGGCCCAGTACAGGAGGGTTGGCTGTACTGCCTTATCAGCTGCCCTAGCTGTACATATGAAGTTTAAACTCATACACTGTATAATAACTCCCCTGTCGATATTAGGACTTTCCCAAGCTCCTAATTTTAATTGCTTTTACTAGTCTCTGTTGATATGTTCCAAAAGACTAGATGTTCCAGCTGAGCTTTGGATATACACAGGTCAATCGATAACTGTGGATGTGTTTCAGTAGAATGTGTTGGTAAGATGAAACATATTTGTGGTTTGCTGCTGCTTCTGAAATGGGGCAGAAGAGTGCATCATAATGACAGTAGGTAAGACTGACCTGACTGGAGAAATGTTAGGAAAGAATGGAAACTAAGTGGAAAGAAAGCCTACTTTGCTTTTGGGATGCATTCAACTTGTTAGTGCTGTATAGTCATTTAATAAAAAATTCCACAAGAGAAGTGCCAAAGTGACTAGGGGAATGCTTATTGACTCTACCCATCCTCTTTCTTTAAAGTTATGTCTGTGATACATTTTAATAGATGGGAAAGTTAATAGGGTCTTGTTATTCAACCGCTTATAGATTGGGGACCCACTGTGAAATTGGACACAGTGAAGCTTGTGTTAAAGACCTTATCATCAAATGCATCCTTAGCTAATACCAGTCCAGACTTAGTGTTTATTGCATAGCAATATGGTTACAGTGTCATTTAAACCACATCATAATAAGCATCAATAAATGCTGAATTACATGTTGCTTATACTCACTCAGTCTCTATAGAATTTGTTTTATGTATTCTGCAAAAAATCTGGTTTATTCTGCTGTTTTGTCTTCGTGGGATGGTCAGAGACTGCAGACATGGTACAAGGGATGGTCAGAGACTGCAGACATGGTACAAGGGATGGTCAGAGACTGCAGACATGGTACAAGAGATGGTCAGAGACTGCAGACATGGTACAAGACATGGTCAGAGACTGCAGACATGGTACAAGGAATGGTCAGAGACTGCAGACATGGTACAAGGGATGGTCAGAGACTGCAGACATGGTACAAGGGATGGTCAGAGACTGCAGACATGGTACAAGGGATGGTCAGAGACTGCAGACATGATACAAGGGATGGTCAGAGACTGAAGACGTGGTACAAGGGATGGTCATGGTACAAGGGATGGTCAGAGACTGAAGACATGGTACAAGAGATCAATGCAGCCTCATCAGTGCCCATCATTGCAGCCTCACTGTACATATGAATGCAGCCCCACTGTATATATGAACGCAGCCCCACTTTTGTATATTAATGCAGTCCCACTTTTGTATATAAATTCAGTCCCACTTTTGTATATAAATGCAGTCCCACTTTTGTATATAAATTCAGTCCCACTGTATATATAAATTCAGTCCCACTTTTGTATATTAATGCAGTCCCACTTTTGTATATAAATTCAGTCCCACTTTTGTATATAAATGCAGTCCCACTTTTGTATATAAATTCAGTCCCACTGTATATATAAATTCAGTCCCACTTTTGTATATTAATGCAGTCCCACTTTTGTAAAAAAAATTCAGTCCCACTTTTGTATATGAATGGAGCCCCACTTTTGTATATGAATGCAGTCCCACTTTTGTATATGAATGCAGTCCCACTTTTGTATATAAATGCAGCCCCACTTTTGTATATGAATGCAGTCCCACTTTTGTATATTAATGCAGCCCCACTTTGTATATTAATGCAGCCCCACTTTGTATATGAATGCAGCCCCACTTTGTATATTAATGCAGCCCCACTTTGTATATGAATGCAGCCCCACTTGTATATTAATGCAGCCCCACTTTTGTATAGTAATGCAGCCCCACTTTTGTATATTAATGCAGCCCCACTTTTGTCTATGAATGCAGCCCCACTTTTGTCTATGAATGCAGTCCCTCTTGTGTCTATGAATGCAGTTCCACTTTTGTATATGAATGCAGCCCCACTTTGTATATTAATGCAGCCCCACTTTTGTATATGAATGAAGCCCCACTGTGCATGGCACTCACCATGGCATTGCCTCGATCACACACAGCAGGTATCTCCTCTCCCGACGTGTGTCATGGAACAAACAGGAGCTGTAGGTCTGTGTTCTGCAGGGCAGTGTGCTCTAGCAAGGTCCCCCCCCTAGACGGGCTTGTGTGATAGACAAAACACTGAGTGTTCCATCTCCATCTACTATCACACAAGCAGGTCTAGCACAGCCGAACACAGACTCAGCTCTCAAACACAGCGAGAGATGCCCGGTATCATACATGCAGGAGAGTGGGGGAGCGCTGCAGTCAGCTACAACTCAGGACAGGCAGCCTACCGGGCTGGGGCAGTCCGGCCCTGGTGATGAGAGAGAGAGTGAGAGACTCGGCAGCAGATAATTTTTTTTTCTTTTTTAAAGCCAATGTGACATGATTGTCCCGGGGGGGGGGGGCAATTTCCCTGTTGCCCCCCCCCCCCCCCTGGATCCGCCGGTGGTTTGAACAGATTTAAGTGAGTTATTCCTAAGAATTACAGGCCTACAATGTAAAACGCCAAATTTTCATGCAAAATAATTGTACCACTTTCAGCACCTAAAACCAGAAATAATCATACCGCCAGGGAGGTTAAAGCCTGGTATACACAAAAAGGTTTTTTTTTTCGTTCAACCAAGCAGGCTGAATGAAAAAAACTGCCAGATTGAGGTACAAATCCAAGTACAAGTGGTGTTAATACATCAATCTTCCCTACTGTGATATTGCATTCTGACAGGGGGGCCACCCCTTGCCAGGACACACTGATCAGCGCTCCCAATCAATGTCTGCCAGCACTAATCAGATGTCGGTTATGAGATTGGCTTCTGTTGGACAAGAAGCTGTATACAGGGCCCAAAAGTCAGCTAGTTCCTGCTAATAACTACAGTTTTCGTACAATTTTCGGTGTGTACCCAGTATAAGGTAGTTTGTCTATAGAACTATGTTGTTTCTTGGTAATTACCCAAATGGCTAGGGTGGGGGTGATGGGAAGACTAGACAGGATTTTTTCGACAACTTTTTTATCCTGAGGTTGACTAAACAAACCTTCACATCATTGACTGTGGTCTTGGATGAAATTGTAGGAGCTCAAGTGATTCATATATTTCTGTATGCTTTCAACTTTGTATTATAAAACAGGATTGTAACTGCATACTTCTCAAGTATATTCCTTCTAAAACTCCCCTCCTGAGCTTCCTTACATAGACAGTGATAATGGCTATTGACTCATGATCTACGATAACAAGATTACGTGTGAAGAAGTAATGAGTGTAATGTTGTTACACAACACCCATTTACCAATATGCTTTTAGTGGTTATGTTTTTTTTATAGAAAATATTGTCAAAACGAAAGTATGATATTATACATCAGCTGACTATAATTCAAATATGCATATTCAACAATTAAAGCTATTTGCAGTAAATCCTATAAGTAAAGCACACACTAGTTTTTTTTTATTTATTTATTTTTTAAATGTTAATACTGCTACTTATTTCTCCATTACACAAAAAAACTTATTTTATACATATTTTTTGTCATTGCTGGTTTTAAATGATCTTTTTTTGATGTGTTACTTAAAATGACAAAACCATAAATGCAGCCAACCAGTAAGGTGATGAAGTATGTATTGGTAAAGTAATACCTAGTACACACGTACAGGATTCCCGGCGGTAAAAAGTCAGCCAGGAATCCCAGGGGGAAAAAAAGGGGAAAAAGTTTTTCCCCCTACACACGAGAGGTTTTCCCGACAGGAAAACTGCGATGGAGCTTTGGTGGGGAATCCCGGACGTGTGTATGCTCCATCGCAGTTTTTCACATAGGAAAACTGCCGGGAAAAAGACTTTAACTGGCGGTAAAAAAGAGAGCTGGTTCTCTTTATTTTTCCGGCACTTTTCCTGTTGGGCAAACTGCGATATAGCATACACACGTCTGGTTTTCCTGGTCAAAAGCTCTCATGGCAGTTTTCCCGACGGAAAAACCGGTCGTGTGTACAAGGCTTAAGAATCTGTTCTCTAACATTAGCTTATATTTCAAGATAAGAAAAAATGTCATGAAATAAAAATATTCCTATTTGAAACGCATACTGTATATCATGCTATGCTGTAAGCTATAATACTCCTTGTGTTCCAGCTTGATGGTCCAGAGCAGTCTTCAGTTCTTCTGAATAAGAAAATGCATTGCAGGTCATATGGTAATTACGGTACGTTTTTGTTACATACTATTGATGCTGCTTGGTCTTACATCCAGAATGAATATATTTTGAATCCATATTTTAGGTAGAAGATAAGATAAATATGAAAGCTAATCTCAGAAATAAAAATTTAAAGCTAAACTCCAACCTTACCTTCAATCTTCAGGTCCCCCTCAGGTAACGAAATAGCTTGCTCTGATTTAATTGTTGACTGTAAGCTTTTTGCAATGTGCATTAGAAGCTGCAACAAGTCAGACACAGCTCACCTTATTTCCTGGCTTGGGAACGTCCAGCATCATTTAGCTCTTGCATACCCCCAGCCTTACTGCCCTTGGCCCACTGCTTTCATTTACTAGATTTCAGTTCTTTTAATCATGGAGGCTCAGCATTACATGTGAGTGTTAACACTGGTTCCTATTTTCAGGAAGCTATGAAGAGTACCCAGACAGCCCATCCCACCTGCCATTAATTGCCTGCTTTGCATTGAGAAAAACAAAGACCTAGTGATGGCATCACTGGGTCAAAAATATAGTATATAATGTAAACATAATGGATTTATTTACTAAACTAGTTATTAGCATGAGATAGTTGGTTACAGGAGGATAGAGAGGAAGCAGCAGCCCAGGATAACAAGAGATAGTAAGGAGATAAGCCATGAAGGTCGGGGTGACTAGCAGATAAGTATAAACATGCCAAAGGTCCGGGTCACAAGCTGACAGGGATAGTCGAGAACAAGCCAAAATTGGTAACTGGAATCAGATACAGAAGACAAAGCAAGTCACACTTGAAAGCTAAATACACAATATTGATCAGCAAGGCTGGCTTGCAGTGCACAGGTTAATATATAGTTCTCTGATAGGGGCTGGGGTGGAGCCATGCTTTGAGGAGAGATTACTTAACCACTTAAGGACCACCTCCTGCACAGTTACGTCGGCAGAATGGCACGGCTGGGCACATGCACGTACAGGTACGTCCTGTGCTAGTGCCCAGCCGTGGGTCGCTGGCGTGCGCCCGTGGCCCGGCCTGAAGCTCCGTGATCGGGACCGGGGGACCCGCAGACTCGATTGCCGCTGGAGTTCCGCGATCGGTCCCCGGAGCTGAAGAACGGAGAGAGCTGTGTGTAAACACAGCTTCCCCGTTCTTCACTGTGGCGCCGTCATCGATCGTGTGATCCTTTTATAGGGATACACAATCGATGACGTCACACCTACAGCCACACCCCCTACAGTTAGAAACACATATTAGGTCATACATAACCCCTTCAGCGCCCCCTTGTGGTTAACTCCCAAACTGCAATTTTCATTTTCACAGTAAACAATGCATTTTAAATGCATTTTTTGCTGTGAAAATGACAATGGTCCCAAAAATGTGTCAAAATTGTCCGAAGTGTCCGCCATAATGTCGCAGTCAGGAAAAAAATTGCTGATCGCCGCCATTAGTAGTAAAAAAAAAAATTAATAAAAATGCAATAAAACTATCCCCTATTTTGTAAACGCTATACATTTTGCGCAAAACAACCGATAAACGCTTATTGCGATTTTTTTTTTTTTTTTACCAAAAATAGGTAGAAGAATATGTGTCAGCCTAAACTGAGGAAGAAATTTTTTTTTTTATATATTTTTGGTGGATATTTATTATAGCAAAAATTGTCGCTTTATTTTTGTTTTTGTTTATAGCGCAAAAAAATAAAAACCGCAGAGGTGCCGAATCGCAAAACCTGGCCTTTAGCTGCCTAAAGGTCCGGGTCTTAAGTGGTTAAGCAGCCAGGTGAGAGTGGCTGGCCTCATAGGGGGAACACGTGGAGGAGAGTTAAGCTGACAAACATTACTGCTTATCCATGACAGTACTTCCCAATTTCACCTAAAAAAAATTGCCAATCACCTTGCTAATCATCATTGCTAAGCCAAGATCAGTTCCCAGCTAAATCCTTCACATTCCTAATATATCTAGGTGCATTAGCTTCAAATACTAAACAAACTGTATATAAACAATACTCTGCATTTAAGATAAGGTTTACCAGTCCACGTGATATTAAAGTGCTTGTGCTATTTTTTATTTATTTTTTATATGCAAAATCCTGAGGACGTCATGTGAATGGAACACGTTAGGCGGAGCCATTCTGCTGATGTCACATGCAGTGATGTCATTTCCAGTGCTTGGAGCACACGTCCATCTTACCTAAAATCGGGAAGTGCTGTTGAGTTGGATTGAATGGGAAGTCTGTTACCTGTGTTACCATGAAAGTGCAGTTTTTAGTATGAACTTTTAAAATAAATGTTATTACACTAATGAGGTATGGTCTGGAGTGTACCTGGAGGTGGAGCAGAAGCAGTGCATTTATAATACAAAGACATATTGGAGGAAGTGAAAGTGTAAAAAAAGAGCTGTTGACCTGCTTATTTTAATAAGGGGTCGTAAAAATCTGATGAGTGTTTTTCGATACGGGAGTGGTGTCAAGTGTTAGAGCACTACTTGAGATGGAGATGAATTAAGGAGGCATAATATTAAACACTAAACATTTGGACTGGCACTTCATTGGAGTTAGAGGACTAGATTTTGCACATTAAAAAATAGAACAAGCTCTTTAATATCATATGGACTTGTGGATGTGTTCTTATATACTTTGTTTAAAGTATTTGACGTGCATGCACTTAGATATATTAGGAATGGGAACATTTCATTTCAAAAGGTAATAGCTGGCAACTGATTTTGGTTTGAAGTGGTTGGCACAGGAAGTACAATATAAGAACACATTTATATAATATATATTTTCTGAATGGTCTAGAGATTGGAGCGGTCTGCCTCAGTTTGCCTCAGTTTGTTGATGAGACAAAGCTAAGCAGGGCAATAACTTTTCAACAGGATATATCAACTTTACATGAAGACCTTGATAGAATAGAGGGCAGCTAAATGGCAGATGAGTTTAGTATTGAAAAATGCAAAGTAATGCACTTGGGAGCTAACATTATTAACAGAAGTTACTCGCTAGTGGGAGGACCTCTGGGGGAATTGAGGATACAAAAGGATTTGGAGGTCCTTGTAGATCACAGACGCAGCAATAGCATGCAATGCCAAACTGCAGCAAGAAAGGTCAACAGAAGGCCAATAGAAGGAGCAGTGGCTCTGAGCGCGTAGCCCAATCAGCCTTTGTTCTCCCTGTCTGACCCTCCTCCCGGAAGTGTTCCTCGGAAGTAATCACGTGACCTGTCACGTGACCCGTGAGGCTGGAACAGGCCTCATCCTGATGGCTACAGGACAAGCCTGAAGACTCCACACATTCTGCTATCTACACTTCTAAGCATCCCATGGATCCGTGGATGAGGACTACAGGATGTTACAGATGAGCCTTCTATCCTTACCTTCTTGTAAGTTTGTTTTGTACAATGTGTCATTAAAAGAACCTCTTTAATACTGCACTTAGGTGGCGCTTCCTTTCTCTAACCCTCTTAAGAAAGGTCAACTGACTATTATCATGGATTAAAAAGGGTATTTGCTCTAGAGATAAAAATCTACCACTTTACAAAACCTAATGTTGTGTATGTGGTCCAGTTTTGGTCACCAATCCTCAGAAAGGAGGTCCATAAACTGGAAAAGAGGGAAAACAAACTAATAAGGGGGCTGGAGGACCCCAGCTATGAGGAATGACTACAAACATTAAACATAGTCTACTTGGAATAGAGGCACTGAAGTATCATTGAGAGAAAACTAATTTATCTTAGTGTCTTCTAAAGGAAACACAAGGCCATAAAACGGAGTTGAATAAAAAGTGGTCCAATCTTAAAGTGGAACTTTTATTCAGCTAATGAAGCCTTGCTAGATCACTTCATGCTGGCCCCTTTTGCATGTATATCTATGTAAAACATTAACAATAAGTGTCCACACTGTTTAAAAAACAGTAATACACTGTCTCACCCTTTTCTGCCCATGCTCAGTTTCTCTCCATTCTTAGGAATTTTTAGGCACTGCCCAGTTTGTAGAGGCTGATCTGCTGACAGCCTTACAGCGGAATTAAACCGCCCTATCCTTTACAGCCAAGGAAGCTGCTTCTGTTTGATCTGAAACTGCCATGGTGATGCACATGTCAGTTATGACAACAGCCATTTGATGGTTTGACAGTTCGGGTGAGAACAAGATTTGTTCTGCTTTTTTATTTACTGTTGGGGCTTTGAGTTTCAGCAAAAAGGCAGCCTCCAGCAAGAATAGACAGGAACAATGCTGGAGACAATTTACAGTGCACACTAATTATGGCAGCATAATTATTAATGTGAAATGTATGTTCTTTGCTAAAGAACATAATTTTGAATCAAATTGTTATTGGTAAAGTTCCGCTTTAACCACTTAAGCTCCAAAAAAGGTTTAACCCCCTTCATAACCAGGCCATTTTTTGCGATACAGCACTGCGTTAATTTAACTGATAATGTTGTGGGTTTGCAACACTATACCCCAATAAAATGTATGTCCTTTTTTTCCCCACAAATAGAGCTTTCTGTTGGTGGTATTTGATCACGTATGCAGTTTTTATTTTGTTTTGCATATACAAAAAAAATTAACAATTAAAAAAAAAAAAATATATGGTTTTTACTTTCTGCAATAAAACATTCCCAATAAAAAAATGTAAAAAATCGAATGTATTCATCAGTTTAGGCCAATATGTATTCTGCTACATATTTAAAAAAAAAAAACAATGACCCAGATTCTCATACAATTTACGTTGCTCCTGGGCAGCGTAACGTATGTGATTTACGTTACACCGCCGCAGGTTTACAGCGTTAGTGCCTGATTCTCAGAACACTTACCTGTAAACTTGCGGCGGTGTATCGTAAAAGCGTTTGGCGCAAGCCCGCCCAATTTAAATGGGGCGGGCACCATTTAAAATAGGCGCGCTCCCGCGCCGAGCGTACTGCGCATGCTCCGTCGGGTAAATTACCCGACGTGCATTGCGCTAAATGACGTCGCCCCGACGTCATTTGCTTAGACGTTAACGTAAATGGCGTCCAGTGCCATTCACGGACGTCTTACGCAAACTACGTAATATTTTTAAATTTCGACGCGGGAACGACGGCCATACTTAACATTGGTTGCCCCTCATAATAGCAGGGGCAACTTTACGCGTCGCTTAAGCTACGGAAACGTTGTAAATTCTCAGCGTCGACCGCGCGTATGTTCGGTAATCTCGCGTAATTACCTAATTTGCATAGACGACAGGGAAAACGACGATGCGACACCTAGCGGCGGGAAAAAAAATTGCATCTAAGATCTGACAGCGTAAGAGCCTTACGCTTGTCAGATCTAATGGGTATCTATGCGTAACTGATTCTAAGAATCAGTCGCATAGATACCCGGGGCCAGATTAGGACTTACGACGGCGCAAATGGTGCTGCGCCGTCGTAACGCCATTGAGAATCTGGGCCAATATGTATATATTGATTGTTTTGAGCAAAAAGTTATAGTGTCTACAGACTATGGTATATTTGTATTTATTTATTTATTTGTACTAGTAATGGAGGTGACCAGCGATGTATAGCAGGACTGTGATATTGCAGCGGACAAATTGGACACCTAACTGACACTTTTGGCACTTTTTGGGGACCAGTGACACTAATACAGTGATCAGAGCTAAAACATATGCACTGTTACTGTACTAATGACAAGGGAAGGGGTTATCATCAGGGGCGATCAAAGGGTTAAATGTGTTCCCTAGGAGTGATTACTAACTGTGGGGGAGGTGCTTTGACTAGGGGAAGGCAGAGATCCATGTTCCTTAGCAGGAACATTGGATCAGCATATTCCCCTCTTGTTTACATAGGCAGACCATGGTTCTGCCTTTCACATGAACGATCGGTGGGTACCAGCAGACATTGCATCCCCTGGACCCGCTGATTAGCTACAGCTGTATACAATTACAGCGGAAGCGTGTCGTCTGCAGGGGGCGCCCCCGACCTGGAAGTGTCAGATCGCATAGTAGGTATGTGATCTGGCACGTGCCGCGGTCGCTAAGCAGTTAAACTGCTGTTAGAGAGGTAAAGATGTAACAAAAAATGTTTAGTAGTGTGCTTACTGATGGTAATGGACAATTTTATCTGGATGGCAATTCAAGTTTTAAATGTTTGCTTATCTATGTATGAAATGTTGTATGAAATGTTGGATTATCTAACAAGTGTTGCAGAAATCATAACATATGCATCACAGCTTAAAGGGGTTGTAACACCCTTGTGTTTTTTTCACCTTAATGCATCTTATGCACCTTGCAATGTTTGGCTCCCCCAGCCCACCCGTTTTACTTACCTGAGCCCCGAATTTCCATGGGCGTGATCCTGCGTTGCTTCTCTGCTCTTCATTGGATAGATTGATAGCAGCACAGCCATTGGTTTCTGCTGCTTTCAATCAAATCCAATGACGCGGCCGCCGGGGGCGGGGGGGCCATAGACACAGTGTGTATGACACAGAAGCGCGCCCGCAAGGTAACCCCCTCGGGAGAGAGCTATCTAATTTGGGGAGGAGCCACCAGAGCCGCCGTGGGACCCCAGAAGAGGACGATTGGGGCCACACTCTGTGCAAAACAAACTGCACAGTGGAGGTAAGTATTGAAAGGAATTAGACACTCTGATGAATTTACGCTGGTTAAGTAGGCCACCACTGCAACACAACGAATTTGGGGGAGAGCAAATTACACTTGAAACAGGCTTGTGTGATCATGAGTTCTCCGGCTTTAATGAGGAAGTAAATAGTTTTATAAACAAGCATAACCAACAAAAGAGGAGGGGCTGAATACAAAGCACACGTATTTTAGCCTTACATAGTATTTCCTGGTCATGAGCTTTAGACCGTTAGCATGTAAGCAGAACTAGCCTGTATCTTCATAATGAGGAAGTTAGTCCAGAAAATGGCTCACAACAGCTTTAACTGCCAAAATGTTAGTTCTATGAAAACTTGAGTTAAGTTAGGGAAACTCATACATGCACAGATTCATATCATGGGGGGAATTATAAAATGGAGATTTTTTTTTTTTTTTTACATTCTCTTACAAGTATGACATATTTGTTATTTAAAAAAAAAAAAAAACTTGAAGCTTTAACCACTTAAGCCCTGGACCATTTTGTTGCTAAATGACCGGCCACTTTTTGCGAATTCGGCACTGCGTTGTTTTAACTGACAATTGCGTGGTCATGTGACGTGGCTCCCAAACAAAAAAACAACAATTTTTTCCCACAAATAGAGCTTTCTTTTGGTGGTATTTGATCACCTCTGCGTTTTTTATTTTTTGCGCTATAAACAAAAATAGTGATCATTTTGAAAAAAATTCTATATTTTTTACTTTTGCTATAATAAATTTCCCTCAAAAATATATACTTTTTTTTCCCTCAGTTTAGGCCGATATGTATTATTCTACATATTTTTGGTAAAAAAAATCGCAATAAGCGTTAATTGATTGGTTTGCGCAAAAGTTATAGCGTCTACAAAATAGGGGATAGTTTTTACTAGTAATGGCGGTGAGCAGCGATTTTTATCATGACTGCGACATTATGGCAGACACATCGGACACTTTTGACACATTTTTGGGACCATCGTCATTTTTACAGTGATCGATGCTATAAAAATGCACTGATTACTGTGAAAATGACACTGGCAGTGAAGGGGTTAACCATTAGGTGGCGCTGTAGGGGTTAAGTGTTCCCTAAGGAGTGATTCTTACTGTAGGGGTGTGTGGCTTGCTGTAAAATGTCACTGATCATGTTCTCGATGACAGGGAACACGATCAGTGACAGTGTCACTAGGCAGAACGGGGAGATGTTGTGTTTGCTCTAACATCTCCCCGTTCTATCTCTCCGTGAGACGATTGCGGGTATGCCCGCGGTGATCGAGTCCACGGGACCCGCGGGCGGGCTCACGTAGATCACGGCGGGCGCGCGCACCCGCAACAACCGCTTTTTTTAAACTATATCAGCAGTTTGTTCTTTCCAATGAATATGACCGGATGTTTGATAAGAAGACAGGTTTTCTTTGTCAGCTAGCAAGCATTTTCCTTTAGTAAATCCACATTTTAATGCTAAAATACAATGTTTCAAGATCAATGTAATAGGTAAAATACTGTGACAAGACAAACAATAACTGTACTGTACTTTTGATAATGGTTTTTAAAATTATACATAATTATACGTTAGATGGTAATAGCTTTCTCTCTAGTTTTATATAGTATGCCCTGATGTTAGCACTTTATTTTCATAATTCTATGGCAACAAATAGCTGGCTTTGTTTGTATGTTGCACAAGGTAATCATTTCAAACACTACATAAAGTAATCAGTGCATTTAAACTGAGAATTTTTTGGTTTATACAAATACCTGTTTCAAATCAGAGACATCTCATATTTGAATCTGTTATTTACAAAAGGTGTGCCTTTTTAATTCTTATCATTTTGGTTATTCTCTTTGTATTATATTTATATTTAATTTTTCATTTTAAGAGGAAAGAAATGAAACTTACAAAAGAAGATCAACAAAAGAAAATAATGCAATAGTCAACAACAAAATAATTTTAAAGTTCAAGATCATAATTTGGCATTTTGAAATCTCAACTCCAAAAAAACTTTTATTCGTTTTGGATAGAAGAATTAGAACTGATGTCAGTTTTATACTGCTTTCTATGTCCTGTTTATACAGAAAGTGAAAGCAAATCTCCCTCATAGGGACAAAGATGACAATCCTGATCTGAGTTTTAAAATCTCTGGGCCAGATTCAGGTAGAATCGGCTTACTCTGCGGCGGCGTAACATATTACATTTACGTTACACCGCCACAAGTTTTACGGGCAAGTGCTTGATTCACAAAGCACTTGCCTGTAAAGTTACGGCGGCGTAGCGTAAATATGCCCGGCGCAAGGCCGCCTATATCAAATGGGGTGGGGACCATTTAAATTAGGCGCGTTCCCGCCCCGAACGTACTGCGCATGCTCCGTCCCTAAAATTTCCCGACGTGCATTGCGCTAAATGATGTCGCAAGGACGTCATTGGTTTTGTCGTTAACGTAAATGGCGTCCAGCGCCATTCACGGACGACTTACGCAAACGACGTTAAATTTCAAATTTCGACTCGGGAACGACGGCCATACTTAACATTGGCTAGACCACCTAGAGGGCAGGTTTAGTTTTGCGCCGCGTATCTCTACGGAAACTACGTAAATTTACAGCGACGGGCAAATCGTACATTCGTGAATCGGCGTAACTAGTCATTTGCATATTCTACGCCGACCGCAATGGAATCGCCACCTAGCGGCCGGCCTAGAATTGCAGCCTAAGATCCGACGGTGTAAGTCACTTACACCTGTCGGATCTTAGGGAGATCTATGCGTAACCTGATTCTATGAATCAGGCGCATAGATACGACAGTCGTATCTCAGAGATACGACGGCGTATCAGGAGATACGCCGTTGTATCTCTTTTATGAATCTGGCCCTCTTTCTTTTTGCTTCCTCACAGTTCTGCCTGCAACTCTTCAAATAGAGAGGAAGTGATGAGAAGTCTCTTACCAAATAGACTGGAAGCAATAAGAAATCTCTGACATGGGGAACAATTATGAAGAGCTGACAGAGTTTCAAGTCATGTTGCATGGTCTATCCAAAACCCAAAACCAAAAATTGATATGTGATCCATTTCAAAAGAAAATGTACATGTTCTTGTATTAAAGTAGATCTAAACTAACATTTTATATAGGATTTGATATGGTAATATCATTTCAAAAGTTGTTCTCAACCTTTTTAAATACGTACCTCCCAACTTTTTGAGATGGAGCGAGGGACACCTATAAGTAAAAGTATGTAGGCAAAGGACACACACCCTGCCACGCCCCCTTAAAGGAGAATTATTTTAATTTAGATTAGTTAGGTGTTTTTTTTTTTTTTTTACCACTACTATTCCTTTATATTGGCTTTATATAGGGACAATTGAGGAGGATAGTGGGACAGAGGGACTTTGCTCGAAATCAGGTACAGTCCCTCGAAATCAGGGACATTTGGGAGCTATGTACATAGCATTCATTAACTTATCATGTTACTAAACCCAGGACTATAGTATTCACTATATCTGGTCTCCCACATTACACAGAACATGGAAATGCAATTATTTTAGGAAATAGAAATTGCTAAATACCTTTTCTTATCTGCAGTATATAGCAGTCTTGTGACTTCTATCAGTTCCTGGTAAAGCTTGTGGGAGGAGTTGTCATACTGCACTATGCTGTCCTATCAGGATCCAGGACACCTGCCTCTCTGTCTGTACAGTGCTGATTGATCCTGTGATGATCACATACACTCTCCCAAAAAAACAAAAACCTCTCTAGCAATACACACCAAACTGAGCATGTGCAGCTTGCCTGCAATGGCTCTGTATTATCCAGACATGTTCTGGAGTCAGTGGAAGAAGAGGAGGATCTATGCATACAGAATCAAACAACCTTTATACTCAATATCGAGGATTAACCCATTCCACAGTGAATATAACAAGCAAGCTTTACTGCATATTCAGACTGATTTTACTGTTGAGGGTTTAGTAACATGCTTAATAGCTCCGTTAAACAATTTGTCTTGGATGACTTTTCAAAACGTTTTGCTAAAGAATATGCAAATAATTTAGCATATTTGCACTTAGTATGTGTTCATTTTCCTTTGCTTTTCTGTTGCAATACATTTCCTGTTTTCCTAGACAGTTTTGTTCAACCACTCAAAGGCCCCTTTCACACTTGTGTGACTTTTCCTGCAACGTTGGGCATCAGAGTCGCATGACAAGTCATACCCGATGATTTTCAATGATAACCATTCAAATATGTGCGGCTTCAAGTCACACCGACTTCAAAGTAGTCCCTGCCTCTGATGAAGCCATGTGATGGGGCGTAACTAGTAAGGGCCTGATGCACCAGGAAACACTAGAAGAACTGAATCGTTGTTTTACATTGCTTAACAATCCTTTATGTAAGTTTCAATGTTTTTATTTAATAAAATTCAATGATATACTTTACTATGGGGTGTCTCTCTGCTTTACACTTGGGCTAACATCGAGGAGAGATCCTGTGGAACCATCTACACCCACAGTGACAGACAACAGCTGGAGACCAACGCAGAGGAACCATCCCTGGATTATTTATATCCGCACAAGCTGTTAGGCTGCGTACACACGATAGGATCGCCAGAGGAGAACGGTCTGGAGGACCGTTTTCATCAGTCCAAACCGATCGTGTGTAGGCCCCATAGGTTATTTAACCTTCGGTCAAAAAAATGAGAACTTTCTTTAAAATTTAACCGATGGACGTCTAACCGATAGCTCAAAACCAATCGTTAGTATGCAAAAGCATTGGTTAAAAACCCATGCATGCTCAGAATCAAGTCGACGCATGCTTAGAAGCATTGAACTTCGTTTTTTTCAGCACGTCGTTGTGTTTTACGTCACTGCGTTCTGACACGATCGTTTTTTGAACTGATGGTGTGTACGCACGACGGACCATGAGTCAGCTTCATCGGTTAACTTAAGACAACTGTCCTTCAGACCATTTTCATCGGATGGACTGATAGTGTGTACGAGGCTTTATACACCTGCCATACGGTAAGCGCTCTGTGAGTACAACTTATAGAAGAGCTACATAAGAAGACTGTGAAGACATATTTATTTGGATATCTGTTTACACAAGGACACTTTATCTTCCACTTTGGGACTTTTTTGTTTACTATTCGTTCTATGCATATATTGCACAGTATTGCTGCACTTTGCACAATATTTTTGGGTATTTTACCACTTTGCACAATATTTTTGACATTTTACCACTAAGTGAATGTTCACTTTGGAATATTTATTTATGTATTATTGATTTACTTAATTTATGCGCTGATCACTTTTTATCACAGTCCCTGTACTACTTTGGCCCTACTATAATGTGAGTTGAGGTACATAGACCTCAAGTTTACACAGGCATTCCCTTAAATTGCAGCACAATTGTGTCAAAATTGCGGCAAAATCACGGCTGCGAAATTGAGAGACTTTCATGTTTCAGCAGTGTGAAAGGGGCCTAACTGATATATGCAGGGCCCATCAGGAAAACTGACATATGCAGGCGCTGCAAAATGGAAAATAAACCCCCCCCCCCAAAAAAAAATAATAGTCAACAACACTATACACTTAACAACATAGATTTATTTGTTCAGCTATTTTGAGATGATAAAAATCAAACAAATTACCACATTTATCTGAGTGTAACACGCACAGGCGTATAACACGCACCCTAACTTTAAGAGGCAAGTTTCAGGAAAAAAACTTTCCACGGCCCCCTGCGTATAACACGCAGGCACAGTTTACCCTCTATTTTCAGGGTAAAAAAGTGAGTGTTATACGCCAATAAATACAGTATTCTAAAATAACAAATATAATCCTAGGAAAGTAGCAATGAGGCCTATAGAAAATGTATTGGTCAGTCCAGCACTAGCATAGTATGTTTCCACTTCTAGAGGTGTACCTGTTCATGATCCAAAGCAACACTTAATAATCGGGTCACAGGACCAGGTTTCACCAGTTCTGTAAGAATTACAAAGAGCTCTTTGTACAATAAAATGCAGTAACCGACACATCAAAGGCTTTTTTGGCATCAGTGCTCGAACACATTACACTTTAGCTTCCGTAATACCTCTGAGGGTTTGCGAGCAGCATTACAATCAAACTGACTGGTTTCAGTAGTGGGGTTTGAAAATTACATTGCATGTTTTTTTTTTCTTTAGCGCAAAGGAAAGGCTTAGAGCTTCATTTAGAGTGACCTTGAAGGAGAAGCTGAGTCTCCTTGCTTGTAGTCTATGCATGGTTTTAAAATGTTGCAGCACATCTTTTGTTTACTAAAACCTAGCAAGTATTGTTTGTCATACTGTGTATTTTCTCTCTGTCTTTGTCCCAAATTGAATTGCAAAAATGTAACAATTTTTGTGCCACTTGAGATTTTTGTCACAGAGATAAAGAGGCACGTGCCTGCTTAGCCACCGCTGCTTTGATGAATAAAAATTTCAACTAGGAGTATAAAAGGTTTTTACAATTCAGCACCGAATAATGCTAAACAGCACTTCTGTAGTGGCTTGAATAATGTAATTAATCCATATAAAAATCAGGCCTTAATTAATTGGAAGGTACCATGGACTATGATCCAGGATGGTAAACGTTTGTATGTATTCATTAGTAAGACCTCATCTGGAATATGCAGTTCAGTTTTGGGCCCCAGTTCTCAAAAAGGGTATCGGGGAACTGGAGAAAGTGATAAGAGGCATGGAGGAGCTCAGCTATGAGGAAATATTAGAGGAACTGAATTTATTCACTCTTGAGAAGAGAAGAATAAGGGGGGATATGATCAACATGTACAAATATATAAGAGGTCCATACAGTGAACTTGGTGTTGAGTTATTCACTTTACGGTCAACACTGAGGACAAGGGGGCACTCTTTACGTCTAGAGGAAAAGAGATTTCACCTCCAAATACGGAAAGGTTTTTTCACAGTAAGAGCTGTGAAAATGTGGAATAGACTCCCTCCAGACGTGGTTCTAAGTACTAAGATTTGTAGGTAAAGTTGATCCAGGGTAAATCCGATTGCCTCTCGGGGGATCAGGAAGGATTTTTTTTCCTCTGCTGTAGCAAATTGGATCTCATGCTCTGCTGGGGTTTTTTGCCTTCCTCTGCATCAACTGTGGATATGGAGTTGGGTGTATGGGATTGTACTGTGTTTTTTATTTTGTTTGTTTATTTTTTTTGTGGTTGAACTGGATGGACTTGTGTCTTTTTTCAACCTGACTAACTATGTAACTATGTAACTATGTATTGCATGCAGCTTTGCTGCTCCTGGTTTTACCTTCTTTGAAATATTTGTGGAAAATAAATATTCAGAGCCCACAATGAACATTCCAATATATTTATATAATAAAACCAAATATACCTCATTCCTCAATCCACAGACTGATAGAATAAAATATTAACAGCGCTAAATTTGAAAAAATTATTCTGAACATAAACAATATGTCACCATATCCTGCTATATAAATCCTCTTTCATTACTGCTAAAGGATGAAAAAAGAGAGGAAAAAAGAAGAACAATCTGAAATGCTCTAAAAAATTCCTACATTGGTATTCACATTGCTAGATCCATTAAGATCCATTAACTGGGATCAGCCCTGTGTAACTCTCCCTGTTATGTGCTGGAGTCCATAAGGCTATCAGAATGAGTGATGTGGATTTTCAGCAGCTGAAGAGAAATAAATTGATGTAGATCTCTATTGCGTTTATCCGCTTGCTGTCGCTCCTCCAGGTCATATACTCACCGGACTGCAGTGATAAATGTGCCCATACACGATATCCCCAGGTTACGGTGTAGGAATCCTTCTCGGGTGCTCCACAGGTCTGGTCAGGACTTTCTCCTCTCAGATTGTACGTGGATGGCAGTGATAAAGTGCGTGCGTGCAGCAGTGCGGTCATATAAAGAAAGGAAGGGGAAACTCCACATAGTGTGAATCCGTTTATTCATAAAACCCCATTCCCCCCTTTTAAATATATTTGCTTACAAATTGTAAAAACAAAATAGGCTTGTCACAAAAGAAGATGTGCGGCTTTCTCACTTGAAACAGTCAGCAGGTATTCCCTTGTTGCTGCCGTGAGTCCCGAGAAACCGCAATCCTGATTGGACCGATGAGTCACGTGGTCATGCCCTGACGCCTTTCGTGATTGGTTACACGTCTTCAGAGGGCGTGAATATATTTATATACTTGACGTGATTGTAGCCGTATTAGTGCAATTGTGACAGAGAAAATTGAGTACTGTCCGTGATACTTTTTTTATTTGTACTAACATACAATTTTTCAGGACAAGCTTTCGGGGTATGTCCCCTTCTTCAAAGTCTGCTTGGACCTTGAAAAAGGGGACATACACCGAAAATTTGTCCTGAAAAATTGTATGTTAGTGCAGATAAAAAAAGTATCACGGACAGTACTTAATATATTTTTATGAAATGCAGAAGTGGTCATAATGGACAATACAGTAGTATACAACTGAAATCTAGCTGTGTGAACACCAACCATGCACGTTTAAGCTTACAGTACTTACTTGTTTTCAGTCAAGTGATTCAATATTGTCATGGTGACAAGGGTATTAACATGTTGAGGGTGTTCCCCTCCAAGCACCCCTGCAAGTTGAGGTTTGCAGGGGGGTGGAAAGGAACAAAACCCAGGGTGCAGACACTATAGGCTGGAACTTGAGATTATCATATGGGCATGGGTACTGCTGGCAGCACACCATGGACATGCCACGTTCAGCTAAAAGTGGAGTCAGTTCATAAGCCTGGTCCTGTACCAGCTCAGAAAGGGTATTGAGATGTTGAGGGTGGCCTCATGCACTGTTACCCTCCAAGCACCCCTAAAAAATGAGACAGGGTCTGCAGGGGGGTGGAAAGGAACAAATGCCAGGGTGCAGACACTATAGACTGGAACTTGAGAATATCATATGAGCAGGGGTACTGTTAGCAGCACACCATCAACATTCCACGTTCAGCTAAAAGTGAAGTCAGTTCATAAGCCTGGTCCTGTACCAGCTCACAAAGGTACAAATTCATAAGCAGAACTCAGAAACAGAGGTCAGCAACATGCAGGCAAAGAGGTACAACAGTGATGAGCAGAATCTTGGTGAAAAGTCCAGGGTGAAGTTGGTAACAGAGACAGGCAGCAAACATAGGCAAACAAGGGTAATCCAAAAAACAGGTCAGGTGGAAGGTAACAAGCCCAGCATAAGAATCAGAATCAGGAACATGGGAGGGGGGGGTTCTGGGGGCGAAAGAACATTAAGTAATAATCCAGTGCAGAGAGGTTTAAATAGCCCACTTAGCACCACTGAACATGCCCACACATCTATAAAGCATATATGCTGTAATGTGTGCACGTGTAAGGCCTCGTACACACAACGGGACATGTCCGATGAAAACGCTCCGTGGACCGTTTTGTGTTAGTAAAAGACGATTTGCGCTTTTCTGTCTGTTACAGCATGATGAATGTGCTTACTCCATTACGAATGGTAGTTTTACCAGAATGAGCGCTCCCGTCTCATAACTTGCTTCTGAGCATGCGCGAAATTGTCACGTTGTTAAAGTCCACACACCACCATTTTTTACAACCCGAAAAACGTCAACGTTAAAAACATCATTAAAAAATAGAGCATGTTCGATTTTTTTTTTGCCCGTTTTTCAGAACCCGAAAAATGCTCTGAAGCCCACACGTGATTGTTTTTAATGACATTAAAAAAAAAACATTTTTTACAACCCGAAAAATTATCGTGTGTACGCGGCATAAGTCTTTTAACTTGCTGCATATTTTCACTGGCATATTGTACATTTGAAGAGCACTTGAAGCACAAGTTTGAGTTGACTCCTTTCCAATTTGTGAAAATGTGCATGGCAAGTTTCTAGCAAGAGCAAAGTTGCAGTGGTGAGGCTACAGTAAGAGCTCTGAAAGTCACAGTGACCCATGTGGTTGGATGACTATTGCAAGACATAAATTAACCAGAATTTGTAGCAGACTTGCAGAATGTTTGCAAAGAAAGGTGATCTGAAGTCATTCAATGCGGACTTGCTGCAATTGTACAACACACTTGTGAAGCCTGGCAAGTCTAGAAATAGCTTAGCAAGTCATTTTCAAACTTGCAACTTAATTGCTTGCTATTTGGCATGAAGTTGATAGAAAACAACAAGGACAGATACTGGCTATCGAAGTAGCCATTGGTAGGAAGAACACACACAATGGAGTAATCCATAACATGGAATTTGTCCACACTTGCCAGAATCTGCACAGGCTTTCAGCAGGTTTTGCAGTCGTGGCAGTGTAGATTTTGTATTACAGAAATACGTATTGAGCATGAGCCATTTCTTTCCTTAAGTGGTGGGCAAGACTACGGGCGCCACTCCCGCTGTGTTCAATGCTGCCTGGCGGTATAGAACCATGTCAGTCAGTTCGAACCTGACAATCTAGGGTGAACAGTGTGAGCTCGATGAGTGCCCAATGGTCTAGTATCCCTTGCTGCAGTACTACACGCGCTACACTCCGCCACATAGAAGGACATGTTGTGTTTAGATTTTTGCAAGTTCCCATTGACTTGCAGCGCTTCCCACCTTGGGCTTGGGGGCTGCAATGATGGGCACAGTAAGGCTACAATAATGGGCAAAGTGAGGCCACATTGATGGGAACGGTGAGGCTGCATTGATGGGAACGGTGAGTCTGCATTGATGGGCTTGGTGAGGCTGCATTGATGGGCACTGTGAGGCTGTAATGATGGGCACAGTGATGCTGCAATGATGGGCACAGTTAGTATAGAATACAGGTTAAATTATTTTGTTGTTACATCTGTTCTATATTTATTTGGTTAATGCATGTGAATTTTGGAGGTGTCCTCATAAACTGGCACTTTACAATAAATGTTGTATTTTGTTTGTTAAAAAGTGAGTACATACTGTATATTTCATTTATATATATATATATATAAATGAAATATATAATATATAATGTAGCACTACCCCCCGAAGGAGCTGCTGGTTTGTTTTGGGCGGCATGTTACCTCTATTTCCTTGCCGCATGGGGGAACAGATGACAGTTGAGAAAAAGTTCACACTTCAGACTTCTTTTTCTTTGCTTTATTTGCCCAACTTGATAAAAGGATAAAAGTAGTAGTTGAAGAGGTGGAAGGGTAATAGAGACTTAAAGCCACTTAAAGCCAGAGCGAGAATTGTGCACCTGGATAGGCCTCTCTCACTAACCTAGCAGCCAGGATGTCACACGGATCCTTGGTATATAGCTAGATTCAGGTAGAGTTAGGTCGGCGTATCAGTAGATACGCCGACCTAACTCGGAATCTGCACCGACCTAAGTTTAAGTGTATTCTCAAACAGAGATGCACTTAAACCAATCTAAGATACGACGGCTTGCGCCGTCCTATCTTAGGGTGCAATATTTAGGCTGGCCGCTAGGTGGCGCTTCCATTGCGGTCTGCGTAGAATATGTAAATCACTAGATACGCCTATTCACGAACGTACGCCCGGCCGACGCAGTACAGATACGCCGTTTCCGTAGGAGATAGGCCGCCTAAAGTTATTCCATCAAATAGATGGAATAGTAATGTTAAGTATGGCTGCCGTTCCCACGTCAAAATTGGAAATTTTTACGTCGTTTGCGTAAGTCGTCCGTGAATAGGGATTTACGTTGTTTACGTCCACATCAAAATCAATAGGCCCGTGCGGCGGACTTAGCCACAATGCACACTGGGAAATGTAGGCGCCCGGCGCATGCGCAGTTAAAAAAAAATGTCAATCACGTCGGGTCAAGCCTCATTATCATAAAACACGCCCCCTCAGACAAATTTGAATTAGGCACCCTTACGCCCGCCCGCTTTAGGCTACGCCGCCGCAAAGTTAGGACACCTTACGTGAATCTAGCTAATAGTGTCTGCCACAGACCTTCCCAAAGATGGAGACACATTCGGTCCAAAATCCTCTTAGCACAGGATTAAGCTCCCGGATCTCTCCCGATCAAATTCTTGTGAACTTAGAACTGACAGGCGACCATCATTCAGGCTCTCAGTAATGGTGCGTCCTTCGATGAAGTTCAAGGCCTCTCCTGAGATACCAGCCTCGTGCTCGGTGCTCTCCAAGACAGGTTCTTCATCGAGTGGCTTCCTCCCTCAGAACGGACAGCTCAGGACCACTCTGAAAACGTAGACCCAGTCTGACTACCAAGGCTACTTAGTATATCACAACCCCTGACCAACGTGGACCCCCGACACATGTACACACGGGGGGTGGTTGGACGACAGACCCAGGATCGATGACGACCCTGGACTAGTGACGTCTGTCCCTTAAGTACTCCTCCCCATCATGCACAGCGGGACGATCAACTCCCTCTGATTGGCTGCTGAAGGGAAACACCCAAAACACCTTGACCTGACTGCTGCCACCCTCGGCCTGGGGCGCTAACAATACCCCAGACAACAATAGTGGTCACTCACAGTACAGCCATGGATGGAACAGAGGATCAATTTAGTGAAAAACTACACAGTCTGAGTCAACTAACTCTCAGACTACCCTCTAAATTTACAGAAGCGCAGGCTAGAAAGTAGCAGGCCGCTACATATATATATACACACACACACACACTTTTTTATTTTTGAAGTGGGAAGGGATCTTGGGTGAGTTCCCACACTTTTTTTTCCTAGGTCTTGACCCCTGGAGGTAATGAAACCAATCATATCCTGCCTAACCCCCATTACTACAATAACAGAGCAGTGACCTAGTTGCTGCGGGGACTTCTGTAGACTTGGACCCATATCATTGGTTTTGACCCATTTTTAACCTATAATTATTCAAAATGATTTTAATCCAGTATCGGACATATATATAAAACAACATGGCAAAAAAGATAAGACTGCAATGTGGAGTATATTACATAAGTGAAAATATATGAGGAATTATACATTACACTGATTCATATACTGTATATTTCAATACAAAAAATACACATTAGCTTACTTATTGAAAAAACACACACACACACACACACACACAAATTATGTTTTAGATTTATTACATTAATGCACACTTTGACAGAGAAACACCAAGAATTACATGTATAAATGAAAAGGTTTAATAAGACATTACGATTAGAAGGGGAGAAACATTAATAAATCAAGTCATTGACCTTTTCTTTAAAACTTAATTTAACTGAAGTGTAAAATCTAAGTGCTTTAACGAGTTCAGTGGGACATCTTATGTGTCTTGCCTTTGTAGAAAGACTTACAATATTTTTATGCAGCATTCATATTAAAAGAAAGATAAAGCCAGAAGACCCATTGTATATCACTTTGTAAAGTATTCTTCTATAACTTCTAACTCCAAAATAATTTTATGACTTTTGGATTTGCATTTCTTTTAGCATTAAAGACACTTTATAATGGTTTTATACTTATTTTATTTTTAGGGTTAAAAGTGAAATATTTTTTTTTTTTACTCACGTATATATAGATTATTGCATTTTTTTAATTTTGTGTTCTCCTTTTCACCCAGCAAGTGAAACTTTAGGCATATTTTTCACATCTTGGGAAAATAAACTCTCCTTCCCCCCTTTCATAGGCGTGTGCACCCCAAAGCTCAAACACACAAACGTGTATATATATATATATATATATATATATATATATATATATATATATAATATAATACACACAATATATTGTCAAAAGTATTGAGACACCTGCCTTTATACGCATGTAGGGTTTAATATTGAATTGGCCCACCCTTTGCAGCAGAAGCACATTTCTGAGGTCAGGCACTGATGTTGGACGAGAAGGCCTGGCTAAAAGTCTCCATTCATCCTAAAGGTGTTCTATCGGGTTGAGGTTAGTACTCTGTGCAGATCAGTCAAGTTCCTCCACACCAAACTCTCTCATCCATGTCTTTATGGATCTTGCTTTGTGCACTGGTCCAAATCATTTGGTGTGGGATTATGGTGTGGGGTTGTTTTTCAGATTGTCAGCACAGATTGGCACAGATTGGCACTGATTGTCAGCACAGAGTGGCACCAATTGTCAGCACAGATTGGCACCGATTATCAGCACAGATTGGTACCGAATGTCAGCACAGAGTGGAAGCGAATGTCAGCACAGAGTGGCACCGAATGTCAGTACAGATTGGCACCGATTGTCAGCACAGATTGGCACCGATTGTCAGCACAGAGTGGCAGCAATTGTCAGCACAAAGTGGCACCAAATGTCAGCACAGAGTGGCACCGAATGTCAGTACAGATTGGAACCGAATGTCAGCACAGATTGGCAGCAATTGTCAGCACAGTGTGGCACTGGTTGTCAGCACAGAGTGGCAGCGATTGTCAGCACAGAGTGGCAGCGATTGTCAGCACAGAGTGGCAGCAATTGTCAGCACAGTGTGGCAGCGATTGTCAGCACAGAGGGGCACCAATTGTCAGCACAGAGCGGCACTGATTGTAGGCACAGAGTGGCACTTATTGTCAGCACAGATTGGCACTGATTGTCAGCACAGAGTGGCACTGATTGGGGAGAGGTAGTGAGGCTTACTAGAGCTGTTGTGTGTGTGTGTCACATGGTCATGTAATGGGAGAAAGACCAGCTGTCACAACTCAGCTGCAAAGTCGGGGGTGGGGGCTGGACCAAGGAGCTAACAACCACCAGCAAATGATTGGGCTGCTTAAGAAAGGGGGCGGAGCCACATAAATAAAGCAGCCCGCCCAGACCCCATCCCATTGGCTGGTGTTTGATAGCTGTTTGACCCCGCCCACCCCCGACATCACAGCTCAGTTTTGACAGATGGTCTTTCTCTCTGCAAGCAGTGACATTACTGCACAGTTCCCACACTCAGCAGCTCTGGCAAGTTTCACGATCCGCTGCCTGGGCTACCCGGCAGAGTGGGCTACACACTGTTAAATGCAACATTTCAGGGCAGATCTCGGTAGACAGCTTGAGGTGATTAGGGTGTGCCCAAACACACCCGACACACCCCGTGGGAACGCCTATACCCCCTTCTATGACAGATTTTTTTAACTAAACTTGTTTAAAATGTCACTTGCTTATCTCCAGTAGATAAAATGTTTTCAGGTTGGTTTATCATTGTAGCGCCTGTGTACTTTCGTACAGGTGCTATATTTAATATTAGTGGGGGAATGAGAGAGTTATGTTGCTCTCATTCTTTGATTTGTCAAATTTGGCTGTCGCCAAATCTGGATTGTCCTGTGGGTCAGTCTGTGCTCCAGAGATGCAGTCTCATCTCTGGGCGGCAGGTGGCACCAGAGGGGGTCTAGGCGGAGCCGCTTCTTCTCAGCAGCCAATTAGAGGAGTTTTCCCTCGCGGAGCATGCTGGGGAGGGGAATTTCTGTGGCGGAGGGCGTTGTTCGGGGTTATTTGCGGGTTCCTGGTTCCAGGTGTGGCACCCACCTTTAGGGTGTGCGCACATCACGGGCCCCACCACTATGGCCTACCAGGCCGGGGTCGCGTGCTACGCGGAGTTCCTGACTCTGGGCTCTCATAGCCCAGAGCAACTGATGCTTCCAGGGGACCCCAGTGACTTACTGGGTTCCCAAACCTTTTGAGAAGATCCCAAGCTGGGCGCTGTTCGATGGGGGATCGGTCTGAGGAGAACCCGGAGGCAGGTGATCAAACAGGGCTTGAATGAACCACCGGGGATCTGGGTGACCGGACACTGACAGGTCACATTCAAACTGTCAGTCATGACCCCAAAGACATACTGGGAGGATTTGCTCTACCGTTCTAACTTCCAAGCACTAGGCCTGTGGCAGGGGTCTCAACGGGATATCCCAATTTAAAATAGAGCCAAGTCTGTGGCAGAGACTTGTTCCTCTCAGAAGCTCTAAGTGGCGCTCTGGCTGCCAGGCATGTGAGAGAGGTCTGTCCAGGGGGCACTTTACCCACTCCGGCTGGAGTGGCGACGCAAACGAATACAATTGCTAAAGGGCAGGACTGCCTTTAATATCTATAGCCTGATTCTGTGAAGTTGCTCTTCCTTCACCAACCTATCCTGTCTACCTCAAGTTGACATGTTGGTCGTGTTTGACCAGAGAATAAAAGCATTGAAAACGTCAACCAACGATCTGGACATTCTGTTACTGCTCTCAACACCACCATCACCCCTAGACACAGTATAGAGGTAACTTAAATACGCCAATCCCAAATCTAACCAGCGGCTCCTCCAGGGGGAAGCGCTACACGATTATAATTGTTACTCAAGCTTAAAGGTATACACTGCATATACCAGAAGGAAAGGTGACGTTTTCAAACCACTGTTCTCTGGCTTTCAAATAAGAAAAACTCTGGTAATATAATTATATGCAATCTTCTAATGGAGAGTTACATGTCAGCATGTAAGCAAAAGAGGGGGATGTTTTTATACTTAAATTCATTTTCTCATTATTTTAATAATTTCTCATAGTTTAGTAAAACTTCATATTCATTCTTGCTTCATGTTTTAGAACATCGCAAAACAGCCAATGTAGTCTGCTGTAAATCTTTTTAATCTGTCTGTCTGCTGAAAAAAATGGCATTATAAAAACCAAGTGTTTTACAATTTAAATTGCAGTCAATATCTTCAGTATCAGGGTCATGAAAGCATTTTCTGAACTTCTCTAAAAATGAACTGTAAGCTAAATATAAAAACCTAACATGCATATATAGGCTGTTTTAAAGTAGTTGTAAAGGCTCAAGGATTTTCACCTTCATGCATGAAGGTAAAAAAATCTTCTGTGCGCAGCAGTCCCCCCAGCACCCCCAATATTTACTTGAGCCCCATCTCGATCCAGCGATCTCTGCACAAGAACATCAGTGGCTCTTCCAGTCTATTGCTCGTCATTGGCTGGAAAGCAGCTGGAGCCATTGGCTCCTGTTACGGTCATTCACAGCCATTGAGCCGGTTGTGGGGCCGAGCTGCACTCCATGTGTAAATGGACACACAGAGCAGCAGCTTGGGAGTGAGCCTGATCGGGTGCACTCAGCAGGAGGAAGGGTGCAGGAGCACGGGCAGGGGACCCGAGAAGAGGAGAGATGATGGGTCTGCTCTGTGCAAAACCACTGCACAGAGCAGGTAAGTATAACATGTTTGTTATTTGAATATTTAATATCACTTTAATTGTCAGAGCTTGAAGTTCTGTGCAAGCAATTTTGTTTTCCAAGTGCCCTTGTCAGACATCACAGTGGGTCCATGACCTCCACTACAGTTTGATCAGGAACAGACCCACAACTAGTGAAGGAGCAGCATTACACTGATGGGGGTCATTCCTCTGCTCATTGTGCTATCTTGTCATATAGAAAAAATGTGATGGTGCTCTCGCGCCTACCAAAAACAACTACAGTATGAGATGAAAGAAATGATATAATGTGAAATGTAATAATGCTGCTAAGTCTAATAGTGTATAAAAGTGATAAATACAATAAAGTAGTGAAAGATGAAGTGACTAGCGCAATATTAAATGGCTATGTAGCAAAAAGTGTTTGTCAGTGAATCAAACTGATCATAAATAAAACATATAAACACAGTGCCAAAATATAAATACACAAAATAATGGTGATTATTCCAATCAGCATGTAGCAAGTGAAAAAATCATGCACAAAACAACTGTGATGCTGTGGTGCAGCATCACAGTTGTTTTGTGCATGATTTTTTCACTTGCTACATGCTGATTGGAATAATCACCATTATTTTGTATATTTATATTTTGGCACTGTGTTTATATGTTTTATTTATGATCAGTTTGATTCACTGACAAACACTTTTTGCTACATAGCCATTTAAAATTGCGCTAGTCACTTCATCTTTCATCTTGTCATATAGACTACAGCAGATCCTGATTGGCTTTTAAAGAGGAAGTAAACCCTCTCTAAACAATTTAATAAAAAAAACACCCTGCAAGGCAAAGGCATAATGAGCTAGTATGCATAGCATACTAGCTCATTATGTAGTACTTACCTGAGATCAAAGCCACCGCAGCATCCTGGGTGACCTCCTCTGTCGCCGCCATGATACCCGGAGTGACTTCCGGGTATCGCTGCTCCGGGGCTGTGATTGGCCGGAGCAACGATGATGTAACGCCCGTGCATGCACACGGATGCCGCCACTAACGGCATGATCGCTGTTAGAAGTGGGGTGCTCAGTGCACCTGCGCCCGATGTCTACGGTGCCGGTATTTTCTGCAAATATCACCTAAACCTTTTAGGTTTGGGAGATATTTGTTGCACCTACAGGTGAGCTTTAATCTAGGCTTACCTGTAGGCTAAAGTGGTTGTAATGGGTTTACAACCACTTTAATACCTACTCTCCCCCATCTCAGTTTAGATGTGCATCTAAAGCCTCCATCTTCTTAAAAGCAATCTGCATTCAGATTTCTATTTGACAGGAAGTGAGGAGGTGATGTAACTCTTCCTCATTGCCTATTTTAACCCATTTCTGCTAAACAAATGTACTGCAACTGTGTGCATTGAACACGGTTACAGGGTGCTTCCCCATTCACTTAAATGGTCACTGACACTGGTCTTGCTGTCTGCTGATCACGATTTGTTGGATAGCTTTCGCCACGAACACAAAGTGAAGCATTGCAACCACTTCACGTAAATACCACTTTCTGCCAGCTTGGGGGGGGGGGGGTGCTGAAAATACACCTCAGTCACCTTTTTTTAATGCCTCCCAAACGTAACCTCACACTGCAATCCCCCAATTCCGGGTGCAGTTCCACATTTGTACTGCCTTTTAAGGCAGTACAAATCCCCAGACAACATCCTATTGAGCTGGCCACTATTTGGAAGCTCCGGACATTACCAAGGTCCTAAGGAGACCACTAAATCCCCACGCTAGGCGAGACTGCTTTGGCGGTCATCGCCATCTGGTAAGCGCCCAATTTTATCACCTTGGGTGTGCGGAGCCGGATACACCATCTTGCAATCTGTGTGAAGATTTTATCACAATTTTCTTCTTACAATATACCTTAAATTTTGTGGATGGACACTTATGAGTTTTTCTATGTGATTAGACTCTGCCTTAGTTTTCTTTTTTTCATGTCTCTTTTCACTTTGGTACACTTTTTCTCTGTTATATTTTTAATATTATTCTTTATATTAATAGTCATTTAGCGCTGCATTCACTTCCGCATAAATATTCGGCTTTCCCTCCACTGACAATGTTGAAACTGCTGCTTAGGAAAGACTTCCTACCGCATATATACTGCGACAGGGCAGCTCTATTGCGCAAAATCACGTACCTGTAAGTAATTTTGTGCATTAAATACTGGGGGCGTACACACGCCCATTGGACAGAGGGGAGGCCAATCAACGGTGGACCCCATGTCTGCCGGTCACCCGCAATCATTCTCCAAAGTGGCAGAATGGCGATCTGCCTATGTAAACAAGGCACATCTCCGTTCTGTCAGGGGAGAACACAGAGATCTTCTGTTCCTGCTAAGCAGGAACATGAATCTCTGTGTTCCCCCAGTCAGTACATCAGTACACAGTTAGCAAGCACCTCCTAGGGACACACTTAACCTTTTGATCGCCCCTGATGTTAACCCCTTTCCAGACATTCTGTCATTAGTACAGTAACAGTGCATATTAGCACTGATCACTGTATTAGTGTCACTGGTTCCCAAAAAAGTGTCAAAAGTGGCAGTTAGGTGTTTGATTTGTCCATCGCAATGACACAGTCCTGCTAAAAATTCCATAACAATATCCCATATTTTGTAGCCTCTATAACTTTTGAGCAAACCAATCAATATACAGTTATTGGTATTTTTTTTTACCAAAAATATGAAGCAGAATACATTTTGGCCTAAATTGATGTAGAAATTTGATTTTTTTTTATTATTATTATTATTATTATTATTGGATATGTTTTATAGTAGAAAGTAAAAAATATTGGCCCGGATTTACATACATCGGTGCATATTTATGCCGCCGTAGCGTATCTCTTTTATGCTACGCCGGTGCAGCGCACATAGGCAAGCACAGTATTCAGGAAGCCAGTGCTCCCACTCACTCTCAAATCTACGCTGGGTTTCCTCAGCGTAAGCCAGCGTAGGTGGAAGTGGGCGTGAGCCATGCTAATGAGGTGTGACCCCATGCAAATGATGGGCCAAGCACCATAGAAGTACTTAAAATGAACAGCGCATGCGCCGTCCCGTGGACGCATCCCAGTGCGCATGCGCCGAATCACGTCGGAACTACTCCCTAAGATACAACGGATCACTGCCTAAGACGTGAACGTAACCTACGCCCAGCCCTATTCACGTACTACATAAACAACGTAAAATATGACGGCTCTGTTCCCTGGTCCATACCTTTGTATGAGTTGCGCCTCCTATATGTGGATTAACTTTACACCGGACGTACGACTTACGCAAACCGCGTATATTATGCGCCGGGCGCAACTACGTTCGTGAATCGGTGTATCTCCCTCATTTGCATATGTGCATAGAAAATCAATGGGAGCGGAAAATGCGCCCAGCATAAATATGCGCCCACGATACGACGGCGTAGGCAAGTTACGTCGGTCGTTGGAAGACTATTTTTAGGCGTATCTCAGATTGTGGGCACGGCGCACAGATACAACGGCGCATAGTTAGACTTACGTAGCGTATCTCGAGATACGTCGGCGTAAGTGCTTTGTGAATCCGGGCCATTGTGTTTTTTTTTTCAAAACTGTCTGTTTTTTTTGTTACGGTAATATCGCAAAAAATAAAAACCGTAGAGCTGATCAAATACCACCAAAGAAATCGAATTAATTTGGGTACAGTGCACAACCACGCAATTGCCAGTTAAATTAACGCAGTGCCGTATTGGGTCCTGGTCATTAGGGGGTAAAACCTTCTGGGGCTGAAGTGGTTAAAGCACCGTGAGAGGGTATAAAGGCTCTGCCAGTAAGGCTTGGTTCACACTGTCGCCGAATCTGTTGCACAGCAGGGGTCCGGTGCGTGCTGGTTCACCGTTTCAGGACCAATTTCAGCCTGAATTTTGGTCTGATTTCGAACCTAAAATGCACCAAAGAAGACACACGTTTTTCTTGCACACCGCACAAGACCCGCTGCGGAGATACGTGAACCGGCTCCATAGAGAGCTAGTCACATTCTCCTGCAATGCGAATTGAATGTGGAGAAACGCGCATTCAATACTCATAGGTGTGAACCGAGCCTAAACGTTTTAAAGTGTAAATAAAGAAAAATGATTGCGCAGGTAGAAAACAAATAAAATGAATAAAGTATATGAAAGCTGCTGGCAACACCATAACAGAACAAATTGTGTTAAACCATATAAACAACATAAGTTCCCAAGCTAAATGATCAACAAGTGAATCAAGTAAAAAGTCAATATGTGATGCTCCAAAAATTTGCAATAGTGATAATAAGCAAAAAGTCTCTTGCTGGGTGTCCAAATGAGTGAATGGGATACTGTATATAATGTATTGCTATAAAGACGGCCACACATTGAACAACATAGAATACATAAACAAAACCAAAAAACAAAGGCACAATAGTGACTCTCGCACGAGTGCATATGTTGACATCGAGAAATATTCACACTTCAATAAAGAGGTAGGCACCATTACGCTAAGAAAGGTGTGGATCTCACAGACACAGAGTCATGGGAGTCAACAAAAATGCCAGCTTCATGCTCCCCTCAGTGATCATGTGGCAAAAAAACAGTGGTCACAACTTACACAAAACCTGGACATGCGTGGATAAAATAAAGGGGGTATTACTGGATATGCAGCTAAGCAGAACTGCTATTCACTCGGGCACCGCTGTACCTACTTAAGCCGTGGACGTCTCAGCTAACCACTTGGACCACACCTTCTGGTATTTGTTAGGGCAGCCTCTGTTGGTGTATGAATCTTTGTACAGGGGCAGCACTTGTTCACCAGCTGTTTCCAGAAGGTGATCGTAGGTGGAGCAGATTTCTTCCAATGAAGTGTGATGCTTTTCCTGGCATAAAACAGCAGTAGGCTCACCATGGTACTTCCAGCTACAGTGGGAATTATCTGTTCAACAAGATCCAGTAGGCAGATTGATATAGAGGGCTGTAGGGGGATAGCACTGACCAAAAAGATACATGACATCAATTCCCCCCAAAACCCGGTGATAGCTGGACAGGTCCAGAATATATGAGTGAAGTCCCCGGGGGTTCCCCCACACCCCCAGCAGTCAGTAGAAAGATTGGAGCTCATTTTATGTAGCCTATAAGGTTTGAAGTAAGATCGTGGACCAACTTAAACTGTATCAGTCGGTCTCTAATGGAGACCATAAAGAACATAAATGGGAAGTCCCATATATCATCCCAATTATCCTGGTCAAGTTCCGGGACCGGGACATCTCTGAGCCAACAGGCTCTGAGTTTCTCCAGATCCGGTAGCGAAACCCTAAGAAGGTGCGAATAAATCTGAGAGGTTGGTTTAAGTGTGCAATCCAGTTGAAGGACCTCCTCAAGAGAGCCTGTATGAGCTGGGGGTAAGCATGGGAGAATTGGTAGCTGAAGGCATGGGAGAGTTGGAGATATCTAAAGAAGTATGATCCTGGAATATTAAATTTAGAACGCAAGAGGGGCAGCGAGTAAAGACGGCCATCTTTAACTCTCAGAAGGAGGCTTAGCCACTTAGTCCAATGTAACGATGGCCATCTTGTGTTCAAAACAACTTGGCTATTTGGCTTGCTATACTTTAATATCAACATTCTGCCATAACACACAGTTTGCCTCAACCTTCTGTATGCAATTAAGATATTCATGTTTAGTGAGTTCAGCTTAACGCAATAAACACAAGTTGATGAAAATTGACTGCAGTGATTGTCTCTGCTATATTCATGCCAAGTATAGAAGTCTCAGGAAAAGATGTAACTACTACAGCAATTGGAGTCAGAATATTCCTCATAGCACGGCATGTGTCCATATTATCCGAGAGCAAACTGGAGTTTTGACAGTGATGCACTTGTTTAAAGCTTCTGTGAATCAAGAGAGCAGAGCTGGGCAGGGGTCAAAGCTAACTATCGAAGCACAGACACACCAAGCCCTGGATTTACTCCCTTTGCCGCCCCAAGGCCGGGTCCTTCAATGCTGCCCCCTCCTCCACACACACACACACCATTACATAGGGGGCTTCTGAGCCCCCCCCCATGTGATAGAAATGAGGATATATAAATAGTTCAGTCAGCTGAACACGGCGCCTGTGCAATGCCGGGTGGTATTAGCAATATACTATACGTCTTAGCGGGGCGTGTTTAAACAAAGGAAAGGCGGCTTTTGCAATGTTGTTGGGCAGCTTTGCATGAGTATATTGCTAGTATATTGCTAATACCACCCCCAAGTTATCAGCTCTGCCCATCAATTAAAAACTTGGCCTCTTCAGTAGCTATCTGCCCCTTAGACGATATAACAGCGTCTGTCACAAGATGGTCGTCATTGCGCATGCGCTGGTCCGGATCTCGGGCTCTCCCCTCTGAATGGATCGGATGGTCGGGTCTGGCTCTCCCCTGTCTTTATGGGTCAGACGGATCTCTCGCAGCAGCAGCCGACCTCCTCCACCGCATTTACAATAGAAAAAGTTTTAAAACCTGCGACCCCGCTCACTCCTATTGGTCACCTCTGCCGGCCAGTGAGAGGGGAGAGCGCCGTGCGTTGTCATGGAGATCTGGTGGCCGAGGATACAGTGGGCGTGGCAAGGATGTGCTGTGTTGATACTGGAGCAGAGTGGGCAGTGAATTAGTGGGCGGTTTTGTGTTGTTGGTGCACAGAGAGAGTGTAAGTAGGCGGGGGCAGCTTGTCCCAGGGGCGGCTCCTAATGAGTGTGGGCGTAATCGGTGTCAGACTGCCAGTAGTAATAGTAAATGCAGCGTCCCCAGGGCCGGATTCCAGACAAGGCCACAGAGGCCAGGATTTTTTCACTCCCCTGTTGTCGTGGCGCCACCCCTGCACCCCTGCCACCCCGGGGCCTGGCCTCGGTGGTCTTGTCTGGAATCCAGCTCTGGACACACTGCGCGTGCATGTAGCATCCTGTGCCGACAAGGGGCAAGTCCAGGGATGCAAACTGACTGTGCCAGCAGGGATCTGCTTCAATGCTTAGTGTGCTCAGGATGGAAAAAGGTGAACTTCCCGGAAAACCCTTTTGAAAGGAATGGACAGTTTACATCTATGCATTAAAGGAATGCATGCATATGAGATATGCATAGTGCACATGTTCAAGAATTATGGTAGCATTAATTTTGAAAGGCAATGCACACGTGCACAGTACAACACATGGGAACACACCATAGTGCATTACATTCAACATTTGCTGCATTAATTTATATCAAATGTTTTGGTGCATTAATGCAAAATAAATTAATGCATGACATATGGCTTTTTAACTCTAATGCATTAGCCGCTTCCAGACCACCCGCTAGTTAGGGTAGGGTGACCATCCCCGGTTTCAGGGGACAGTCCCCGGATTGAGGACATTGTCTGGTCAAGGTTTTGTCCCCGAATTGGATTTGAACAGGGGCTGGGGCAATTTCAAAGACAGTCAGTGCAGAATTAAAAAAAAACAAATCTGAATTGCACACCTCCACTCCACCGCTCCTACTAGCTTATGGGGGTGTATTTTTTTCCATTATCTGTGCCCCTTTCTGATGATCATGTGCTGGTAGGAGCGGAGGGAATATTTCTTCAGTTTCGGGTGCATGCCCATTCAGCTCCGCTCACGTGTTCTTCTGCCTTGGCTCAAGTCCCAACCAGCTGCCTGCCTGTTTATCTCCTTGCCTTCCCTGGCGGAGGGATCCATCTCTGCACCCCACCCAGTAGTAGCTGGGGGGCCCGGAGAGTGAGACTTGACAGGCTGTGAGGCGGGCCGCAACGGGCAGAGAGTCGCTAATTGCCACCATTACTAGTAAAAAAAATATGTCCCCGGATTTCATTTTAAAAATCTGGTCACCTTAAGTTAGGGGCAACAGTGTGCTACTCTACCGGACACAGCAGATTACCATTACCGGAACTTGGGTACTGGGTGTCAGGAAATTAGGAGTTTTTTTACATTGTTATCATGTGATCACTATGACCAATTATAGGGATCACATGATAAAAATGTAAAAAAAAAACTGTCATGAATGAATTTCCATTCATGTACAGCTTGCTTACAGTTGTGATCTGTGATTAGCCCAAAGCCATCACAGGGGACTTTTGTACCTGCAGCATGTGATTAGCTGTAGCCAAACACAGTTCACAACCATAAGCAAGCCCATTCATACCAGCTAAAACTATTGTTTAAACAGCGATCATCACTGTATAAGCAAAACCAATGTAAAAAAATAAATCCCTGATCGTACCCCCCCCCCCCCCCTCTCAGAGTAGTACAGTGTCACTATGTTGACACTGAACTACACCAATTTTTTTTTTACACACGGTCAATATCCCTGATCACCACCGCATCAGCCATATGATGACACTGAACTGCACCAGTGACAGTATGTAAAAAAGAATAGTAAAAAAAAAAAAATTGCATATCTTAATTTTCCAAAAAAATTGTGGCAAAAAATTACAGCTTCAAAAAACGTGTTATGGCTCTTACTAAATACTGTCTACTTTCCAAATAGGGGTACTTGGGGGGTATTTGTATTGTCCTGGCTTTTTAACCACTTGACCACTGAGCACGTAAACCCACTTAATAACCAGACCAATTTTCAGCTTTCGGTGCTCTCACAATTTGAATGACAATTACTCAGACATACAACATTGTACCCAAATTAAATTTTCGTCCTTTTTTTCACACAAATAGAGCTTTCTTTTGGTGGTATTTAATCACCGTTGGGTTTTTTATTTTCTGCGCTATAAGAGAAAAAAGACTGAAAATTCTGCAAAAAAAAAAAAATTTCTTTGTTTCTGTTATAAAATTTGGCAAATTTAGTATTTTTTCTTCATTCTTTTGCATAAATGTGAAAGATGAAGTTACGCCGAGTAAATAGATACCCAACATGTCACTCTTCAAAATTGCACACTCGTGGAATGGCGCCAAACTTCGCTACTTAAAAATCCCCATAGACGACGTTGCAGGGTATTGTGGGGTATTGCGGAGTATTGTGGGGTATTGTGGAGTATTGTGGGGTATTGCAGGGTATTGTGGGGTATTGCGGAGTATTGTGGGGTATTGCAGGGTATTGCGGGGTATTGCGGAGTATTGTGGGGTATTGCGGGGTATTGTGGGGTATTGCGGAGTATTGCGGAGTATTGTGGGGTATTGCGGAGTATTGTGGGGTATTGCGGAGTATTGCGGGTATTGCAGGGTATTGCGGAGTATTGCGGGGTATTGCGGAGTATTGCGGGGTATTGTGGGGTATTGTGGGGTATTGCGGAGTATTGCGGGGTATTGTGGGGTATTGCGGAGTATTGCGGGGCATTGCGGAGTATTGCGGGGCATTGCAGAGTATGGGGGCATTGCAGAGTATGGGGGCATTGCAGAGTATGGGGGCATTGCAGAGTATTGCACAGGGAGAGATGGATGGCTGGATCTGTGACTGCATGTGTCACAGATCCAGCCCGCAGCAGCAGCTGCTGCTGCTTCCGCTCTATCCCCTCTCCTCTCTCACACTGTACCGTTCGGTACAGAGAGGAGAGGGAGGAATCACATGACGCCGGTTTGTTTACTAGTGATCGCTCCGTCATTGGACGGAGCGATCACGTGGTAAACCGCCGCTATCAGCAGCGATTTACCGTGATCCATGATCAGCCGGGTCCGGAGGACCCGGCGGTCACGGAGATTCCCGTGTGCGCGCCCCACAGGGCGCGCGGGAGCGCGATTCTGGGAGGACGTACATTGACGCCCTCCCAGAGTTAAGCAACCGCCTTGTAGACGTATTTCGTCTATAGGGCGGTTGTTAAGTGGTTAAGGGTCTCCAAAAATTAGATTAGGCCATCCGTACAATGACAGGATTGATACATTTTCAAATATATATGCCATAGTGTATAGACGCTATACCTTCCACACAAACCAATTAATATACACTTATTGGAATTTTCTTTTACCAAAGACATGTACCTTAACAGCTTGCCAACCGGCTCACATCGATATATGTCGGCAGAATTTCACAACTGGGCAAACCAGCGTATGATTATGTTGTTACCTTTATGTTGTTACCAGCATGACAGGGGATACGATGAATGTGGCCGCAATTGCCGCCAGCCACATACGATTGCGGGCATGAGAGCCAGCACAGGGATTTGTGTGTGTAAACACACAAATCTCTGTTCTGTCAGGGAAGAGGAGACATATTGTTTGTTCCTACTAGGCAGGAACAACGATATATCCCTTCCCCCAGTCAGTCATATCCCCATACAGTTAAAACACATCTAGGGAACACACATTTAACCCCTTAATCGCCCCCTAGTGTTCACCCCTTCTCTACCAGTGACATTTACACCATAAATCTTTTCCATAGTTTGTAGACGCTATAGCTTCCTGACGGGAAAATAGGGATCCTGCTCCCTTTTTTTTCCCCGGCAGTTTTCTGTAGGAAAAAGTCAGATGGAGCATACACACGGTCGGGATTCCCAGCCAAAAGCTCTCATCTTCCTTTTTCCGATGGGAAAACCGGTCGTGTGTACGAGGCATAACTCTATCCAAAATTAAAGATTTTTCCCCCCCTATAGTTATACAGTGGAACCTTGGTTTATGAGTAACGCGGTTAACGAGCATTTTGAATAACGAGCAACTTTAAAAAAAAAATCTAACTCGGCTTGCGAGTGTTGTCTTGCAAAACGAGCAGAATTTAAGCTAATGGGGCGTGCAGTACAGCATTTTGCCTGAGGTGCCGGTGCCCGGGAGCGTAGCCGAACTGAGCCAATCGTAGCCGTTCGGAAATACTCTGAAAAACTTGGAAATACTTGGATTCCCAAGCCCTTCCAAGGTTTTCCGAGTTCAGCCAAGCTGTCCCCGGACCTTTCTGAGTATTTTGGAGGCTCTCCAGCGCCCCCATCTCTGGCCACATGCGGTATTACATGCCATAGAAGTCGATGTGGAACAAATTATTTTCATTTCCATGGACTTCTATAAGGAAACTCGCTTTGATATGCGAGTGCTTTGGATTATGAGCATTCTCCTGGAATGGATTATGTTCATAATCCAAGGTTCCACTATACTTTAATATTACTTCCTATTTTCTCTTTTGGTTTTGGGGCAGAAAGTGAAATTTATTCACCCTAATAGGATAAAGATGGCAAAAAAAATAAAATGACAGGGGTTATAAACCCACAGTTTTTCTATCCAAAATAAAAAAAAGATTGCCTTAAAGCCGAAGGAAACCCTCCTATCTTTTACAGCCAAAGTAAGCTGCCAAGCTAGCCTCTGTTAGATCTGCAGTTGCCATGGTGCTGCATATGTGATCAGTTATGATGCCTTCCATTTGATAGCTTGACAGTTCAGTTGAGATCACAAACAACTGTGACAGTTATTATTGACAGCATGACTTGAATGTAACTGTTTGAAGAAACATTTAAATCAGTGGGGTTTTATTAAGTTTGACTTTACCTGTTTTAGAGAACATGTACCTTTACCAATTTTCCTCCTGTATTGTTTTCTTATTTAGCACCCAAGCTAAGTATGCAGCCTTGGTGTTCATATAGCATACTACATTTGTCATTCATATCTATTTAATGCCATAATGTTTAAGTAATAAACTCATAAATATAAGATGTATAAGTAGCAGGGATAATATAACAGATTACTACAGATTGAAGAAAACTCTGACTTCTTCTATCTTGTATATTGGCACAGCACTGCAGAGGCTCTTAGATATAATTATTAGTCTCCAGGGTCACGTCTGTGAGTTGTTTCATTGCTAGAAAAGCAATCTTAATGTTCCAGTCCAGACACGAGGATATAATTAGTGCACACGGCTAAAGAATCCATTAATCCTCACACAGACAGCTTATGAAGTATAAATACCCCACCTGCTGTAGGCCCTTCAGGGTTGCTTCATGGGTGTTAATCACTGTTGTTTTTGTTTTAATGAGGTGTTTGTTGTGGCAGCTTAGCTAATGTGACTTGAACTTTTTATTTGCCCCATAAGTATCAGTATATTTTGTGAACTGACCTACTATTTTCTCCTCACAAGTACTGCCTGCACCTGGTAACGTGGCTAATCATACAGCATGGTGCATACCATCATGAACGTTTTCATGTGTCTGTCAAAAACAACAATATCGGTTTGAAGGTCTAGTAGGCATACATTATAACTTGCTTTAAAACTGCACCTTGGTTAGATTAAGGGCTAGTTTACAGTTGCTTTAAAACATGGCTTCGGACATGCTTTGTTAACCGCTTAAGGACCGCCCACGCCATATATACGTCGGCAGAATGGCACGGACAGGCATTATCACATACCTGTATGTGGCCCTTTAAATGCCTGCAGTGTAGCTGTGTGGAACAGGAATTCCAAAAACACACTAATGTCAAACCCTATTAAGATCTATAAGAGATGAAACCAGCTTTTTTTTGTCCATTTTCTTGGCAAATAAACATTCTTTAGAAATGCAATTAAGTGGACAGAGGGTCTTCTCAATGGGCTTAAAGGACAACATTGGAAATACACAAAGCATTTTAATAACATGTATGTGGGATGCCTTAAAGCGGTTGTATAGTCCCCCAGTTTTCTTTTTTTTAAATCGCCCATTATGAAATACTTACCTTAGAACGATGCAGCGGTAACTTACCAGGTCAACGCCGAGGGAGATGGCTTCTTGACTCGGCGTGTCTTCTGGGTATAGCGGCTCCAGCGCTGTGAGTGGCTGAAACCGCAATGTCGTCACTCTTTCCAGCAAGGTCTGGCGTCTGCCGCGCCTTAAGCCGAGAATCCCCTGTGCACATGCGCCGCTACAGTCAGCGGCTCATTGCGAGGGGAATATCTTCTAAACCATAAAGGTTTAGGAGATTTTTTTTACCTACAGGTAAGCCTTATTATCGGCTTACCTGTAGGTAAATGTCCAAAAATTACTTATACAACCGCTTTAATAAGGAATAGGGTGTTGTTAAGGAACACTATGATATGGTCTTTCAAAAGTGAAAGTACATAAAAAAAGGGAAAAAAACAGGGTTGGGTTTCTCATAAAATTCCACCTTAACCAGGCTTGCAGCCCAGAAAATGGAGAGCAGGGAACTTGCTGTCCCTTCTACCTGTACCAGACCAGGTCACATGCCTTTCGACACTGGGGTGCCTTGCAAGGGAAGGCAGAGACTCATTTTAAGGTGTGTTGTTTTAATGTTGAGGGACAAGACAAGGCACCAATCCTATGCCACGTAAGTGGGATGTGGATATTTTGAGGGAATTGTAGCAGAATCTGGTAGCCCCTTTTAAAATAAGGGAGCTCCCAAATATCCAATACAAAAAAAGCTACTAATTACCCCAATGCAATTCAACGTCAACCGTGTCCTCTAGTGATATACTGTAAGTCCATCGCCAATCACGTTGTCCAGTAATGCAAATGCTGATCAATCACAACTGCCTGACACCTGCAGATGTGTTCTTGACTCACTCCTGCCACTAAATTAAAGATCCCCTAAGCTGCAATAATGCATACACAAAACCATGGATCCCAGGTGGTATCATTGACCAAGTATGGCCAATATTGTTACTGGGGATCCCCAGCTGTTAGATTACTTTACAGAATCCGTGAATATGAGTAGGTAAACAACCTCAATAGTTTGGTAAATCTAAGAATGGCTATGAGTCTCCTCATACCCAGGTCCAACCTGAAACCAAAAATGTTCCATAAAAGTAGGTAGGAAAACACTTAAGCCCTGTACACACGATCGGATATCTGATGCAATCTAAGCCGATGGATTTTTTCATTGGATATCTGATGAAGCTGACTTTCATCAGTCTTGACTACACACCATCAGTCAAAAATCCGACCGTGTCCAACGCGCTGATGTAAAACGCTACAACGTGCTGAGAAAAATGAAGTTCAATACTTCCGAGCATGCGTCGACTTGATTCTGAGCATGCATGGATTTTTAACCGATGGACTTCCACACAGACGATCGTTTTTTTCTATCTGTTTTTTATCCATAGGAAAATTTTAAAACATGTTCTATTTTTTTTCACAGATGGAAAACAAACCGATGGGGCCCACACACGATTGGTTTGTCCGATGAAAACGGTTCATCGTTCTGTTTTCATCAGACAAACCGATCGTGTGTACAGGGCTTAAAAAGTGACCTTATGAGGAATATTAAAAAAAAAGTTTTCACACATGCAACTTTTTTTACACAAATTTAACACGTTTTTCGAATTGGAGTAATTTGGAAAAATGTGTGAATCCTGGGTAAAAGTTTTGTGAACCTTGTGTGAAAACATTTATAAATAGATAACTGTGGGCCGCTAAGGATGTAGAAACAGTTAGCCAGATTCAGAGAGAGTTACGCCGGTGTATCAGTAGATACGCCGTCGTAACTCTGAATCTGCGCCGTCGTAAATTTAAGTGTATTCTCAAATTGAGATACACTTAAATCTAGCTAAGATACGACCTTGGGCGTCTTAGCTGTCTATTTAGGCCGGCCGCTAGGGGCGTGTACACTGATTTACGCCTAGAATGTGTAAAACAGCGAGATATGCCTATTCACGAACATACGCCCGGCCATCGCAGTAAAGATACGCCGTTTACGTAAGTCGTTTTCAGGCCTAAAGATATTCCACCAAAAAGATGGCGCAGCCAATGTTAAGTATAGACGTCGACATTTTAAAATTTTTACGTAGTTTGCATAAGTCGTCCGTGAATGGGGCTGGGCATAATTTACGTTCACGACTAAACCAATAAGTCTTTGCGGCGTAATTTGGAGCATGCGCATGCGCCATTCGTAACAAACGTCAATCACGTCGGGTCACGATTCATTAGCATAAAACACGCCCACCTCTTAAAAATTTAAATTAGGCGCGCTTAGGCCGGCACATTTACGCTACGCCGCCGTAACTTAGGACACAAATGCTTTGTGAATACAGCACTTGCCTCACTGACATTGGAATGCATGCATGATCATTTGACAGTAAATATATTAGTCGTAATAATAATACTATTAATAATTACATTAAATATATTGTTACTTAGCTGGATTCAGGTAGATGAGCCTAACGTTAGGCAGGCGTAGCGTATCTCATATACGCTACGCCGCCATAACTTTACGGCGGCGTAGCGTATATGAGATACGCTACGCCTGCCTAACGTTAGGCTCATCTACCTGAATCCAGCTAAGTAACAATATATTTAATGTAATTATTAATAGTATTATTATTACGACTAATATATTTACTGTCAAATGATCACACATGCATTCTAATGTCAGTTCCTTTAATGAAAGCCCTCCAAAAGATTAATATCTGCTCTGCACATTGTTGCAGCAGTTATAACAATACAACTTTCTTAGATACAATATGACTTAGAACTTGTCCAAAACCTGCACAGCTGTCTGCAATTTTAGCTGAAATATAACGCATATCAAAACAATATAGCACATTGCAGTTAATTTGTTTTTCGGCTGTTACATCATGTTTTTATGATTTTGCGCCTGTTATTTTCAAATCACAGCCAGCGGCATTAAGCTGTAATAGCAATCGTGTATGTGAGACATCAAACAACAACTTGTATACAATAAAGAAAGAGCTAGAGGAGGTCTGCCTTAAAAAAAAATCAGTTTGCGCTTTACAGACATTTAGTTGGACATTTCAATTAGAATCACAGCTCATCCCACCATTGGTGTTCTTCGTTTTCTTGATATCTTACTAGAGCTCTCCAGAAATAAATGGTTGCCTGGGAAGACATGAGAAGCTATAAGCAACTAACCACATCACTAAACAATCAGAACTCTTCAAGGGCTGTTTCCCTGTGGCTTGTTATTTACTCTCATTTCATTCAAATGAAAAATATATATATTACAGCTGTATCAAATACAATGACAGTCTGATGCTGTCCTAAAAAAATATGAAATTACATTCTGCCTTTAAAAATTATCCACTAAAATAAAACAAATCTCTTTAACCACCTCAATACTGGGCACTTTCTCCCCCTTCCTACCCAGGCCAATTTTCAGCTTTCAATGCTGTCACGCTTTGAATGAGAATTGCTCAGTCATGCAACACTGTACCCAAATGAAATTGTTATCATTTTTTTCACACAAATAGAGATTTCTTTTGGTGGTATTTAACTACATGCCGACCAGCCGCCACAGTTCTACGGCGGCAGGTTGGCTCTCCTGCACGAGAGCCTGTAGCTCTACGTCACCTAGCGAAGCAGCCACTAGGGGTGTGTGCGCGCTGCCGGAAGGGCGCGCGCGTGCCCCCCACTCGCTCCTGACTCCCGCGCGCGTGCCCCGGCGGTCGCGATCACCGCCGGGCACCCGCAATCGCTCATTGCAGAGCGAGGACCGGGAGCTGTGTGTGTAAACACACAGCTCCTGGTCCTGTCAGGGGAGAAATGCCTGACCGTCTGTTCATACAATGTATGAACAGCGATCAGTCATTTCCCCTAGTGAGTCCACCTCACCTTCAGTTAGAACACACCCAGGGAACATACTTAACCCCTTCCCCGCCCCCTAGTGTTAACCCCTTCCCTGCCAGTGGCATTTTATAGTAATCAATGCATTTTTATAGCACTGATCGCTAAAAAAATGCCAATGGTCCCAAAAATGTGTCAAAAGTGTCCGAAGTGTCCACCATAATGTCGCAGTTACCGAAAAAAAAAATCGCTGATCGCTGCCATTACTAGTAAAAAAAAAATATTAATAAAAATGACATAAAACTACCCCCTAATTTGTAAATGCTATAACTTTTGCGCAAACCAATCAATAAACGCTTATTGCGATTTTTTTAACGAAAAATATGTAGAAGAATACGTATCGGCTTAAATTGAGGAAAAAAATCGTTTTTTTATATATTTTTGGGGGATATTTATTATGGTAAAAAGTAAAAAAAAATCATTTTTTTCAAAATTGTCACTCTATTTTTGTTTATAGCGCAAAAACTAAAAACCGCAGAGGTGATCAAATACCACCAAAAGAAAGCTCTATTTGTGTAAAAAAAAGGACGCCAATTTTGTTTGGGAGCCACATCGCACGACCACGCAATTGTCAGTTAAAGAACGCAGTGCCGAATCGCAAAAAGTGCTCTGGTCTTTGACCAGCAATATGGTCGGGGCTTAAGTGGTTAATCACCAATGGGAGTTTTTATTTTTTTACATACAAATAAAAAAAAACAGAAAATTTTACAAAAATATATTTTTCTTAGTTTCAAATGCAAATGTAATTTCTCGTCATAAATTTTAACCAAAATGTATACTGCTACATTTCTTTGGTAAAAACGTAACCCAAATCAGTGTATATAATAATCGAGTCCACAAGCTATGGTACCAATCATTGAAAATTGATCACACCTGATGTACTGACGGCCTATGTCACTTCTTGATGCCTTAACATGTCAAGAGAGAACAAAGATTCCCCAAATTACCTCTTTTTGGAAAGTAGACAGTCCAAGGTATTTAGTAAGTGGCACGACAAGACTTTTGAAGTTGTCATTTTTTTCCCACAATTCAATGTAATAATAACAATTTCTTTCTCAAACACGGCATAGGCATACTTGCAACTACACCCCAAAACACACTCGCCCTGAGTATGGCAATACCACATGTCTAAGACTTTTTGTTAACAAGTAGTGATGGGCGAACGGTTCGGGTGGAACTTTGGTTGATTGGACGTTCGGCGAAAAACCGAACAATGTGCGGTGTTCACAGAAAGTTCAACAGCCGCGGAACCCCGTTAAAGTCTATAGGACACTAACATGAAAAATCAAAAGTGCTAATTTTAAAGGCTTATATGCAAGTTATTGTCATAAAAAGTATTTCGGGACCTGGGTCTTGCCCCAGGGCACATGTATCAATGCAAAAAAAAGTTTTAAAAACTGCTGTTTTTTTCAGGAGCAGTGATTTTAATAATGCTTAAAGGAGTTGTAAAGGATTTTCTTTTCTTTTTTTTTTGCTGAAATGACTGTTTACAGTGTATAGAGACATAATAGTTAACTGATTCCTTTAAAAAATGATTAAAAATAGATAAAAAGCAATCATATAATGTACCTGCAGTTTCAGTTTCATTTTTTGCATGCTGTTTCATGCTTCTGTGATGAACAGAGACAAAGAGCCAATACAGGGCAGTGATGGTTTGTAAAACTAAACTGATTAGTGTTGAGGGGTTTTAGACACACAGTAATCACACCTCCTTGATTAGTGACCACAGAGAGACCACAGAGAGAAAGCTCCCATGACTTTTTTCATCAGGAAACAGACTGTTCAGAACAGAGAAGGATTACAGCAACATTAGAGCAAAAACGAACAATGAGGACATGAAACCAGGACTGTAGTAAGGTAAAGGAAGCTATTTAGCTAAAAAAAAAAATTCCTTTAGTGACCCTTTAAAGTGAAACAATAAAAATGAAATATTCCTTTAACCACTAGCCTACCGCCCGCCGTCATATGACAGCGGGACAATAAGCCTCTCGTTCTGGGCAGACATCATATGACATCTTCGCCTTCCGGAGCCATTAGGAGCCGCCAGCATCATTGGAAACCCGATGCCCACGATTGCCCAGTAACTGAGCAGGACCATGGATCTGTGTGTGTAAACACACAGATCCACGTCCTGTCAGGGAGAGGAGACCGATGGTGTGTCCCTTGTACATAGGGATACCGATCGGTCAACCCCCCCAGTCAGTCCTCTCCCCCTATAGTTAGAATCACTCCCTAGGGTACACATTTAACCCCTTGATGGCCCCTAGTGTTAACCCCTTCCCTGCCAGTCACATTTAAACAGTAATCAGTGCATATTTATAGCACTGTTCGCTGTATAAATGTGAATGGTCCCAACATAGTGTCAAAAGTGTCCGATATAGATTCATAGCATTTTGTTTACTAGTAATGGCAGTGATTAGTGATTTTTATTGTGACTGCGATATTGTGGCGGACATATCGCACTATGCTAAAACTCCTGTCACAGCTGAGATGGGAAGAGCACAGCTCACCCCTCTCACTGTGTACATCAGCGGCAGGGACAGCAGACAGACTCGGCGGCCGGGGGGGGGAAGACGGAATGCCGAAGACAGAGCCAGCAGAGAGATGTATGTGTGGGGGGGGGGGGGGGAGGGGGAGGATGGACGGCAGCACACATTTTACAAGTGATTTCGGGAACATTGCCACAATCACTTGTTAACGAGCGAGCGGATTCCCCCACACTACATTTAGTCCTGCTAGAAAGCAACTTACTGCCCTTAACTGTATGTTCCAGGTGTTGGGGGACTCCATGCTGCTGCCGCCCGAGGCCTGGCCTCGGTGGCCTTGTGGGAAATCCGGGCCTGGTGACAGGTGAATATCCCCCGTGTAAAACAATAATCACTACCACCTGAATTTGGATAGCCTGTTCACCTCCTGAGGCAATAGGTGTGTACCATTTCTCATATAAAACAATCCTGTCTGCTATCAGTCCATAGATCAGTATCCAGGTGATTTCTCTAATTTTTTTCTAGGATTCTCTGTGCGGAATGGTTCTAAAATAAAAGCAAGAAAAACTGATTATTGCACAGTGTTTAAAATAGCACTGAGTCTGCGGTACAGTTCCTCTTCACTCCACATCTAGTATGCTTAAGCACCGTAGATGTCGTCACTGGTTCCTACTGACGCGTTGTGTCACATATTACGTGACTTTTTCCTGGACACTGATCAGAAAAATGGCTTTATATATTATATTAGGCTAGAAGTATCATTCAAAGAGGGGATTTTGTTTTTGTTTTTATCAAAAAACCAAGGACGCATATACTGTATACAAGACAAGACAAAAGACACTTAAAAATGTAACTCTTCTATTAGATATGTTTTTCTGCATATAGAGGAGCTAACACTTTGTTTGAGCGTAATTTAAATTGGTAATGTATTAAAATAGTCAAGCACTTGGTGAGGATTATGTATTGTGCAGAGTGTAGGGGTCAATAGTATGTTATGTGCAATGTAGTTTTTATAGTTCAAGTGAAATGAACTTTAACCAGTTCCCGACCCCCGCATGTACATATACGTCCACAATATGGCACGTACAGGCACATGGGCGTACATGTACGTCCCCGCCTTACCCGGGTTCGGGGGTCCGATCGGGACCCTCCGGTACATGCGAGGGCCGGGAACGGTGTACGGGAGGTCCGGGAGGAGGGGGCGGCTATTGGTTTCCAGCCGTCCCCTCTCGATCTCCCTCTGCGAATCAGCTTCCACCTGAGCCCTCCCTGCCTGTGTAACTGTAAACACAGGCAGGGAGGAAGTGACGTTTTCTCCCCTCTGGCGGTCTTTTCGTCCGGTTCCGGAGGAGAGAAGACGTCAGTACTGTGAGTTGCACCAACAGCACACTGACACAGCACACATAGGTACATAACCCCCCCCCGATCACCCCCCCAGCACCCCCAGATCACCCCCTGTCACAGTGTCACTGATTGCAGTGATCATTTATTTTCTGATCACTGCTTTTAGTGTCAGTGTGACAGAAAAAAGTGTCAGGGCAGTTAGGTTTAGGCCCCTTTAGGTCCAGGGTAGCCCCCTACCCCCCCAATAAAGGTTTAACCCCTGATTGCCCCTAGAGTTAACCCTTTCACCCCTATTGCCAGTGTCACTAAGCGATCGGTTTCTGATCGCTGTATTAGTGTCACTGTTGCCGCTAGGCAGTTAGTTTTTTTTTAGGTTCGCCGCCAGGTTTATATAGCGTTAGGTACCCCCATAAATAAAGGTTTTAACCCCTGATTGCCCCTAGAGTTAACCCTTTCACCCCTATTGCCAGTGTCACTAAGCGATCGGTTTCTGATCGCTGTATTAGTGTCACTGTTGCCGCTAGGCAGTTAGTTTTTTTTGAGGTTCGCCGCCAGGTTTATATAGCGTTAGGTACCCCCATAAATAAAGGTTTTAACCCCTGATTGCCCCTAGAGTTAACCCTTTCACCCCTATTGCCAGTGTCACTAAGCGATCGGTTTCTGATCGCTGTATTAGTGTCACTGTTGCCGCTAGGCAGTTAGTTTTTTTTGAGGTTCGCCGCCAGGTTTATATAGCGTTAGGTACCCCCATAAATAAAGGTTTTAACCCCTGATTGCCCCTAGAGTTAACCCTTTCACCACTGATCACTGTATAAGTGTCACTGGTGACGTGGTTAGCCAGTTAGTTATTTAGTTATTTTAGGTTCGCCACCAGGTTTTTAGAAAGCGTCAGGTACCCCCATATATTACCGAATAAAGGTTTTAACCCCCTGATTGCCCCCTAGTTAACCCTTTCACCAGTGATCACCGTATAAGTGTTACGGTTGACGCTGGTTGGTTAGTTTGCTGTTTATAGCATCAGAGCACCCGCCGTATATAACCCAATAGGTTTAACCCCCTGATCACCCGGCGGGTGATATAAATTAAATTTTAGCGCCAGTCAGGGTCTGCGTCGCCCCAGGCAGCGTTAGGTTAGAGCCAGTACCGCTTACACCCACTCGCTAAGCATACACCCCCCTTAGTGGTATAGGATCTGAACGGATCGATACCTGATCTGATCAGATCTATACTAGCGTACCCAGCAGTTTAGGGTACCCAAAAACGCATTGTTAGCGGAATCAGCCCAGATACCCGCTAGCACCTGCGTTTTCCCCCTCTGCCCAGCCCAACCCACCCAAGTGCAGTATCGATCGATCACTGTCACTTACAAAACACAAGACACATAACTGCAGCGTTCGCAGAGACAGGCCTGATCCCTGCGATCGCTTACAGTTTTTTTTGAAGCGTTTTCTACGTTTGCTTTTCTACAGATCAGGTGCTTTTTTTACCTGTGAATCCTTACCATTGTACCACTAAATTTAGAGTCCAAAATGGCAAACCGAAGGTACAATGATAAGCAGGCCTTGGAGTTCATGTGCATGTCAGATAGTGAAGAGGAGGAGGTCACGCATCTGACAGATTCTGGCTCAGAATACGAACCCGTTTACGACAGCGGCTCCATGTCAGATAGCTCGCACGACGAAGTTGAGGTCCCTGCTAAGGCCAGGCGTACCCGATCCCATTCTGATGTTGTTGAGCAGCAAGAACCGCAGGACCCTCGTATGGAGCAGAGATCCAGTACTAGCGCCGCTATTCCTTCTGGTGGATTGGCAAGCACCAGCGGCCTAGTACACCCTGGTCGTTTATCCAGCACTGCAGTAACACTTGGTGACGTGGCGAGTCCCATAAGTGCAGTTCAAGCTGGCGATGTGGCAAGCACAAGTAGTGTCCCGCTGCCACCAAGAAGAAGACAGAGACAGGCCCGTCGTGCCCATAGTGCCCTTCCTGTAGAATTTGCCTATCCTGATTGGGTCCCCACCACTTCTACAGCACCTGTACTTCCCCCATTCACTGGCCAACCCGGTATTCAGGTGGATACAGCGAACTTTACGTCACTTGATTTTTATTCGCTGTATTTCACGGAAGATCTCTATAGATCTATTGTGGACCAGACTAATTTATATGCTGGTACCTACATCGCCGCTAACCCCCAGTCTCGCCTTGCCAAAGAATGGAAACCTCTCGAGGTTTCCGAATTTAAGACCTTTCTGGGCCTTACCCTCAACATGGGCATACACAAATTTCCGTCATTGCGGATGTATTGGTCCACACATCCCATCGACCATATGCCCGTTTTCTCTGCTCACATGGCCAGGAAACGATACGAGGCGATCCTGCGGTTCCTGCATTTCAGTGACAATGCACTTTGTCGTCCACGTGGAGACCCTGAATTTGACCGGCTCTACAAAATTCGGCCCCTCGTAAACCATTTCAACGAACGTTTTGCAGCCTTGTTTAATCCCCAGCAGGTTGTATGCGTTGATGAGTCCCTGATTAAATTTGCTGGCCGCTTGTCTTTCAAACAGTACCTTCCCAGCAAGCGTGCCAGATACGGGGTCAAGCTCTATAAGCTCTGTGACAGGGCCACAGGCTACACATGGAGCTTTAGGGTTTACGAGGGAAAAGATAGTCAGGTAGAGCCGGAAGGATGCCCAGATTACATGGGGAGCGCTGGCAAGATTGTTTGGGACTTGGTGTCACCCTTATTCGGAAAGGGGTACCATTTGTATGTGGACATTTTTTACAGCAGCGTGCCACTTTTTAGCCACTTATTTGATCAACAGATTGGAGCATGTGGCACCGTGCGACCTAATCGCCGGGGCTTCCCCCAGCGGCTTGTAGATGCCCGTATTAGGCCGGGGGCGAGAGCCTGCTGCAGATGTAAAAATTTGCTCGCTGTGAAGTGGCGGGACAATAGGAATGTTTTCGTTCTTACCACCCTTCACGCAGACACGACAGTCCAAATTCATACGGCGACTGGTGTTGTGGAGAAACCCCTCTGTGTCCACGAATATAACCTTAATATGGGAGGGGTGGACCTCAACGACCAGTTAATGGCGCCGTATCATATTGCCCGTAAGACGAGACGCTGGTACAAAAAAGTGTCTCTACATTTATTTCAATTGGCTCTACTGAATGCTCATGTCGTATACAGAGCTTCAGGACGGAATGAATCCTTCCTTCAATTCCAGAGGGATATCATCACAGAACTCCTGTATCCAGGCGGTACTGTACCTCACCAGCTCCTACCAAATGCAGTAAGCCGACTGCATGAGAGGCATTTTTCTTATGTCCTCGAGAGTACCCCTACCCAACGAGCCCCCCAAAGAAAATGTCGTGTCTGTACCAAGCGCGGATTTAGGCGTGACACCCGTTATTTTTGTCCCAAATGTCCTGCCAATCCTGGTCTTTGTATTGGTGAATGTTTTGAACGCTTCCACACACACGTTAATTATTAGTGTAGGGTGAAACATTTCACAGGCTAGGCTCACTTACACAGGGTCTCCCAAGATGCCATCGCATTTTGAGAGACCCAAACCTGGAACCGAAAAGTTGAAGTTACAGTTCACAGTTACAAAAAAAAAGTTTTAAAAAAAAAAAAAAGTAAAAAATAAAAACACACAAAAAAATATAAAATAAAAAAACCAAAAATAGTTGTCGTTTTATTGTTCTCTCCCTCTCTATTCTCTCTCTATTGTTCTGCTCTTTTTTACTGTATTCTATTCTGCAAAGTTTTATTGTTGTTATGTTTTTTCATGCTTGCTTTTCAGGTATGTAATTTATTTTACTGTTTTCAGGTACGCCATTCAGCTGTTGCGCGGACTTATTTATCTTGACAGCAACAGCGTTTGCTCCCACGATATATAAAGCCGCGACTCCAGTGCTGTAGGAGGTGATTTCACCACCACAGTTAAAAAAAAGAGCATATATGCCGAAGCATGGGGGCAGCAGGGGCGGAGGAGCGATTTTGCTCCTAATGCCGCGTACATACGGTTGACATTCCTACCGAGGCTTTCCCGTGGAAAAGTCTGACCATGTGTACACGGCATAGAAAAGTCCGACCGTGTGTACACGGCATAGAAAAGTCCGACCGTACGCGGCATAACTTTTTTGCGGGAGGATGCCCCTATGCTTCGGCATATATATATTTTAGGCACAGGTTGCGTTAAAAAATGTTTTATTTTTTACTATGTTTTTTTATAGGTATTTGCTTTGCAGGTATGGTATGATCTTACTGTTATACTGGAATGTTACTTTGTTTTAATGTTAACCATCATTTGCTTAGCAGGTACGCCATTCAGTTGCAGTGCGGATTTATTTAGCGTGACAGCAACAGCGTTTGCTCCCACGATATATAAAGCCGCAACTCCAATGCTGTAGGAGGTGATTTCACCACTACAGTTCAAAAAAGAGCATATATGCCGGAGCATGGGGGCATTAGGGGCGGAGGAGCGATTTTGCTCCTAATGCCGCGTACATACGGTTGACATTCCTATGGAGGCTTTCCTGTGGAAAAGTCTGACCATGTGTACACGGCATAGAAAAGTCCGACCGTGTGTACGCGGCATAGAAAAGTCCGACCGTACGCGGCATAACTTTTTTGCGGGAGGATGCCCCCATGCTTCGGCATATATAAATGGTGCATGTATGCCCATCATTAGAAGTGGGTGGATGAAGGGAGGTATTCTAATGGTGGGCATACCCACCGATCAATCTTTTTTTTGTTCAGCCAACAGGCTGCATGAAAAAAAAAAAGATTACAATACATGTCCAACAAGAACCATCAACGTACTGGTATGTTGCTGGACTTTGAATGGTTATACCAGAATGATGCCTGCGGGTTTAGGCATCATCTTGGTATCATTCTTTTCAGCCAGCGGTCGGCTTTCATGTAAAAGCAGTCCTAGCGGCTAATTAGCCTCTAGACTGCTTTTACATTCAGTGGGAGGGAATGTCCCCCCCCCCAGATATAAACGGCACCATTGAGAATATGGGAAAGCATTTTATCACACCGATCTTGGTGTGGTCAGATGCTTTGAGGGCAGAGGAAAGATCTAGGGTCTAATAGACCCTATTTAAAAAAAAAAAGAGTACCTGTCACTAACTATTGCTATCATAAGGGATATTTACATTCCCTGAGATAACAATAAAAATGGTAAAAAAATAAATAAATGGAAGGAACAGTTAACAAATAAAATAAAAAAAGCGAAATAAATATATAAAAAAATAAAAAAATAAAAAAAAGCATCCCTGTCCCCCCCTGCTCTTGCGCAAAGGCGAACGCAAGCGTCAGTCTGGAGTCATATGTAAACAGCAATTGCACCATGCATGTGAGGTATCACCGCGGAGGGCAGATCGAGGGCAGTCATTTTAGCAGTAGACCTACTCTGTAAATCTAATGTGGTAACCTGTAAAGGCTTTTAAAGGCTTTTAAAAATGTATGTAGTTTGTCGCCACTGCGCGTTTGTGCGCAATTTTAAAGTATGTCGTGTTTGGTATCCATGTACTCGGCCTAAGATCATAATTTTTATATCATCAATAATTTGGGCAATATAGTGTGTTTTAGTGCTTTAAAATAAAAAAAAGTGTATTTTTTCCCCAAAAAATGCGTTTGAAAAAACGCTGCGCAAATACTGTGTGGAAAAAAAAATTGCAACACCCACCATTTTAATCTGTAGGGCCTTTGCTTTAAAAAAATATATAATGTTTGGGGGTTCAACTTAACTTTCTTGCAAAAAAATAATATGTTTTTATGTAAACAAACAGTGTCAGAAAGGGCTTTTTCTTCAAGTGGTTAGAAGAGTGGGTGATGTGTGACATAAGCTTCTAATTGTTGTGCATAAAATGCCAGGACAATTGAAAACCCCCCCAAATGACCCCATTTTGGAAAGTAGACACCCCAAGCTATTTGCTGAGAGGCATCTTAAGTCCATGGAATATTTTAGATTTTGACCCAAGTTGCGGGAAATATAAATATATATATATATATATATATTTTTTTTTGCGCAAAGTTGTCACTAAATGATATATTGCTCAAACATGCCATGGGCATATGTGGAATTACACCCCAAAATGCATTCTGCTGCTTCTCCTGAGTACGGGGATACCACATGTGTGAGACTTTTTGGGAGCCTAGCCGCGTACGGGACCCCAAAAACCAATCACCGCCTTCAGGCTTTCTAAGGGTGTAAATTTTTGATTTCACTCCTCACTACCTATCACAGTTTCGAAGGCCATAAAATGCCAAAATAGCACAAAAAAAACCCAAATGACCCCATTTTGGAAAGAAGACACCCCAAGGAAACTGCTGAGAGGAATGTTGAGTCCATTGATTTTTTTTTTTTTTGTCCAAAGTGATTGAATAATGAGAAAAAAAAAAAAAAAAAATGTGTCACTAAATGATATATTGCTCACACATGCCATGGTTATATGTGGAGTTGCACCCTAAAATACATTCTGCTGCTTCTCCTGAGTACGGGGATACCACATGTTTGGGACTTTTTGGGAGCCTAGCCGCGTACGGGACCCCGAAAACCAAGCACCGCCTTTAGCATTTCTAAGGGCGCAAATTTTTGATTTCACTCCTCACTACCTATCACAGTTTCGAAGGCCATAAAATGCCAAAATAGCACAAAAAAACCCCAAATGACCCCATTTTGGAAAGTAGACACCCCAAGCTATTTGCTGAGAGGCATGTTGAGTCCATGGAATATTTAATTTTTTTGCCCCAAGTGATTGAATCATGACCAAAAAAAATTAAAAAAAAAAAATGTACAAAACATTGTCACTAAATGATATATTTCTCACACATGCCATGGTTATATGTGGAATTGCACCCCAAAATACATTCTGCTGCTTCTCCTGAGTACGGGGATACCACATGTGTGGGACTTTTTGGGAGCATAGCCGCGTATGAGACCCCGAAAACCAAGCACCGCCTTCAAGATTTCTAAGGACATACATTTTTGATTTCACTCACACAAATCTTGAAGGCAGTGCTTGGTTTTCGGGGCCCCGTACGCGGCTAGGCTCCCAAAAAGTCCCACACATGTGGTATCCCCATACTCAGGAGAAGCAGCAAAATGTATTTTGGGGTGCAATTCCACATATAACCGTGGCATGTGTGAGAAATATATCATTTAGTGACAACGTTTTGTAATATTTTTTTTTGGTCATTATTCAGTGACTTGTGGCAAAAAAATTAAATATTCCATGGACTCAACATCCCTCTCAGCAAATAGCTTGGGGTGTCTACTTTCCAAAATGGGGTCATTTGGGGGGGTTTTGGCATTTTATTGCCTTCGAAACTGTGATAGGTAGTGAGGAGTGAAATCAAAAATGTATGCCCTTAGAAATCCTGAAGGCGGTGATTGGTTTTCGGGGTCCCGTACGCGGCTAGGCTCCCAAAAAGTCCCACACATGTGGTATCCCCGTACTCAGGAGAAGCAGCAGAATGTATTTTGGGGTGCAATTCCACATATGCCCATGGAATATGTGAGAAATATATCATTTAGTGACAACGTTTTGTAAAAATTTTTTTTTTTTTTTTTGGTCATTATTCAATCACTTGGGGCCATAAAATTAAATATTCCATGGACTCAACATGCCTCTCAGCAAATAGCTTGGGGTGTCTTCTTTCCAAAATGGGGTCATTTGGGGGGGTTGTGTGACATCTTGGCATTTTATGGCCTTCAAAACTGTGATAGGTAGTGATAGGTAGTGAGGAGTGAAATCAAAAATGTATCCCCATAGAAATCTTGAAGGTGGTGATTGGTTTTCGGGGTCCCGTACGCGGCTAGGCTCACAAAAAGTCCCACATATGTGGTATCCCCGTACTCGGGAGAAGCAGCAGAATGTATTTTGGGGTGCAATTCCACATATAACTATGGCATGTGTGAGCAATATATCATTTAGTGACAACTTTGTGCAAAAAAAAATCAGTTTGTCATATTCCCGCAACTTGTGTCAAAATATAAAATATTCCATGGACTCGACATGCCTCTCAGCAAATAGCTTAGGGTGTCTACTTTCCAAAATGGGGTCATTTGGTTTTTTTTTTTGCTATTTTGGCATTTTATGGCCTTCGAAACCTTGATAGGTAGTGAGGAGTGAAATCAAAAATTTGTGCCCTTAGAAATGCTGAAGGCGGTGCTTGGGTTTTGGGGCCCCGTATGCGGCTAGGCTCCCAAAAAGTCCCACACATGTGGTATCCCCGTACTCAGGAGAAGCAGCAGAATGTATTTTGGGGTGCAATTCCACATATAACCATGGCATGTGTGAGAAATATATCATTTAGTGACAACTTTTTGTAAACATTTTTTTTTTTTTTTTTTCGTCATTATTCAATCACTTGGGACAAAAAAATTAAATATTCAATGGACTCAACATGCCTCTCAGCAGTTTCCTTGGGGTGTCTACTTTCCAAAATGGGGTCATTTGGGGGGGTTTTGTACTGCCCTGCCATTTTAGCACCTCAAGAAATGAGATAGGCAGTCATAAAATAAAAGCTGTGTAAATTCCAGAAAATGTACCCTAGTTTGTAGACGCTATAACTTTTGCGAAAACCAATAAATATACGCTTATTGCGATTTTTTTTACTAAAGACATGTGGCTGAATACATTTTGGCCTAAATGTTTGACTAAAATTTAGTTTATTCGATATTTTTTACTTTTTGTTATAAGAAAAATCATTTTTTTTCAAAATTTACGGTCTTTTTGCGTTTATATCGCAAAAAATAAAAATCGCAGAGGCGATCAAATACCATCAAAATAAAGCTCTATTTGTGGGAAGAAAAGGACGCAAGTTTCGTTTCGGTACAACATTGCATGACCGCGCAATTACCAGTTAAAGCAGCGCATTGCCAAATTGTAAAAACACCTTGGGTCTTTAGACAGCGTATTGGTCCGGGGCTTAAGTGGTTAATACTAGGTTCTCCTCGGTACACACCCAAAAATGTATCTGGGAACAAGAGAGAGAGGTCTTGGGAGACACAAGGTTATCTTGTATCACCAAGGGCCAGCTATCAGAGCGGTCTCCCTTTCAACACCCCGCTGGTGGATTCACTGTTGCAGTGTATTAACCAAAAAAGGTGCCACTGTGACACCACAACACACAGTAGTAGTGTTCTGTGTGTTGTGAAGCATACAGAAGAAGCATACAGAATTCAAATAGAAGAGGTATCTTGTACATTTGTGTGTAATATAACAATTATACGTTATTATACAAGGAAACCTGCCTTTGAGTAGTAGGTTTTTCACATTACCAATACAGGTGCATTGGTAATGTCTATTAGGGTGTAATAAGTACAAATGGTACAGTAGTGCATCAATGAACATAAGACAAGTTTTTGCACATTGCAATACCGTGTGCAGTAATGCACACATTACCACATCTTAACATTGTGAACCCTATCTCATTAACCACTTGCTTACTGGGCACATAAACCCCCTTCGTTCCCAGGCGAAATTTCAGCTTACGGCGCTGCGTCGCTTTAACTGACATTTGCGCGGTCGTGCGATGTGGCTCCCAAACAAAATTGATGTCCTTTTTTCCCCACAAATAGAGCTTTATTTTGGTGGTATTTTATCACCTCTGCGGTTTTTATTTTTTGCGCTATAAACAAAAAAAGAGCGACAATTTTAAAAAAAATATATATTTTTTTTACTTGTTGCTATAATAAATATCCCAATATTTTTTTTTAAAAAAATATTTTTTTTCTCAGTTAAGGCCGATACGTATTTTTCGACGTATTTTTGTAAAAAAAAACAAAAAACTTAATAAGTGACTTGTTTGCGCAAAATATAGCGCCTACAAAATAGGGAACAGAATTAATATTTTTTTTTTATTATTTTTTTTTTTACTAGTAATGGCGGCGATCTGCAATTTTTATTGGGACTGCGACGTTATGGCGGACACATCGGACACTTTTGACACAAATTTGGCGCCATTCACATTTATACAGCGATCAGTGCTATAAAAATGCACTAATTACTGTATAAATGTGACTGGCAGTGAAGGGGTTAACACTAGGGGGTGAGGAAGGGGTTAAATGTGTATCCCAGGTGTGTTCTAACTGTGTGGGGGGAGGGAGGTGACTGGGGGAGGTGACCGATGCTGTGTCCCTATGTACAAGGGACACAGATCGGTCTCCTCTCCTCTGACAGCACGTGGAGCTCTGTGTTTACACACAGAGCTCCACGTCCCTGCTGTCTTACCGACGATCGCATGTACCCGGCGGACATCGCGGCCGCCAGGTACACGCATCGGCTTCCCAGCGATGCGCCGGGACAGTGTTTACCCGCTGCGCGCCCCCCAGAGGCGCGCGCGGGTAATGCTTTTAAATGACGTCCAAAGACGTCCAGTTGGCACTTGAGAGCCGCGCTGTTGACGTCTTTCGTCAATAGCGCCGATCTCAAGTGGTTAAAGCCCCTAATCTGTATCTGCATGATTTTATACATTGTACTGCTGATTAAGTAGTTACAACTATTTTTTTTAGATTGGGCAGTTGTTTATTTAAAGTTTGGAACTTGTAAAGTTTGTTCTAGGATTTATCTAACCTATCATACAATTTTACCAAAATCAGCACGGTTCATATTTAACAGAATTTTACAAAATCTCACCCATTGCTTTCTAACTTGTCTTATTACCCATACCGCTGCCGCAGCAGGTACGGGCAGGCTGAGGTTGGGAGAGTGACAAGTGTAAACTGATACTGAATACTAATCTCAGTCAGTCTGCTTGACCTTGCTAACATCTGCAATTGATCTGACAGAAATCAACAGATAGGCATATACTGATCTGCTGAATTGTGAAGGTGTTACTTTTGTTTTAATTTGTCTTGAGTTCTTGAAGGACAAAGGGCAAGAAGATTGCTCATCCAGTACAGAGACAGTTCTCTTTAATTGACTTTGACTAGATGGAAATATTTATTTATTTTCCATAATAGTTGAAGCTGAAATAACATTTCAGCAGAATTAGACAAGCCTTGAAACTACCAGAAATTCTGTACCGTTATGCCAGCTATATTTGGAAATCATAAACTATTGAAATATTCATGCAATCACTAGATGGATGGAATGTTCTAGATTATTTTGACAATTTTACATCCTGCAAGACACAGCAGTTTAGTTTTAAAGTCATTGCTCTTTAAACATTGAAGTTTTTTTCTCTATGAATTACTATAATGTATCATCCAAATAAATAGAACGTTCATCACTAATATTTGGTCATAACTTGCAGTTTAAAGTTGGCTTCTCTAATAATTTAAAGTGACACATTCGTAAGAAACATACAGAATTCAAATAGAAGAGGTATCTTGTACATTTGTGTGTAATATAACAATTATACGTTATTATACAAGGAAACCTGCCTTTGAGTAGTAGGTTTTTCACTGGCTACTGCTACTATCAACCTCTTTATAGATATGACCCTCAAAACACTTTGGGATGCTTTGACAAAAAGAGCACATTTCCCTATAGCAGTCAATTGACTGCCATTAAGGACTTGTCATGTATTAAAATTGTACTTAAATGTCAAAGGTTGAATTGGCATAACTTTCTAAATCTTCCCGTTCGAATCCTTGAACCCACAACACTCAAATTGCTATCAGCTTAAAGCTGAGTTCCACCCTGAATTTCTATTTATTTTTTAAAGTCAGCAGCTACAAACACTGTAGCTGCTGACTTTTTATAAGGACACTTACCTGTCCAGGAAACCCATGATGTCGGCCCCCCGAGGCCGATCCGTCCATCATATCAGGTGCAGGCGCCACCAAAGTAGCTAAGGGCCTTCAGGCTTCACAGCCGGTTTCCTACTGCGCATGCGTTCTGAATGGCCCCTTCATTTTCTGGGACACCCACATGTCCCAGAAGGCCGCGGGGGAAAAGAAGGAGGGAAAGAGCCAAAAAAGGTCGTGTTGTACCTCGTCGCGGAGAAACTGCGATGGAAGTTCACCGTTAAACTACTAAGGTAAGTGAAAAAATTAAAAACTATCCAAAAAAGAGGGGTGGGGAGGTGGTGTTTCCTTTGAGAACAAGTTCTAAAGTTGGGTGGAACTTCACTTTAATTGGCAGTGATTTAAATAATAACACACAATCACAATGGTGACAATTTAAACTTGTCATATATAATTAATTATTTGCATTTTAAAACTTCTGTGAATATTATAAATTATAACTGCTAGGCATGTGTTAATTTGAAACACTACAATGTACTTAGACTAGGGATCTTAAAGTGGAAGTAAACCCTCCTATCGTTTTTAAGCCAAGGAAGCTGCCATCTTGGCCTCTGTTTAATCTTCAACTGCTATGGTGCTGCACATGTGATCAGTTATGACACCAGCCATTGGATGGTTTGACAGTTTGGTTGCAAGCACAACCAATGTGACAAATAGCAATCCAGGGAAGGCGGGGAATGTAACTGTTTTTTGAAACTGGCAAATCAATGGGTTTACTTCCACTTTAATTATACATCAGACAGGAGACTCATATCTTATGCATTAATCCTTCTTTATTAATGCTCACAGCAGAAGTGTAAAACCTTTAACGAATGTAATAAAAGAAAAAACTGGTAGAACCACACCTCCCAGCAGTCCCATGGCCTAAACCACTCCCATTCTAGTCTCTATAAATGGACTGCTCTCACTAGAATCTTCCTCTTTCTTTCTGCTCACGGCGGAGCATAAGATAAGTATACCAGATTATTAGATATGATATTATTATTATATATATTATATATTTCTATGTCTATAGTGGTGCGACTTTGAAGAAATCCCATATCTTCTTGATACCAAAGCTTTTTTCCCAAGCTCTTTTTTACCTTTAGTTTACTGTATCTTCCACCTCTTTATCCTTAGCACTTTTCTGTGCCCCTCTATATTTCTCCTTACCTCCGTTCCGCTGGGACCGCTGCTATTGTCGGATCTGTCAGCGATCTACGCACCCCTCCCTCCCTCTTCCTTCTCCTATGCGGCGCGCCATCTTGGTCAATCTCCCCCTTCTCTCCCCTCCATAGGACGAACGCGCGTCGCCAAGTAGGCGGAGCCTCCCCTCGCTCTACTCCTGCAGAGCCGCCCCCGCCGTCCTATCGCTTTGCGCGCTGGACCCGGGAGACGTGCTCTCTCACTCTTCCAACCAATAGACGCCTGGGGGCCGTAGTCTCGCGAGACTTCGCCCCCAGAGCGCAATCGTTTCCAGGCTCTCCTCCCGTCGCGTGCCAGTCGGCGCTGGTGACCGGAGGGAGAGCCTGGTATAGTCTGTTCTCTGCACATTTTCTCCTGGGAATTTAATTCCCATCCTTACTCTGTGCCCACATTCTAATACCCTAAATTCTCACAGAACCTTTAGGTGTGCCTGCCTGCCATACATTATTTTCCCAGATATCTGTAAAACTTTCTGTGCATTATTAACCCTTGCACCGCTGCCTTCTCTCTTTCATTACCATGACTGAAGAGGGCTCCCCCTCCCCCATAGGGCAGGAATTGGTCCTGGAACCTACTCACCTTCTCAGTACTTCCCAATTACAGGACCTTATTAACCAGTCCGTCCAAGCAGCACTAGCAGTAACTGCCGCTTCTGGACCTTCCCAATCCAACTATCCCCCTGTGCCTGTACCACTCGGCACAGAACCGGTCACAAAGAAGGGAAAATCCTCCTATAAAAGGAAGAACGTGGTGACGGTTTATGACTCCCCGGCAGGGGAAGCTAACAATATGCTGCGAGCAGATCCTTCCACGGACTGCCACCCCACGCATCCTACAGACCCTTTTCAACCTCTGAGCCTCAGAGAGTCAACAAAAAGGCATGGTTCCGCTAAGAGAGCCAAACCAGACTCTTACATCATAGAGTCAGACGACGATTCATCCGCCGAGTCGGATAAATCAGAGGTCTCAGGGTCTGATTGTTATGAGGAAGAGGATGCGGGGGCTTCGGCAATCCTCCCGGATGCCAACCCTGACAACCAGGGCAAGGACGTATTAGACGCCATGGGGGAACCCCTTTTCAACCCAGACACTATTTCACATCCCCGCTCGGGGGACTGGTCTCCCCTGCCCCATGTGTCCCAATATGTAGAGCTCTGGGCACGGAGACCATTGGATAAATCCAATCGCAACAAACTTAGAGCGGAGTGCCCCCGCCCGCATATCCCTATGAAAGCGGTTGTCACACCTACGGTGGACCCTATACTAATGAAATACCTGCTTAAAACAGGAAAGATGCCTAAGAAAGGGATCGATCGGTCCTTCACAAATATCCAGGATCGTATCCTGGACCTGTTCGGGCCTCTGACCAAAATTCTGAATCTGGCGGAACAATCCGCAACAACCGGCCAAGGGGTTGATCTAACTCAACTGCGCGGTTGGGCCCAAAGAGCCATATGCCTTACGGGCAACGCCAACACCGCCTGTTCAGTCGAGCGCAGGCGCTCAATTCTCATGCGCCTCGACCCGCAGCTGGCCCATCTAGCAGAGTCCGAGCCAGGCCCCTCAGCAGAGGGCATGCTTTTTGGCGAGTCCTTAATAAAGGACATTAATAAATTTGTTGGCATGTTCAACAGCCTGGACAAGGCACAAACATCCCTGAAGAAAACCAACAATGCCAGAGTTTTTCCCCGGGCCGGCAGAAACAGGGGCCGTTCTGCCGGCCGATACAACACGGGCAGACCCTTTCAGAGGTCTTCTGCCCAAACACACTATACCCAGGCTCCCGCCCACTATACCACCACCGCGCAACCGGCACCATTCTTCCCTCCCCGTGGAAGACCCTGGAGAGGACGCGGCCAAAGAGGATACCCTCGTTCACGCCCGTATTCCGGTGAGTACCACTCTCATTCCCTTTCCCCTCATACCGGTGGGAGGCCGCCTAATGTTTTTTACGCACGCCTGGTCTGCGATTACGGCAGATCCCTGGGTTCTGAATACGGTAACGGGTTTCCAGATAGACCTAGTTTCCCCACCGACTCTGGGGATAATACCACCCCCTATCCATTTTTCAGAACAAAATGTGACCCTTATAGACACCGAACTTCGGGAATTGTTAGCCAAACATGCGGTCACCGAAGTCGTCACCCCGTCACCGGGCTTCCTCAGCAACCTCTTCCTGGTCAAGAAGAAGGGGGGGGTTATCGCCCGGTCATAAATCTCCGGGACTTGAACCAACATGTCGCCTATCGACATTTCAAGATGGAAGGCATTCACTGCCTCCGAGACCTACTCACCCCCGGAGACTGGTTAGTCAAGGTAGACCTAAAGGACGCCTACCTCACGGTTCCCATGCATCCAGATTCTCAACATCTCCTCCGCTTCAGATGGTGGGGTCGCATCTGGCAATTTACGTGCCTACCGTTCGGCCTGTCCTCAGCCCCGTGGTGCTTTACCAAGCTCCTGAAACCGGTCGTGGCAGCGCTGAGGAGCAGGGGAGTTCGTCTGATCATTTACCTGGACGATCTCCTCATAATGACTTACTCCAGGAATCTGGCGTATCGTCACATGAACTGGACCATCGACCTGTTACAAAGCCTGGGCTTCGTGATCAACCGAGAAAAATCGGTTCTCGCCCCTGCACAGGAGATGGAATTTCTGGGTTTCTCAATAGACACCCAACTCGCTATCCTGCGACTTCCCAGCGAGAAATTGGCTCTAATCCGAAAAGAGATCAGGGCGGTTCTGCACAAGGGTTCCCTATCCCTACGCATTCTAGCACGCATAGTCGGCCTACTAGCTGCATCCATCCAGGCCATCTTCCCGGCTCCCTTACATTACCGGGCCCTCCAGAGGTTAAAAATCTTACACCTGCGACGGGGCCTCTGCTACGCGGACGAAGTGTCCCTATCCCCAGAAGCTCAGGTCGAGTTACGCTGGTGGCTCCGCCACGCCACCGAGTGGAACGGCCGGACAATTTTCAATGCACAACCAGATGTAGTCATCGAGTCGGACGCGAGCCGACATGGCTGGGGCGCCCGCTTGGGGCTATTGTCCACAGGAGGGATCTGGTCCAGGGAGGAATCCCTGCTACATATCAACGCTTTGGAACTCTCAGCGGCTCTCTTCGCCATTCAGAGTTTCCTGGCAACACGGACCAACTGTTGCGTATTATTACGCATGGACAATATTTCAGCGGTTCAATACATCAACCGCCTGGGAGGTACCAGATCCAAGATTCTAGCGGACATCTCCGCGGAGATTTGGCACTTCTGTCTGTCTCGAGACATCTCTCTTCTAGCAGAATACATCCCGGGGGTCTCCAACACAGTAGCAGACTGGAACTCTCGATATCTGGTAGACTCCAGCGACTGGGGTTTGGACCGTTCGGTTTTCACCCAGATAAATTTACTTTGGGGACCTTTGGGCATAGACCTTTTCGCCTCTCGCCTCAACCACCAACTGCCCCACTTCTTCAGCTGGAGACCGGACCCAGGGTCCTCGGCAGTGGACGCTTTCCGCCACTCTTGGACAGGGGGTACACATTATGCGTTTCCCCCGTTCTCAATGATCCCCAGGGTCCTTCGGCAAATCGCCAGTCAGAGAGCAACGGTGGTTTTGATCACACCGTGGTGGCCAGCTCAACCTTGGTTCCCTCTGCTGCTGGATTCGATCATCGACCATCCCAGAGTCCTTCCCCAGTTCCCTCGTATCCTGTTACACCCAACCAAGGGCATTCACCCCTTGGTGGAAGAAGGCAATCTGATGCTCCTAGCATGGCTGGTCTCCGGATGCCAGACCCGGGTGACGGCCTTTCAAGCTCGGCTAGAGACCTCCTCACCATGGCCTGGGCCCCGTGGACTCGGTCGGCATACAGATCAGCCTGGCAACTCTGGGTACGTTGGTGTGACCAACGGCAAGCTGATCCCTTGCGTGCCCCTATAACCATCATTGCGAACTACTTGGCGGAGTCTTTTTCCTCCGGCAAGGCTTACAGTTCCATCAATGTTTACAGGTCGGCCATATCGGCCTATCACTATCCAGTGGATTCCAGGCCTGTCGGCAAACACCCCCTGATCTGCAGACTCCTGCGAGGTATCAGGTTCAAACGACCCCCGCGGCCTAAGTATCAGTCCACTTGGGACGTTTCCAGGGTCCTTGTCATGCTCTCGAGCTGGGAAGACAACGAGTCGCTGTCTCTTAAGATGCTGTCATTCAAACTTACTATCCTGCTTTGTCTGATTTCTATAAAGCGCGTCTCCGACGTTAGAGCCTTGGACATCTCTAGGCGCCAATTTTCACCTCAAGGCGTCAAGTTCACGATTGTCCGCAGGACAAAGACCGGCCTGCACTCGGTTTTTTATCCCTTTTTCCCTACACACCCACGACTCTGTGTGGTTAGATGCCTACAAGCATACGAAGCTAGCACCGCGGATCTACGTAGTCCGGGCTCCTCTCAACTATTAGTTTCTTACGTCAGACCTCATCATCCGGTCACAACCGCCACTCTAGCGCGCTGGGTTAGGTCCACCATGGCGTTGGCGGGTATAGACATCACGCTGTTTGGAGCACACTCGGCCAGAGGGGCCATGGCTACCAAGGTGATGGCGACCGGAGGCTCACTTTCTGAGCTGTTAATGGCGGCTGATTGGTCTTCTGAATCAGTCTTCCGTTTTTTCTATTTCAGACCGGAGGATCATGTTGCCATGTCTGTTTTATGATGTTTGATTGTTATGTAATGTTTTGACTTTTCTTTGGTATATATTTATGCTGTGTTAGCTTTGAACTTGCATAAGATATGAGCCTCCTGTCTGATGTATAATTCGAGATTTTCCTAGCTTGTGACGGAAAATATTGATTATATGAAGACAGGAGGCGAGTATCTTCCCTCCCTTCCCAACCCTTTCATGTTTTGGGTCTTCTATTTCAGGCTACTGATTTTTCGTTTACCTGGAGTCGTTCGTTCGGTTGACCTATGGTTAGGGTGATGTTCCCCTGTTCGGTTCAATCAACAAGTGCTGTGGGTCGACACAGTCGGGGCCTACGATCTACCTTCTTTGGAAGTCTTCGGTTACAAATCGTGGGCCGGCTGGCCGAAGAGTCGGTAATCGGAGATTAGGAAACGACACCTAGTACTCACGCAAAGAAAGAGGAAGATTCTAGTGAGAGCAGTCCATTTATAGAGACTAGAATGGGAGTGGTTTAGGCCATGGGACTGCTGGGAGGTGTGGTTCTACCAGTTTTTTCTTTTATTACATTCGTTAAAGGTTTTACACTTCTGCTGTGAGCATTAATAAAGAAGGATTAATGCATAAGATACTCGCCTCCTGTCTTCATATAATCAATATTTTCCGTCACAAGCTAGGAAAATCTCGAATTATAGTGCATGACAACACACAATAAAACACTACCAAGCATCGCAGTGTGCTGCATTGGCAAGAAAAAGTCAGGTTTGGTTTTAGGTGTGCTGTCTTCTCTGATCTTCCCCTTTTTCCCCTGTGCCCAATCTATCTGCTGATAGTACAGAGCCTTGGGGGCGCTCTGCACATGCTTAGTTTGGTGTGTATTGCTAGAGCTTTTTTTACTTGGGAGAGTGCAAGTACCATAATTGGGAATGGGCCAATTAGCACTGTCCAGAAAGAGGATCAGGGGTTATGCAGACTCCTAGGACAGTCAGAAGAGAATGAAAACTCCTCCTGCAAGCTTCAACTAATGCTCGGCCAAACACTGATAGAAGTCAGAAGACGGCTATATAATGCTAATGAGAAAAGGTATTTAGCAGTTTATATTTACTAAAATTATTGTATTTACATGTTCTGTGTACTGTGGGAGACCAGATAAAGAGAATGCAGGGTCCAGAGCTTAGCAACACTTAAAGGTAAAATAAATTTCTGTCTAACAGAATTCCCTTAGCCCATTCATTCTAGCATTGTACATGAGAGCAGAGGCTCTCCAGGCTCTGGCCCACCTTTCTAGGCTGATTGAAAGCAGCATAAACCATTGGCTTCCGCTGCTGTCAATCAAATGTGAGCTGTGACAAGGAGTGGGGGTGGGGTAGAGCCACCCAGTCTGTGTCAATGAACACAGACAACACAGCTCGGAAACGAAGTTGCCCGAGTGCCCCTATAGTGGAGGCATTTGCCGAAGAGGAGGAGCCATGAGCACCGGTGAGAGGGGGAGACCCCAGAGGAAGAAGATCAGGGCTGCTCTGTGTAAAACTACTGGATGGAGCAGGTAAGTATGAACTGTTTATTACAAAAAAAACATGTACATATCTTTATTATTTTAACCATGTAAATCAATAAATTTACCAATGGCGGTGCGTCCATAGGGACGCAGGAGCGCCGCCCCCTCTGGCTCGCTCACAGCCAGTAAAATATACAGATTCATACACTGTATGAATCTGTATATTTCCGCCGCTGCCGTCCACTATTCAGCTGGCCGGAAGTTGAGCGCCGGTCAGCTGAATAGCGGCAGCTGACTGGCTGTGTGGAAGTGCCTATCAGGGCCAGCGGCCATACGTCCGAGGATAAGGCTGACAGGCGTCTCAGCCAATCAGGTAACCTGATTGGCTGAAGCGTCATCGAGGGCGGGACGAGGGACATCGAGGGACGTAGAAGCCATAAAGGTAAGTGCCGGGGGGGGTACTGGGCACAGTGGCTACAAGTGGGGGCATAGTGGCTACAAGTGGGGGCACAGTGGCTACAATTGGGGGAACAGTGGCGACAATTGGGGGCACAGTGGCGACAATTGGGGGCACAGTGGCGACAATTGGGGGCACAGTGGTGACAATTGGGGGCACAGTGGCAACAATTGGGGGCACAGTGGCGACAATTGGGGGCACAGTGGCGACAATTGGGGGCTGTGTTTGATGGCATAGTGGTGACAATTGATGGCACAGTAGCTGCGTTTGATGGTATGGCACAGTGGCTGTGTTTTGATGGCATGGCACGGTGGCTGCATTTTGATGGCATGGCACAGTGGCTGCGTTTTGATGGCACGGTGGCTGCGTTTTGATGGCATGGCACAGTGGCTGCGTTTTGATGGCATGGCACAGTGGTTGCGTTTTGATGGCATGGCACAGTGGCTGCATTTTGATGGCACGGTGGCTGCGTTTTGATGGCATGGCCCAGTGGCTGCGTTTTGATGGCATGGCACAGTGGTTGCGTTTTGATGGCATGGCACAGTGGCTGCGTTTTGATGGCACGGTGGCTGCGTTTTGATGGCATGGCACAGTGCCTGCGTTTTGATGGCACAGTGGTTGCGTTTTGATGGCACAGTGACTGCATTTGATGGCATGGCACAGTGGCTGCGTTTTGATGGCACAGTGGTTGCGTTTGGATGGCACAGTGACTGCATTTGATGGCATGGCACAGTGGTGACAATTGATAGGTACAGTGAGGCTGCAATTTTTTTTTATTTTTTTTCGTTTGCGCCCCCCCAAAAAATTTGAGCACCAGCCGCCACTGAAATTTACCCAAATCCATACATTATGAAAATTGCCATCAATTCAATTGGCAAATTAAATACATACAAAATAAAACAATGTTGTGTCAGTAAAATTAATAGGTACACCACAACCTCAAAGGTACAGACGTAAGCTTATCAGCATAGCACTTCCACATGTTACCCAACCAGTTTTACTATGAATCCACTGTGATTTGTCTCTGTTCCACTGAAGATTTCACACTATGTGTAGTGTTTGCTTTGCCTTTCTCTTGATAAAATTTGGGAGTGGATGCCGGATGCGATAAATTCTTGCCCCATCATTGCCTTTGCAGAGTTGGATGGACAACAGCCAAGAGTGGATGTTGGATGCTGGGCCAACAGTGAAAGTGTGTTCTGGGAGAGTTTCCCACAAAACTTCTCATGACTTCTTCGAGAGGGTCATGGTATACTTGTAAGCGTACATCTGAACCTTTGGGGTGATAGTTTAGTCACATGGATTTCAAGAATATTGAGGTGGTGGTGAACTTGCAATATTTATGCAAGAATTGAATCAGCATTTATCTTTCATCACACGGCCCTAATCATTTTTATCTGCTGGACACAATTTTTTCTTCCTTATCTATCTATTTAACCACCTTAAGACCGAGCCTGTTTTTCAGACTTGGTGCTTACAAGTTAAAAACATTTTTTTTTGCTAGAAAATTACTTGAAACCCCCAAACCGGAGAGCGACGGGAGGGGGAGGCCCTCTCCCGCCGCCGATAAAAGTGATCTTGCGGCGAATCCGCTGCAGAGACCACTTTTATCTTGTAGAGGACCGCCCGCTGAAGAAGAGGATACCAGAGTTATGGTAGCTAGTTGCTACCATAACAACAGTATTCCTCTTCAAATTCCTCACGTAAAACTGCGACGGGCGGTCCGGGGGTTAATTTACCAATTGAATTGATGAAAATTTTTGAAATGTATACAGTTGTGTTCAAAATTATTCAACCCCCAATGCTGTAAAGGGTTTTAGGGAATTTAGTGTACATTTGTAATTGTATTCAGAATGAAATCCTACAAGGACTTCTTAAAGAACCATATGCAACTAAAATGACATCAATTGGTTTTGTAATACAGTAGTAAATATTTATTTTGTGAATTCTTCATTTACACAATTATTCAACCCCTTAAAGACTACCACTCTGAAGAACAGAGGTTCATTGAAGTGTTTTCAATCAGGTATTGAAAACACCTGTGGATGTCAGGGAGCAGCAATAAAGCCTAATAAGCACCAATTAGGCAGCTTTAAAATGACTGTGATACTCAGCTCCTTCTAGACATTTACTGGTGTGGTTACAAACATGGTGAGGTCAAGAGAATGGTCCAGGAAGACAAGAGAAGAGGTGATTACTCTTCACAGGAAGGGCAATGGCTATAAGAAGATTGCAAAGATGTTAAACATACCAAAAGACACCATAGGAATCATCATTCGCAAATTCAAGCCAAAGGGCACTGTTGAAACGCTACCTGGTCGTGGCAGAAAGAAGATGCTGACTTCGACTGCTGTGCACTACCTGAAGCGTAGAGTGGAGAAAAGTCCCCGTGTGACTGCTGAGGAACTGAGAAAAGATTTGTCAGATGTGGGTACTGAAGTTTCTGCTCAGACAATACGGCGCACACTGCGTAATGAAGGCCTCCATGCCAGAACTCCCAGGCGCACCCCCTTGCTGTCTCCAAAGAATAAGAAGAGTCGACTGCAGTATGCCAAATGTCATGTGGACAAACCACAGAAGTTTTGGGATTGTGTTCTGTGGACTGATGAAACTGTTTGGGCCCATGGATCAACGCTATGTTTGGAGGAGGAAGAACAAGGCCTATGATGAAAAGAACACCTTGCCTACTGTGAAGCATGGCGGGGGGTCAATCATGCTTTGGGGCTGTTTTGCTTCTGCAGGTACAGGGAAGCTTCAGCGTGTGCAAGGTACCATGAATTCTCTTCAGTAACAGGAGATAGTGGATAACAATGTGATGCAGTCCGTCACAAACCTGAGGCTTGGGAGACGTTGGACCTTTCAACAGGACAATGATCCCAAGCATACCTCCAAGTCCACTAGAGCATGGTTGCAGATTAAAGGCTGGAACATTTTGGAGTGGCCATCGCAGTCACCAGACTTAAATCCGATTGAGAACCTCTGATGGGACTTAAAGAAAGCAGTTGCAGTGCCCAAGCCTAAGAATGTGACTGAACTGGAGGCTTTTGCCCATGACAAATGGGCGAAGATACCCGTAGATCGCTGCAAGACACTTGTGTCAAGCTATGCTTCAAGTTTAAAAGCTGTTATAACTGTAAAAGGATGTTGTACTAAGTACTAAGAATGAATGTCACTTGGGGGTTGAATAAAACTGATAATGATGTGAGCACAGAAAAGACATTTGTGGTTATTTCATTATAAATGTTATGTTATATTTGTCTGACCTACACGTGCCTCTTTGATTTAATTGTAAGCAGGATGACTGAATGATCAAAATCAATGTCAAACAGGCCAAAACAATCAATTTCAGTGGGGGTTGAATAATTTTGAATACAACTGTATGTGATACATTTGCCTATATGTCTCAGTTTACTGCTCCCTGCTAGCCATATGGGTAGAGGTAGAAAGGAATTTCATGTGTGATTCATTCCTCTGACAGGTTATTGACGTGCTAATGTCCCCTCACTATTTCTAAAGGTTAATTGATCTATTGTGTTGTGTGAAGGAGATCTGTGTTTAAGTGGCTTGTGTTAATTATTCTGATTGCTTCATCGTGGTAATTATCTCTCTATATGCGGGGTCGAGCGGTCTGGTTGATGTATTCAGTACAGCTAGTGCTCAGCGTCACTGATGTCATTGTCTAAAGAAAATGTGTTTTCAGACTCGGCTCCATCGTGTCTGCCTAGTCATCTGTGTGGAAGCCCCAGTGTGAGGGGGGGCGGAGATTTGTCATTGTAACAGTTTTGGAAATGACATATAAGCTGTGTGATATAACATTAAAGTCTGTGTTGTTCAAGCAGTAAGCTTGTCTCATGTGTGGCTTTCTGGGCGATTCCAGGGATATCCCTCCTCGTGGAATATTGGGGTGATTTTCGTTATGGGAAGAAGGGAACGTTGACGGGGATATCATACCGATACCGTCACAATTGGTTGGTAGCAGTGGGATTTTCCCTTCTATTCCCCTTCACACCCGGATTCCAAGCAGACACTGGAAGAACTACTGGAAGTTTGTGGAAGGATTGCTAGCAACAAAACCAAGCGGGTCATCATAGCAGAATCAATGGAGCTAGACCAGGAGGACGGGATTGCAGCAACGCCAGCAGTACAAGAGATGGAGACACCAGTGATTCAGGAGGAGGAATCGCCAGCCAACAAGCTAATGAGAGAGAAGCTAGCGTGGTTCGGCCCGAACCCAGCGGCGGATGTGGTGCTGAAAGTGATGGACCTGTTAGTAAACGCAGAACTACAGAAGGATAAACAAATAAGAGACGCAGAGCTACAGTTAAAACTGGCAGCAGTCCAACAAGCAGCCGCACATTCTCCAAACAGTGAGTACAGCACAGCAGACGCAAGGAAGATTCCGTTTAGCGCTTTTAAAGCTTTTGATGAAAAGGACTGTGAGATTGATAACTTCCTGGCGGATTTTGAGCGACAATGTAACCTGCACCGAATAGCTAGAGGAGAGTGGGTTGCAATATTGTCAGGCAAACTGTCAGGCAAAGCTTCTGATGCTTTCCGTACCGTGCCAGATCAGGATATCCATAGCTACGCCCGGGTTAAAGAAGCGCTCCTGGCTCGTTATGCAGTAACCCCAGAGTCCCACCGACAGAAGTTCAGGGACTCACGCAAAACCACGAAAGACTCTTATGCGGAATGGGCATGCCAGTTGTCCCGGTCGGCCTCTAACTGGGCTAACAGCAGCCAGGCCACCACCGCAGAGGACATTTTGCAACTAATGCTCCTGGAGCAATTTTACAATCACATCCAGACGGACGTCAAAGACTGGGTGAGAGATCGCAGGCCCATGACTCTACCAGAGGCCGCTAAGTTGGCGGATGAATATGCAGATACTCGCAAGACGAACCAGGTCACACCACATGAACAACCTCCACCACAAACGGTGCCCTCACACCCACCAACCGCTAGATACCAACCTCCTAACAGACCGGTGACATCTAGCCCTCGCTATCCACGCCAGGAGGGCAATGAACAACGCTGCTTCCGGTGCAAACAGCTGGGTCACTTCAAGCAGAATTGCCCCATGAATGACAACACCAGGTCAAATTGGTCTCAACCTGGGTACCGCCCACCAGCAGCAGCCCATTGTGTAGACTCGGCTTGGGATCCCCAGGAGCTGGGTCAGGAAGAACCATTGGGCACCCCTTACGAAGCCCTCATGGTACAATCTGTTATTACGGACAACAGGGAACACCATTGTCAGCTGGTCATGGGCTCCAGCCCTGAGCCGGAGGGGCCCTGGAGGGAGCTGGGCAGAAAGAGGCACCGCCGGCCACCCTTCAAGAAGAAGAGGTCCTGTAAGCCGTATAACAAGCTGACCTGGGAGGAGAAGAAGCGACTGGAGGAGAGGGAGTCGCAGCGGGCGTCCCAGATGCGTGCCGAGATGTTCGCCAAGGGCCCACCGGTGGCCTCTTACACCACCACCCAGTTCCTGATGATGAAGGACCACGTGGAGAGCCTGCAGGACATGAGCAAGCAGGAGCTGATCCGTGAGTACATAGAGCTGGAGGAATGCATAAGCCGCATGGAGGAGGAGAACAACCACCTGAGGTCACAGCAGGCTGACCCCCCCAGGCTCCATGAACTGGAGATGGAGCTGGAGAAGCTCCAAGAGGAGAACCGGCGGCTGCGGAGGGAGCAGGGGGTGGCTGACCTTATGGGGCTCTGATTCCCCTCCCCCCCCGGACTCTGAGCACCAGTGCTACAGCATTTCAACAAATATAACTTTTTCTTTTTATGAATCTCCTGTGATTGTCACTTCAGAGCCATAACCTGCCCCCTCCCATAGCGGGACACCTAGACGGCGGCGCACAGACCCATTCGCTGTCTTCACACTGACTTCTGGTGACTTTGCAGATCGCACAAAGACTTGGGGACTGACCGGCGTGTGATCTGACGACCCGGTGACATACCTGAGTCTGAAGCAGTTGCCAAGGGAGGTCAGTCATGCCAAACGGAGTTAACCTCGGACTAAAAGCTCTGAACCCGTCAACCCTACTGGACCAGGGAAGGTCCAACCAGGTTTGCCGGAGCAGGGAGCAAAAGGGGGGCCATTGTGATACATTTGCCTATATGTCTCAGTTTACTGCTCCCTGCTAGCCATATGGGTAGAGGTAGAAAGGAATTTCATGTGTGATTCATTCCTCTGACAGGTTATTGACGTGCTAATGTCCCCTCACTATTTCTAAAGGTTAATTGATCTATTGTGTTGTGTGAAGGAGATCTGTGTTTAAGTGGCTTGTGTTAATTATTCTGATTGCTTCATCGTGGTATTTATCTCTCTATATGCGGGGTCGAGCGGTCTGGTTGATGTATTCAGTACAGCTAGTGCTCAGCGTCATTGATGTCATTGTCTAAAGAAAATGTGTTTTCAGACTCGGCTCCATCGTGTCTGCCTAGTCATCTGTGTGGAAGCCCCAGTGTGAGGGGGGCGGAGATTTGTCATTGTAACAGTTTTGGAAATGACATATAAGCTGTGTGATATAACATTAAAGTCTGTGTTGTTCAAGCAGTAAGCTTGTCTCATGTGTGGCTTTCTGGGTGATTCCAGGGATATCCCTCCTCGTGGAATATTGGGGTGATTTTCATTATGGGAAGAAGGGAACGTTGACGGGGATATCATACCGATACCGTTACAGTATAGATGTGGGTATATTTATTAATTTACATGGTTAAGTATTGATTTAATGTTGGCAATGCACATTTTCTTTACAATTTTAGCCTCCATCACTTAAAAAAAAATAATGCAAAAGCACTATACATTCTCTTTCAGTGGCACTATGAATTGTTATGCTTGTGTGCATTATAAAATGATTCCCAAAAGTTTCCTCAGCAGTTGGATTTATCAGGACATTAATGTCTGTTTGTCACTACTTGCAGTTATTTTATATATTTTCTTGCAAATTCTGCAGTGTTTGAAATCAATGAAATTCTACTTATTATTTTTCATGAAAATGTTGAAAAATTGATCAGGAAAAAACTGACTGGATGATCTGTGTATTGGAGCTGGAAATAGGTACCTTGTTAGAAATCAATATCTAAACAATAACTAAATAATGTACAAAAAGTGTGTGTGTGTGTGTGTGTGTGTGTGTGTGTGTGTGTATATATATATATATATATATATATATATATATATATAGGCATACCCCCACTTTTATGTACACAATGGGGTTTATTTACTATCGCTGGAGAGTGCAAAATCAGGCTCACTTCTGCATAGAAACCCATGAACTTCTAACCCCAGCTTGTTTAATTAAAGTGGATGTAAACTTAGTTCATGAAATTTGAGCTGGGCACATATATCTGCAGTATTTTGTTATCTCTCTTCAAAGAGCTAAGTCTTGTAGCTCTCTCCTGACCTGTTCCTCTGTTATCAGCCAGATAACTCCTGACAAATTCTCAGACAGATCAGATAAAAGCAGCCTGAAATTTCTGTCTGGGAAGGTAGCAATAAATAGATTAGCAGGCAGCTGGCCCTGTTACAAAACACCTCTGAGAATCTCTGCCTATGAGGAGAGTGGGTGTGTGTCTTTCCTCCAATCAGCAATTTTAGCTATCTTGGCTGTATGCCCAGACATCACACTCTGTGTTAACTACTTGCCGACCTGCCGCCGTCATTCTACGGCGGCAGGTTGGCTCTCCTGCGCGAGAGCCCGTAGCTCTACGTCGGCTCTCTCGCAGGGAACTAGGGGCGCGCACACCCCCGGCTCGCCCCTGACTCCCGTGCGCGTGCCCGGCAGGCACGATCGCCGCCGGGCACACACGATCGCTCGTTACAGAACGGGTACCGGGAGCTGTGTGTGTAAACACACAGCTCCCGGTCCTGTCAGGGGGGGAAATGCTAATCCTCTGTTCATACAATGTATGAACAGAAGTTCAGTGATTTCCCCTAGTGAGGCCACCCCCCCCACAGTAAGAACACACCCAGGGACATATTTAACCCCTTCCCCGCCCCCTAGTGTTAACCCCTTCATTGCCAGTGGCATTTTTATAGCAATCCAATGCATTTTTATAGCACTGATCGCTATAAAAATGCCAATGGTCCCAAAAATGTGTCCGAAGTGTCCGCCATAATGTCGCAGTACCGAAAAAAATCGCTGATCGACGCCATTACTAGTAAAAAAAAATATTAATAAAAATGCCATAAAAAAAAAAAACTATTTTGTAAACGCTACAACTTTTGCGCAAACCAATCAATAAATGCTTATTGTGATTTTTTTTACCAAAAATATGTAGAAGAATACGTATCGGCCTAAACGGAGGAAAAAAAACTTTTTTTATATATTTTTGGGGGATATTTATTACAGCAAAAAGTAAAAAATATTATTTTTTTTCAAAATTGTCACTCTATTTTTGTTTATAGCGCAAAAACTAAAAACTGCAGAGGTGATCAAATACCACCAAAAGAAAGCTCTATTTGTGGGAAAAAAAGGACGCCAATTTTGTTTGGGAGCCCCGTTGCACGACCGCGCAATTGTCAGTTAAAGCGACGCAGTGCCGAATCGCAAAAAGTACTCTGGTCTTTGACCAGCAATATGGTCCGGGGGTTAAGTGGTTAAACAGAAAGAGAACATTTCCTAACACAATCTGAACTTTCTAAACAGTATATAAATGCGAGCACAGCAGATATTATTTATTTATATTTATTTATTTATTAAAATTCTTAAAAGTACAAAATGGTACAAAACGCAGTCAGTTACCCATAGGCCTCGATGCGCCGAGAACAACAATCAGATAGCAACAACCAAAAAAAAAACACACAGGCAGCGGAACAGATCAAAATTTAAAATGGTTAGCAGATCAAAGAACTATAAAAACCTATGTAATTCCATAGGCTTGACTGAAAAGCTCAGTTTTTAGAAGCTTCCTGAACTTAAAAAGATCATTCTCAAGCCTTAATTTTAGAGGCAGGGAGTTCCAAAACTGTGCTCCCTGGACCGCACTCGTCCTCCCTCCGCATTTTTTCTTTCAAAATTTAGGGATCACCAAAGTTTCCGAATTAGCCGACCTTAAGGTACGGTTGGGCACATACTTGGTGAATTTTTCCTGCAGGTACACTGGCCCCTTGCCATGGGTAGCCCTGTGCACCATGCAACCAAACAGAACTTCTTAAACAGAACCCATTCCTTCACGGGTAGCCAATGCAGGCAGGGCCGGCCTTTGCGGTGTGCGGGTTGTGCGGTCGCTCAGGGCGCCATAGCAACATGGGCGCCTGACGACCTGCACAGATTCAGATGGTCACAGTCAGATTTGGCGGCGCGGCGCGGCGCCCCCCCCCCCAGACACACAGCAGGCATGGAGGGTGCAAGTCGCACCCGAGCGAGCCGTCGACACCCGGGACCCGGCAGCAATAATCCCCCTTCCCTTTGCAGCGCCGCGGGTCTGATGAATCTCAGCTGCCTGTGACTGTCTGTCTCAGTCACAGGCAGCCCAGCACAGTGCACTGAGTGCAGCCGCCTCCCCCTTTTCCTGTGCTGTGTGTGTGCAGCACGTGGCTCAGGTGATCTATATTGATTGTGTGTGTGTGTGTGGGGGGGGTTCTGCATTGTGGGGGGGTCTGTATTGTGTGTGTGGGGGGGGTTCTGCATTGTGTGTGGGTCTGTATTGTGTGGGGGGGTCTGTATTGTGTGGGGGGGTTCTGCATTGTGGGGGGGTCTGTATTGTGTGTGTGGGGGGGGTTCTGCATTGTGTGTGGTTCTGCATTGTGGGGGGGTCTGTATTGTGTGGGGGGGTTCTGCATTGTGGGGGGGTCTGTATTGTGGGGGGGGGGTTCTGCATTGTGGGGGGGTCTGTATTGTGTGTGTGGGGGGGGGGGGTTCTGCATTGTGGGGGGTGGTCTGTATTGTGTTTGTGAGGGGGAGGGGTTCTGCATTGTGGGGGGTCTGTATTGTGTGTGTGTGGGGGGGGGGGTTTCTGCATTGTGGGGGGTCTGTATTGTGTGTGTGTGGGGGGGGGTTCTGCATTGTGGGGGGGTCTGTATTGTGTGTGTGTGGGGGGGGGTTCTGCATTGTGGGGGGGTCTGTATTGTGTGTGTGTGTGGGGGGGTTCTGCATTGTGGGGGGGTCTGTATTGTGTGTGGTTCTGCATTGTGGGGGGGTCTGTATTGTGTGTGTGTGTGGGGGGGGGGGGTTCTGCATTGTGGGGGGGTCTGTACTGTAGGGGGGAGGGGGTTATGTATTGTAGGGGGTTCTGCATTGTGGGGGGATCTGTATTGTTTGTGGGGGGGGATCTGTATTGTGTGTGGGTGGGTCTGTATTGTAAGGGGGGTTTGCACTGTAGGGGGAGACTGTAGGGAGGTCTGTGTGACATGCAGGGGGTCCAGAACGGTTAGGGGGGTGTCTGTGTAACATATAGGTGTCTAGAGCTGTGGGGGGCTGTGAATTGTAAAGTGATGCAGGGTGTTGTATAATGTAAAGGGGTCCAGAGGTGCAGTTGTGGAGAGGGGTACACAGTAGTGACAGAGATATTGAAGGATACAGGGGGCACAGTGGGATTTTAAATTTTACCGTGGGGGGGGGGCAGATATAGGATCCGTCCCGGGTGCCAAATGCTCTAGGTACAGCCAGGCCACAGGCGGATTCTGCAGGAATGACAGCGTGGGCGGCTGTCCCTGCCTTGTTAGGAGTCGGAGAGGCGTTATTATACCATGTGATTTATTTTATATGTGCCGTTATTATAGCGTGTGATTTATAGTATAGGCAGTGTTATTATAGCGTGTGATATACAGTATAGATGGCGTTATTATGTGAATAAAAGTTGTATTTTTATCATAGCTTGTAATCTGTTTTTTGGGAATGGAAGGCTTTAAATGGAGCCGGTATTGGAGAAAGGTGTGGACACTGAAAGGGCGTGGTTATGGAGGGGCGTGGTTATGGAGGGGTGTGGTTACGGAGGGGCGTGGTCACTAGGGGGCGCTGTAAATCTTTCTCGCACAGGGCGCCTAAAGGCCTAAGGCCGGCCCTGAATGCAGGGCTCTCAGCGATGGCGTGATGTGGTCACGACGACCAACACCCGTGAGTAGCCTTGCAGCGGCATTCTGAATAAGCTGTAGTTTGTGCATGATGTTATTAGGTAAACCCAGGTACAAAGCGTTACAGTAATCTAATCGACTTCCGATAATGGCATTAACCATAGAGATCTTGTGCGATTCTTCAATGAAGCGAAAAGTCGACCTCAGGAGTTTCAAGTGGAAGTGACAAGAACTCACCACCTGGTTTACCTGTGGTCATAGCGTTAATCTCTCGTCCAAGATGATACCCAAATCCCTGACCTGGGTGACTGGTGCTGGGACCGATGAAAACGAGTCCGGCCAAGTAGGGAAACCGCCCGCCCATGACTGATTGCATAAAACCATGCACTCAGTTTTGGAGCCATTGATCATAAGATAATTGGCCCCCATCCAGGCTTGAATTTCCTCCAGGCAGGTGGCCAGAGTTATCTGTGCCCCCCCCCTCCTTGGGCAGAGGAATGTAGAACTGGGTGTCGTCAGCATAAACATGAAAAGATAGGTTGTGGCGGCAGATGATATACAGCAGAGGCCTCATGTAAATGTTAAACAGGAGCGGCGATAAGGCCGATCCTTGAGGGACTCCACAGGACAGGGGACTATCAGAAGAGGAGTGCAGTCCCAGCCTTACTCTCTGAACCCTGTCCAGCAGGAATGAGGTCATCCATGCCAATGTTGTGCCATCAATGCCTGTCACAGTCCCTAAACGATCAAGCAGTCTAGAATGATCAATAGTATCGAATGCTGCCGACAGATCCAGCATTACCAAGGCCGAAGCCTCATTTCTGTCCAGGGCCCATAGGAGATCGTCCTAGACTTTGGTGAAGGCGGTTTCAGGACCTCTTCCTGGTCGGAATCCAGATTGAAAATCATCCAAAATGGAATTGGACTCGAGATGGGGCTGAATTTGCCACACTGCGGCTCATTCCATAATTTTTGCCAGAAACGGTAGAGTTGAAATGGGACGATTATTGCTCAACACGGAGCGTGCCAGGTTAGCTTTCTTCATTTAAAACCTATGTAGGGAGATTTGTTTCATCCCTTTGTATCATCTGAGTCTGTTCACTTCACAGGGGGGTGTATGGAGGGTTTACATTCACATGTAAAAAACAAAGCCTTACAATCACTTTAAACATTTGGCCTTTCCATGACACTGCATTGATAAAATAGTTTGCATATTCTGAATTAACTTTATTGTTTGAATGTTCTTTTTGAATTTTAAATTAACTTTTCTGTGGCTGGATCATGACTGTAATGTTAAAATACTTTATGAAAATAAGCAAAAATATGATTCTGGTCTACTTCTTTTTTAACCCCTTTCCACCCGCCCACAGTAGTTTTACTGCGATTGGGCAGCAGCTGCAGATGGGGGCAATGTACTGGTATATCGCAGCCTTTCTTCTTATTGGGGCGCGCATCCGCTCACTCCCTGGCTACCACGTGCTGTGATTGGACACGACACAAGTCTTGTAGCTGATTTTACAAAAAAATTGTATTCTGAACAGTGATCTGGCAGTTTTTTCTTTGTGCATAGCAGGGAGAAATGACTGACAGATAGTTAAAGTGGATGTAAACCCTCACATATACCCAATGAAGCGAACAGCCTCAGATGATACACAGAGATGAAACACATATTCCTACAAGTTTAACATGTATATCTGCTGTCTTTCCCTTTGCTGTGAATAGACAAGCTCCCTGCTTATCTCCCTCTAAGCTCCCTCCCTAAAACAAATTTTCAGCTGCTGTTATCTCGTGTGCTGGAGAGCTTGTCAGAAGTGACTCTGCTGACAACAGAGGAACAGAGCCTAGGTCCGATTTCATGAATGGAGTTTGCAACCACTTTAAGTAAAAGCATCACACATTAAACATACTACACATTGTTAGGCACACAGTTAACCCTGTGATTGCCCATAGATATTAACCCCTTCCCAGCCAGTATCATTAGTACAGTGACAGTGTACAGTATTAGCACTGATTACTGTATTAGTGTCACTATAGATGTCAGCATCAGTTAGTGTCCCTCCCAGCCAGTGTCAGCTAGCACCAGATTGTCCACCACACTATCACAGACCCACAATAAGTCACTGATCCCCACCATTACTGGTATACTGCTATAGCTGCGTAAATTCCAGTATATATAGCATAGTTTGTGGTAACAAACAAATTAATAGACACTAATTGGCATTTTTTATTTTTTGGGATCTTTTCATTTATATAACAAAAAATTATAAACACAGCAGTGATCAAATACCACCAAAATAAAGCTCTATTTGTAGGAAAAAATGCATTTGCATACAGTGTCACATGACCGTGCAATTGACAGTTAAGGTAGCACAGTGCTGAATAGAAAAAAATGGTTTATGTATTATCACAGATAATGTTTTATTTATATCCTTCTAAGGCAAGGTTCACAACTGTGCATGTGCTTCTTCATGCATTTTTGGTGCAGTATTGCAGCAAATGTTTGCACATTTTTGATGCAGTTTCATGCTTCATGCATTTTTTTATAGGAGGAGACTGCTTGTTAAAAACAAAAGCCTACCAAACACACACCAAAAACACGTACATGCATTTTTTCATGCTGTCCCATTTAAGTCTATGGGGCCAAAATTGCAACATCTTCCAAAAATGCACCACAGGGAAATACATAGATGTGAACAGGCCTCATAGAAACCAATGTCTAATGGATTGTCATGCATTGTTGCTCTTCAAAAAACACGTTACAAATTACACAAGTGTGACCCAAGCCTACGTATTGTTGTTTTTGTTTATTATTATTTTGTATTCAGATGGAGAAGAACCAACACTGAATGCTACACTGTACAGGGTATAAACTGCCTACATGATCCTTACATAGTTGCATAGTAAGTACATTTAAAAAAAGACATAAGTCCATCAAGTCCAATCTATGTGTGTGATTATATGTCAGTGTTATATTGTGTATCCATGTAGGTTGTGGTCGTTCAGGTGCTTATCTAATAGTTTTTTGAAACTATCAATGCCCTCCCTCCCCGCTGAAACCACCGCCTGTGGAAGGGAATTTCACATCCTTGCCACTCTTACAGTAAAGAACCCTCTACGCAATCCTCTTCAATTCCTTTGCACCATCATACCAATGTCTCTTCTACATCAGCGTGTATTTTACCCTTGAAACTAGCAACCCTGGACCAAAAACTACAGTGTGCACTAGACGTGTCCACCTGTAACCCCTGAGGGGAGACGATAAATAAATACATACTGTACACACTATGGGCCAGATTCACATAGCACTTACGCCGACCTATAACAAGTTACGCCAACGTAAGTGCAAATGTGCGCTGTCGTATCTGTGCGCCAGACCCACAAACTAATATGCGCCTAAAAACAGGCTACACCCCGCCAACGTATCTTGCTTAGGCCGGCGTAGGGTGGGCGTACATTTAGGCTGGGAGCATGGTGCCGCTCCCATTGAAACATGTAAATGAGGGATGCGTGTAAGTTGTACGTCCGGCATAAAGTTATTCCCCATAAAGGAGGTGCAACCCAGCAACAGACATGCTCAGGTCTGCACCAGGGAACACAAGCCGGCGTATTGTGCGTTGGACGTGTGTCTGGCTGGGCGTACGTTATGTGCACAGCGTACGCAGTGATCCGGCGTAGCTTAGGCAGTTGTGCCGGCATGGTTATGAGCAGACGCAGGGGGGTGCGTCCACGTCATGGCGCATGCGCAGTTCGTGATACGTACCTGTCTGGCGCTCGGTCCATCATTTGCATGGGGTCACGCCTCATTTGCATGGGGTCACACCCACTTCCACCTACGCCGGCGTACGCCTTCGAAACCCACGCCACGCTGGCGCAGCGTTGGGAGCACTGGCTTGCTGAATGCAATTCTTGCCTCTCTGCGCTGCGTTGGCATAGCGTACAGTGTTTGCTCTACGGCGCCGTAATGTGCGCCTTGCTCTCTGTGAATCTGGGCCTATATATATATTATTGCAATTATTGCACTTAATAACATCAAACATAGTTTTTTGGAAGAAAACTAATTGCACAGACCTGAAGAACAATGTAAAGGGGCGGTTGAATGGTTGACTAGGTATGGAGTCTGAAAAATATAAATGGTTTAATGAAGGACAAAGGATGCTAGGCAGTTGTCTACACATTTAAAGCACGGGGGAGGCGGGAGTATGTATAAAGAAAAGTCCTGACAACTGACACATTTTTAAGGGAAATTGTGATGGAATGAATCGTTTCATTAACAGAGACTTGTACAAGAATAAGAGGTAATTATGTTTTGCACTAAATGAACACTACGCTCAAAGGGGTAGATTCACATACAAATAGATTGGCGCAGCGTATGTGAGATACGCTACGCTGCTGTAACTTACATTAGGCCGGTTCGAATCCCCAAAGAATTTGCGCCGTAAGTTGCGGCGGCGTAGTGTATCTCAAGCGGCGTAACGGCGCGGAATTCAAATCGGCGATTAGGGGGCATGTTTCATTTAAATGAAGCGCATCCCCGCGCCGAATTAACTGCGCATGCGCCGTCCCTAAATTTCCTGCCGTGCATTGCGCTAAATGACGTCGCAAGGACGTCATTTTTTTTAACATACACGTGACTTACGTACATTCCGATTCACGGACGACTTACACAAAAAAAATAAAAAATTTGAATTAAACGCGGGAACGACGGCCATACTTAACATGGCAAGTCTAACTATACGCGACGAAATAGCAGCTTTAACTATACGCCGAAAAAAGCCGACTACACATGCCGTAAAAAAATGCGCCGGCCACTCGTACGTTCGTGGATCGTCGTAAATAGCTAATTTGCATACCCGACGCGGAAAACGACGTGAACGCCACCCAGCGGACGTCGAAGTATTGCATCTTAGATCCGAAGGCGTACGAAGACGCACACCTGTCGGATCTAGCCCAGAAGCCGTCGTATCTTGTTTTGAGGATTCAAAACAACGATACGACGCTGGAAATTTGAAAGTACGCCGGCGTATCAGTAGATACGCCGGCGTACACGCTCTGTGGATCTGCCCCAAAGTGTTTTTGGTGTCAAAGAACTTAAAAAAACTGATTGAAACTATACAGATTTTAAAGCGTAAAAAGACTCAAGCTCTTTAACTTTATTTTGGGTTAATAAGCAAGGTGACTTAAATTTACACATTGTCTTTGGGAATTAGTATGATAATGGAGTTGAATATTATCAGAAATGACAGCTAATTAATTAGAAAGCAGTGCAGAGTACTAGAATATCCTGAACAGTGCTGTAAAACCCTGGCGCCTTCAGAGCTGAATGAATTTCACAGCATGACAAGATGTTCAGCTGCAAAATACATTAAAGACAAAGTCAGATGTTCAAGTTGTAGAGCATATCAAGGTCCACATTTAGTAAACATGCTACAGCAAACAATGACATAAAGAGCAATGTTGTTTACCCCCAGATATCCAGGTTGAGTATTATCTAGTCCAATGATGCTCAGCCTTTATTAACCACATGCCGACCAGCGTACGACAATATACGTCGGCACAATGGCTCCGCTGGGCAAATGGGCATACAGGTCCCTCTTAAATCGTGGCATTGTGGGCGCGTGCGTGCTGCCGGTGCACACCGCCAGGTGCTCTGTGACCGTGCCCGCTGTGCCCGTGAACTCTATGTCCACCAGTGTCCCGTGATTGGGTCACGGAGAAGCAGAACTGGGGGATGCCTTTGTAAACAAGGCATTTCCCTGTTCTGCCTAGTGACAGGACAGTGATCTACTGTTCCCTGTGATCGGAAACAGTGATCACTGTCGTGTCACTGGTAGCCCAGCCCCCCCCCACAGTTAGAATCACTCCCTAGGACACACTTAACCCCTTCTGTGCCCCTAGTGTAAACTTCTTCCCTGCCAGTGTCATTTACACAGTAATCAGTGAATTTTTATAGCACTGATCGCTGTGTAAATGACAATGGTCCCAAAATAGCATCAAAAGTGTCCGATGTGTCCACCATAATGTCACAGTCATGATAAAAATCGCAGATCGCCGCCATTACTAATAAAGAAAAAATAATAATAAAAATGCCATAAAACTATCCTCTATTTTGTAGACGCTATAACTTTTGCGCAAAACAATCAATAAATGCTTATTGCGATTTTTTTTTACCAAAAATATGTAGAAAAATACATATCGGCCTAAACTGAGGAAAATTCATATTTTTTATCGATTTTTTGGGGATATATATTATAGCAAAAAGTCAAAAAATATTGTATTTTTTTTCAAAATTGTCGCTCTTTTTTGGTTTATAGGGCAAAAAATAAAAACCGCAGAGGTGATCAAATACCACCAAAAGAAAGCTCTATTTGTAGGGGGAAAAAGAAAGTCAATTTTGTTTGGGTGTCAAGTCGCACAACCGTGCAATTGTCAGTTAAAGCAACACCGTGCCAAATCGCAAAAAAATGGCCTGGTCATTCAGCAGCCAATTCTTCCGGGGCTGAAGTGGTTAAGAAAAGGGTCCCAAATGGTTTTATACAATTGTTGTCTGTTTTCATTGCTTGGTGTTACAAAATGATGTAGTTCCCAATGAATAGTGATTCTAACAATCAAGAGGATGACCACATAATTGGTCCCGGGCTCGCAATGGGGTTTCTATCCACTAACAACACACCACTGCTTTAATCAAGTATGAATAATCGTGGTGATTAGCAGACATTCATTGGAAACCAAGGTATTTTTTTTTTTTTAAAAAACAGATTTTATTTATAGAGAAAGGGTTTTTCCAGTTCTATAGAAAAAAGGAAAACATAACATAAAGGGTGTTACACACATGAAGATCAATATTGTGGGTTTCAAGAAGAAAGAGAAAAGAAAGGAGAGAACATTGCAAATCAAATCTGGGCAAAGAAGTTGAACAAGCGCAGGACACTTCTAATGTATGCATATGTGAATAATATAACTAGAAACATATGAATGGAAACATCATAATATGGAAAAAGGCCATTAGATGTAGTCCAGATAGAAGATCAGAATGATGTCAGTAAGGAGTTATCAGTGAGTCAAGGTATTAAGACTATGCTGTCTTTATTACACCTATCCAAAGTTGCATGAAATCGATGGTGTTAAACCTTAGTTGGTAAGTAATTTTTTCAAAGGAGATCAGTTTGTTGACTTCTTTGAGCCACTCTTCCACCGTTGCAAGAGAAGACGAGACCCACTTAAAGCGGAGGTTCACCCAAAAATAAATTTTTAACACTACATTCAGCCGAGTTGTCCTAATGACAATCGGCTGTTTTTTTTCTCCGTACATACCGTTTTTCACCGCCGCTTCCGGGTATGTCTTTTTGATTGGCTTCCGACTGTCGCATACAGCGCGTCACGAGTTGCCGAAAGAAGCCGAACGTCGGTGCGGCTCTATACGGTGCCTGCGCACCGACGTTCGGCTTCTTTCGGCAACTTGTGATGCGCAGTATGCGACGGTCGGAAGCCTGTCAATCAGATAGGAACGCCCAGTCCCGCAGAAGACATACCCGGAAGCGACGGTGAAAGTCGGTATGTACGGGAAAAAAAAAACAAAAAAACAGCGATTGTCATTAGGACAACTCGGCTGAATGTAATGTTGAAAACATTTTTTTTGGGTGAACCTTCACTTTAAGCACCACCATTCTGAAAGCTGCAAAAGTAATCTAGTCATTGCTAGCATGGTAGGAGGATCCAAATTAGTAACAACGAAGTATCCTATTATAGTCGAGAATTACTAATAAGGATATCACGACTAAAGGTAATTTTCACTAATACAGATTTCAATCCATGGCAGATGTATTATATTCCCTGGGGCAGAACTGCATTTGCTACAACTGGTGTTGACTTTGACACCTATTCTATATAGAAAGGCTAGGGTTCTATAAACCAAGATCATTTTACATCAAATCAGAGTTTCCCCATGCACCTGTCTGCTGCCTATAAATGCATCAAGCTCACATTCAAACAGCATTCTATTATTGTCAGCCGTAGCCGGACCATGCTGCAAAACTACTGGTGCTGGGTGTCCCTGGGCTGGAAAGCATCCCACGCTGGATCCCTGCCACAATCAAGCTAATCCCCTACCTGGATCTACGCTGCCATTGCTGGTGACACCCTAAGATATCATCCTCAAGGAGACCCTGCACTACAGAATTCCATTGCTACTATGATACTCTGCTTACTGGACAACACTCATCCTCTGCAAACTGATAAGTACCATTACTACGTTACAAATACTGCTCTAGAATTATCCGCTTCACATATAGCCTTTACAAAGTACTGTATTTGAATCTGGCTTATTTAATACTATCCTGCTGCTTTGGATGACTTAGTGTGCCTTCAGGTGACCGCTGTGGTATATCTTAAGCGACATACACTCTTAGATCAATTAAGCTAAAGTTACCTCTCTTAAGTAAATTGTTAATTGCATACAGTATTTTCAAATGCTACGTGCTTGACAATTGTTGTTACTTGTATACGGGCTTCTGCCCTAAAATACTGAAGTTCATTGAAACCTTTTTCTTGATGCAGTTGTGCTTCGCTCACCGTAACCTTTCTAGGCTAGGGGTTGAAGGTATGTTGTAATACCTCCACCCTTAGTAGCTCAATGTATTCCTGTATGTGAGCGATATGATGTAGAGAACCCCCAAACTCTTATTCTTTGATTAGAGTGACGCCTGGGGTCCAATACTGATAATCACTTGACATACAGACGTGCATTGAAATCTTTCCTTAACCACAGTTGTGGTTCACTCTCGTTCACCGTAGTTTGTGACACTTTACAAATTTATTATTCCTCTTGAACAAAACTCCTGAAGAAATGGACAATCCATGAAACATGTAGAGTGTGAAATTGTAGAGTTCCCCCTTAATCGGGTGGCTACCTTAGTTAATTTCCAATCCATGTTTGAGGAATTATTTTTAGCAGAATTGTCCCCATGTTCGTCAATGGACAAATAATTTCCTTGTTCCTGATTCTGATCATGTGTGCACCTTCTTTTATATTGAATGATGTAATAAAATGTTGTACATTTTTTTTAAAACTCAGTGTGTTGTAAATTCATAAAGTCCTCATTGCCTCAATACGATTTCCTACTTTCATTTGAAGGTATGGCTTCTCTTTTTATTTTGTGTAGCGCTTATTTTATACCTCTAGATGTTGTCAAAACACAACTACTTCACATATGTCGGTACCTTCTCCTGATCTTTACATGCATATACAGTATAATGGTATACTGACCAAGAATAACGGAGGACCTGAATTGGAACACTTAAACCAGTCTTGCTTCAGCAGGAGGCCAATGTTTCTGAAATGGAGGTAGTTTTGTGGTGTTCAACCTAAAGCATTTTGTGATGTTCTATTGCAGATTATTTCCCGAAGGTAATTGAAATTTGTGAACATGCTATTAAAAAAGAATATAACAGTGGCAGTCCATGTATTAAGGGCTCATGGGTGCCGCCCCCTCTCTTCAGTCACCCCCTCTATGTATAATAGATAGATTCAGGCATAGCTTGAATCTTTCCATGGCCGCCGCTACCACCCCCTATTCAGGCATCCAGCCCCTTTTTGGACACCAGGGGCCGGATTCAGAAAAGAGATATGCCGGCCGTCGGATCTATGCGCCTGATTCATAGAATCAGGTTACGCATTGATATCCCTAAGATCCGACAGGTGTAAGTGACTTACACCGTCAGATCTTAGGCTGCAATCTCATGCTGGCCGCTAGGTGGCGCTTCCGTTTGTATACGTGAGGAATATGCAAATGAGGAGTTACGCCGATTCAGAAACGAACGTCCGCCCGGCGCTTTTTTTTTACGTCTTTTGCATTCGGCTTTTTCAGGCGTATAGTTACCCCTGCTATATGAGGGGTATGTGCGTATCCTATGTTAAGTATGGCCGTCGTTCCCGCGGTGAGTTTTGAATTTTTTACTTTGTTTGCGTAAGTTGTTCGCGAATACGGATGGACGGAATTTACGTTCACGTCGAAACCAATGACGTCCTAGCGACGTCATTTAGAGCAATGCACGCTGGGAAATTTTACGGACGGCGCATACTTTGAATTCCGCCGGGGGATTTACGATACGCCGCCGCAAGTTTACAGGCAAGTGCTTTCTGAATAAAGCACTTGCCTCAAAAACTTGCGGCGGCGTAACGTAAATGAGATAGGTTACGCGGATCTAAAGATCCGCTCACCTATCTGAATCTGGCCCCAGGCGCCTGAATTACAGCGACGGGGGTGTTTTTTTGAAGCACCTGATTAGAGCCATAGGCTCTAATAGGCTTCAAAAAAGATGGACTTGGAACACAGAGCATTGCGCTCGCAGTCCACCCAGATATGTTAGAAAAGCAAATGAATATTTGCTTTTCTAACACTGAATCACCTCTCCACCAATCAGGAAGCATGGGTATGATACGCTGTTCCCGATTGGCTCAAAGCTTAGGCAATCCTATTGGATGCCTAGGAGAAGGGGAGGAGAGGCATGGCGGAAGCCGCCGTGATCTCAGAGGAAGACGCCATCCTGCTGCAGCCTGTATACTCTGGCCCTTGAGTGACTGAATCAATCTAATAAAGAATCTTTGTAATAGCAACTGGGGTGTGGGTTTCTGGGAGATTCCCATGTTCCACCTTCCTGGCTGTTATTGTCAGGTATATCATTCATTAGGAGGATTTGTGGTTACAAAAATACATAACCAAACAAGGAAGTGAGAGGAAATCCCTGCAAAGTAGGAGGATTCCGTTGGGTCCCCTCAGGTCACCAGAACCAGTGTCCCCATCAGAAGAATTCCTCTTTATCACTGTTCTGGGGACAACATACAAAAATTAACAGTTGTTCTAAACCATTTCCAAAACAAAAAAAAAGCTTTGCCTTCAATGAATGAATGCTATTTAAGAAAATGGATTCAAAGTTTTGCATCCAGATGAAACGCCATCATTATCATTATTCTAATGATTGGAACAATGGTAATGATGGAGCTTTATCTAGCAAAAAATTGTTTGAAAGTTTGGAAGGCTTAAAACACACGTGAAATCTACACCAGAAAAGAAAATGTACTTTAACCACTTGAGCTCTGGAAAGTTTTTTTTCCCATTCCTGACCAGGCCATTTTTTACAATTTGTGTCCTTTTTTTCTTACAAATAGAGCTTTCTTTTGGTGGCATTTGATCGCATTTGCGGTTTTTATTTTTTGCGCTATAAACAAAGAAAAAACACTGACAATTTAGAAAAAAAATCCTATATTTTTTTTTACTTTCTGCTATATAACATATCCAATAAAAAAATATAAAAAATCGAATTTCTTCATCAATTTAGGCAAAATGTTATTCTGCTATATATTTTTGGTAAAAAGAAATCCAAATAAGTGCATATTAATTGGTTTGCGCCAAAGTAATAGCGTCTACAAACTATGGGATATTTATATTTATGTTTTTACTAGGGCTGTGGAAATTAACTAATAATTCCTCGATTAATCGTTCATTTTTTTGATCGATCAAAATTCTTTCTCTCCGCCGGCTTCCGGGTCTTCAGGGAGTTTCGCCGGAGATCCAGTGACGTCACAGACACCGGCAGGGCTTGCCGTGTCCATCTGAATGGCTCCTTTGCTGTGCCTTCATATCTGCATGCCGGCGGGACCTTACTATCTGCCACACACAAGGGCTGTTACACTTCCCTCTATCACTTCCCTCTATAAACCTGGGATTCTACAACCATCCACTGGGAGTTGTAATCGTTCCCTTCACGGGACATCTACATGCCGACGGACTGATGTTAACCCCTCCTCATCTGGATTCAGCAGTGGTATCTTTGTACACATTTTTATACCAGTATCATTCATGGCTACATGTTTTTATGACTGCTTTTGCTACCGTTTGGTATTACTCGCACCATTTTTACAGTTTATGTAGCTACATTGATTTTATCTCCAGTGCAATATTTATTTTGTTACCTACTTGAAGACTATAAAAGTTTTAATGCAATTCCCATCGAGCGCTGCCTTTGTGTGTTTTTTGTATCCTGCTATCCCTTTTTCCAGTGGTTAGTAGCTGCACTGGGAATCAGCCTGCAAGGAGATCAGATAAAAGTAGTTGGATCAAAATTAGTCGATTAATCGATAAAACAAAAACGATTAATGGAACACGAAAATTCTAATCAGTAACAGCCCTAGTTTTTACTAGTAATGGTGGCTATCAACCACTTATAGTGGGACTGCGATATTGCGGTGGAAAAATCAGACACCTAACTGACACTTTTTTGACCTTTTTGGGGACCAGTAACACGAATACAGTTTTATTAAATGTGGCCCAGGCTGGTAAGTTGTTTGGCCCAATATCAATCATTTGATGTAAGTACATCTGTGCTTGTATCTGTATCCAATACTGCTATCAATAACTTTTTTTCTCCTCCCCCTTAAAATGATTAAGTGATGGTACTTTCTATAAAATCAATGTATTTATCTCAATGAATATGTAATAATTAATTAGTGCTTAAATGCTTTATTCCTTACGATATTATTTCTCTATTTTTCTAGTATGTCCTGTATGTGCTCCTGATGAAGCTCTAATTGAGCGAAACATGTTGGGCAGTCATCATACAGGTTTCATGGTGGCTCCTGTTTGAGTCTTGTGCGTCCTTTGGGACTAAATTATGCTTATGTATTTATTAAACAATTCTTTATATGTCTAAACAATAAATTGTGTCTTTTAACATATCTATTTTGATTTATTGATGGTAGATTTTGACACCTTTAAAGTTCCGGGGCTTGTTACCCCTCCCATTTTCTTGTTCAATATTTTCATGGGATGTGGTGTCTTGATTTGACCCTCTGTACCTCACAAACGTTGTTCGACACTAATACAGTGATCAGTGCTAAAAAAGATGTACTGTCACTGTACTAACGACACTGGAAGGAAAGGAGTTAACATCAGGGGGGATCAAAGGGTTAAATGTATGCCTACATTGTGCTTACCCACTGTAAAGGAAGGTGGGAATGGTGCTTTGACTAGGGGAAGGCAAACATCCATGCTCCTGCTTTGCAGAAGCACAGAATCAAAGCCTACCCTGCTGACAGAATGGCAATTTGCCTTGTTTATATAGGCAGGCTTCCATTCTGCTTGTGTCCCTAACGATCAGCGGGTCCCAGTAGACATTGAGTCCACCGGACTCGCCAGGGGAGCACATGCACGCCCCAAATTTATAAGTGTTAGATCACATACTAGATACGTGATCTGGCACAGAGCGGCCGCCCTGCCACAGTAAATGTAAGACACTATTTGACCTTTTTTTTTAAAGATGAGTTTTCTGAAGCACTCTCTTAGAGAGGTGGTAGATTTCTTTTCAAATATCTTTTATTGTATTTTTCATAGATACACAATAAGGCACGAATAAAGGTCATAACAATGTAACAGAATCTTCGTCATACTTTGTGTTCAACACTGTGTCTGGGAAGGCCACAAATTATCATTCAACTCGGAATTAACAACATAGGGCCTTAGCCCAGCAAGATAAAGGTTAAAAGCTTAAACAAGTAGCTAACAATCCCTGTTTACCCCAACGGGATCATGCTGTAAACAAGGGATTATGGCCTAATATCTCAACTTATACAATAAAAATAAAAATAAAGGGGTATCAGGGGAAGGAAGGGGGGGGGATGTAAGAAGGAAGTTAACTTATACCTTTGGTTTGGATTAGGAGTGTAGTCAATCAGGAGCACCAGTAGAACTGCTAAAAGTTCTTCAGGGAATTTGAGGCCCTAGGGTGGGTAATCCATTCATTCCAGTTTTTAAGGAATTTACTTAAGGTTCCTTTCTTGTGAGCCAACATTAGCTCATAGTGTGCCTGAGTGTTGAGTCTCTGAATAACATCAGATAAGTTGGGTGCTGTGGTAGATTTCCACAGTTTCGTTATGGTGAGTCTTGCTGCCGTAAGGCAGTTGGCGACTATAGTTCTAAATTGAGGAGGGTAGACATCTAGATTAATACCTAATAGGGCCAATTCAGGTGTGAGTATTTTTAAATTACCAGTGAAGGATGCGATAAAAGAGAGGTGGTAGATTTCAAGAACTGTGCAAATACAGAGTGGAATAATTGATTAATATGTACTTTATTAACACTATATTGGTGTATGACTGTCATTTATCTGTTCCTGTCCTCACAGAGCTTCCAAACTAAGGTTCCTTGCTCACATGCATGCATACACATTCCAGGGTAAATTAGATTGACTCATTGCCCTACCACCATGTCTTTTGGAGTGTGGGTAGAAACCAAAATTCCTGGAGGAAACCCACACAAGCAAACGGAGAACCATGCAGGCAGTGAAGGTAGTAGCCTGGCTGGGATTCATACCTTTCTGCTGCAAGGTAACTTTGCTATATAAGCCAATGTGCTGCCCATCATGGACTTTGTTTTATATATTTTTTAGATAGATAGAGATATAAATAGCAATCTGATTATTTGCAGACACTGCAATAGCAGTTTCACCTTTGGAGAAATCATTTTCAAACATCATTCCAGTCTTCCAGGCCTGAAAAAGGATTTTTTTTTTTCTGCCTTTAAGAAAACTCACTTTTCACTTTAAATGCATCCTTTTTAAGCCATAAAATTAGTAATAGGAAAATAGAAAGGCAACACATTGCCATCTGCTGGTCAAAACTAGTTCTACAGAGCCGTAAAATGTATTTCAACATTCAGTTTTACAATTTACATTATTTTTATGTGAAAGACACATTTTCCACCTTCTGGATAGTAAATTGAACACATTTGTAACATCATATCACATAATGCACAGTAAGATCTGATTTACCTTTACAGGTAACCTATAGAAAAAATATGTATTCTTTGTTTCAGTGGCGGCTGGTCCTAAAAATAAAAAATTGGGGGTGCGCAAACAAACCCCTACAGGTCCGCACTCTCCACAGTCATTGAATCATACACACATACAAAATTATATATATTTATATATATATATATATATATATATATATACACACACACACACACACAAGGGATATTCAAATACTTTCTGCACTTTTAATACATTTAATAGAGTTAAAAAAAAGTGTGGAAACTCGTATACACACACACACCAAGACTTATAGCACTGACATGTTCCGTGGCACCTTATGAAGAACCATATCCACCAATCACTACCAAAGTGCCACTTACAATCTAGCATCCCCATCACAATCACAGACACCGAGGCCAATTGGGGTCACAGGTTAACCTCGCCAGTTGCAGGTGGCAAGCAAAGCGCCTAAAGCATGGAATCAAACCAAGTACCACACAGCTCAAACACATGCAACCTACAATCTCCATGCAGACAAGAATCAAGCCTAGAACCCTGCAACTCAAACAGAACCTTGTAACCCACAGCTCAAACCCAAAAACCTACAAACTCCATGCAGAGAGGAATCAATCTTAGCACACCACATCTCAAACTCATGACCCATCAATGAGTTGAAAGCCCTCCTTAGCACATCAAACCCAACACAACTGCTAAAGAATCACAAGTCCCAGCAGAGCCACAATAACAATCTCCAAGGACTGCATCATTATAAAAGAGAACCTGCCTCTGTCCATCAAACCCAGCATGCCCCTAAAACTCAACAGCACCAACTTTACAGAAGAGCTGTAGTAGCCATGGCTGGCAGGACATGCTTGCACTATAGTAGTTTAGTAGTTGTCTGTACTGGTCCTGATCAGAGTCATGCTGGGGGAACAGAGAAAGCTCACATCAATCGGCAGCAAAGGGCACTACTGGGCTACCCAGCAGTGGTAGCTGGTGCTAAACAACCCCCCCTTCCCCCAGGTCTGCACTAGCCGATCTACGATCCCCAGCCACACTCATCGCTACAAGGCAGTCCAGAGGGTGAGGAAGGAGGGGGTACTGCGGCACACACAGCACCCCGAGGGCAGACAGATGACCTGCAGATCGGAGAAAACGGGGACTGCACCCTTCCCTCCCTTCCATCCATCCATTGCACCAATTCTCTCTGCAGTACTGGCACCAAGGAGATCCGGAGGTGTGTACGTCTGCCTGCATCCCAGACCAAGGAAGTCTGGTGGTTCTCCCAGATCTCCCGGGAGGAGAAGCAGGAAGACATTAGCCAATATTAATTCGCTGTTGTCACACAACTGGGTGGACTCCGAGCGCAATGCTCTTTACCCGGAGCCCACCTTTTTTAAAACCTATTAGAGCCTATGGCTCTAATCACGTGCTTCAACCCCCCCCCCCATTGGAATCCGTGGTCTGGCGTCCTTGTATGTAGATCAGGGGGCCAGACGCTTGAATGGGGGGGCAGCGCCCATGCGTTTTCTTTGGGTGGGTTGCCACTGCAGTGTTTAGTCAGAATAGGAGGATACAGAAGTGAGTCCTAATTGTGTCAATTAAGAAGCAGCTTGCAGCACCGCATCCCGAGGATCTCAAATCGCAGCTTGCAGCACCGCCTGCCCTAAGGCTGCATCGGCACTCCTTCTAACGTCCAATTGGTAAAACTTTGTGAACGTGTGGACTGATGACCAGGTCGCCGCCTTGCAAACCTGAGCCATAGAGATCTGGTGGTGTGCTGCCCAGGAGGCGCTCATGGCCCTAGTAGAATGGGCCTTTATTGATAAAGGAGGGGGCAACCCCTTCAAGCCTTAGGCCTGACTGATTAACTGTTTAATCCATTTAGCGATGGTAGCTTTTGCTGCCGCCTGACCCATCTTGGGCCCCTCCGGCAGGATGAACAATATGTTCGTCTTTCAAATCTTTTTTGTAGCCTTAAGGTAGGCCTTCATGGCCCTGACAATATCCAAGGTATGTAGCAAGCCCTCCTTTCTAGAAGTGGGTCTTGGAAAGAAGGATGGTAGGATCAAATCCTGGTTTAAGTGAAAACTGGACACAACCTTTGGCAGAAAAGACGGATGCGGACAGGGAACCACCCTGTCTTTATGCAGAATGAGGTATGGTTCTCTACAAGACAAGGCTGCCAGCTCTAATACTCTTCTAGCAGAGGCCATAGCAACCAAAAATACTAACTTTCTAGTTAGTAATACTAACGGAACCTCAGCCAGAGGTTCAAAGGGCTGCTTTTGTAGAGCTGATAATACAAGATTTAAGTCCCATGGACAAAGCGGTGACTTGATAGGGGAATTAATGCGTAAGACCCCCTGCAAAAAAGTCTTAACTAGAGAGTGAGTGGCCAAAGGCCTCTGAAACCACACTGACAAGGCTGAAATCTGTCCCTTGATAGTGCTTAAGGCCAAGTTTTTGTCCACTCCTAGCTGTAGAAAACGTAACACTCTGTCAATGGTGTATTTGCGGGGGTGCCATTTTTGGGACTCACACCAGACTACGTAGGCCCTCCAAATCCTGTAGTAAATTACTCTGGAGACTGGCTTTCTGGCCTTAATCAGAGTAGAAATTACCTGGCTATACAGGCCTCTACCCCTGAGAATCAGGGATTCAGCCGCCAAGCCGTCAAATTTAGATGCCGTAAGGCAGGGTGGAGGATTGGGCCTTGGGAGAGTAGGTCTGGACGAAGTGGAAGGGTCCAAGGCTTTCCCACTGCCATTTTCACGATCAGTGAGTACCATGACCTCCGGGGACACGCCGGGGCTACCAGAATAACTGGTCTGCTTTCTACCCTGATCCTGCGCAGCAGGCGGGGCAGCAATGGTAACGGGGGAAAGGCATATAGTAGATTGAACTGCTGCCAAGGGCAAACCAGTGCATCGGTTCCACAGGCCAACGGATCCCAAGGCCAGTTTTTTGTTGAACCTCGATGCCATGATGTCTACATCCGGAAATCCCCACTTCTGGCAGATTTCTTGAAAGACCTGGGGATGGAGAGACCATTCCCTTGGAACCAGCTGCTGACGACTTAAGAAGTCCACCTGTAAATTGTCCACTCCGGGAATAAAAATTGCCAAGATGCATGGCACATGCGCCTCTGCCCACAGAAAAATTAAGTTCACCTCCCTTTGGACGGCTCGACTCCTCGTGCCCCCTTGGTGGTTTATGTATGCCACCGCTGTGGCATTGTCGGACTGCACTCTCACCGGAGACCCTTGCAACTTGGGTGTCCATGCCTTCAAGGCTAACCGTGCAGCTCTGATCTCCAAGACATTGATGGGCAGTAGTCTCTCTGATTCTGCCCAAGTCCCCTGCTGAGTGTGCCTGTCCAAGACCGCTCCCCAGCCCTTTAGGCTGCCATCTGTGGTCACTATCTACCAGATGATGGGACTGAAAGATTTTCCCTTCAGAAGATTCTGAGGGTTTAGCCACCAGCAGAGACTTTGACAAACTTTTGACGAGAGGGTCAAAGGAAGATCCAGGGCTTGTGGCTTTTTGCTCCAAGCCGACAGAATGGCTGCCTGTAGTACTCGCGTGTGAACCTGAGCATAAGGTACTGCCTCGAAAGTGGCTACCAGCTTGCCCAGTAATCGCATACATAAGCGAATGGTTGGTTCTTTTTTGCCCTGAACCAACTGGATTAACTCTCTGATACCTTTGACCTTTGCTAAAGGTAGAAACACTCTCTGCTGTTCCGTGTCTAGCAGCATGCCGAGGTATTCCAACCGCTTTGTGGGTTGCAAGGCCGATTTCTCTCGGTTTAGAACCCAGCCGAATACCTCGAGGTACTGAACTGTAAGGGCTACTGCTCGATTTAGGCCGGAAGCAGAGTGCTCTATGATAAGGAGGTCGTCCATGTAAGCTAGGATCGAAATTCCTTGGGTCCTTAGGTTGGCTAAGATGGGAGCCAGGACCTTCGTGAACACCCGGGGGGCCGTTGCTAGCCCGAAGGGGAGAGCTACAAATTGGTAGTGGCGTCCTGCGATTGCAAAGCGCAAGAATTTTTGATGCCCCTGAAAAATTGGTACATGTAGGTATGCATCCTTTATGTCTAGATAATCGTCCTGCTGCAAGGCAGGCAGGACGATGGAATCCGATCGTACGGATTCCATCCGAAAGGAGCAAACCCTTAGGTAAGAATTCAGACCCTTTAGATCCAGGATCGGTTTGACATCGCTGTTGGGCTTTGGTATAATAAATAGGTTGGAGTAAAAGCCTAGCCCGTGATCCTGGGCTGGCACCTCTATGATTACCCCCTGGCATAGAAGGCGATCCAAAGCTGCCAGCAGAGACGCCTTCTTTACCGGATGTTTTGGAACTCTTGATTCCTGAAAATGAGGAAAGGGGTAACTCCAGAAATTCTATTTTGTAGCCTGTGGCTACCAAGGTAAGGACCCATTTGTCGGGGACATTGGCTTCCCAAACTTCTGCAAAGAATCAAAGCCTTCCCCCCACCCGATTGAGTGGGGGCGCCCCTTCATAAAGCTGATTTGGGGGCTGGTTTTGCTGGCTTGTGAGACCATGGTCTCTTGCCACCTGAGGCCTGTCCTTGCGACTTATGACCAAAGTTTGATCGTGCAGGAGGCCGTCGATACTGCCTGGAGGCCGAGGGCCCTGGGGCTGGAGACAGCTGCCGCTTAAACGTAGGGCCTCGAGATCTCTTTTTGACCGGCAAAAGAGTGCTCTTGCCACTAGATATCGTCTGTATGTTTTTATCCAGATCCTCTCCAAAAAAGTCTTCCTCTGTGAAAGGGGAAGCCCGCTAAGAGTTTTTTACATGGAGTCTCGGCCGACCAATTCTTCAGCCACAAGAGCCTTCGCATGTGTACCAATAATAGTGACAAACGGGAAGCCTGCTGGATGGAATCTTTTATAGCATCCACCGCAAAACACAAGGCTCTGGGGAGGTCGGCTAATTCTCGTGCCTGCTGAGCCGGAATGTCCTTTAACATATGCTTTGTCTGATCTTTTAACGCTTGACAAACGCCAATAGCAGCTACTGCTGGCTGCACCACCGCTCCTGCCGTAGTAAAGGAAGCTTTCAAAAGAGTTTCTAACCGTTTATCGACGGGTCTTTGAACATTTGTATGTTCTCTACCGGGCAAGTCAAGGATTTATTAACGCAGGAGATGGCTGCGTCCACAGCCGGGAGCGCTCATTTCTTTGAAAACATTTCTTCCATAGGGTAGAGGACAGAAAACCTCTTAGGAGGTATGAATATTCTGTCAAGCCGTACCCAATCCTGAAAGATCAGATCCTCTAAAAGAGGATGAACCGGAAACAGCGCATTACTTAGTGGCGCCTTTAAGGAGCCCAAAGAAGACACCGCAGGGACTTGAGGCCCTAGTAAAGGCAGTTTAAATGCCGAACGGACCATGTCTGGTAAAGACTGGATCCACAGACTCTCCGCCTGGGAGGCTGAAAATGGTTCTTCTATGGTGGACTCCTCAATATCTGAACCCTCCAGGTTCTGTTCCACTTGATCCTCCTGAGATTCGTATTCCTCAGGGGAGAGAATCTTAGCATCCGAGGATATGAGTTTAGGCGATGGGGATCTAGTCCGTTTTTTGCCTGGAAAAGAATTTGCAATTAAATGTGTCAATCTTTGTTCTAGCCCACTCAGAGAGGTAGCTAGCATATCCTCTGTGACAAACACAGGGTTGGGATGGTTAGGGCCAGCCAACGCACCAAACATACCCAATGGCTCATCCAAGGCGACCTCCTCTGGCTTATTAGGTGAGGATATAACTGGCGTAGCCTGACTAGGATCCTCAGAATTCTGTTTTTTAGCATTTTTTGCACCTTTAGTTCCTGAGCCTTTGGGAGCCATGATACAATACCGAGGTACCACGCAAAACAACAACCCACTGTTGCAGCAAGGAGTAAAATAATATGGCTAGGGTAAATAGGTTGTACCTAATGCCCCTAAGCTACTGGGAAGGCAGTTACTTTTTTTTTTTTTTTTTTAGAAAACTGTTCCCAAAGGATTGTGCTGCTTGCCAGCTGCCGCAAGAAACTAGGCTTTATAGTATAAAGGTCTTTGGGGAGCTAGCTCCGGACCCGCAGTTCTCTCTTACGCCTCCAGGTGTCACCCTAGGAGCACCACTGCTCTGTGTCCTTCCTCCAGCCCTTCAGCGCTCATCTGAGCTGAAGACAACAGTGAGGAGGGAATGCCCCTTCCTCCTGACGCCGTTGACGTTCCCCGCTGCTTCCGCGCATGCGCATACCATGCGCACAACCACGCACGCGCGCATAACCACGCGCACACGCGCGCGCGTATTCGCAGCATGCTGGGGGGAAGCGTGTCAAACGCTGGAGGCTCCATTCCTCCTGGGATGAGGGACACCTGTTATGCGGTGGAAAAGACCCTGGCCAGGTAAGACAATTTAGGCCGTACAGACCTTTGTCATGGGTTAGGCTGCCCTTCTAGCACCTTTCCCACCATGCAGAGTTGCAGCAGCACAAAATACAGCACAATCAGGGGGACCGGTTACTGGGGAAAAAATAAGACCATTCTGTCTTAAACAGACATAGTGGAAATTTTTAGCCAATGCAGAGCATACCCAGGCTAACCCCCTCAGTATCTCCCCCGGGGTGCCTGCCGTCGAACCAAGTCCCGCAGGCCCCCCCCTTACCTGCTCCATGCCGCAGGACAATTGCATAGCAAGCGGTCCAATCTTCCCCCTTCTCGTGGGTAGCGTACTAGACCTTCAGGTACTGGGGTCCTGGAAGGAACACCTACTGCCCTGGACCTATACAGCACCCTGGCAGAAGGTACTTTTGACCTTTTAAAAAGGCCAAAGTCCTGGGCCCAGAGTCCAGCCCTCCAAGGAGAGGCATTATAGGCAAAACCCCACAACTTGGGGCCCGGGTACTGTCCACTTGGGCTCTGAGGCACTTTGGACAGATCCGTTTAGCCTGCCTTGGTCCCAAGGATGTGGAGGCAAAGCTAATTCGTGACCAACACCTAAGACACTGGTGAAAAAACTGAGGTACTCCCACTATTGGAGGGGGTTATATAGGGAGGGGACTTCCTGTTTGAGATTGCCAGTGTCCATCACCTGAAGGTACTCCATATAACCTGTATAGTAATGACTATGCCGCTCTGTGTCCCGTGATGTATGATAAAGAAAGGTGAACGGATGAACTCTACATGCCTGGTTCCCACCGTGAAGCATGGAGGAGGAGGTGTGATGGTGTGGGGGTGCTTTGCTGGTGACACTGTTGGGGATTTATTCAAAATTGAAGGCATACTGAACCAGCATGGCTACCACAGCATCTTGCAGCGGCATGCTATTCCATCCGGTTTGCGTTTAGTTGGACCATCATTTATTTTTCAACAGGACAATGACCCCAAATACACCTCCAGGCTGTGTAAGGGCTATTTGACCAAGAAGGAGAGTGATGGGGTGCTGCGCCAGGTGACTACCTCTTGAAGCTCATCAAGAGAATGCCAAGAGTGTGCAAAGCAGTAATCAAAGCAAAAGGTGGCTACTTTGAAGAACCTAGAATATGAAATATATTTTCAGTTGTTTCACACTTTTTTGTTATGTATAATTTCCACATGTGTTAATTCATAGTTTTGATGCCTTCAGTGTGAATCTACAATTTTCATAGTCATGAAAATAAAGAAAACTCTTTGAATGAGAAGGTGTGTCCAAACTTTTGGTCTGTACTGTATGTGAAACAATGTACATACAAAACCTAATTCTCAATTATTCAGATTTCACCTGCTTGCTATAATGTGTTGAGCTGTTCAGAAAACACACTTTAAAATCTATTCTTTATGTGGCATTTTAGAATTAGATATACAGTATTTTTTTAATAACAAATGGTGTGTTCAGAAAAGCATTTAACATATTTTATTTAAGTCTAAATTTAAGAACAAGAGGTCTGTTATATGGAACTGCTGAATGCTGTTAGTGGGGAAATCTGAAATTTATAGCATGGTCTGTGCCTCGAACATTCATTATTGTTTATTGATCCTTTGCTGCCATCTACTGACAATTAAGATTTACTGCCATCCTTGAAAATGAGACAATTGGTAAGTACTGCTTTGCAAAATTACTCAACGTACTCTCAGCAGGGACAAAGCCATACTTTGTGATTTAATACTTGAACACTTGAGGGTTTTTTCCTTTAATTGAAAAAGACTATTGACTTGGGAGCCACGATTCCATCATTGGTGCTATCATTCTTTCGAATTGATTTATAAAAGCATACTCTATAGTCATAGACAGCACAAACTACACTATTTGGCTGCAATGTGATATATTTAAGCAGCATTTACATTTGGCAAATAATTGTGTGCACCTTTATTAGGTTAATATACATTTACTTCAGCAACCGAAAGGTTTTATCCCCTTCCTGACCAGGCCATTTTTTTGCGATACGGCACTGCGCTGTTTTAACTGACAATTGCGTGGTCGGGCAACGCTGTACCCAAATAAAATTGATGTCCTTTTTTTCCCAGAAATAGAGCTTTCTTTATGTATTATTTGATCACCTCTGCGGTTCTTTTTTTTCTTGCTATAAACTATTTTTTTTTAAACAAACAATATTTTTTACTTTCTGCTATAAAACTCATCCAATCAAAAAATAAATTAAATATCAAATTTCTTAATCAATTTAGGCCTTTATGTATTCTGCTACATGTTTTTGGTAAAAACAAACAAACAATAGGTGTATATTGATTGGTTTGCACAAAAGTTATAAAGTCTACAAACCATGACATAGATTTGCGGACCTTTTATTTATTTTTTATTGTTTTTACTAGTAATGCCGGCAATCAGCGATTTTTAGCCACATTAAGGCGGAAAAAATCTGACACTTTGTGCCACTTTTTGGGGGCCAGTTACACCAATACAGTGATCAGTGCTAAGCAATGTACTGTCACTGTATAAATGACACTGGCAGTCAAGGGGTTAACAACGGGGGCAATCAAAGGGTTAAGTGTGCTCCTAGGGAGTTTTTTCTAACTGTGGAGGGAACGTCGTGATTGGAGGGAAACAGAGATCTGTGTTTCTACATAGCAGAAACTGAGACAATTGGGAACATTCAGATGTCAGGGGATAGAAGGTGGTTTCCGTTTCCGGGGGGAGTGGCTTGAGCATGGAGGAGTGAGGCGGCGTGTGAGGAGCTCCTAGCGGGATCACCGCATGCACCCGACAGAAGACCGACCGACAGTGAGCACTGGAAACAAGCAGAGCCTTCACCTCAGAGCGCCGATCCCAGTGTCAGTGACGTGCGGCCGCACGCTGTTTCGCCGCGCTGCAGCCGACGAATGCAAGCCAGCTGAGTTGAGTGGCGGGGAGCGGAGCAAGACAGAGCGTCTACTGCAGAGTGCCTGCTCTTGTACTTACTCTGGTGAGCAGGCTCTGTAGCGGCTCTGTGGCGGCGTACGGGGGGGCCGGTGCTGAAGAGCGGAGCGTCTACATCAGACAAGCGGGACAGTACTGGTACATGTCGCGCCGTGGAAGGAGACCCGGAAGGAGTTCACGAGCATCAAGCACCCCAGCACACTCCTACATTACCCGCTATCTCAGGGCTCAGACGGACGCGACGCTGCAGTCACTGGAGGACACCAGGGAAAGAAGCAGCAGGACGAAAGACCCCTCAGGGATGGCTGTTGCAGGAAATGCTGTGAAGGGTAGACGGGACTCTATAATTGAGGTAATATCTGCTGCACCAGCGGTATCTTCTATGCTGTATAAAGGTATGCCTAAGGGGGGAGATCCCCCCACTGAAGTTGTGGTAAACAGGATGGGGGAGGGGACGACAAGTCTGGAGAATAGTAACAAGGTCCCACAAACCCAGGAGAATAAGGTACAAGAGACTATATCAGATATGGAGCAGCTTAGAGCACTTATTCAGGCGCTCCCCACAAAGGAGGATATACAGACTCTAACTAAAACTATTATAAATACACTAAGAGAGGAGATAGAAGAAGTGCGCGCAGGTGTGGAAAGGGGCGAACAGAAAATAACAAATTTAGAAGTGCAAAACAGTAAATTAGAGCACAGACTATTGAATATGGAAGAAAAGCTCATGAGACAGCACCAACAGATGGCTGCGTTACAACTACACAGTGAGGAGGCTGAGGATAGAAGCAGACGAAATAATATCCGCATTAAGGGGGTTCCTGAGAACTTGGAAGGCCCGGCCCTGAGAGAGGCTGCCACGACCATATTCAATGTAATTTTGAATAGACCTGCCGATACACCAATCGAACTGGATCGGGTTCATAAAGTCCCTACTTTTCGCCTTCCCTCCCAAGGGGGCCCTAGAGATGTGGTCTGTAGAGTACACTTCTTCAGGGTAAAGGAAGACATTATGCGGGCGGCCTGGAAGGAGGGAGTGGTAAAATGGGAGGGTGGGGACATTCAGGTTTATCCAGATCTTTGCAGGCTTACAAAATGGAGAAGACGCTTGCTAAAACCTCTCTTGGACTATATTCGCCTTAAAGAAGCCACGTATCGATGGGGATATCCTTTGGCAGTAATTATAAAAAAAGAAGGGCAGAACTTTAGCTTAAGGTCCCCTGCTCAACTACAAGAATTATTCCGGTTTCTGGGTGCTGAGCCTATAGAAGTGCCGAACTGGCTAGAGTCACCCATAATGATGGATAGATATTAAACTGACAAAGGGGACGTTTTGTTATCTAGGAAATATAAGAACAGAGCTCCCATAGAGTAAGAAGAGGAAAATGGACAGTTTTTTTTTTTTTTTTGGTATCTCATCCCTACATGGGTCTCATATAGGTTTATGGGGAGAGGGCCCGGACTTGAATGCCTCTCGTCTCGGGGGTTTTTCTCTCTTTTTTTTTTTTTTTTCCCCCCGTGTGTTTTTCTTTTTTCGGAGGAGGAGTGGAGTGATGGGTTAAATATACACTGAATGATATATAAAATAAGGGGGCTGTGTTAGAAGTGTATAGGCAAAGAATATATATAATATATATAAGCTATACAAAGGCTGGCAAAACGAATGGCGCATATACTTGCATATATTGCATATATTCCTATTTTTTTTTTTTTTTGGTGGTTTCTTGTTGTCGGCATGAGGTATCTGATATATGGAGGTTATATATATCATGGACCGATATAAGGAGGTTATGCATATTATGTACCATATATATAAAGGAGTGACAGAGGGGTAGGAATAAATGTCTGTATGAGAGAGATAGGATTGCTCCACCCCTCCACCCTTTTTTTTTTATTTTTTTTTATTTTTTTTCTCCAGCAGAGGGGAAGGGAGGGAGTAGAGGGAAGGAGAAGGGTGGAAGGAGGATGGAAGGGAAAGGGAGAGGGAGAATAAAATTGCAGATACATTCCCCTATTGGGGAGAATAGGTAGAAGAATAAAATGCCCTCTTGGAGGCCCAATAAAAGGGTGGGGGGAAGGGGGGGGGCAAGAGGTGTTTCTTCTTTGTAGTGGGGTGGGAGTTGTGGGGGGGGTGGGTAGTATCTTTTTTTTTTTTTTTTTTTTTTTTTTAGGGGGGATGGATCCCTGATATTTTAGGGAGGGTAAAAAGGGGGGGCATAAGGGTTATTAAGGAGGGGAGGGGTAAATAGTAAAGATGGGGTCACAAATAATGGGCACATATAGTAAAGTCATCACAGACATTAAAACTGATTGCAATCGTGGTCACAATAATAAGTGGGGTGTATTCCCACCTTTTTTTTTTTTTTTTCGGGGTCCCATGCTTTTTTTTTTTTTTTTTTTTTTTTTTTTTTTTAGGGGTATGATAATTATATCACTTTATACACGATTACACGAATATGGAAGTGTGGTTATTGGGGAAATAGAAGTATTAGGTGGGGAATAAGGGGGGGAGGGAAAGGGCCAAGGGGGGCAAGAGTAGGGTGGGAAATGGAAATAAAAACTCAAAAAGATTAGCTACCAGGGGCTGGTAAACAAAATTCACCTTCTCTCTTCTTTTTCTTTTTTTTTTTTTTTTTTTTTTTTTTTTAAGCATACCCCCGATATATGTTTAAGAGGTTCAAGAAAAGAAAATAGGGCTTGTATATTGAACAGTTGAATGGATTATTGAATAATTGTATAATGTATGTAGATGTTGGGGAGATGTGCATAGAAGTTTGTATGTATAAGAAGGAGGACGCAGATACGCTAGAAGTCTCCCCTTACCCTAAATATGCTAAAGAAGGAAGTCTGTTTTTTTCTTTTTTGGTGATATGTAGAAGTGTAGTGGGTTGCTATTGGGGTCCGGGAACGGTCGGGAGGGGTGAGGTACAATTTTGTGGGGGTGAGGGGAGAGGAGGGGAGGAAGGGAGGAAAGTTAGCATTTTTTTTTTTGTTTGTTTGTTTTTTTTTCCTCAGGAATCTCCCTCCATCCCTCCCTTCTCTCTCCCTCCTTTTTTTTTTTTTTTTTTTTTTTTTTTTTGGTGTCCAAAAGATTGGGAGATATCTCCCAGTGGAGCTATCTCCAAGGGAGAACGCCTGGAATAAGGGGGTGATTCTGAAGCGGAGGTGAAGGGATATAGGACAAAGTTAACACTAGGGCAATGTGAAATGACTAATGGGGTGCATGTGGGATAACGCAGGGGAGCTCTGGACTCGCTACCCCCGCTCTCTTCTGCACATACATTCTCCCCACTAAAAACGCTTCTCCTCCAATTGGAGGTGAACCGGAAGCGTTAAATAAAGGGATAGGGATTTTTTCTCTGGTCCCTTTTTTTTTTTTTTTTTTTTTTGCTGTCCCCTCCGCGCCCGCGGTGTCTGGCCCCCAATATTAGGGGAGACACGAGAGGGGGGCGGAAGGGTAAATACTCGGGCACTTGGACGAGTGACTAGTTCTCGAGGTACGGGGGAAAGGGAGGGGGGTTTCCTTTTTTTTTTTTTTTTTTTTTCTCTTCTTTTTTTTCTTTTTTGGTCTGTCTCTCTCCCCCTTTTCTCCCCCTTGCACCGTAGTTTTATTTTTTACTACTGGACCCCTTTGTGAGGTATACCAGATTAGAAAGGCGATAAAATGGACATAATAAATTTTACATCATATAACGTCAAGGGCCTGAACAGCCCCGAAAAACGTACTAAATTAATGGCAGAACTCAGTAGAATCAAAGCTCAAGTAATCTTTTTACAAGAGACACATTTCAGAAGAGATAAAATGCCAAAACTAGGCAATCAAAGATATCCGACAGTGTACCATGGTGCCTCTCAAACATCCAAAGCGAATGGGGTGGCAATTATGCTCTCAAAACAAATGAATTGGAAAGAATCAAACGTAATTACGGACGACGTAGGAAGGATGTTAATAGTGATAGGAGAATTAGGGAATCAAAAAGTTACTCTGGTGAATTTGTATTTACCCAATGAGGATCCTATACCTACACTGGAAAAATACTTGGAAGTGGTACAACAAAACAAGGAAGGATTTCTAATTTTGGGAGGCGATCTAAATATAGCGCTGGACCCAGCAATAGACGTGTCAAAGGGAGTATCTCATATATCTAATACAAAACTACGTAAAGCAAGGCGTCTACTGAAAGATACACAGATAATAGATAGCTGGAGGATAATGCATGCCTATGACAAGGATTATAGTTTCTTTTCCGCAAAGCATAAGACATACACAAGGTTAGACTATATTTTTTTAGACCAGAACATTCTTTCTAGGTTACGAGATGCAAAAATAGGATCTTTCACAATATCTGACCACGCGCCAACCAATTGTAGCATAGAATGGGGTGAGAGAGGCCCACGAGAATGGAACTGGAGAGTCAATGAGACACTCTTAAAAGATCCGGAATATGAGAAACAGATAGCCCAGGAACTTGATAATTTCTTCTCTACTAACGATCTGGATGAAACACTGCCTATGAGTTTATGGGAGACACATAAATGCTATTTGAGAGGAGTGCTTATATCATTGGGGGCACACAGAAAACGTACTCAGAATGCTAAACTCGATAGTCTGCTGGGGGAAATCCAATCGCTGGAAACGGCACACAAGAAACTACAGTCGCACCAGATAGAAGAGAAATTGGCGGGATTGCGGGAAAAACTAAATCTTATGTTAACGGATAAAGCAAAAGCTACATTGAATAGGTGTAAAAGAACTTATTATGAATATGGGAATAAACCCAGCAGACTATTGGCAAATGCACTCAGAGACACGAGAGCCCGTAACCAGATTGAGAAGATTAAAACACAGGGGAATGGGATGGTGAGCTCTACACAACAAATAGCGGAAGCATTTAGAGAGTATTACTCAAACCTATATAGTTTAGAAAAGCAGTGTTTAAGACCAGACCTTTTGGAAAGAGAAGAGGCTATCAAGGAATACTTAGTGTCCTCAGAAATGCCAAGGATACCCAAAGAAAGTGCAGAGAAGATAGACGGCCCGATTACAGTAGAAGAATTTATGGGAGCGCTGGGCGCCCTAAAAGCGGGAAAGGCGCCAGGTCCCGACGGATATACACTGCGATATTATAAGATCTTCGCGGAAAAACTGGCACCTAGGTACATAGCGGCATTTAACTCGATCCGCGATGGTCAGAGGATGCCGGCAGAAACCCTGCTGGCTGAGATTGTAGTGATCCCCAAGGAAGGGAAAGACCCTGCCCAGTGCTCCAGCTATCGGCCAATATCTTTGTTGGATGTTGATTTAAAGATTCTAGCAAAGATTTTGGCCGATAGAATACTAACATATATCCCGTTATTGATACATCCTGACCAAGTGGGGTTTACCCCAGGCAGAGAGGGCAGAGAAAACACTCAAAGGGTAATAAGTACAATATACCTCGCCCAACAACGCCAGAAGCCTGCAGTCCTGATATCCGCGGATGCAGAAAAAGCGTTCGATAGGGTGGAATGGGGGTATTTAAAAGCAATGTTATCACATATTGGCTTGGGAAAGGGGGTACAGAATTGGGTCACAAGCCTATACTCCTGCCCATCGGCAAGAGTCAGAGTAAATGGGAAAAAATCAGACCCCTTCCCTATTCACAATGGTACCCGGCAGGGTTGCCCGCTATCCCCAATCATATTTGTACTTTCGTTGGAGCCTTTCTTAAGAATTATAAGAGCAAATAATGATATACGGGGGATCCGGGTAGGGGAGGTGGACTATAAGGTGGCAGCATATGCCGATGATCTACTGTTCACATTAACATCCCCGATAACATCGCTTCCATGCTTATTAGCTGAAATTAAAAGATACGGAAAAATTTCCAATTTTAAAGTTAATTATAACAAATCAGAAGCAATGGGAGTTGAGGTGGACAGTGGACTGCGGCAACAACTAGCTAGTAATTTCCCTTTTAGATGGACGGAATCCCATGTAGAATATTTAGGGACAAAAATACCAAGAAACTTGGGTAGGCTTTGTGAACTAAATTTTCTACCCCTATTAAAACAAATAAAACTAGACCTACTAAGGTGGGACAAAGAAATCTTTTCATGGTTTGGCCGAATAAACATAGTTAAAATGAACATTATGCCTAGACTACTCTATTTATTTCAGACCCTCCCAATAACACTCTCGAGGGGATTCCTGAAAGATTTAAGCTCTAAATTTACGAAGTTCATATGGGCAGGAAAACCGGCCAGAGTTCGGAGGAACATACTGATCTTATCCAAAGAAAAAGGAGGAGTGGGCCTACCCGATCCTATGGGGTATTACGAGGCTTCTCACCTGGTACGAGTTGTGGACTGGTGCCTACACCAGACAAACAAACCCTGGGTAAACCTGGAACAAGAAGTTAGCAATATCCCCATAGAAGGAATGGCGTGGCTGGATATGAATAAGATATCTCAGTCTGCAAAGAAACATCCCATGATAAAGGCCACACTTAGAGTTACCAGAAGGATAGGTATGAAATCGAATCTTGTGAAGTGTATTGGCCCTATGACACCAATTCTGGGAAACCCGAGCTTTGAGCCAGGTATCAGAGATCGACAGTTTAAAAACTTAAGACGGAAGGGAGTCAGTAGGCTGATACACTTCATAAGAGAAAATCATGTAATGCAGAGTGAAGATTTAGAGATGGCATACGGAGAAGATATAGACAGTTGGAGACGGAATCAATTAAGAACGTTTCTAGGCTCTCTAAAGATCCGGGAGGCAGAGATAGGAAGCCTCTCCAAATTTGAGGAAATCTGTTTAAAAAAAGAACCAATGAGACATACGCTGTCTTATATGTATAAAATATTGACTGAAGTTAACGCCCCACAAGAGCTCGTCTTTATGCAGGCATGGGAAAAGGATTTGGGCATCAAGTTTACTGAGACACAGAAAAATAAGATTTTTGCATTCACACATAAGGCCTCAATTGCATCTAGGTACCAGGAGGGGGGGTACAAAGTCCTGACAAGGTGGTATAGGACACCATCAATATTAAACCGGCTCTTCCCTAATACGTCTAAAGTCTGTTGGAGATGCCAGAAGGAAGAGGGCACTATGGTACACATATTTTGGGACTGTCGGGTGATAAGAGAATTCTGGGAGATGGTCTCGGAGACGGTCCTGGAAATTACCGGGATTGACCTGGGACATAGACCCGCAGCGTTCTTGTTACTCGACATTCCCATAACAATGGAAAAATATAAACAATCCCTAATACGCCATTTGATAACTGCTGCGAAGGCCTGTATACCAATTTTATGGAAGAACACCTCGTCCCCAACTAAATCGCAATGGATAAGTAGAATAAATGAGATACAGATGATGGAGAACCTCACAATGGGAATACAGGAACGAGAGGAGACCTATTGGAGGGTATGGACCCCATATAGGGAATATAGGGAGCGGAGCGGATAGGGGGGGAAGAGGGGAGAGACTACGGCCGACTTTTTTTTTTTTTTTTTTTTTTTTTGGTTTTGTTTTGTATGTATTTTGTTTTTTATTTTTATTTTAGTTGTGGGAAGGGGGGGGGAGGGTAGGGAGGGTGATTAATAATTTTGGAGGCAACAGGACACCTCTCTGAGGAAGGTAAAAGAAGAACGTGGGCATATACAAGAGAGGAGACCGGGGCTGTTGAAGGGGGACCAGAAGGGGTACAGGAGGCCGCAATATAGAGTATAAGAAATGTTAAGATAAGGAGTGCAATGTATGATGTAATGATAAGCTGTACCTAGTCTGACTTGTATGTAGAAAACATATATAAAATAAAGAATTGTAAAAAAAAAGAAAATGAGACAATTGGTAAGTACTGCTTTGCAAAATTACTCAACGTACTCTCAGCAGGGACAAAGCCATACTTTGTGATTTAATACTTGAACACTTGAGGGTTTTTTCCTTTAATTGAAAAAGACTATTGACTTGGGAGCCACGATTCCATCATTGGTGCTATCATTCTTTCGAATTGATTTATAAAAGCATACTCTATAGTCATAGACAGCACAAACTACACTATTTGGCTGCAATGTGATATATTTAAGCAGCATTTACATTTGGCAAATAATTGTGTGCACCTTTATTAGGTTAATATACATTTACTTCAGCAACCGAAAGGTTTTATCCCCTTCCTGACCAGGCCATTTTTTTGCGATACGGCACTGCGCTGTTTTAACTGACAATTGCGTGGTCGGGCAACGCTGTACCCAAATAAAATTGATGTCCTTTTTTTCCCAGAAATAGAGCTTTCTTTATGTATTATTTGATCACCTCTGCGGTTCTTTTTTTTCTTGCTATAAACTATTTTTTTTTAAACAAACAATATTTTTTACTTTCTGCTATAAAACTCATCCAATCAAAAAATAAATTAAATATCAAATTTCTTAATCAATTTAGGCCTTTATGTATTCTGCTACATGTTTTTGGTAAAAACAAACAAACAATAGGTGTATATTGATTGGTTTGCACAAAAGTTATAAAGTCTACAAACCATGACATAGATTTGCGGACCTTTTATTTATTTTTTATTGTTTTTACTAGTAATGCCGGCAATCAGCGATTTTTAGCCACATTAAGGCGGAAAAAATCTGACACTTTGTGCCACTTTTTGGGGGCCAGTTACACCAATACAGTGATCAGTGCTAAGCAATGTACTGTCACTGTATAAATGACACTGGCAGTCAAGGGGTTAACAACGGGGGCAATCAAAGGGTTAAGTGTGCTCCTAGGGAGTTTTTTCTAACTGTGGAGGGAACGTCGTGATTGGAGGGAAACAGAGATCTGTGTTTCTACATAGCAGAAACACAAGATCTCAAGTTTCCTCCACCACAGAATGACGGTCTGCCTTGTTTACTTAGGCAGATCACCATTCTGCCTCTCCTGTGAACGATCAGTGGGTTCCGGCAGCCATCGCACATCCTAGAGCCAAGGAGAGGAATCACATACAGGTACGTGACTTTGCACTTAAGGGCGACCCCACCATAGTATATGTACGTGGAGCAGTCCTTAAGCAGTTAAGGTGAGTTTTTCAGCAAAGCGTATTTTCACTTACATTAGTGAATGATGTCAAGCATAGTAAAAATCTAAAAAAAAAAACAGGATTAGTGCGCACACGTGATTTGATGATCTTTTTTCTCATTCACTAAACTAAGCAAATGTTCTCTTTTCAAATATATTTTTTTCTTTGTTTCACTTCATTTGCAAAGATAAATAAAAATGAATTGCGCAAATTCGCTTTGAAAGTAATCATGTCTACAAAGCTAACCAAGCAACAGATTTTAGCAGTGGGCCTGGCATTAGGATGAAGGTTAGAGAATCAAGGAGCCATATAAGCAGTGGCGGCTGTAGGATTTTTTTGAATGAACGGCAAACAGTATGTCACCCCCTCACCGTCGGTCAGTAGCACCTACCCCATCATTGGCGGCTTTCCCCTGCTCAGTAGTAGCGGCCTCCCGTTCTCCTGCTCTACATCCCTGGAGGCTTCTGGTTCTCCTGCTCTCCACGGCGGCAGCTTCAGTTTTCTCCCTCCTCCTCAGAGACCAATTGGGAGTCTTCTTTTTTCGGCTAATCAGAAAATGGGTCTCACACCCGCTTCTTATTGGCCGGCTTGAGAATCAGTGTTTTAACAGTGAATATTCATTCGCTGTCGTAACACACCTGGGTGGACTCCGGTTGCATGCTCTGCGACCCGAGCCCACCCTATTTTGAAGCGTATTAGAGCTTCTGGCTCTAATCAGGTGCTTCACAAAAATCCCCTGCCACTGTGCTTCATGCATCCGGTGCAGCGAAAAGGGGCCAGACGCATGAATAGGAGGTGGCCGTGGCAGCTATGCATGAATCTATCCATTACCATATAGGGGTGCGGCCTGGAAAGAGAGGTCAGCGCCCGGGCACCCCTAATGGACGTGTCACCACTGCATAAGTAATTATCCTATGAGGTTATCTAGTTATGATCTTTTTGCTTTATGTAGCAAACATCTCCAGTAAGAAATGTTTTGTCAATACATTCTTTCGTACTATAATATATCTCATTGTGATTACATTATCACACATCATAATCGGATTGTACGATCTACTTTATAACTACCAAAATATTTGTAGTGCGAAGGACTGCCTGATTGGATACAGATTGTGTAGATTATGTAGGTGCTCATATTACAAAGATTTTATACATCTATTGTTGAGTCTACAAAGGTTACAGTATAAGGTTAGATTGTAAAATGTATGGATTCACTTACAGAGACATTCCCATTACTTCCAAACATGCCAGCACTTGGGATCATTAGAACCCCAAACAACAGTTTCATACTTCTCAAATAGATAAATAATTGGAAATCCACCAGCAATGAAGTTAAACCTTGTTTATCTTCATGAGGGAGGATTACAAATACAAAATATCACACAAATCCTCACCATTGAGTTTCCCATAAGAGATTTGGTAGTGTATCAACACCAGTTTCAATCAAAAATGAAATGTTTTTGGTGAAGATTGACTTTTAAAGTAGTTGTAAACCCTCTCATATACCCAGTGAAGTGACTAGCCTCAGATGATACACAGAGCTTAAACAAATCCTCCTACATAAAGGTTTTACTTAGTCTGCAGTCTTCTCTATTGTATATTCCTTCACAAGTGCTGATTTTAGATTACGACCTTCTGCATTTTTTTATTATCACAGAAGAGGGGGTGGAGAGCTGCAGTTAGAAGTCTAAGACACTGTGTGAGAGCTGATTGGAGGAAATGAACACACCCCCTTCACACGCATAACTGTGTTGTGAATAGACAAACTGTGTGCTGAGCTCCCTCCCAGACACATTTTTATCTGATGTGTCAGGCAAAAGTGACTCATGCTGATAACAGAGGAACAAAGCACCAGAAAGAAACAACACTGAAAGCTTCGGAGAGAGACAAGCAAACACAACAGATATTTGTGCTGTGTACCCCTACCCATTCACCAAAAAAGTGTCAAAAAGTAATAAAAACAAGAGACACTTTTTAACAAATCCTTTATTAAAAAACAAAACAAAAACGGTATACCTCTATGTAAATCCATTGTCAATCACGCTACCCGCCAACCTAAAGAATCAAAAAAATCTAAAACACTCCCGTCTCATGGGAGGCCTCCCACTGGCTGCCTCCTCTCAGCTTTGACATTTCTTATATAGGATTTGTTAAAAAAATGTCTCTTGCGTTTATTACTTTTTGACACTTTTTTTGGTGAATGGGTAGGGGTACGATGTACGCCCATCCCTAGCATACAATCAGCTCCTAACTTCAGCTTGTTCTAGTAACCCATTTATGCCTAAAGGTAAAACAAATCTTAATGCCTAAGCCTAATTTTACTACTTTGGGACATGTGTTAGTACATATCTACTTTTTGCTACTACTACTACTACTACTACTACTACTACTACTACTACTACTACTACTACTTTTTGCGTCCAGGTGGATTATACCTGTTTTTTTTTTCAGGACAAATCCATTTGGTGGTAAATGGTAATGGATATCCCCTGATGTTTTTTTTTATTATCTAAGGAAAACTGGCTCAAAATAGTAAAACAAAAAAATATATATTTTTTATTGTAACTGTTTGTTTCTTGCTACTACCATAACCTACCACCAAAGAACAACCCACAATTAATTCTCCTGCTCCTAATGATCACAGTGATACCACATATGTATATGCACATATGCATATGTATGTTTGTACCCAAATTACAGCCTAGAAACAATGCGCATTTTGTTTTTTGTTTTTATCCTACCTAAAACACTGACATTAATACAAAAAAAATGCTGGCCCTGACATTTGACCCTGAACTTGACGTTTGACCATACCCCAAAAACTAACCCTGGAGCTGACCTAGATCAAACCTTGATCTAGGTTTTTTTTATTAATTTTTTTTTTTTATGTAAAGCAGATTTTACTAAGTTCATTTTACTTGAAGTTGAGATGTGAAAATATTACAACATGTGTTTCTGCTCATCTATTTTTTGTTAGAATGTTGTTCTTGTCATTCTCACCTTCTTTTATGTATAAACAACTGTTACAATATAAACAATATAAACAATTTAAAAAAATCTAACACATAATACAAAATGTACAATGCTACTTGTCTATCAATCAGTTACATAATGAACCACATGAATGTACACAGATTTAATTCTATAAAGCTCTAAAGAGAAATATCATCTGAACTAATTTGTTGACATAAATGATTCAGTGAAGAATCGGTGAAAAGAGATGGGGGCAGATCCTCGTATAGCGGCGCATTTATCCGCCGGGCGTAGCGTATCCAAGATACACTACGCCGCCGTAACTTACTTTTTTTTTCAAATCCACAAAGAATCCATGCCGTAAGTTACGGCGGCATAGTGTATCTTTGGCAGCGTAATGGCGCGCCATTCAAATATGATGGGGGCGTGTTTTATGTAAATACGTCGTGACCCGACGTAAACAGCGTTTTTTTTAAACTGCGCATGCGCCATCCGTGGGGGTATGCCAGTGCGCATGCTCGAAATTAAACCGGAACCAGCCAATGCTTACGACAGTGATGTCATTCTACGCAAATTCCTATTCGCGAACGACTTACGCAAACAACGTAAAAAATTCAAAATTGTACACGGGAACGACGGCCATACTTAACATTGAGTACGCCTCATAACAGTAGCTTTAACTATACGCCGGAAAAAGCAAAACGCAAACAACGTAAAAACAAAGCGCCAGCCTGATGTATGTTCGTGGATCGCCGTAACTAGCTAATTTGCATACTCAACGCGGATTTAGACAGAAACGCCACCTAGCGGCCGCCGAAAAATTGCAGCTTAGATCCGACGGCGTACTAAGACATACACCTGTCGGATCTAGCCGAGATGCCGTCGTATCTTGTTTTGAAGATACAAAACAAATATACGACGCGCACAATTTGAAATTACGCGGCGTATCAAGAGATACGCCGGCGTAATACTTTTGTGGATCTGCCCCATGCAGTTCAAATGTTTCTGGAACTTGTCATTAATGTTAAACTGCCTAAAAATTTTCAAAATGGTGAGTGAATTGGGTCTGGTCACTCCTGTTCAGGATTTGGCAAGCCTTTTCTACATTTTTGGTCATTCCTGGAGGCCCGCAACTGAAAACTCCCACTTTTTTTACCTGAAAAAAGAAAATGCATAGCATTAAAGTGATACTAAACACACACTGTTTCATTTACATTATCCCTTCTCTTTGACCCCTTTCACACTGAAGACCGCCTCATGCTAGAACGAGCGGCACTTTACCAGTGCTGTGCACTTGGGAGCAGGGAACTTTTAACCCCAAAGAAGAGGTTAACAAGGGGTAAAAAGCGCTCGAAAAGTGCAATTTTCAATAGCAGAGCTGGTTTAGGAGCCATGTATACACCGCTCCTGCACCACCCCAAAGACACTGCTTGCAGGACTTTTTTTTCCGTCCTGCAAGCGCACCGCCCCCAGTGTGAAAGCACTCTGGCATTCAAACTTGGGAGATGGGGGGGGGGGGTTTACAGGCACTATTTTGAGTGCTAAAGCAACTTCAGTGTGAAGGGAGTCTTTGTGTATATGGATGATGGCACTGTATTTATTTTTATTTTTTTAATAAAACAATATTTAAGTACCATTTTCCTAATCGATAATGTCATGTGATCCAGCTTTTTCTCTACCTGTCTGCAGGGAAACAGTGTTGGGAGGAGCTTTTAGTCCTCTGCTACTGGTCACATGTTAAAAAAAAAAAACTGCCTTTGGCATGTAGAGTAAAAACTGATTTAAATTGCTAGTAAAAGTGAAATATCTGCATATTATTATTATGCATATATTAGCTTCTGACCCTATGCCTAGATACTCGACACAAAAGATATAGGTATGTAAAAAGTGCAGTGCTCACAAACCCAAAACTAAAATGATAAAAATAAATAGTAGCGAAAAATAATCCTATGAATCCTGAAGATTGTTACCCATCCAAGTACTAACCAGGCCCAAACCCTGCTTAGCATTCGAGATCATACAAGATTGGGCACATTCAGGGTGGTATGGCCATAGGCCTTTACCCCAATGTCTATTGTTAACAGCAATATGTGTAATTGAAATACTTATCATAAACCATGATATTGTGGTAATATACAAAAAAAAAAAAAAAAATCAACAAAGTGCTTAAATCCAGGAATTCATATAGAGGCATATATAGCAGAAAATACACTAGAACAGAATAAAAAGAGCCTCACAAGCCATGATGAGAAAATAGGTGCCCCTGATGATGTCATTTGTGACGAAACTGGTAGGGTCGATACACAATACTGAACATGTGGCCATCTTTAATGCTGGAATTCCATGTTGTTGTATTATGTGATATGCTGTTGCTTGGACATTTGTAAGTGCCTAGACATAATGAATTTTTTTTTTGTGGGTGGTTTCACGCTATGTGGAGTGTCTCTTTTATCATATGTGCATCGATCCTGCTTAACTAATTCCCAGTGGTGCAGCAGTTCCCTGCAAGTTGTGGATGTCAGGACAAGTCTGGTCATTGGAGGAGAGTGCACTGAGTTCCCAGCATAGCTAGATTACTGATCACACTGTATTCTGTTGCTTAGTGTGGTCAGTTTTTAATAGGAATCAGAGGGACTAGCAGGATCACCAGGGATTTCACACAAAGGTAGCAATACATAGAGAACAGGATATTTTTTTATACAAGTACATGGTAAAACAGGCACATATCAGGAATATGAAGTGTTGGAGTAAAAAAGGATTTAAAGTGGTTGTAACCTTCCTTAACACAAAATTGTCTGTCAACGGAACAAATCAAATGTACATAGGCAGTGTTCTTTGTTTTTTTTTTAACAGGTTTATCCAGCTCCCGAAATGTAGGTCACGTGATCACTCTCTGATGCACAGTGATCCGCGAACCTGCCGGGGGGGGCGTGTTTACTGTCGGGGCATCCCAGAAATGACGATGAGTGTTCACTGTCGGGGCATCCAAGAAATGACGATGCGTGTTCACTGTCGGGGCATCTGTGTTTCCATGTCATCTGTGTTTCCATGTCATTGGAACACAATCAGACCCAGCAGCAAGGGTTACTTCCCCCCTTTTCCTGATCCGAGAACAGGAATGGGTGAGGCTTTGAACGCACTACTGAAGATACAGGCGCTGCGCAATAGCATTGCACGCCTGCATCTTTACCGGTATTACACAAGACATGATACCGTGGTCAGTATACTTGTAGGAGGAACAGTACAGGCAGGATCAATCAGGTGTAATAAAGCATTGGCAGGCAGAAAAACAAAACTGACAGAAATATCACATGTATAAGTTAAAGAGACATTGCAATGCTTTTTCATTTTAACATTAAAGCTGAACTTCAGTCATTTTTTCAACTTTCCATCTATTAAATCTTATGTCCTTGTTGTTTTAACTTTGGATAGCAAAACATTTTCTTTTCAGCCAGTAAATATCTTATACAGCCCACTTCCTGTTTCTTGTCTGGTAAAAAGCCTAGGCTTATGGCATCATGCACAGCTCTCTCGCTCACTCTTGTGAGAGTTTACCAGGAAGGGGTGTGGGATGAGTCATATGAGGGCCAATGAGAGCTGCAGAGCTGGAGGTGTGTCTGTGTAAACCCAGGAAGTAAACAGGCAGCAGCTTCAGCTGCCCACTGTTAAAATGGTTGCAGCCAGACTCAGTGGAGGGAGATTTTTTCAGCATATTTGGCAAGTACAGAATCACAGTATACATAAAATAATATGCAAAGTGGTTGGAGGGAAGCTTCAGAATGGAAAATATGGGCCAGATTCATGAAGACTTACGCCGTTGTAAGTCCGAATCCCCGCCGTCGTATATTTAAGCGTATTCTCAAACTGAGATACACTTAAATGTTGCTAAGATACGACCTGCGTAAGTCTCCTACGTCATCGTATGTTAGCTGCATATTTACGCTGGACGCTAGGGGCGTGTACGCTGATTTACGCCTAGAATATGTAAATCAGCTAGATACGCCTATTCACGAAAGTACGCACGGCTGTCGCAGTAAAGATACGCCGTTTACGTAAGGCGTTTTTAGGCGTAAAGATAAACCACCAAAAAGATGCCGCAGCCAATGTTGTATGGACGCCGGAACCGCATTGAATTTGTCACATTTTACGTCGTTTGCGTAAGTCGTCCATGAATGGGGCTGGGCGTCAGTTACGTTCACGTCGAAACCAATGAGTCTTTGCGGCATAATTTGGAGCATGCGCACTGGGATATGTCCACGGATGGCGCATGCGCCGTTCGTTAGAAACGTCAAATACGTGGGGTCACGAGTATTTAGCATAGAACCCCCCCCCCCCCCCCAACCAGCCTATTTTGAATTAGGCCCAGTTACACTACGCCGCCGTAAGTTAGAGCGCAACTTCTTTTTGAATACAGGACCTGCCGCTCTAACTTATGGCGGCGTAGTGTATCTGAGATATGCTACGCCTGCCTATAGATAGGCACATCTCTGTGAATCTAGCCCTATGTTTTTATTACAAATGATGTGAGCAGACTGCAGTTCCACTTTAAGAAATACTTTAACACCCAAGCTCTATTCCATAATGTACAGGCATAAAAGCCAAAGCTGTTAATACATCTGCCTTGTGTATTACATTGTGGCATTTCCCCTGGATTACTAAAAGAGTTGAGCATGTGCACTTTGCAATGGCATGTTCACTCAGTAAGTAAATGTGAAGAAACTGCATTTTATCCAATCCAATCATGTTCTTGCAATTATTACCTTTTCATTTTATGGGTATTCTTTGCAAAAAAAAATTTCACAATGCTTACTAAAATTACCCTTGCAAAGTTAACAGACTCAGTCATTGTATGAATTTGTTGCTTACATCCCTTTTACATGCTGTATATCGGCAGCACATGCATTTAAACACTGACCACATAATTTATAAAAGCTCTATGTACTAGCTTGGCAAGAACAGAGATAACACTAAAAGCCTGTAACAGCAACTTTATACGTTATGACAGGGGGCACTTACATACAGACTCCGCAGAAAATGGTTAGTGACAAGCAGCTAATTACATGTAAGAGCTTATATTTTTTCTTGTAGTCAGCAACAAAACAAGACAAGCCTTTGTGCAGCAAGGTTTTAGAATCATATTATGTTTATTAGATTACTGAATATTACGATAACTCAATAATTAGTTCTGGATGTTTATTAGCTTTGCTAGCATATAATAATGTGTCAGAGTAAATCAGCAAATTATGGTAATGGATTGGTGATGGCTAGACGCAAATTAACAATAAAATACATTTGAATTTCATCTCAGTAACTGCACAGTAAAAACACTTACCTCTGGATGAACTTCCTGCAGAGAAATGAAAAATGGCACAAACTGCGGCCTTCCAAAATGGGTGATAGATCGTAAACCAGTAAATAAACTGCGATTTAGGACTCTCTGGAAATGACGCTCACATATATACTGCAACACAAAAGGATGGTTAGAATTATTTGTTGCAATTTCAGAATTTTGTATATGTAGGTTGAAACACAGTCATTAACTGAATCAGAAACAAATGTGTAAGAGGCCTAAAACTGGGTGAGGTACAGCCATACTCTGCTACTAAGGTGAGGTTGTGGAAGAAAGTTTCATGTCACAGGTCATACACCATGGCAAAACTAAGCACAGCAAAAAGACACAAGGTAATTATATTGCATCAGCAAGGTTTCTCCCAGGCAAAAATTTCAACGCAGACTGGGGTTTCAAGATGTGCTGTTCAAAGAAATGGGCAACGTTGAGGACTGCAAACTAAATGCAGCAGATGAAAGATACATCACGGTTACTTCCCTTCGACACTGTAAGATGTCAAGCAGTGCCATCAGCACACATCTGGTAGAATCCAGTGGGACCCAGGTACACCCATCTACTGTTTTTAGAAGTCTGGCCAGAAGTGGTCTTCATGAAGGAATTGAGGCCAAAAAGCCAAACCTCCAACATGGAAGAGAGGCTAATGCCGCGTACACATGATCGGTTTTCCCGTCGGAAAAACCCTAGATGGTTTTTCCGACGGAATTCCGCTTAAGCTTGTCTTGCATATACACGGTCACACCAAATTCTGCCCGCCAAGAATGCGGTGACGTAAGACAAGCAGAGATCATTGAAGTTCAATAGGAAGTTAGGCTCTTCTGCTTGATTCTGAGCATACATGTTTTTTTGCGCATCAGAATTCCATACAGACGAACGTTTTTTTCGATTGAAATTTTTTCCGTCAGGAAAATAGAGAGCCAGCTCTCAAACTTTTGCTGACAGAAATTCCAACAGAAATAGTCAGATGGAGCATACACACGGTCCAAAAGCTCACATTTGACTTTTTCCAACGGGAAAACCGATCTTGTGTACGCAGCATAAGGGACTCAACTATGCACAAAAACATAGGAACTGGGGTGTAGAAAAAGGGCAGCAGGTGCTCTGGACTGATGAGTCAAAATTTGAAATATTTGGTTGTACCAGGAGGCAGTTTGTTCATCAAAGGGCTAGCAGGACATTGACCCCAAACATACAGTCAGTGTCATTAAGAACTATCTTCAGCATAAAGAAGAAAAAGGAGACCTGGGAGTCATGGTTTGGCCCACATAGAGCACAGATTTCAACACCACCTAGTCTGTCTGGGATTACATAAAGAGACAGAAGGATTTGAGGCAGTCTATATCCATAGAAGATCTGTGGCAAATTTTCCAAGCTGTTTGTAACAACTTACCTGCTGCGTTCCTTTAAAACTTGTGTGTAAGTGTACCTAGAAGAATTGATGCTGTTTCGAAGGCAAATAGTGGTCACATCAAAGATTTATTTGATTTGGATTTCTCTTTTTATTTAGTTTCCATGTTGTTAATTGATACAAATAAACAATTAACATTTCTATTTCTGAAAGCATTCTTAACCACTTAAGGACCCCCTCACGCCGATATACATCGGCAGAATGGCATGGCTGGGCACATCTACGTATATGTACGTTGCCCTTTAAGCCCAGCCGTGGGGTCGCGGGCGCGCGCCTGCGGCACGCTCGCGCAACCCGGTCCGAAGCTCCGTGACCGTGTCTTAAGTGGTTCATTTATATAATTTTTTCACACCTGCCTAAAACTTTTGCACAGTAGTGTATATATAAATCAATTGAACAGAAACTCTGTACTAATCAATATATTCCATGCCCAAGAAAAACACTACTTCTCCAGTAGTCCATATGATAAATGGGGACCAGCTTTACAGGCCAAAACCTTTTATTTATTTTTAGACACAGTCTGGAATAATTTAAAACATTTGTCAGGTTTCATCGCCTTTTCTGTGTTCACTGAGACATAACTTGAACACAATTTATTCAAATGGGCACAGAAATTTATAAAAACTATCTGTGTCTCAATTGGTAGGATCTTCCCACTTTCTGTATGGTCATCAGCACAGGAGCTAAGGGAAATCTCTTATGTCTCGTACACACGTACAGGATTTCCAGAGGGGAAAGCCGAGAACCTGCTCGGTCAGTCTTTCCCCCTACACACGGCCGGTTTTCCCGACAGGAAAACTGCGATGGAGCTTTGGCTGGGAATTCCTGGCCGTGTGTATGCTCCATCACAGTTTTTCCCATAGGAAAACTGCCATGACCACCGGGCAAAAGTCTGCCGGATTTCCCAGCGGGAAAAAAGAGAACTGGTCCAGGGGTTTTTGGGCAGTTTTCCTGTCGGAGAAACTGCGAGGAGCATACACACGGCCCGGATTCCCGGCCAAAATCTCTCCTCACAGTTTTCCTGTCAGGAAAACTAATCGTGTGTACAAGGCTTTAGACTTGGAGACAGTTGGCAATAAACACAGACAGACTATCCCTTTCCTACTCTAAAGCCCTCTACACACGGCCCGGATTCTCGTCAGGAAAAAAACGTTTTTTTTTTTCGAACAAGATTCCTGGCAAGAATCTCTTGCCGGCCGTGTGTACACATGTACGATTCAAAAGAACAGCCGTTCTTTTGAATGGCACGAACGCGGTGACGTCATTGACTATGACAAGCATGCTCTTGTCACATTTGATGTCGTCGCCGCCATCTTTCTTCACCCTACTTATGCCTTGGAAGCTACCGCGCATGCGTCAAAGTCATTTTGAGCATGCCCGGGTTTCCATGGAGACAGGTAAGTATACACACGCTCGGGTTTATTCGGCAAGAAAGCTCTGCCAGCAGTTTTCTTGCTGTTTCTTGCCGAGAAAACCGTGCGTGTGTACGAGGCTTAACCAAAACCCCAAAAAATAAATTTGCCAAAGATCTGGACTCTAAGTCTATGGTGGCTAAACTTGGGGAGGAACTTTAGGCTGTATTCTTCTCAGTGATTCATTGTTGCAGATTAATATACGTAGACAAGTATACAGCAACCACGGTTTGTATAAAACTGAGAAACCAACAAAAGTAAAAGGGAGACCTAGCATGTAACTAAAGAGGGTGCACAGGATAGTCATACTCCTGGGCCTATGTGATAATGCAGCCCACTTATGTTCAATGATGTGTCTAAAGTTAGATTGATCAACAATCAAGTTTGTTAGAACCCATCGTCTACAGACATCCCCTGACTGGCAGTACTCAGAGAAAGAATAAATCTACCAGATTCAATCTTCCTAAACAATTGCTGAGATAAGAGCTCATGATGGGATGTAACGTGTAGGGTGGAGCCTGATGATGTGCAATTAAGGAAGCACATCTACACAGGTACTCAGAGGCGTGGTTGGATCACTTCTATCCTTTAAGTGTTATTTTTATGTGTGGGTTTAATACATTTAAGGATTTTACACGATGCATGGTTCTGGCTAGAAGTAAGGGGTTCCCCGAGTGCTATCATCTGTGCAGACCAAAGGAGTGCACAAGGTGGAGTTTGTGTGTTCCTATATTTCACTGTGGAAAATAAATTAAAATACATTTAATACATTCAGAGGGATTTATGTTTATTATAAAACACAAGTGTAAGAGTGGACATTCTAAGTCCCTTGATAACGTCCTTTTGGAAGAAACACGTCAGGGGAGGAACTGCTAGTGCTGACGTCATGCCGATGTTCGATCCCGGGTCGACAGAGGATTTACATGTAAAATTTCCAAGTTTTTTATATGTTTTTAATGCTACATGGATTTATATTAAATACTACACTATCAAAGCACTTCTTTGGCTCTTAGCGAGATTTTTTTACTGCAGCTTTGACCCAGTGAAGAATGTTTCCCTGAAATGCATAGTGAGTCAGATCTGCTTGCCTGCATCTTGGATATTGGTCCTAAAGACACAGGCATGAATGCTGCTGTAAGGGGCAGCCATTCCATCTGGTGAGTGTTGACTCTATGGGGGGATGATGGCTGACCTCTGAAAACTTTACATAAAGGACTGTTTCTTCATGTATCACTATTCACAAATATCACTATTACTTTATATTGGATGTTGCATTACAAAAAAATTCAATGCCACCTATCAGTGCACATCAGTGCCACCTTATCAGTGCCAACTCATTGGTGCCACCCCATCAGTGTCCATCAGTGCCACCTTATCAGTGCCCATCAGTGCAGCCTCATCAGTGCCTGTCAGTGAAGGAGAAAACTTACTTATTTACAACATTTTATAACAAAAAAAAAAGCCAGCCAGCAGTGATCAAATACCACCAAAAGAAAGCTCTATTTGTGGGAACGCAGTGATAAAAACATTTGTTTGGGTACAGTGTGGTATGACCACGCAAATGTCATTCAAAGTGTAACAGCGCTCAAAGATAAAAATTGGCTTGGGCAGGATGGTACAAGCGTGCCTGGTATTGAAGTGGTTAAAGTGCAGCTATAACATTTTTTTCTCTCTTTAAGCCATATATTTTGGAAAAAAATACAAAAGTCATTTGAGGATTACTTTACAATTATATTATTCTTGACTGTGTATGATCTGTGAAGTACAATTATTGAAGCCTGATCAAAGAATGATGTTGGTATAGGACCATTATGTTCTCATTTTGTTTAAAATACTATAATATTTTTTTAAATTAACTTGCATTAGCAGTTCTATGCCACTTTGTAATGCAACTTAATTAGTTATATTATATCAAGAGCTATTTTTACTCCATATTTATTCATCATCTCAAATGGTTTGAGAATGGTGTTCTGGAAAGATGTAAGAGTAATGCTAGTTTTCTAAGGTAACATTGCAGTAAAATGACTTGTAAGTACATGTCTGTTATTTTTCTTTTACACAATCTTGACAGGAGTAAAATAGTTGCACGGCAGTTCAGTAATGAGTATTTAAGTGCATAAGTAATACTTTATATTTCCCAAAAGGGAATTAGTGATATGGCTTCGGAACAGCTGTTTCAGAACAGCTATTTGGTTCCTTTTATTGCTTAAAGAAGGAACCAATTAGCTTTTCCGAAATGCATCGCATGTTGACGATATCACTTCCAGTTTGCTGTCCACGCTGGTTGTTGGTCCCTTCCCATTGACGTCATTTCCTGGATATGGCTTCCATGCTGTCTCAGACAGAATAGCTGTCTTCCCAGTATCCAGTAGAGTTGGAGCTTCCATCTGCCGGCCACTTCAGAATATGCTATCATAGAATGACACCACACAGGAGAAAATGCATGCTGACAAGGGCAGTGTAGAGGTGGGTGGGGAGTCAACTGACATCACGACTCCACCCACCGAGCTCCAGACAACAGACCCACCCACAGAATCTGCAGTTTTTCAGTTCTTATAATAGACAGAGGGGAGACATTTGACAGGTAATGATACATGCAGGAGGCATCTATATCCTTATAGATCAGCACTATGGCAGTAATTTAGAAAGGATGAGAGTGGTGTTAACATCAACTTCAATGCAGGCAACAATAGGTGTCAGCTAGTGCCCTGGCACATTTCGTGCTATAGAGCACTTAATCAGTAGGCCTTATGGATAGATTCCACTCATCTATGAGCATGGCTCTAAAAAACAAACAAAAAAAACTTTATTTTAAACATTAGGTATTAGCTGCCATCAGCTGCTCCTTCCACTATCTTAGGAATATTACAAGAAACAAACATCTGATTCCAGCAGAGGATATGCCAAAATGAGTCTGTGATTTCATCCAGACTTGATGACTGCAACTCTTTATACTAAGAACCACATTGTTTGCAACTGGTAGAGAATGCAGCAGCTAGACTGTTAACCCACCCAGTCACTGCAAAATCACCCCAATTCTTCCTTTCCTACACAGGCTAAAATGAAATAACACACATGCCCACAATAATCTTAAAATCCTTTGGATTTTAAACATTGTATCATGCAACACCCACAATATGGAACACCTTTCTATCTGTTGTCAGGGTTGTACCCACTCTGGAAGTTTTTTTTAACCAACGCCGCACACAGATGTACGTCGACACAATGGCACGGGCAGGCAAATAGGCGTACCTGTTGGTCCCTTTAAATTTGCCGCCCAGCTGGCGCACACGTGCGCCTGCCGCGTGCATCGTGAGCATGTTCGCTGGTCCCAGGAACTCGATGTTCTCGGGTTACCCGCGATTGCGGTCGGCAAAGGCAGAACAGGGGGATGCCTTTGTAAACAAGGCATACCCCTATTCTGCCTAGTGACATGTCACTCATGGCTGTTCCCCGTGATCAGTGACGTGTCACATGTAGCCACGCCCCCTAACAGTAAGAATCACTCCCTAGTACTGACTTAACCCCTTCCGCGCCACCTAGTGGTTTACCCCTTCACTGCCAGTGTCATTTTTACAGTAATCAGTGTATTTTTATAGCACTATTCGCTGTAAAAATGACATTGGTCCCAAAAATGTGTCAAAAGTGTCTGATGTGTCCGCCATAAAGTCGCAGTCACAATAAAAATCGCAGATCGCCGCCATTACTAGTAAAATAAAATATTAATAAAAATGCCAACTAAGGCCGCGTACACACGATCGGTTAAACCGATGAGAACGGTCTAATGCACCGTTTTCATCGGTCCAAACTGATCGTGTGTGGGCGCCATCGATTATTTATCCATCGGTTAAAAAAAAGCCAACTGCCCTGTACACACAATCGGTCCATCCGATGAAAACGGTCTGATGGACCGTTTTCAACGGTTAACCGATGAAGCTGACTGATGGTCAGTCGTGACTACACACCATCGGTTAAAAAAAACGATCATGTCAGAACGCGGTGACCTAAAACACAACGACATGCTGAAAAAAGTTCAATGCTTCCAAGCATGCGTCGACTTGATTCTGAGCATGCGTGGATTTTTAACCGATGGACGTGCCTACAAACGACCGTTTTTTTTTTCTATCAGTTAGGTATCCGTCGGTTAAATGTAATACAAGATTGCTTTTTTAACCTATGGATAAATGACCGATCGGTTTGGTCCAATGAAAACGGTCCATTAGACCGTTCTCATCGGTTTGACCGATCGTGTGTATGCGGCAAACTTGTTTTAAATTTAACCGATGGATTCCTAACCGATAGAAAAAAAACCGATCGTTAGTAGGCACAACCATCGGTTAAAAATCTACGCATGCTCAGAATCAAGTCGACGCATGCTTGGAAGCATTGAACATTTTTTTTCAGCACGTCGTTGTGTTTTACGTCACCGCGTTCTGACACAATCGTTTTTTAAACCGATGGTGCGTAGGCACGACTGACCATCAGTCAGCTTCATCGGTTAACCGATGAAAACGGTCCATCAGACCGTTCTCATCGGATGGACCGATCGTGTGTACAGGGCTTATCCCCTATTTTTTAGATGCTATAACTTTTGCGCAAACCAATCAATAAACGCTTATTGCATTTTTTTTACCAAAAATATGTAGAAGAATACGTATCAGCCTAAACTGAGGATTTATTTTTATTTTATTTTATATATATATATATATATATATATATATATATATATATATATATATATATATATATATATATATATATATATATATATATATATATATATATATATATATATATATATATATATATATATATATATATATTATTGGGGGATATTTATTATAGCAAAAAGTAAAAAATATAGTTTTTTTTTCAAAATTGCCGCTCTATTTTTATTTATAGAGCAAAGAATAAAAACCGCAGAGGTGATCAAATACCACCAAAACAAAGCTCTATTTGTGGGGGAAAAAATACGTCAATTTCATTTGGGAGCCACATGTCACACGACCGCGCAATTGTCAGTTAAAGCGACGCAGTGCCGAATCGCAAAAAGTGGCCTGGTCTTTGGCCAGCAAAATGGTCCGGGCTGAAGCGGTTAAGCAGACTCAAGATATATCTATTCTCCCAGGCTTATAGCAACGCCTGACAAATCCTTCCCCTCAAAGGTCCCAACAACAATTTCATAAGCGTTTGGAGTCCACTGGGAGAAAAGCGCTATAAAAATATTGTTATTATTTCAGAGTGGTGCTTTGGTGATCAGAGAAAGTTTTCCAGCCTGTACAAAACATTGTTTTACTAAAGAGAACCCAGATGGCAGTGTCTGTGGAACCCATAGACATGAAATTGTCACACACATATGAAAATGTCACTTGATCAAGCCAACATGTTTTCTTACCAGCATGGTGGTACGAAGGTCAAACTTTTCAGCAAACTGAGTGATGTAGATGTGAACAGACACTAAGTTATGTTCATCATTCTCTTCTACTTCTCTTATTATGTCTGTTAGCCACTCAAAATGTCGCTGTGTACGGGTGATCCATATAAAATAGATCTAAAGAAAAAGTGTTTAACATTTTTAATCAATTCATTTTTCATAAATACTTTCATATGAATGCCTTTGACAATTAGTTTATGAATATATAAGTTATTAAAGCGATTCTAAAGACACATAAAAAAAAAAAAACATGTTATACTTACCTGCTCTGTGTAATGGTTTTGCACAGAGCAGCCCCGACCCTCCTCTTCTCAGGTCCCCCAGTGACATGCCTGATTCCTCCCCCCACTGAGTGCCCCATAGCAAGCCGCTGTGAATGCCAAGGTTTACTTTACTTAATTTTTGTGTTAACAAATCAGGCCTGAAATCCAATTCGTAAACAAACAACACATATCTGGCTGGTTCTGTTACCTTATGTTATATTTACCATTCAGAGCTGAGATCAGGAAGCAATCCAGCCAGTCTGTAAGTTAAAGCAGCACACATACACTTGCACACAGTTAACCCCTTGATTGCCCGGCTGATCACGCCTGTCACCCAGCCAGTGTTATTAGTGCAGTGACAGTGTACAGTATTATGACTGATCACTCTTATTAGTGTCACTGTAAAGTCAGACAGTGTAATTTAGTCAGTTAGTGGCTCTCCCAGCCAGTGTAAGTTAGCGCCAGTCCCTGATTGCTCGCGGCACTATCGCAGTCGCACTAGGCTTAAAAGCTGCGCAAGTTCCAGTATACTGTATATAATATACCATAGATTGTAGACGCTATAACTTTAACACAAACCAAATAATATAAACTTATTGAGATTTTTTTTTTTTAACAAAGACATGTAGCAGACTACATTTTGGCCAAAATGTATGAAGAGATTTGATTTTATTGTAGAAAATATTACTTTTTTTTTTTAAATCTGTCTTGTTTCATTTATATAATAAAACAGCCACCAAAAGAAGACTATATTTGTGTGAACAAAAAAAAAATATAACAAAAATTTGGGAACAGTGTTGCATGACCGATCAATTGCTTGTTAAAGTAGCACAGGGCTGAATAGCAAAAAATGGTTTAGTCATTATTATCAGTTATTTATCTCTGTTCTAAAATAATAAAGGCTGAAAGTGCTTTCCCACCTGATCTTTTCAGTGCTTTATGTACTAACAGAAGTAACATGTGCCAAAAATTGCCTTATCCAAGAAGTGTTTGACTTAAAATCAGTCTGACTTTTACTCTTCCCTCTGTTGGTCCGGTTAAAATATCTATTTAGGATATAGGTGGTGAGAAGATTGTTTCTGTCTTACCTTTTTGCACATTATCTTTGTATTCACAGATGATTTAAACACCAAATCTTTAAGAATCGAGGAAAAAGGAGTAACGCCTATGCCCCCTCCAACCAGCACAGATACTTCATACGTGTTCCATTCTTGGTGCCCTTCACCAAAAGGTCCATCTAAATATATCTATAGAGAGAGATGTGATGTTTGTAGCATGATATTTAGTTGTAAAATGTAAAAAAGTATAAAACTTATTACCATAAAGTCTACCTGCTAAATCACTGTACAAAACATTTGGGGGAAAAAAAAACATTATTAATTTGCTATAGGACACAAAAGGAACTAAATGATCACAGTCTTCAGAGCCAGTGGATTACACACAAGGCCAACACTCCCTGCACCCTGACCTAGTGGCACAGTCTCAGACTGCAGGAGCACCAGGAACAGGACCTGATGACATCACTAATGTCCTTGTTCAGGCAAATGCCCAGAATCTCCAACCTGCAACAGTTGCTTCAGACATCAAGAATACCCTTTAGCCTGCCATCTTAAACCTAAAAGAAGGCATTCATGGCATGGCAGTGAGGCTTGCAAAGTTGGAAAAGGTAGGAGACCAACATGTTTCAACAAGTCACACACTGCAATAGGTGGTGGTGTCTAGTACATTGTAACACACATCTCATAGTAATGCAGGGTTTTGTAGAATACCTGGATAATAGGGGCCAACAACATAATCTGCAGATCAGAGGGGTGCTTGAGTTGTCTGAAACGGACCAGATACGCTCAGCGCTTCCATCCATTTTCAGCAACATTCTGAACAGGCCCCCAGAAATCCCTGATCAGATTGAAAGGACACACAGGACACTGGGCCCTAGGAGAAGGGACACTTGCCCATCAATAGTGTGTGCTGTTTTGCTAGCTTCTAACTTAAGGAAGAAGTTCTGCAGGAAACTAGCATCTGAGAAAAACGTCTGTTGAATGGAATGGAAAAAACTGTCCTCTATCACTTTCCACAACAGGTGAGCTCTGCATCCCATTTTGAAAGTGCTGAGAGGGAGGATTATTGCCTACTACTGGTGCTTCCCCTTCAGTTTTTTAGTAGAACATCAAGGATACACAGCAGTATATACCACCCCTGATGACATCCAACTCTTTACCGAATAGCTGCATCTGCCATTCATGATATAATAAATGTCAGCTTCCTGAACACCTCTATATACCCACCTGTACCCCTCCTACACCTCTTTTTTCCTTTCTCCTTTCTTCATTCTCTTACATCTTTCTCTTCCTCCATCTCCCCTTTCTCACTTGACATTTATATCTTCTCCTCCTCTGCCCTTTGACTCTCTTTCCTCCACTTTTTGTCAGGGAAAGGAGTGCACCATTGTGCAAACCTAGTCACCAGTTGTCTTGTCCAGGGTAAGTTAATGAGAGCCCAACTTGTGCTCACAGCAGACTTATCGGATCCCTCTATCAATGCAATTTGATCCCCAGAGGATCCAAGAGTCTCTGAAACTCCTTTTGGAAAATATAGGATATACTTTAGCTATTGTTTCCACCCCCCATTGAGTCAAACTTACATTACCATAGAAAACCATACTTAGCCATCTTCTTTTGGTAGCAATACTATATATCTATTTGCTGTATGACAATATGCACATGTAATATCAAGTCTATTCTTGATATTTGTTGATTTTTACCTCATCTTTTCCCTTTTTCATAAGTACTGTTCTGCATGAATAATTAAACCTGTATAGTGCAGCGCAACTAAGGCATTGTGTGTCAAAATTCCATAATCCTCTCCAGATAAATGTGCTGATTGTATCTACTTACATAATTAGGTTCTACATGAATGTTATACATTTTTAATAACAATGTTTGGTGAAAAACAACCAACTTGCACGCTCTCTTGTTTAAATAAAAGACAAAGTACAAATGAAATGATTAAAAATAGTTAAACATATCTTACTTTTGGATAACTACCAAGCTCTATGATGCTCTGTGGAGAATACATCTCACGCAGGCGAGTTGTCCATGGTCCTGCAGCTCTGATATGCAGGCTCAGTGTATCTTCATGTGGAGCACAAGTTAATGTAAAGGGATGATATTCATAGGTTCCTAGGGACAAGCAGGCTATTCTTACCCACTGTCCAGATTTGTATTCAAAGTCGTTGGGGCGCTGAAATTTAAGAAAAGTAACATCTGTGGAACAAGTGAAACAAAAACAGCATATTGAGTGAGTAAAAATCACAGGCAATGTATTTTATTTTTAGTTTTGGTCAGAAAGATGTTTGTAGTTAGACTTTAAAGTGACTGTAAAGTCTTGTTTTTTTTAATTAAAAATAACAAACATGTTATACTTACCTGCCCTGTGTAATGGTTTTGCACAGAGCTGCCCAGATTCTCCTCTTCTCAGGTCCCTCTTCAGCTCTCCTGGCCCCTCCCTTCTGTTGGGCGTCCCCACAGCAAGCAGCTTGCTATGGGGGCACCCGAGCCAAGTCACAGCTCCCCGTGTGCATTCAGACATGAAGCTTCGGTCTGGCCCCATCCAATTTCTATTCTCATTGGCTGACTAACTTTGATTAACAGCATCAGTAGCCAATGGTGCCATGCTGCTGTCTTGGCCAATGAAGAGGGGAGTCCCGGACGGCCGAGACATTCCTACAACATCACTGGTGCTAGAGGGACCTCAGGTAAATATTGTGGGGGTTGAGGGGGCTGCTGCACACAGAATAGTATGCATTAAGATAAGAAAAACTTCTGCCTTTACAACCCCTTTAAACTTCAAAAGCAATTTAATTAATTTATGCATTCAATAAGGGCTTGTCCACTCCAGGTGCATTGGGGCTGTGCTGGGCATCCTTGTCCAGTTCAATACCAATTGCAGACAAGGCAAAGAGGCTTCTTACCTATGAGGCCAATTCATACCGCCAAAACACAGTACTTTGCCCTGTAAAAAGAAGTACGGCATGCACTATTTTTCTTTGCATGATGCAACACAATCCACCAAATCATACTCTGATACATTCCGATACATTCAATAGAACTGAATGAATATGACATTTTAAGAGAGTACTAATGAAAAAAAATATATAATGGGGGTGTGGCCGGCATCCAAGCAGCATGGACGTTCTCCTCTGGAAGCCCGGGATTAAGTAACACGCACCAGCGCAATGGGACCTCGTTTTTAGACAGGAATTGCTCCCAGGGACCCTCCCCACCCCCCTGCAGCGTGGCACGATGTCAGCCAAACGGAAGGGAAACAGGCACCCCCAGAAAATAATGGCCTATATGACTCAGCGGGCCACTAGACAAATCCAAGATGGCGCCGCGGCTGCAGCGTCTGCCTCTCTCCCCTCTCGGCTCTCAGTTTCACAGAGCCACAACGCTGGAGAGGAAGGCGATGGCTTCATGGAGCTCAGTAACCCCGACCAAGGCTTGCCCCTCTCTTATCCAGGCACTCCAACAACAGGCAGCCCTGCTAAGGCTAGGATGAGGCTGTACCCAGACCACACAGCAGCACCAGAGGTGAGCCTAAACATTATGCATACCGTTAACCCCTGCAGTGTTCCTGACCCATTTGCCAGCTTCCCTACTAATGATCAGCCTATACTGGACACCACACTCAAGGACATGCTATCCACCCTGAGGAATTCTATGCCGTCAGATATGCTATCTATTATGCAGTGCCTAAATGCTGATATATCCTCGGTCTCAGGCAGAGTATCACAAATTGAAAATCAATTGGGGGGTTTTACATCAACCGTAAATGACCTCGTCAATGCACATGAGGATAATCTTGAGGATCACGCGTGGATCAAACGCAAGCTAGCGGACCTGGAGGACATGTCACATGGCAACAACATAAAAATCCGAGGAATTGTGGAGACAGTTCAACCCCACGGGCTAACAAGCTATGTAAAACCTGCCTGACCTAAAAAATATGGAATTGGTGATTGATCGTATCCACCGTTTGCCAAAACCGCCATCCCTGCCTGACACCATTCCACGGGATATGATTTTATGCATACACTTTTACCATGTCAAGGAACAACTTATGAAAACAGCCAGAAGTGAGAAATCCCTTCCTGATCCATACTCACACCTCCAAATATTTGTCGATTTATCACAATATACCCTTCAAATTCGTAGGGAACTAAATACAGTGACCAAAGCATTGAGAAACCATAATCTTCCATGCACGTGAATAAATCCTGCTAAGCTTTTAATTACTTACAAAGGGGCTAAAATCACAGCTTCCAACTTGAATGAAGGTTTGCAACATCTCCGCACATGGGGCATAATCCCAGAAAATGCAAATCTACCACCTGAGACTTGCAGGCACTCTATCCCGCATCCAGATGTCCAACTTCCTCAGCGCCCCCCTGCTACTCCTCCAGTCGCTTAACGGGGTCCTGCTAAGCTAACAACTACAGTATATCCCGGACTATTACATGGCTCTGAATACGCAACTTGAACTTTTTCCCCACAAATTAGCCAAGTAAGTGCACAGCACTTTCCTGCAAAGCTGATTGTTCGGCCACTTGGCACATAGTTATTCGTTACCTAATTTATTTTTATTTTTATTTTTATAGTTCTTGTTTTGTTGCTTGTTGTCTACCATTTATAGTTTTTGCCATGCAGCTTAACCTCAGGGTTCACACTACATTGTGCTAACACTTGCAGACAACTTCTACAGTACTCCTATCAAGCTAACATCCTAGATATCTTCGTAATTTTTGCCCCCTCTACGCTCAGAATGACTATCAAATTCCTGACGATAAACGCTAAAGGCCTCAATCACCCAGCAAAAAGAACTTCCCTCTGGAAATTGGCTAAGGAATCTCACCGCCGACATTCTGTGTGTGCAGGAGACACACTTCAAAGCCTCATCTCCACCTAATTGCTCTATTAGCCAGTTCCCGCATGTCTTCATGGCATGCACAAACTATTATTATTATCTAGCCACATTATTAGCACAATTAAAGGTATGGTTTACGCCGCACACACAGGGGCAGATCCACGTACCTGCGCGGAATGTTTCCCCCGGGCGCAGCGTATCTAAGATACACTACGCCGCCGCCTTTTTTTTTTTAATCTACAAAGAACTTGCTCTCATCGAATGGACTGATCGTGTGTACGAGGCTTAAGACTGGGACGCCATTAAAGTTCATGAGCGTGTAAAGGCAGCTGTCCCAATGCTTTTGGTACTATAGTGTATATTGTATACTATAAATATTTAAACCTCCATAATACCACAGTATTAGCAGTAGCATAGTTAACTTTGTTATTAAAAATTGTCAGAAGTACCTGATGGAAGCAGTTCTGCTTTTATGACACTAATTTCTCTCTTTTTTCTGCTTAGACTTATTAAACTATCCCCAATAAAGACTATAGCAGGAACTGATAAGTATACATGGAACTTGGGTAACTGGATAAGTCCAAAGCTGCCATGAAGGATAATCTGGAAATGACATGAACAGTATATTAATAGGAGAATATATGTTATTGCTAGATGTTATAATCAATTCACCTATGCTTGATATTGCTTAAAATAACCTTAAATAAGCAAACATAATAAAAAAAACAACAATCTGCTTTTCTATTTTTAATGCAATTCAAATAGCAATAACACTGTTTAAATAAACACTGTTAACAATGCTTGTATACTATTATTCTTGATCTATTTTTGTAGCTCCCCCCACATATTCTCAGGTTTGTGGTGGTATATCAGCCATATAAAATTCACATAGCTATATGCAGTTTAGAATAAAATAATCAGTGACATTAAGATGCGTCTGTGCTGTAAACCAGCAGTGCATATAGGAGTTATTTGCATGGCTCCACCCACTATCTTAAAAGAAGTAATGTGCATTGGTTAGCAATTGAAGTAGTGATATAAATATATTTTTGAAGAAGATTTCTCTGTGATCCACACAAGTTTAGTAGAGGGTATTTTGGTATCGTAAAAATTACAACTTCAGTTTTACATTTTATAAAATAGAACACTGCTTCCACTCTGCAGCTGCTGTAGTGGAAAGACTTTTCCACTCAGGCTGTGGCTGCTTTGTAAAGAAAATGAACTTTAAACGCTTGATGCCCACTCACAGTAAATTTACTGTAAACAGGCAGCACAGCCAGTATAGGCGGCGTACTTGTATGTTGCCTAGCATGCCTCCTGGGGCATGCAGTGGCATGATCCCATGACCATTGTGTCTGATGGACACAGTGGATCACAGCAGCTTGGGACCATGTAATTGCTATGATTGGTATGTAATTAGCTGTAGTCAATCATAGTATGTCAACAGTAAGCACGCGGTCTTGAATAGAAAGCCATCCATGACAGTTAAATATTGCTTATAACAGTGATCATCACTGTTATAAGCAAAAGTAGTAAAACATAAATGTAAAAATTGAATAAAAAATGATTTAGATATATATAGGGCTTTTTTTTCAGGGGGAACTTGGGGGAACTCAGTTCCACCACCTCTGGCTCAGACCCTTTGGTGTCTGCCCCCCACAATCACTTGTAAACACAGAAGTCTGATTTCTGTGTTTACAAGTGACAGCTCTGCACTCTGTGTGTAACCCCCTGAACTCTGTATGTAATGCAATCCTGGTATTTAATGCTCCTTTAAGACCCTTCTACTGTTTGTGAAATTTGAACGGGGTCATGGTTGAGTTCCTGCACCTATTTTCTGAGAAAAAAAGCTCTGTATATATATATATATATATATATATATATATATATATATATATATATATATATATATATATATATATATATATATATATATGTAATTTGCATCACATGACTAAACATTTGCCAGTTAAAGTAGCACGGTGCTGAATAGAAAATAATGCCCTGGTCATGAAAGGGGTAAAGCCTTCCTGAGGTCAAGTGGTAAACAGTGTTTCTTTTGACCTCCTGGAATACATTTAGCTAACTTACCCTGAAAGTTCAGTTGGACCTTAAATTATAGATGGCTGATGTTTATTGGTAAATTTTACCAAAATATACATTTTACTTAATATAAATCTTACCAAAATATACATCAGCATATATAAATGATGTGTCAGCCAGAATCCACGGAAACTGATTCGCCGAAAATGCCGGGAAGAGAAAACATATATCAATGCAAGAACGGCCAAAAGGAGAATTCCAGTAAATCCTACAAGAAGAACACAACAGTATCACAATGGTTCGCTGGTTAGTTATATTAGATATCTTGCCTTGCAACTCTGATATGGAAAATCTAAAAAAAGCTTATAGCCTGCATCATAACATTAAAAAAGTAAAACTTAGAAATAAATAAGCAGTTAATCAAATATATACAATAACTAACTAAGATAAAATAAATAATTAAAAGCATTGTAGAAGTAAAATTATTTTGAAAACACTGCAAATTGATATATGTATATAATGGGAAATATTTACCTATTTTCTTTTTTTTTTAATTGAAACAATATTTTTACATTGTTTTCATATTATGTTCAGGTTTGTTGGAAATGTCACTTTTGCAACTAATTCTATTGGGATTATTGGATAATCAAGGTTGACATCTAGTGGCCATTTAGTATATACTTTTTGCTTTCAGATATGGCTACGGTATTAATGAGTTTTACTTTAATTATGCCTTTATTCTTATATTTTGTGTTTCTTTTTTTGTGTTTTATCCTTCATGTCCCACTAGCAGGTTATTATGTATGTATTGTGCTAGTATTATTGTTACAAACATAACTTGTAATATTTTTTTTTATTATGTATCCATTTTAAAATATTTATTTATGTAATTGATATTATTTTCACACTGTGTTAGCTGAATCTGTACACATGCACCTTGTGTATTTTTTTTAAAATAGTTTTCACTGTGATATTAATAACTAATACAATTAAATCAATTAAAACAAATTTGAAACAGAGTGTGCCCTCTTTCCTCCAGTATGACAGATCAGGCCAATATTTGAATTAATATGGGCAGTGATGCCACAGAGAACCATGGGGAGACAAATAGGCTATGGGTGCACTCACAATGCCACATCCGCATGTAATAAAGGGGAAACAAAAAGACGGTGCTCAAATGAGTCACCAATTTGGTCGGACTTAAGATGCACAAATTACAATGTGAAAGTTTGTAAGAAAAAAAATAACAATTTATTATGAAGAATACATAGTATAGTTACAATACATATCAAAACGATACGCAAAGGCTTACTGTCATTTTACATGATTTAAAACTCTCGAAAAAAAATTGTAACTATACTACGTATTCTTCATAATAAATTGTTATATTTTTTGCTTCCATCTTTCACAATGTTAATTTTGCCTCTAAAGTCAGACCAAATTGTTGACTCATTTGAACTATGGGTAGACATCTCCCAAGAGAATCCTATGGCATTTTAAACTGTGAATGCTGGTATGCAATTGATAGGATCCCCCTAGTTTGAAAAGTGAGGTTCAAGGGAGCTTGCTTCCTCTGTTTGTCTTCTGACACCACATGAGACTCACCAGAGAAGGGAGAGGGGGCACTCTGAAACCTGGAAGGTATGTACAGAAAAACTATGAAATAAAACAAAAATATATTTTTAAAGTGTTTTATTTATTGATATTACAGTTCACCTAAAAGGGGGCAGCCACCTTCTTATAATTTTCATTTTTTTTGCTAAAACCCTAGAAAATAATGAGGACAATGAAGGGCCCTTTTTCTGGCACATCAATACAATAAATTAAAAGAGCTTTCATAATTTTGTGTAGCCTTTTAAAGCCCTTTATACCCTTATAAACCACCATGCACTACCTAAAATTGTGCTTCCCTAATAGACATTAATTTCCCAGTACTTTCTACTGGCTCATTGAATTGTTAATAACAATACCATCAGTTATGCTGAGACCGACTGACACACATTTTTATTCAGTTTTGTGAAGGTCTACAACATAAACAGTTCTACAAGACTAGGTCATAGGGCCATATCCACAAAAGAGATACTCCGGCGTAAGCCGTCGTATCTCTGGTTCTAACTTTGGAACTGATCCTCAGAAGCAGTTTTCCTAAGTTAGGCAGAAGATCCGACATCTGTAAGGGACTTACACTGCCGGATCTTAGGATGCAGTACCGCATCCGCCACTGGGGGCATTTCGAGTCGAAATGCCTCTTCTAGTATGCAAATTAGCACTTAGGGCGATACTCAAAGCTTTTGTGCTTAGTTTTTTTGCCGTAAGTGTTAGTTTGCCTGGTGTAAAACTAGGGCTGCTTTTACAAAGTGTAAAGTTAGTCACACCTTGTAAAGGCCCATTCAAGCGACGGCATTTGGTATGCATTCCCGAGGGAGAACTCCACGGCAATTTGTAAAATCCAAACCGGCATAGGTTCCCCCCCAGGAGCATACCAGGCCCGTAGGTCTGTTATGGGTTGTAAGGAGACCCCCCCTCCACCGACAAATCGACGTAGGGGGTCCCCCTACAATCCATACCAGACCCGTATCCAAAGCACGCTACCCGGCCGGTCAGGAAGGGAGTGGGGACGAGCGAGCGCCCCCCCCCTCCTGAGCCGTGCCAGGCCGCATGCCCTCAACATGGGGGGGTTGGGTGCTCTGGGGCAGGGGGGCGCACTGCGGGCCCCCCCACCCCAGAGCACCCTGTCCCCATGTTGATGAGGACAGGACCTCTTCCCGACAACCCTTGCCGTTGGTTGTCGGGGTATGCGGGCGGGGGCTTATCGGAATCTGGGAGTCCCCTTTAATAAGGGGGCCCCCAGATACCGGCCCCCCACCCTAAGTGAATGGATATGGGGTACATCGTACCCCTATCCATTCACCTGTAGGCAAAAAGTAAAAGTTATTAAACACACAACACAAGGCTTTTTAAAATAATTTATTATTCTGCTCCGGATGCCCCCCCTGTCTTCGTTATTAGCTCAATTACCAGGGGGGGCTTCTTCTTCCACTCTCCGGGGGTCTTCTTCCACTCTCCGGGGGTCTTCTCCGCTCTCCGGGGGGGTTTCTTCTTCCGCTCTCCGGGGGGGGCTTCTCCGGACTCCGGGGGGCTTCTTCCATCTTCTCCCCTCTTCCGCTGTTGACTCGGCGAACCCCGGTTCTTCTGCAGATGTCCGGTGCCTTCTTCTTCAGCGCTGGCTGCCTGCTATCTTTGTGTGTTAGCTCAATTAGTAACAGGCAGCCGGCGCGGTCTTCTGTGACGTCAGGGTCTTCTGTTCTTCTCCCCTCTTCCGATGTTGACTCGTCGCCTGTTGTCGCTGCAATGATGGAAGCGTGCCTTGCATCCCATTTATATAGGCATCACCGTCCCATCATGCTCCGGCAGGTACCCACGTGGTGGGTGCCTACCCACGTGCACCCACCACGTGGGTACCTACCGGAGCATGATGGGACGGTGATGCCTATATAAATGGGATGCAAGGCGCGCTTCCATCATTGCAGCGACAACAGGCGACGAGTCAACATCGGAAGAGGGGAGAAGAACAGAAGACCCTGACGTCACAGAAGACCGCGCCGGCTGCCTGTTACTAATTGAGCTAACACACAAAGATAGCAGGCAGCCAGCGCTGAAGAAGAAGGCACCGGACATCTGCAGAAGAACCGGGGTTCGCCGAGTCAACAGCGGAAGAGGGGAGAAGATGGAAGAAGCCCCCCGGAGTTCGGAGAAGCCCCCCCCCGGAGAGCGGAAGAAGAAACCCCCCCCGGAGAGCGGAGAAGACCCCCGGAGAGTGGAAGAAGACCCCCGGAGAGTGGAAGAAGAAGCCCCCCCCTGGTAATTGAGCTAATAACGAAGACAGGGGGGGCATCCGGAGCAGAATAATAAATTATTTTAAAAAGCCTTGTGTTGTGTGTTTAATAACTTTTACTTTTTGCCTACAGGTGAATGGATAGGGGTACGATGTACCCCATATCCATTCACTTAGGGTGGGGGGCCGGTATCTGGGGGCCCCCTTATTAAAGGGGACTCCCAGATTCCGATAAGCCCCCGCCCGCATACCCCGACAACCAACGGCAAGGGTTGTCGGGAAGAGGTCCTGTCCTCATCAACATGGGGACAGGGTGCTCTGGGGTGGGGGGGCCCGCAGTGCGCCCCCCTGCCCCAGAGCACCCAACCCCCCCATGTTGAGGGCATGCGGCCTGGCACGGCTCAGGAGGGGGGGGCGCTCGCTCGTCCCCACTCCCTTCCTGACCGGCCGGGTAGCGTGCTTTGGATACGGGTCTGGTATGGATTGTAGGGGGACCCCCTACGTCGATTTGTCGGCGGAGGGGGGGTCTCCTTACAACCCATAACAGACCTAAGGGCCTGGTATGCTCCTGGGGGGGAACCCATGCCGTTTTTTTCTTTGAAAATTGGCATGGAGTTCTCCCTCTCAGGAATGCATGCTGAGCGACGCTGTCATTTTTTTTTTAAATTATTTGTTTTCCCGGCGCGTCTTTTTTTTTCACCCGTCGCAACTTTAGTGTCCCGTCGCAATCCACAAAGCCGCCCGGCGTCAATTACGTTCGCGCGATGCACGTCGGGAAAATGACGTCACACGCATGCGCAGTACGGCCGGCGCGGGAGCGCGCCTCATTTAAATTGTAAACGCCCCCCGGAGAGGAGGAACGCCTTACGACGGCGGCACTTAACTTACACGGCTTGAAATTTTTACGTAAGTGCTTTGTGGATCAGGCACTTAGGTAAAAACTTTAAGTCAGTGTAACTTAACTGCTGAAAGTTAAGTTACGCCGCCTGGCTGAGGATTTGGCCCATAGTTCTTTCCTTCTAACACCTGGTGAGTATCTGGAGTAGTATCTCCTCAACAAATAGTCTAAGCAAGACTGATTGTCTATAAGTCTAGGTACACATCTATGCGGTTGCCGTTGATGCTGATTTCAGGTGCATTTTGCAGTGTGTTTTTGATGCATTTATGCATGTAGTTTTAATGCATTTTGCATTTTGTATTTTTTTTTACTTTAAACACCTTGGCCCAGATTCTCTAAAAAATGCCTATCTTTAGGTGGGCGTAGCGTATCTCAGATACACTACGCCGCTGTAACTTAGAGAGGCAGGTCCCGTATTCAAAAACATTTTCCGCTCTAAGTTACGGCGGCGTAGTGTATCTGATACGGCGTAAGCCCGTGTAGTTCAAACTAGGCTAGTGTGGGCGTGTTTTATGTTAATGTATCGTGACCCGACGCATGCGCGCGCATGCTCAGCATCACGTCGATTTTTCAAATTAAATTGCGCCCGCTCAATGCCTAGTCGACGTGAATGTAACTTACGTCCAGCCCCATTCATGGACGACTTACGCAAACGATGTAAAACGTGAAGAATTCGACGCTGTTCAGACGTCCATACCTAACATTAGTACGCCTCATCTATGCCTCATAGAGCAGGGGTAACTATACGCCGAAAAAAGCCTTACGCAAACGACGTAAAAAAATGCGCCGGCCGCACATACATTTAAGAATCGGCGTATTTAGCTCATTACCATATTCAACGCATAAATCGACGGAAGCGCCACCTAGCGGCCAGCGTAAATATGCAACTTAGATACGATGGCGTAAGACACTTACGCCGGTCGGATCTAAGACAAATCAGTGTGTAACTGATTCTAAGAATCAGGCGCATAGATTCGACGCCTCAAACTCAGAGTTACGACGGCGTATCTGGATATACGCCGGCGTAACTCGTACGAGAATCTGGGCCCTTGTATATAGCTGGCTGCTAAGGAGCAGGCCGGGAAACTGCCCAGCACATTCTTAACAACCGATTAGTCATCAGCTGTTAGCAGGGTTCCCTGCTGACAGCTGAATGTATAAAAAAGAATTGCCGGAAAAAAAAAATCTGGAAAAAAAAACGATGTGGGGTCCCCCCTAAAACCAATTCCAGGCCCTTTGGGTCTGGTATAAATTTGGAGGGGAACCTCACACCAAAATAAAAAAAATAGCTTGGGATCCCTCCCAAAATCCATACAAGACCCTTATCTGAGCTTGCAGCCCAGCAGATTCAAACAGAGAGGGGACGAGCGAGCACCCCCCCACCCCTGAACTATACCAGGCAACATTCCCTCAACATGGGGTGGGTGCTTTGGCGCAGTATAATATATTATACTGTATGTATATTCTTTGTAAAAAAAAAAACTTACCTGGTATTGTTTGGAAAAACCACCAGTAAAATTTATATGGAAATTCAGATCTTCAAAAGAAATGTTTTTAAAAGTTAATAAAAGCAATTAAAATTAGATAGCTCATAGGTAATTATAAGAAAGATAAATCAAGAAATATGTCTAGGAAATAAGACTAAGCCTAAGTGCAGTCAAAATTAAAAACACAAACATCAGCACAGTAGGGGTTACTCATCGCTGGTAGAATGTATCCCTTGAATTGATACCTCTTCTGTTACTGAAATCCTCCTCCATCAACAGAGGAGTTAATATAACTATAGGAGCTATCAGAGACTTTCATCAATAGTGCTTAACTATGCCTGCCCTTTCTTCTGAACTGCGCCATTCATAGAAGCCATCACTATAGCTTCAATGAATAAAACAGGATCTATGAATGAAGGGGGCAGACCTTTTAATCATCTGCCCATCTTCCAGTCATAAATCCTGTTTCATTCATGAAAGCTATAGTACTTCTATGAATGAAGGATATGGATGGAAAGCAGAAGTGGGAGGGAAATTCAGCTAACAGAAGAGGCATTAGCACAAGGGACACACCCTATTGACTGCAATAAATGTCCCTTGTGCTGATATTTTTTGACAGATGATAAATGCAAAAACAATAACAAATGGATTACATCAATTATAGTTTTATGTTAATGAGTGAATTAGCAAATGCAAGTCTGAAAAATTTAATTTATCTTTTTTGTAAATTATACATTTTATTTATTACAGTATCTGTAGGTTTGTACGGTTTTTGGAGATTCACGCAGAAAATGGGATTCATTAATACAATTTTTCTCTATGGATCAGACAAGTATGTGGATAAATATAAAGAAAATAAATTTTGCTATAAAAGTTGTAAGTTGCTAATAATTGTGATATGTGAAGTGATCAAATGACCCACATTTTTATCCTGTGCTTCTCTCTTCAGCCAGCAATATTGCTTTTAACCAATTAGCTTTTTCCACATACTGGAAAGGAGAGAGGGCAGAAGGAAAAGAAAAGAAGGGTGAAAACACCATGGCATCATTGTATTTAGTTAATTAAATCGATTTTACCCATCATCTCGAAAAACTTTAGGAAATATGCAGGACAAAGTACTAAGAGGCGTGATGGAAAACATATAAATGTTGACTGCATGACCCATACTATGAAGCACTGTAAAATAAAGAGAAATAAGTGTCATTTGATACATATTTAAATATGTTGAATAGTGTTCATCACAACAATCATGTTTGCTAATAGTGTACTTACAGGCCTAGATTCACATATGGCCGATCTACGTTGCGTCTTAAGTTACGGCGGCATAGCGTAAATGGGCCGGCGTAAGCGCGCGTAATTCAAAGTAGGCTGGTAGGGGGCGTGTTGTATTTAAATGAGGCTTGACCCCATGTAGATGCATGGCCGAACGAACGGCGCATGCGCGTGCATGCTCAGTATCACGTCGTATTTACGCCCAAAGATACGTCGGCTCAATGCCTGTGACGTGAACGTAACTTACGCACAGTCCTATTCGCGTACGACTTACGCAAACGACGTAAAAAGATACGCTTGTTCTGACGTCCATACTTTGCATGGGCTCCGCCACCTAGAGACCTGCTTTATCTTTATGCCGGCGTATGTCTTACGTAAACGGTGTAACTAATTGCGACGGGCGTACGTACGTTCGTGAATCGGCGTATCTTGCTCATTTACATATTCAACGCCAAAATCAAGGAAGCGCCACCTAGCGGCCAGCGTAATTATTGCACCCCAAGATACGACGGCGTAGGAGACTTTGGCCAAATCTATGCGTAACTGATTCTATGAATCAGGCGCATAGATACGACGGCGGCTATTCGGATTTTACGACGGCGTATCTGGAGATACGCTGAGGAGATAAGGAGATAAGTTGAGGATAAATCTTCCAACTGGAGATACGCCATCGTAAGTCTTTGTGAATCTGGGCCAGAATGTTTAAAGTGTATTTATATCATTTCTTTTCATTTTTGCATGGAGGGAAGGACTGAAACCCCTGTCAAATTTTTACTGCTATCTGCCTCCCTCCTGGGAAAATTCACCCTCACTTTTGCCTCGGTGACCATTGTTGGGATACAAAATTATGAGAGCCAAAGTTGAGGATAAATCTTCCAACAGGGATACATATTCTGGTGGCAACTGCCAAAGAGGGGAATTTCACTCATTTTGTAGAGACTTTCTCTCATTCCCAGTTGTGGCTCTGGGACAGGAAGTGACAAGAAATCTCCCCAAAGATATTAAGACATCAAATAATTAACTAAAATGGGTTTTAACCCCCTCACCGCTTTGCATATGTAAGGGTATCTACAAAATGTTCACTGCGAGTGGGACTGCACATATGAAAAAGGGACCCTGTTTCTACAAAGTCATTAAAATGGCTTATGGGCATTCAAATATATACTGAAAAACTTTAACTTAAAGTGGTGAAAGTCATGTGTGTTACCACCTACAGTATATTGATTGTGGTTAAACATAAAAATAAATAAGTCAAATCAGTCATATTGATATAAATGGAAATCCCAAATAAAATATACAATAAGAAAACAGTCCACAAGTGATGTAAAAATCCTGGTGTCAGTCTCCACCATCCACCACCGTAGTGATCTTTAATTATCAATGCCTCCATTAACAGTTGAAAGACTCGCTTACTAGCTCCTGTTGATCTCTCATTACAAGAGATCTCTAGTGCAAGTGGCTTTAGACCAGCCAAGGCCTTTCTCCAGGTTCGGATGGTCTCCTACACAATATTCCCCTTGGCACCGTGTTGTGTATGAGGATATCTCCAAATAGTGTAAAATCTTTATAAAATGCCGAAATATAAAATATGATGATAACATGCGCCTTTAATTTTAGTGTGTCACCCAGCACACAAAACAAACACGTCCCTCTAGGGCACATGTGGGATTGGTGACTATCCCTAGGGTGGAGCGGCGCGCTCCCTAGGGCATAGCGACATGCTGACGTCACCAATCTCACACGTTCCCTAGAAGGACGGGTTTGTTTTGTGTGCTGGATGACACACTCAAATTAAAGGCGCATGTTATCAGCGTCAGCTGTAAGTGAAATATTTTATATTTCTAAATACATTTTATAAGGTGCACTTTGTTTTTTTTTGAGAAATCCTCATACCCAACACGGTGCCAAGGGGTGATCTTGTGTAGGAGGTGTTGCCGCTCACATTTTTATTTAGAATTATTTTTAGTGTTTTTTTTTTTTTTTAACGTGTCTAATATTGATGGTGGCGTTTATTAGAAAAAAAGCATTATACCCAATGAGACCCACACATGTCCATGACAAATAGAATCTATGCAGGGTAAAGTGAGACTTTTGTCTCTGGTAGAAACTAACTTGAGGAAAGTTCAAAACTAATCTTAAAAAGTATTATTTTACTGAAAGGGTAGTTCATGCTTGGAATAAACTACCAGCAGCGGTAGTGAGACAGTCAACAGTAAACAGCTTCAAACATGCTTTGGACAAACATAGATCTATACTCAGACAACAAAGTTAATGAAAAGAACAAAAACAAAAAAAAATAATGGGCAGACTCGATGGACTACTTGGTCTTTTTCTGCCGTCACTTTTCTATGTTTCTATGTTTCTAGTGACCTGTAACGAATAAATATGACATGTCTTTCAACTTTTCGATTGGGATCTTAAATTTTTCTTATTTTCAGGGCTACCAGAGAGTTCAGAAATTATATTTCTTTCTTACCCTTACCCTTATACAGTGGTGGCCGCTCTATTAGGGGCGTCGCCCCCTAATCCAATCGCTGGCCCCTAATCTACATGCAGGGCGCCAGACTCATTGGATTTCAATTTTTTTTTTGTTTTTTAAGCACGTCATTAGAGCATTGTGTCCTGAGCCCACCGAGTTGTGTGACAATAGCAAATTAATATGTGATATTTTCTTCCTGCTTCTCCTTCCGGCCAATCAGGAACGGGTCTTAAGACCCAATTGGCTGATAGAAGAAGTGACCGTATTGGGCAGGAGCAGAGGAGTGTCGCCGACTAGAAGACCCAGGGAAAGCCACCGAAAGCTGCCCGTGATCTGGATGGGGTAAGTGTGGTCTGATGGGCGGATGGGCAAGCAATGGGGGGAGGGGGGTTTGTTTGCAAAGCGAACCGAGCGACCGGGGTTGTGGGGGGTTAGACTGACCGACCAACCAAATGACCGGGGGGGGGCGGGTGGCTTGTTTATCGCACCCCCTTGAAAAAATACAGCACAAGCTGCCACTACCCTCATATCTTTGAATGTCCAAGGTGTTAGGAATTCCTGCAGTGGTTAGGGTCAGAGGTGATTGGAGAAGAATTTTAGGGCTATTGGAATGACTATGGCATATAGCATACATCAAGTCACACAACTGCATTTGTGGGCCAAGTTAAATCAAACCAAATCAATCTTATCACAGCAGCAACTGAGATTAGCTCCCATATACTTCTACTCAAGGCAACAAATGCACACAAGTGTTGGGAGCCAAAGACAAGACATTCTGCTATTTTTTCTGTTTTATCCTTTATTCTTAACTGATGATCCTGCCAGTAACTTCCTGTCCTAGTGTGACAATGCTTGCTTACTACACTGCATCTTTGGAGGAGTAGTGCTGTCATCCTAGGCTGCTCACCTTAATTGAATTACAAACACCTCTCATTCTTTAAAGAAGACAGAAAGCTGATGAAAAATATCTGAATTCAATTTAGTACACAGGAAGTTACAAGGACTCATGATCTCTCACAGGATCAACTGGTATTTTTCTAGCATTTTTCCTTATTTGTAGAAAACGTACCTAGCCTAAAAACATGAAAACGAATACTACCACTTTATATAAGAGCTAGTAAGTTGCAATATATTAAATTGTGTTTTTTGGTTTCGGTATATTTTTAAACAAATGTTATACCACATTTATTTTTCTAACTATAAATTTAGAGGAAGAAGAAAACCCACCTGTCAATATAAGGGCAGTTTTTGCAATAAGTCGATGAAAATCCACAGCAGCATCAAAGGGAATGTACTGGTTTAAAAATGTCTCTCTCAGGAAAGTGATGAGATTACGACACATAGTGAGCAAAATGTATGCAAACATAAAGGAGATACTTGCAGCCGACCCTCTGGAAACAATAATACCTGGCAAAGTCACTTCAGCAATACCAATGTGTTGTGACTCAAAAGTATAATCTGCATATAATATAAAAAAAGTATATATTTTATTAGTTCATAACGCGAAAGAAAAGTAAAACCATTTATGTACAATAGCTTATTGGGGCAATTTGTATTACACTATAAAAAGGCATTTAATTTGAATTTGCCTAAAGCCTGAAGATATGTCTATCCAAGAAGGGGCAGGTAATTCTGTAATTTGCCAGATGGATTTTATAAAATATCTTGAAGAGATAAACAAATCTTTTGGGTGGAGCTCCACTTAAGGATACAATCCATGTCCTACACCCAATCTACCACATCTCCAACAGTTCATGCAGGGTTTTTATTATGCTATTTTAATATTATAAATTATGGCCCAGATCCACAAAGAAGTTACGTCGGCGTATCTATTGATACGCCGCGTAACTTCTAGGATGCTCCAGCGTATCTTTGTTTTGTATCCACAAAACAAGATACGCCTGAAGCTGGGCTAGATCCGACTGACGTGCGTCTTAGTACGCCATCGAATCTAAGGTGCATATTTACGCTGGCCGCTAGGTGGCACTTCCGTTGATTTCCGCGTTGAGTATGCAAATTAGCTAGATACGCCGATCCTCAAACGTACGTCTGCCCGGCGCATTTTTTTACGTCATTTACGTAAAGCTTTTTTTGGCGTAACGTTACCCCTGCTCTATGAGGCGTATGCAATGTTAAGTATGGACGTCGGGCCAGCGTCAAATTTTCTGTCGTGTACGTCGTTTGCGTAAAACGTTCGCGAATAGGGCTTTGCGGAAGCATTGACTATTTGTGACGTGATTTTTGAGCATGCGCACTGGGATACCCCCACGGATGGTGCATGCGTCGCAAAAAAAAAACATAATTTACGTGGGGGTCAAGTAGAATTAACATAAAACACGCCCACATCTTTGTCATTTGAATTCCGCGCCCTTACGCCGGAAGATTTACGCTATGCCGCCGTAACTTTAGAGGCAAGGGCTTTGTGAATACAGCACTTGCCTCTCAAAGTTGCGGCGGCGTAGCGTTACTACAATACGCTATGCCCATTTAAAGTTACGCCGATCTACGTGGATCTGGCCCTATATCTTTTCATTTACACTCATTGCATTTGTCAATGTTGACAGTGGCTCGATTATAATTGCAGTACTTACGGTAAGCTCTTTCTATAAACAGTCCGGCAGATATTCCATAGAATATTACTACACAAACAATGTGCCGGCGGTAATTTTCAATGAATCGCTTAAATGCCTGTATTTTCTGATACAGTTTGCTTTTTTGGTATTTTTCTTTTTTGGCTTCTGTGTATAGGCGATTTTCTTCCCGAATATTGCCAGAACTGGTTGAAAAAAGAAAGGAAAAAATAGTATCCAAAAAGTATAGACTGTATCACAGGTTCATATATTTTATACAGGCATACCCCACTTTTAAGTATACAATAGGACCAGAGCATGTATGTAAAACTAAATTGTACTTAAAGTGAAACAATAACTTTTTTCACATCTATGGTGTAGTTGAGGTCTTAGGGGCTGTAGTGGGGGTGTCAGGGGCACACTGGAACAGGGTGGGCTATGGTCTCTGAGCTTCAGCTCCTTCTATTGCGGCTGCAAAATGTCTGTAAAGTACTTGTAAGGCAACTTGTCCTTACTCGCAAGTGTATGTAAAGTGAGTGTACTTAAAGCGGGATATGTCTGTAGTTACATTACTTGTACAGTAAATTTTCTGTAGTATTAAACTGAAAAAATGTATTAACACTTTGAAACTACATGGAGGTTAGTATGATAGCTCCAAAAAGGTGGTTTGATCTTACATCACAATAATTAAGAAACACAATTTGACTAAACTAATAAACACACAAATTGCTGCCCTCTTTTATATCTGTAATGGAATTGATGTTTAAATGTTCTAACTGCATTCTTGAAGAGGTACATGAATTATAGTATTAAATTCCTGGCGGAACCCCCTTTTTCTGAGGTTATGTCACAGCTAAGGATGAGCCAAACAATCACCCCCCCCCTTCGGTTTGCACCAGAACCTGCGAACAGACCAAAAGTGTGTGTGAACTTTAGAACCCCATTAAAGTCTATGGGACTCGAATGTTTGAAATCTAAAGTGCTAATTTTAATGGCTAATATGCAAGTTATTGTCCTAAAAAGTGTTTGGGGACCCGGGTCCTGCCCCTGGGGACATGTATCAATGCAAAAAAGTTATAAAAACTGCAGTTTTTTCGGGAGCAGTGATTTTAAATGACTTTTTATCCTTCAGAAATTACACTTTGTGCAGGGACAGTTCTAAGCACGGAAAACATGCGCTGCTTTACAGGCATACTTTACACACCCCCTAGGTATGAAATTTAAAGGAATATTTCACTTCTATTGTTACACTTTAAGCATTATTAAAATCACTGCTCCTGAAAAAACGGCTGTTTTTTTAAAACTTTTTTTGCATTGATACATGTCCCCTGGGGCAGGACCCAAACACTTTTTATGACAATAACTTGCATATAAACCTTTAAAATGAGCACTTTAGATTTCTCCCATAGACTTTTCCAGGGTGTTCTGCGGCTTTTTGAATTTGCCGCGAACACCCCAAATTGTTCGCTGTTCGGCGAACAGGCAATGTTCGAGTTGAACATGAGTTCGACCCGAACTCGAAGCTCATCCCTAGTCACAGCATTTGAAAGGATAACTGAAAAAATGTAATATATTGCATGTAATATATTGCAGCTTATGAGGCCTTATAAATGGGAGCGGTCTTAATTTTCTTTCATGAAGCTAAGAACATTTCAGCAAATATCTAAAATGCCTGTTAATCTTGCAGAACCTTTGTCACTTTCTGTGAGCTGAATTGAGGTATAGAACAAGGTTATCCTCCTTTTTTAAACTACGAAATCCCCACTTCCCATGTAAGTAAGATGAACAAAGGCCTAGGTGCCAACTATAGATCCAGTAGAGCAGTGAGCATATCTACCCTAAAATTGTGTTATTCACAAGACTACCACAAGACTACCAACTAAAATGTTAGGGGTGGGGGGGGGGGCATTAAAGTCTGATCAATGGAGGAGAGTTCCCAGCACAGCTAGAAAACTGAAAACATGGTGCATGCCTAGTGTGGTCAGTTTTTTTATTATAGGAAAGCAGAGGGACTGTCAGGAACACCAATTATTTCAGATACAGGAAGTACGTTGTAAAGCAGACACATATCAGGTGTGACGATATCGGTATGATATCCCCGTCAACGTTCCCTTCTTCCCATAAAAGAAATCACAGCAGCACCCATACATGAGCCAAGGCTTAATGCTGGTATAACACAGAGTTTTAATAGTAAAAAACACAGCTTTTATGTGGTTACAACTGTTACAATGACAAATCTCCGCCCCCCTCACACAGTGGGGGGTCTTCAATACAGCTCCTTTGAAATAAAGATATTTCTTTGAACTACTCAGTAGCTAGCCGGTTCGGCACCGCATATAGAGAGATAATTATCACAAGGAAGCAATCAGCATAATTAACACAAGCCACTTATCTAATCACAGTAACCAGTAAACACAGGGCTAGAACAATTAACATTTGAAACAGGGCTGGCTGCAGAAGAGTAATTACACTTAACAGCCTTAAACAAGCAGGGAGGATTAAACTGAAGCATATAGGTAAAAAGTCCATCACAATGCATTTGAAACAGGGCTAGCTGCAGAAGAGTAATTACAATTAACAGCCTTAAACAAGCAGGGAGGATTAAACTGACATATAGGTAAAAAGTCCATCACAATGGCCCCCCTTCTTCTCCCTGCTCCGGAAAAGCCGGTTGGACCTTTCCTGGTCCAGTAGGGTTGACGGGTTCAGAGCTTTTAGTCCGAGGTTAACTCCGTTTGGCGTGACAATCCATCAGCATTCCCGTTTTGCTTGCCTGGGCGGTAATGAATCGTAAAGTCATAGGGCTGTAAGGCCAAGCTCCAGCGTAGCAAACGGGCGTTATCCCCTGAAACCCGGTTAAGCCACACCAAGGGGTTGTGATCGGTGATGAGAGTGAAAGCCCGGCCATAAAGGTAAGGTGTGAGTTTTTTGAGTGCCCATACCAAGGCCAAACACTCTTTTTCAATGGTGGCGTAACTGACCTCCCTTGGCAACAGCTTCCGACTCAGGTATGCCACCGGGTGCTCTCCTCCATCCTCCCCGATCTGGCTTAGTACTGCCCCCAGTCCAAACATTGAAGCATCTGTGTGGACAATAAATCTTTTGTTAGGATCTGGGGTAACCAACACCGGAGCATTAACCAGAGCAGTCTTTAGGGTTTGGAAAGCCACCTCGCATTCCGGGGACCACAGGACTTGTCGGGGTAGCTTCTTTTTGGTCAAGTCGGTCAGGGGTTTGGCCAGGGCGCTATAGTCGGGTACAAAGCGTCTGTAATAGCCGGCTGTGCCCAAGAAAGCCATGACTTGTGTCTTGGTGTGGGGAGTGGGCCAATTGGCAACGGCCTCGATCTTGGCCGGCTCCGGCCGTTGCTTACCACATCCTACTCGGTGGCCCAAATATTGTACCTCTGCCATACCCAAATGACATTTGTCGGGTTTCAGGGTCAGCCCGGCCCCCTTGATCCTATCCAATACTACCCCTACGTGCTCTAGGTGCGCTTCCCATGTATCGCTGTAGATGGCGATGTCATCCAGATAAGCGCATGCAAAGCTCTGGAGACCCCCAAGTAACTGATCCACCATCCGTTGGAAGGTGGCCGGGGCGTTCTTCATCCCGAACGGCATAACCCGGAATTGGTATAGGCCGAACGGGGTGATGAAGGCCGACTTGAGTCTGGCATCTTCTGCTAGAGGAATCTGCCAATATCCCTTGCATAGGTCTATTGTGGTCAGATACTTCCCTGCAGAGATACGGTCAAGCAGCTCGTCCATCCGTGGCATCGGATAGGCGTCCGTAACTGTCTTGTCGTTGAGGCGCCGGTAATCTACACAGAAGCGGGTTGTCCCATCCTTCTTTGGCACTAAGACTACCGGCGAGGCCCAAGGACTTTCTGAGGGTTCGATTACGCCTAGCCGAAGCATCTCATCTATCTCCTTCCGCATTCCTTCCCGGACTGCTTCGGGGATACGGTAAGGAGGCTGTCTCAGGGGTGTCTGTCCTGGAGTCTCCACCTTGTGTACGGCTAGGCGTGTGTATCCAGGCTCCTGAGAGAATGTGGCCTGTTTTATTTCTAGTAAGCGGCCAGCTTGAGCCCGCTCTTGCGGCTCCAGCTGTTCACCTAGCTGGACTTTCTCTATCTGGGTCATCCCTTTGCTACTGCCCAATAGGTCGGGAAGGGGTAGGGTCTCTGTGTCTTCTCCTGCTGGTGCACAGATAGCGGCTACCTCCTCTGCCCGTTCCTGATAGGCCTTGAGCATGTTGATGTGAAAGGTTCGTTTCACATCTTCATCCTCGCAACTGGCTATCGTGTAGGTAGTGTCGCATATCTGTCCTATAACTTTATAGGGGCCCTGCCAGGCAGCCTGGAGCTTGTCAGTTCGGACCGGCCTTAATACCATGACCTTTTGGCCTATCTGAAAGCTCCGGTGCCTAGCCCGTCGGTCATACCATACCTTCTGGCGCTGTTGGGCCGCCTGGAGGTTTTCTTGCACTGTCTGGGCTAATTCCTCCATGCGATCCCTCAGCTCCAGGACATAAGGTACAACCGGGGTCCCCTCAATTTCTGTTTGCCCCTCCCAGTGATCCTTGATGAGATCTAAGGGCCCCCTCACCCGCCTCCCATAGAGAAGTTCGAAGGGTGAGAATCCGGTCGATTCCTGCGGTACCTCTCGGTAGGCAAAGAGAAGGTGCGGCAGGAATCGCTCCCAATCCTTGTACGCCCCTGTGAACGATTTCAACATTTGCTTTAGCGTTCCATTGAAGCGCTCGCACAGGCCGTTAGTCTGGGGGTGGTATGGGGAGCTAGTCAGGGATTTAACTCCACAGGTTTTCCATATCTGCTGGGTTACCTCGGCCGTGAATTGGGTACCTTGGTCGGACAGAACCTCCTTGGGAAAGCCTACTCGGGAAAATACTTTAACTAGGGCCTCTGCTACAGTCTCAGCCTGTATGTTAGAGAGAGCTACCGCTTCGGGGTAACGGGTGGCGTAGTCTACTACGGTGAGTATATACCGCTTGCCGGAACGGCTAGGTTGGGCCAGGGGCCCTATAATGTCCACGGCCACCCTTGTGAACGGTTCTTCAATAATGGGCATGGAAACTAGTTTAGCCTTTGGGTGGTCTCCCTTTTTACCTATACGTTGGCATACCTCGCACGTTTGACAATACGCCCTGACGTCGTCGGATACCCCAGGCCAGAAAAAGTTCTGGGTTATCCGATACCCTGTCTTGCGTATTCCCAAATGGCCTGCCAAGGGTACGTCGTGCCCAATCCTCAATAACTCCTGCCGGTACTTCCGGGGAACTACCAGCTGGCGTTTTTGCTTAGGCCCTGGGGCATTACCCCGGGTCTCGGTGAGCCTGTACAAGCGGCCTTCCTCCCAGATAAATTGCTCCTTCTCTAACCCCCCTTGGCCCCTCCTGGCTTTCTCTCGATACTTTCTGAGGGAAGGGTCTCCGGTCACCTCCCGCCCAAAGTCCTCTGGGGTGTCCCAGGGTAGGGGTTCCACAGTCAAGGGTAGGTTGGGTTGGCTTACCTGGGTCTCAGTAGGAAGCGGATGACTCTCGGCAGCGCGACTTTGTGCTCTGGTGGTTACTGCGTGGGCCTCCTGAGCGGTGGTAGAGGCGAACGCCGAAGTCAGGGGCCCAATGTCGTTGCCCAAGATGACTTCAGAAGGTAAGTCTTTCATGACGCCCACATGAACATCGCCAGCTCCCGCACCCCAGTCCAGGTGTACCTGTGCAGTAGGAATACGGTATACTGCCCCCCCTGCCACTTTCACAGCAATTGATTTCCCCGGTTTCTCTGATGCAGTAATAAGGTGTCTTTGTACCAACGTGATGGTCGCCCCACTGTCTCTTAATCCTCGGGCGGTTTTTCCGTTAACCATGACCAGCTGACAATGGTGTTTCCGGTTGTCCGTAATAACAGATTGTACCGTGAGGGCTTCGTAAAGGGGGCCCAATGGTTCTTCCGGACCCAGCTCCTGGGGATCCCAAGCCGAGTCTACACAATGGGCTGCTGCTGGTGGGCGGTACCCAGGTTGAGACCAATTTGACCTGGTGTTGTCGTTCATGGGGCAATTTTGCTTGAAGTGACCGAGCTGTTTGCACCGGAAGCAGCGTTGTTCGTTGTCCTCCTGGCGTGGATAGCGAGGGCTAGATGTCATCGGTCTGTTAGGAGGTTGGTATCTAGCGGCTGGTGGGTGTGAGGGTGCCGTTGGTCGTGGAGGTTGTACCCGTGGTGTGACCTGGTTTGTCTTGCGAGTATCCGCATATTCATCCGCCAACATCGCGGCCTCTGGTAGAGTCATGGGCCTGCGATCTCTCACCCAATCTTTGACATCCGTCTGGATGTGATTGTAAAATTGCTCCAGGAGCATTAGTTGCAAAATGTCCTCTGCGGTGGTGGCCTGGCTGCTGTTAACCCAGTTAGAGGCCGACAGGGACAGCTGGCATGCCCATTCCGCGTAAGAGTCTTTTGTGGTTTTGCGTGAGTCCCTGAACTTCTGTCGGTGGGACTCTGGGGTTACTGCATAACGAGCCAGGAGCGCTTCTTTAACCCGGGCGTAGCTATGGATATCCTGATCTGGCACGGTCCGGAAAGCATCAGAAGCTTTGCCTGACAGTTTGCCTGACAATATTGAAACCCACTCTCCTCTAGCTATTCGGTGCAGGTTACATTGTCGCTCAAAGTCCGCCAGGTAGTTATCAATCTCACAGTCCTTTTCATCAAAAGCTTTAAAAGCGCTAAACGGAATCTTCCTTGCGTCTGCTGTGCTGTACTCACTGTTCGGAGAAGGTGCGGCTGCTTGTTGGACTGCTGCCAGTTTTAACTGTAGCTCTGCATCTCTTATTTGTTTATCCTTCTGTAGTTCTGCGTCCCTTAGTTCTTTAGCCTTCTGTAGTTCTGCGTCCCTTAGTTCTTTAGCCTCCTGTAGCTCTGCGTCCCTTATTTGTTTATCCTTCTGTAGCTCTGCGTCTCTTATTTCTTTAGCCTCCTTCGCTAACATGTCCATCACTTTCAGCACCACATCTGGCGTTGGGTTCGGGCCGAACCACGCTAGCTTCTCTCTCATTAGCTTGTTGGTTGGTGACTCCTCCTGAATCACTGGTGTCTCCATCTCTTGTACTGCTGGCGTTGCTGCAATCACGTTCTCCTGGTCTAGCTCCATTAATTCTGCTATGATGACCCGCTTGGTTTTGTTGCTAGCAATCCTTCCACGAACTTCCAGTAGTTCTTTCAGTGTATTTCTTTTAAGCAGGGTGTAGCAGCCTTCCATTCACTGTTCCCAGTGTCTGCTTGGAATCCGGGTGTAAAGGAGGGTAGAAGGGAAGATCCCGCTGCTGCCAACCAATTTGTGACGATATCGGTATGATATCCCCGTCAACGTTCCCTTCTTCCCATAAAAGAAATCACAGCAGCACCCATACATGAGCCAAGGCTTAATGCTGGTATAACACAGAGTTTTAATAGTAAAAAACACAGCTTTTATGTGGTTACAACTGTTACAATGACAAATCTCCGCCCCCCTCACACAGTGGGGGGTCTTCAATACAGCTCCTTTGAAATAAAGATATTTCTTTGAACTACTCAGTAGCTAGCCGGTTCGGCACCGCATATAGAGAGATAATTATCACAAGGAAGCAATCAGCATAATTAACACAAGCCACTTATCTAATCACAGTAACCAGTAAACACAGGGCTAGAACAATTAACATTTGAAACAGGGCTGGCTGCAGAAGAGTAATTACACTTAACAGCCTTAAACAAGCAGGGAGGATTAAACTGAAGCATATAGGTAAAAAGTCCATCACAATGCATTTGAAACAGGGATGGCTGCAGAAGAGTAATTACACTTAACAGCCTTAAACAAGCAGGGAGGATTAAACTGAAGCATATAGGTAAAAAGTCCATCACAATGCATTTGAAACAGGGCTAGCTGCAGAAGAGTAATTACAATTAACAGCCTTAAACAAGCAGGGAGGATTAAACTGACATATAGGTAAAAAGTCCATCACATCAGGAATATGAAATGTTGGGTTTATAAATTCTTTAGCCACTTAAGGACCACCCCACATACATATAATGCGGCAGGGCGGCCCTTAAGTGCAAAAACCCGCTCTAGCTGTGATTGAACACAGCTGGAGCCAATCAGCGGGTCTGGCGAACGTAATGTCAACCAGGAACCTGTTGATCAGTCGTAGAGAGGCAGAATGGTGGAAGAAACTAGATTTTTTACATTTTTTATTGGATATGTTTTATACCAGAAAGTAAAATATATATTTTTATATATATATATATATATATATATATATATATATATATATATATATATATATATATATATATATATTGTTTCAAACTTGCCAGCCTTTTTTTGTTTATAGCGGAAAAAAGAAAAACGGCAGAGGTGATCAAATACCACCAAAAGAAAGCTCTATTTGTGGGAAAAAGGACATTTGTACAGTAACGCACGGCCGCATAACTGTCAGTTAACCACTTAAGAACCGCTGCGACTAAATACGTTGGCAAAATGGCCAAAAGCGCGCTCGCAACCCGGTCCTGAGCTCCGTGACTGTGCCAGCGGGACCTGTGGACCCGATTGCCGCCTGTGTCCCTCGATTGGGTCACAGAGCTGAAGAACGGGGGAGGTAAGTGTAAACAAACCTCCCCCCGTGCTTCCTAGTGAACCTGTCACTGACCGTCTGTTCCCTGTCATAGGGAACGAGGATCAGTGACATCACACACCAAGCCACGCCTCCCTACAGAAAGAAACACCCATTAAGTCACACTTAACCCCTTTAGCACCCCCTAAAGGTTAACCCCTTCACTGCCAGTGTCCCTTTCACAGTAACCAGTGCATTTGTATAGCACCGATCGCTGTAAAAATGACAATGGTCCCAAAAATGTGTCAAAAGTGTCCGATGTGTCCGCCATAATGTCGCAGTCATGATAAAAATCGCTGATCGCCGCCATTACTAGTAAATAATAATTATTAATAAAAATGCCATAAAACTATCCCCTATTTTGTAGACGTTATAACTTTTGCGCAAACCGATCAATACGCGCTTATCGCATTTTTTTTTACCAAAAATATGTAGAAGAATACGTATCGGCCTAAACTGAGGAAAAAAAAATTTTTTTATATATATTTTTGGGGGATATTTATTATAGCAAAAAGTAAAAAATATTGTTTTTTTTTCAAAATTTACGCTCTATTTTTGTTTATAGCGCAAAACATTAAAACCGCAGAGGTGATCAAATACCACCAAAAGAAATCTCTATTTGTGGGAAAAAATGACGTCAATTTTGTTTGGAAGCCACATCGCACGACCGCGCAATTGTCAGTTTAAGCGGCGCAGTGCCGAATCACAAAAAGGATCCTGGTCCCTTAGCTGCATAATGGTCCGGGGCTTACAGTGGGTGACTGCGATATTGTGTCAATCTCCCTCCCTTTCTCAGCGAGATTGACCACCTACGAGCCCTATCGCGGGAGCCAGCACCGAGCTGGCTTGCCACGATGGAGACAAAGCCGTCATAGAAGCAATGGGGATCCGACTTGGATTCCCGCCAATTCTAGCTGCGGCGTTTGGTATGAATCCTGAGAGGGAGAACTCCACGCCAAATTTTAAATAAAAAACCGACACGGGTTCCCCCCAGGAGCATACCAGGCCCTTAGGTCTGGTATGGGTTGTAAGGAGACCCCCCTACGCCAAAAAACCGACGTGGGGGGTCCCCCCACAATCCGTACCAGACCTGTATCCAAAGCACGCTTCCCGGCCGGTCAGGAATGGGGGTGGGGACGAGCGTCCCCACCCCCCCTCCTGAGCCGTACCAGGCCGCATGCCCTCAACATGGAGAGGTTGGGTGCTCTGGGGCAGGGGGGGCACACTGCGGGCCCCCCCCACCCCAGAGCACCCTGTCCCCATGTTGATAAGGACAGGGCCTCTTCCCGACAACCCTGGCCGTTAGTTGTCGGGGTCTGCGGGCGGGGGGCTTATCGGAAACTGGGAGCCCCCTTAAATAAGGGGGCCCCCAGATACCGGCCCCCCACCCTAAGTGAATGAATATGGGGTACATCGTACCCCTACCCATTCACCTGGAGGCAAAGTGTAAAAGTAAATAAACACACAACACAGGGTTTTTAAAATAATTTATTAGTCTGCTCCGGGGGCCCCCGCTGTCTTCTTTAGCTCTTTTAGCAGGGGGGGGCTTCTTCTTCACTGCCGTCTGGTTCTCTTCCGCTCTCCGGGGGGTTCTTCTCCGCTCTCGGGGGTCTTCTCCGCTCTCCGGGGGTCTTCTCCGCTCTCCAGGGGTCTTCTATCTTCTCCGCTGTTGACTCGGCGCTCCCCGGTTCTTCTCATGCTCGCTGTCCGGTGCCTTCTCCTTCTGGGCTGGCCGCCGCTATCTTCGTGTGTTAGCTCAATTACTAGCGGTGGCCAGCCCGGCTCTGCTGTGATGTCTTCTTCTCTTCTTCTGCCTTCTTCCGATGTTGACACGACGCCTCTTCTCGCTGCAATGACGGGTGCGCGGTTTGCATTCGATTTATATAGGCCTCTCTTATGATGTCACAGTCCCATCATGCTCTGGTACCTACCCACGTGGGTAGGTACTACGTGGGTAGGTACCGGAGCATGATGGGACTGTGACATCATAAGAGAGGCCTATATAAATCGGATGCAAACCGCGCACCCGTCATTGCAGCGAGAAGAGGCGTCGTGTCAACATCGGAGAAGATAGAAGAAGACCCCCGGAGAGCGGAGAAGACCCCTGGAGAGTGGAGAAGACCCCCGAGAGCGAAGAAGACCCCCCCGGAGAGCGGAAGAGAACCAGACGGCGGTGAAGAAGAAGCCCCCCCCTGCTAAAAGAGCTAAAGAAGACAGGGGGGCCCCCGGAGCAGACTAATAAATTATTTTAAAATCCCTGTGTCGTGTGTTTATTTACTTTTACACTTTGCCTCCAGGTGAATGGGTAGGGGTATGCTGTACCCCATATTCATTCACTTAGGGTGGGGGGCCAGTATCTGGGAGCCCCCTTATTTAAGGGGGTTCCCAGATTCCGATAAGCCCCCCGCCCATAGACCCCAACAACCAACGGCCAGGGTTGTCGTGAAGAGGCCCTGTTCTTATCAACATGGAGACAGGGTGCTCTGGGGTGGGGGGGCCGCAGTTCGCCCCCCTTGCCCCAGAGCACCCAACCCCCCCATGTTGACGGCATGCAGCCTAGTACGGCTCAGGGGGGGCGCTCGCTCGTCCCCACCCCCATTCCTGACCGGCCGGGCAGCGTGCTTTGGATACGGTCTGGTATGGATTGTGGGGCGACCCCCCATGTCGGTTTTTCGGTGTAGGGGGGTCTCCTTACAACCCATACCAGACCTAAGGGCCTGGTATGCTCCTGGGGGGGAACCCATGTCGTTTTTTTATTTAAAAATTGGCATGGAGTTCTCCCTCTCAGGATTCATACCAAACGCCGCAGCTAGAATTGACGGGAATCCAAGTCGGATCTCCCGTTGCTTCTATGACGCGCTCGCTGGAATGTGCTTTGTCTTTTCCAGCGAGTGCGAGATGTCGGCACCCTGTCGCCGAGAATCAGCGCGATGCTGTCGTGCTGGAAACACATTCTCGGCAACAGGTACAGTAAGTGGTTAAAGAAAAGCAGTACCATATTGCACAAAATGGTCTGGTCAAGAAGGGGGTAAAATCTTCCGGAGCTGAAGTGGTTAAGCTGGATGAAGCTTTTATACATAGAAATGTGAATACATTAATAATTTACCTGCAACAAAAGTCTTTTGGGTGTCTTTTGTGGGGCAAAGCATATACAATCCAAAAATCATTCTGTCTAATTGATATCATTATCTTGGAGGTTTCCCAAATTTTTCTATCAAGGACCTAGTTTTAAAAACATTTGCTAAAGAAGGTTTTGTCAATATAAAATTGTATTTGTTTTTTTTTAGATAAGGCTGTCTTAGTATTATGATGTATCTGTTATTATGACTTGGATAAAGTTCATATCACATTTAAGGAGCCATGCATACAGCTACTTCCAAAATATTCAGTAAATTAACTTGCATGTTTTATAAGAATGCACATATATTTTGCAAAGTTCGAAGTTGGAAGCACCTAATATCTGTTTTAGAATTTTAAAATGGACCTTGCATAAAAGTGCTAGATTTATCCTATCTTGTGGACACTGTCCCGCTGTCTTTCTCAAACAAGTAAAAAATATTAGCAGGAAAAAAAGGTAAAATAAAATGTGCACCTTACACCTGGAGTTCGCCTAGGCAAGAATCATAATACTGGGATCTTTCCTGAGATCTTGGGAAAGTTGGTGATCCCAAATCACACACAAAGACTTTCCTGCCCAGTGCTAGAGTGATTTGGCCTGTTGAAGTCACGCTTCCTAGAGGAAGTGTCCAGAAGGCAGGATGTAAGGTAATGCTTACTTTTTTTTCTGCTAATATATATTTTTTCCTTTTAACTGATTTTGCAGACCTTGTTCACATGGGCATACTCAGGGCTGCTGGCTTGAAGGGGTTGTACCCGGGTGCAGGCATCACCTCGATAACGTTTGGCTTTCTTGTACTAACAACAGATGTGGCTAAGCATAATCACAACCACGGCTCGCCCAGCCTGCGGATGAGCGACCAGCCGGCACATCTGCAGGCTGGCCAAAGACCTGAACAAAGTCGGAATTGACTTTGACCGAGTCTCGGATCTAGTCTTAAAGGGGCCAATTTTTTTTTTTTTAAAGCAGGGGTTCAACCATAAAACAATTTTTTCCAAACAATCCCCTTAGATGGATGCTCGTTTTGTCTAGGGGAATCGGCTAGTTGTTTTAAAATATGAGCTGTACTTACCGTTTTCGAGATGCATCTTCTCCGTCGCTTCCGGGTATGGGTCTTCGGGAGCGGGCGTTCCTTCTTGATTGACAGTCTTCTGAGAGGCTTTCGACGGTCGCATCCATCGCGTCACTAGTAGCCGAAAGAAGCCGAACGTCGGTGCAGCTCTATACTGCGCCTGCGCACCGACATTCGGCTCCTTTCGGAAAATCGTGATGCGGTGGATGCGACCGTCGGAAGCCTCTCGGAAGACTGTCAATCAAAATAGGAACGCCCAGTCCCGCAGCCCATACCCGGAAACAGCGGAGAAGATGCATCTCGTAAACGGTAAAACGGTAAGTACAGCTCATATTTTAAAACAACTAGCCGATTCCCCTAGACAAAACGAGCATGAAGCTAAGGAAAAAAAGTGTTCTGTACGGGTGAACCCCCGCTTTAAATTGGTATTCAAAACTTACCGTTTTTAATGCTTTTAAGTGCAAAGAAGGGATTGGGGGTCTTTTAGACCCCCAATCCCTCCATAAAGAGTACCTGTCACTGCCTATTACAGTCACAAGGAATTTTTACTTTCCTTGTGACAGCAATAAAAGTGATTGAAAAAACATTTAAAGAGACACTGTAAAAAAGAGAAAAAGTTTGAAGCACCCCATCCTTCGTGCTCACGCAGACAACGCATACATAAGTCGCGCTCGCAAATGTAAATGGTGTTCAAACCACACATGAGGTATCACCGCGATTGTTAGAGCGAGAGCAATAATTTTTAGCACAAGACCTTCTCTGTAACTCTAAACTGGTAACCTGTAGACATTTTTAAAGCGTTGCCTATGGAGACTAATAAGTACCGTAGTTTGTTGCCATTCCTCTAGCGTACGTAATTTTAAAGCATGACATATTAAGTATCTATTTACTCGGCGTCACATCATCTTTCACATTATACAAAATTGAACTAACTTTACTGTTTTGTTTTTATTCAGAAAAGTGTACTTCTTTTAAAAAAATTGCATTTGAAAGACCGCTGCGCAAATACAGTGTGACATACAAAATTGCAATGATCACCATTTTATTCTCCAGGGTCTTTACTAATATATATATACATATATATATATATACACACAAAGTTACAGAGATAACAAATTCAGGAGCAGACCTAACATTACAGCCAGTGCCGAGAGGGAGGGGGGCCTGCATATGGAGGGGCATAAGTGAGGGACAACTGTCTCTTTCTCTGGCAGCAGGGAGAGGGGGAGAGGGGTAGAGACCAGCTTCCAGCTGTCGTCCAATACTAATCCCCCTCCCTGTGTGGGCCCCCTGTGTGCTCAGGCCCCCTACAAGAGGAACGGTGGTCCCCGCCTATCAGCGGACCTGGGCATACTTAAGAAAATGCCTGTGTGAGGGCAATGTTTACCCACATGGGGATGCACAGGTGTTTGTGCAACCCCATTCATATCAATTCAGTGGCTTTACAGACACAGCTGCTGCTCCCAATTTGAAACCCGTTTGAGTGCAGGTGTGTACAGGTTCAGAAACCCACACGGCTGTCAAATTGGGAGCAGCGGCTGTGTCCCAATTGACATGAATGAGACTGTGTGGGAAAACACGGCCCTCACATGGGCATATTCTTAAGTATGCCTGTGTGAAAGAGGTCTTACATGTAGGGCTGAGGATCTATAAGATAAGCAGACCTTGTATTTTGAGTCCACTGCTGCAACTGCTGATCTGAAACTAATGAATAAATGAGTCATTCATTCATTAGTTCCTCCTTGCTCCCTTTTCCTCCATTGTAAGAGGAAATAGCAGGCTCACAATGTAGACACTACAATGTTTACATTTAGGATTGCTGTGATTTGTCATTCTAGTGATCACATAGCATAGAACTCCTCAGATTCAATCCACCACTTCTATACGGCAAAGTGATGGACCCAATCCAAGAAGCTCTGTGCCATGTACACAGATGGTGGTAGGTAAGTTTTTTTAAAACCAAACTTTATGTCAATATATTTATTTTTAAAGAATTAAAGGAACTCATGTCTGATTTCTGATGGACCACTGATAAAAATTGTCTGAGATATCAAATACATATAATGTGGAAAATCATACATACCGTTTTTCACCTTGTGTAAAACCAGATACTCTTCTGCACATGTGATTGATGACATCTGATCCATCCATACCTGCAGAGCAAACATTTGCCAGATAGGGTGTCAAAAACAACAAACAAAATCTAAAACATATACGTAACTGACCTTGTTCTTAAAACAATAAAACTAGGAAGTTACTTGCATTTAAAAATGTAAAATGGGTAAGAAATATACCCAAAGGCATGAAATTCTAATTTCTAACACAATTTCATTCCTAGGGTTCACTGAAATATGACTGACTCCCTTGTATTAATCTATCAGCTTCCTGGCTTGGCTGTTTATTTTTTTGGACCACTCCTTTACATCTATTTTTATTTTTCTCTCTACTGATGTTCCTAATATGATTTTGGATAATTTCAATATTCTCATTGACACTTAGGCCCGGATTCACGTAGCACTTATGCCGATGTATCTCCAGATACGCCGCGTAAGTCTATCTGTGCGCCGTCGTATCTGTGCGCCGTGCCCACAGAACTAGATACGCCTGAAAATAGGCTTCCTACGACCGACGTAACTTTCCTACGCTGTCGTATCGTAGGCGCATATTTACACTGGCCGCAAGGGGCGCTCCCATTGATTTACGATTCGAATATGCAAATGAGTGAGATACGCCAATTCACGAACGTACTTGCGCCCGGCGCATTAGGATACGTGGTTTACGTAAGGCTTACGTCCGGCGTATAGTTATTCCCCATCTATGAGGCGCAACTCATGCAAAGGTATGGACCTGGGAACAGCCGTCGTATTTTACGTCGTTTACGTAGTAGTACGTGAATAGGGATATGCGTAGGTTACGTTCATGTCGTAGGCTGATTCGACGTATCTTAGGGAGTATTTCCGATGTGATTCTGAGCATGCGCACTGGGTTGCGTCCATGGGACAGCGCATGCGCCGTTCGTTCGGCCCTTCATTTGCATGGGGTCACGCTTCATTTAAATGGATCACGCCCACTTCCACCTACTTTGAATTAGGCCGGCTTACGCCTACGAATTTACGTTACGCCGGTGCAACGTTGGGAGCAAGTGCTTTGTGAATATTGTGCTCGCCGCTCTGCGCTACGTCGGTGTAGCGTATATTCGATAGGCTACGCCGGCATAACTATGCGCCGCTCTCTCTGAATCCGGGCCTTATAGTTTTGCTGCTAAACTTCTATAAATAACCGTTGCTGTTTGACCTCACACCGCCTCACAATGGTAATCATATGCTTGACCTTATCTTCACTTTTGCATTATATTTGACTTTTATAACTCTTTTGTACTTTGCACTGATCTGTAGTCTATTTTCACATCTTCCTTTTCTTCTGAACATTATGTGCCCTCCTCCTCTCCCTTTATACCTCTACTCTCATGCCGTGTACACACGATCATTTTTCGGCATGAAAAAAACTTTGTTTTTAAAAAATGTCATTTTAAATGATCACATCATTTTTCAGGTTCTGAAAAACGGCCCAAAAAAAATCGAACATGCTGCATTTTTTAATGTCGTTTTAAACGATGTCCTTTTTCCGGGTTGTAAAAATGATCGTGTGTGGGCTAAAACGTGTTAAAAATCCACACATGCTCAGAAGCAAGTTATGAGATGGGAGTGCTCGTTCTGGTGAAACTACCGTTCATAATGGAGTAAGCACATTCATCACGCTGTAACAGACAAAAAAGCGTGAATCGTCTTTTACTAACACAGAATCAGCTAAAGCAGCCCAAAAGCGAATGGAACTTCCCCTTTACAGTGCCGTCGTACGTGTTGTACGTCACCGCGCCAGATCACTTTTTTAAAACGATGGTGTGTGGGCAACGTCGTTTTAATGATGAAATTGGAAAAACGTTTTTTTTTTCATGCTGAAAAATAATCGTGTGTACTATAACAGTGTCCTGGCCGTGGACCCAGAATTCCTGCAGCAGTGCCCATTCTTGCTATGTTAGCTGACAAATTTGGATCAAAAGCTTTGGTAAATGCTGAAAAGGTGTTACTGGATTATGAATTGGCACTGTTGGCAACATTAACAAAACATGCTCTACAAAAGCTCAAGAATGATTTATCATTACAAAGCAATCATATGTTTCATCTCTTATATGCACACAGTCATGTAACTCATAGAAAGTTGTTAAATACTTTCAACTCCCTACTCCACTATTTCACTCCTATTTCCTGCTTCCAAAGACTCTGCCACATATTTTATCATAAAAGTTTAAACATATGTGTAGCAAGGTGTCACTTTGTGAACGTAGCTTATAGACTACAGTTTGTACCTAACAGGAACTCGGCTCCCTCCGGTGTCCATTTATTATATTGCTGCAGTTTGTTTGGTTCAGCTATATGGGACCAATGCATGATGGACATTGTAGTACAGAGAGACAGAAACTCTATTACTGTGGATTAGAAATAGACTACAATGCCCACAGCGCCACTGCGCTACAAAAGTGCATTGCGCCACGCACAGCCTGCTGGGAGAGAGAGTATTTAAGGCGAGGGAAGGCTTTTTTTTCCGGCCTCTTGGGACGCCATCACTCAACAGGCAAGAGGCCTGCATTGAGTGACTTTAGGCCGGATCACCTGACGGAGCGATCCTTACCACAGCTTTTGCTGATCGGACCTGGCAGAGGAACCGACCCAGGCTCCATAGCATCTGGAGTCGCCTATCCACCGGCACCTTGTGAGCGGCTGCGCGGAGGACCAGGGACCAAAAGCTGAGGAGAGACTGAGAGCCATGAGAGTCCAGATGGAGCATACCAGTGAGGTGAGACCTCATTTGGTGAGAGGGCACCTGCCCACCAACTTAAATAACTGTGTTGCAGGAAGGTGATTTCCATAGTCTCACTCACACTTTCTGGAAGTTGCCGTGCCACAAGTAGGGACACATTGCACCCCGGAGTGACATTGCGCTTTAGGAGGATCAGCGCCTTTATTGCCCTCACACTACATACTTTAAGTGTTGTTCTTTTCTTGTTGGATTACGAATTACTAAAGTGCACCAACTAAAGCTAGCAGAAGATTACCTTGAACTTTAAGGAACAGTCATTAATTCAGTTGGTCGTTTAAGCTGACACGGCAGGACACGTGTTGGTGGAACTGTCCATTGGAGGGAGCCAAAGATCATATGAACTCATACATGTGATATAACTGTCTATTTTGGGGAGTTGGATGAGACCTGGTGGAGAGGTATCCAATTGCTGGCATCATTGCATTGGGGAATTGCTCCACTGTGTACTTACCCAGGTCTGACCTCAGGTTGTGTTACTAGGACCTTTTTGTGTAGCCTAATTCTGAGCCTGTTATAGAACTATATACCATTGACTCTTACACGGACCTCTTTGAAGTAAAATTTTACCTGTTACCTATGTACCAACTAGGAATGAGCCGAACACCCCCCCCCCCCATTCGGTTTGCATCAGAACCAGCGAACAGACCGAATGCTCATGTGAACTTTAGAACCCCGTTAAAGTCTATGGGACTCAAACATTTGAAATCTAAAGTGCTAATTTTAAAAGCTAATATGCAAGTTATTGTCCTATAAAGTGTTTGGGGACCGGGTCCTGCCCCAGGGGACATGTATCAATGCAAAAAAAAAGTTTTAAAAACAGCCCTTTTTTCGGGAGCAGTGATTTTAATAATGTTTAAAGTGAAACAATAAAGGTGAAATATTCCTTAAATTTCGTACCTGGGGGGTGTATAGTATGCCTGTGAAGTAGCGCTTGTTTCTCGTGCTTAGAACTGTCCCTGCACAAAATGTCATTTCTAAAGGAAAAAAAGTAATTTAAAACCACTCGCTGCTTAATGAATGGTCGGCTCCCAAAAATACAGAGAAAAGTCATTCATGAAAAAAAAAAATACGTGGGGGTCCCCCCAAATTCAATTACCGGGCCCTTCAGGTCTGGTATGGATATTAAGGGGGACCTTTGGGGTATATGACCCCTCAAAGCACCATGTCCCCATGTTGATGGGGACAAGGGCCTCATCCCCACAACCCTTGCCCGGTGGTTGTGGGGGTCTGCGGGTGGGGAGCTTATCAGAATGTGGAAGACCCCTTTAACAAAGGGCACCCCCAGATCCCGCCCCCCATGTGAATTGTAATTGGTAATGGGGTACATTGTACCCCTACCATTTCACAAAGAAAGTGTAACAATTGTAAAAAAAAAAAACACACCGTTGGGAATGTCCTTTATTAAAAAAAAAAAAAATTTCAATGGTGGTAATCCACTCTCGGTCTCCGCTCCAACGCTGTCGGTATCCTGCGATGGGTGATCTCATCTCCGGATCCAGCGATGAGAAGATCTTCTCTTCATCCAGGTCCAGGATCCAACGAAGAGATGTCCATCCAGCGCAGCGCATTTCCTGTCTCCACCGGAGATAGCCCGGGAACATGCTGGTGACCCTGCCCCCCTCTGATGTAATGCAGGTTTTCCGTTACATCAGAAGGGGTTTTCCCTTGCGTCAGAGGGGGACGGGGTCATGTGACGGGTGGCCCCGCCCTCGCCTACATAAGAGATGTCACTGCTGAAGCCGCGTCATTCCCGGGCTGTCTCCAGTGGAGACAGGTAATGCGCTGTGATGGATGGACAACTCTTGGCTAGATCCTGGACCTGGATGAAGACGAGGTATTCTCATTGCTGGACCCCGGAGAGGAAATCACCCATCGCAGGATACCGACAGCGTTGGAGCGGAGACCGAGAGTGAATTACCAGCGCTGGAATCTTTTTTTTTTTTCTTAATAAAGGACTTTGTGAAATGGTAGGGGTACAATGTACCCCAATTACCAATTTACATAGGGGGGCCGGTATCTGGGGTCCCCTTTGTTAAAGGGGTCTTCCAGATTCCGATAAGCCCCCCACCCGCAGACCCCCCACAACCACCAGGCAAGGGTTGTGGGGATGAGGCCCTTGTCCCCATCAACATGGGGAAATGGTGCTTTGAGGGGTCACAGACCCCCCAAAGCATCCTCCCAATGTTGAGGGCATGTGGCCTGGTACGGTTCAGGAGGGGTGGCGCTCTCTCATCCCCCCTCTTTTCCTGCGGCCTGCCAGGTTGCGTGCTCAGATAAAGGGTCTGGTATGGATTTTTGGGGGGAACTGCATGTAACGGATCATGGACTATGCTGCCGGGACAGTTATAATCTTCATGAGGACTACAAGGAACTGCATGGCTTGTCACAATTGGATGCACCACATTGTATTCTGAGCTCAAAGGGTTAACTGGACAAAGAGTCTCTTTCATTGCTGAATGCCAATGTTCCCTTCGCATAGCTAATGAACTCTCTCTTTTGTGGAGGTAAACAGCCCCCCTGTGAGGTGTATGCTGAGGGGGATTATGTGCGAGTGATAATTGTTTTAAAGGTTAATTGAATTCTATTGTCTGATCAAGTTAAGGAGCCAAACCGAGAATATAAAGAAACCTGCGCTAGGATGTCAGAGGTCTGAGGCTGCTGCCTTCCTAAAAAGACTATCCCCTCGGGGACAGGATAAATATGTATGAATGGATAGGAATGGTGGCGCTGCCTAAGTGTATGCCTGTGTCTGTGTGCACCTGAAGGTGGTCCACCCAGACCAGGGTCAACTGTGGAGTGGCCCAGTAGTCCCAGTTAGGCTAAGTGGGAACTACGCTGGTGAGAATCCCAAAGCTCCACAAGGACTAGAGAGCAACCACTCTGAGGCTGTCAGCTACACTTAAAGTGCTCTGTGGATAATCCCTAACGCTAGACGCCAGCAGAGATATAAAGAGGGTGTGTTACTAGACAATGAGACGCCTCAAGGTGCCAGAGTGCACCTGAGTGTAAACGAGGGGTGCTGTCTCTATGTAGCAAAAATACCAGATGTAAAATTCCAAAGTATAAGCGGATGCCTATAGGGGGAGCAGTAATGTGAGACAGGTATCTTGTACCAATATATGCAGATGAAAGGTATGTCAGGTTGTAAATGGGTGTATACAAAAAACCATCAATAATATAGACATCACAATAAATATCGGCAAGATGTGTAACAATTGCACAAATCCCAGTATCACCAATCCAGCCTGTGGTCAGGCCAGGCAAATATGCTCAGTATTGTCCGTGACCCTAGAATGTGAAGAAAGAAACTGATGGTGTATAGCAACCTGTAGGTATCACATATATAGTCCATACATGTCCATTAAATCATTAAAGCATAGGAAGTACAGGAATCCTGGTAATGCAATTAGAGTCCGATAGCAGAGTATAGATGTGGTATAGGGGTGCTCCTACAACACACTGCGGCGTGATCCCGGTGCTCCCCTCAGGGTTCCCCACTCACCAGATAGAGGTCCCCTCTTGGGGTGGCGTACATGTATTGTGGGGTCCTATGTCCGTTGCTCCGCTCCTATCCTTCCTCCAGAGAGATGTCAGGCTCCCGATATTCCCAGGACTCTGCTTCCTTGTTTCCTCAAAAGAAAAAATCCAAGAGCTCCAATGGTGTGATAAAGTATGAGACCACGTGGTGTAGCAAGAAATATGGTATTTATTGGTTGGTAAAAATATAATAAATATATAACCTGCTGTGGGGCTGGCTGCTGCAGCAATACAGACAATACCGATAACCACGCTACTCCAATAATGGAGTGTACAGGTGAGGGTAAAAAATCATATTTAAAAAGTTCATAGTAAAATAACAGATGTAAAAAGCAAAAAGTAAAAAACAAAACCAAAAAAAAAAACGTAGAGAGATCCGTGGTCTACAGCGGGCAGCAATACAGGCTTCAAGTAGCCAGCGTGTGTCAGCACTGGCTTGTCTGTGAGCCCAACGTGTGCTGCCTAGGTGTTTGGCGTGCGCTCCAACCAAAACCACCTGCCGTAACCCGGAAGTGACGTAACACGTGACGTAGCGTAGCCTGACGTACGTTTCGAAATCTAATTCGTCTTCTGAGGCTTGTCATTGTAACGTCAGTTCTTGGTATTTATGGGAGTCGCCGGGCCGCAGCGTACCACCCACCCACTGGGGGCTCATCCAATAGTATTCTCCTGTTGACCCGCAACAGCCAATAGTCGGGCAGGATTAATGGGGGCTAGGTGGACCCTGGGGATTTTTAACCTGAGTGGGGTAGCCCTTACCACAGAGGAAATTAAAATCTTAGACCTTGGGCTGAAATATGCCCCTGACAAGCCCCTGGACCAATTCGAGGTCTACATTGACTTTCAGAAATTTTTAAGGAAAATCAATCTAAAGAAATATTTTGCTAACAATAAAGAGGAGAACGTGATAAATGACTCACGGTATAAACAAACAGGTTTAAAAAATAATTCTATTTTTAACCCTACTAATCCAGGGAACCAATGTGTGATTGCATTTAAAAAAATGGTGGAAAATGATCTCAGAAAATTGGAGAGAAAGATCAATAGGAAGAGCAAGAGCACATGGAAAACAATTAAAGATATCGGGAACAAGCACGAAGTGGTCATCCGCCCGGCGGATAAGGGGGGGGGTTTAGTCATTCTAAGCCTTAGTGACTACGAGGAAGAAATGAAGAACCTTCTCTCAGTACCCAACACGTACCTAAAATTAAATTGCAACCCCAAACATAAATACCAAAGGAAGCTTGAAAAATATGTTGGAAAGGGAAAAGATATAGGAATACTCAGCGGAAAGGAGGCAGAATACCTCATCTCCAACTCCACAAAGACGCCGGTCATATATTACACCCCAAAGGTCCATAAAAATATGACAAAACCACCTGGAAGGCCAATTATTAGTGGTATTAATTCCATCTTTTCACGACTAGGAGAGTACCTAGATACCTTCCTGCAACCGCTGGTCAAACAAGGAAAATCGTACCTTAGAGATAGCCTCCAATTGATACAAGAACTCAGAGAGGTAGAGGGAGTGGACAATCTGGTGCTAGTCACCATAGACGTCAGCTCCCTGTATACCAGTATTGAGCAGGAGGATGGCATCTTGGGGGTGGCCACAGCCCTGTATGAAAAGACCACATACAGACAAGAACAGATACAGTACATACTGGAAGGACTGAAACTCGTGATGGAGTGCAACCACTTCTGGTACGCTAATGAGTACTATGTCCAAACCAAGGGGGTGGCAATGGGGGCACGGTATGCCCCCAGTGTTGCCAACCTCATGATGAATGTATGGGAGGACGAGTACATCTATAACGGGAACCATCAGGAGATCATGATGTACCGTCGTTACATCGATGACCTCCTCATCCTCTGGGACGGAACAGTAGAGGCCTTACAAGAATTTCTAGGCAATCTTAACAACAACAGGTTCCACCTTAAGTTCACTGGGAAGTTTAGTACCGAGAAAATCGAATACCTAGACCTAGAAATCTATAAGAGTGATACAGCACTACATACCAGAACATTTTTCAAAGAGACCGACAGGAATGGATACATTCCCATTAACAGCTGCCACAATCCGAAATGGAAGGCTAATATTCCTAAAGGACAACTGCTTAGGCTCAGAAGGAACTGTGACTCAAACGAGGATTATGCAAGGCAAGCCCAAAACGTCGTGGGTAGATTTAAAGAGAAGGGGTATAACTCTGAAAGCCTGGAAAAATTGCAAACTGAAGTCTCACAGAAAGACCGCAAAGATCTTCTTAAGCAGAAAACATCAACAGATCAAAGCCGGAATAATTGCCCTTTCATCACAGGCTTTAATTCCCAGTACAAGGAATTTGAAAATATCCTTAAAAAATACTGGCCTATCCTGAAGGAAGACTGTATACTAACCAAAATCCTTCCCAATAAGCCCTCATTCATCTACAGGAAGGCCCCCACCCTCAGGCACCATTTGGTACACAATGTCATCAACCCCCCAAAACAAGTTGAAATATGCCCAGATCTTAAAGGGTTTTTTAAATGTCAAAGGTGCCTAGCGTGCAGAGTTAGCAAACCTCAACCCCGGAGAAAAATTGCATTTAGATCGAGGAATGACCAGAAAGTGTACAAGATCCGAAATCTTATTACATGTAACACCACCCATGTTACGTATGCCATTGAGTGCCCTTGCCATATGCAGTACATAGGTAGAACCACCAGGGAACTACGAATTAGGATAAGAGAGCACATTAACCTCATTAGGAAAGGGTCCTCTAAACATCATCTGTACCGGCACTTTGAGGAGTTCCATCAGAAGGACCCCTCAGGCCTCATATTCTATGGCATAGACAGCATTAAAGACAACTGGAGGGGAGGGAACAAAGAAATAGCCGTTTCGCAAAACGAAACGAGCTGGATTTATCGACTGGGGACATTGGTGCCACATGGCCTCAATATTGATATAGATCTCAATTTCTTCTTAGCTAACCCCTAAACCCCCCCCCCCCTTGCTGTCCCTTGGGGACACTCATATATGCTACCTTCCTAGTAACTCTGTCTATGGCTTATTCTGTTCACTGATCATCCACCTACCATCCCTACCCATATTATTTTTTGTAGATTTTTACAGATACTACTGCTGGTATATCCAGTCTAATACCTATGTTTATGCCTTAATAGGCTTCACTTTTACTTACACACAATAGTGTTTATTCATTAGCACCAGCTCTCATATAGAGCTACTCACTTATTATTTCTGCTATCAAGGTGTGACACCAACACTTAGCATTTGAACACTATGTGCTTCATGTCCTTATGTGTTACATGTCAGTCTTATTAACACAGGATAATTGTCCTTCCAGTTGAGGACATAGAGACAGTACATTACCTTATTCAGCACTATCTTTATGATCTATTATCACGTGCACAACTATCACTAGGATAAATAATATATTGAGTTCACGATATGTTTTTGATCACTACTTATTCATTTATCTATTGCAGACTCACACCATGAGCACATTGATATGCACTTTTAGTGCACTTCTAGTACCTACGTACCAGCTACCCTCTATCCCTGCCAGCTTATGGGACATCCGTCACATAACCATGGATATTACTTACCTCCTGATTATCCATTGGGGTATACATAATTTTGCTCATAGGTATTTCTTTCATTGACTCCCTTATAACACTCTTTGTATATGCTGTATGCATATAACAATATTCCCATAGGTTGGATCTGCCCTAATAGTCTTATAAACACCCTGACAGCAACCTCTCCCCATATACTAGATGCCACTAGTTGCGTCCTGCTAAACAACACTGCATAGATTTATTACACCCTGTACAGTTCCTTTTGTGAGTATGTACATGGGATACGCCGTGCCGCGGATATATAATAATCCCCAGGGTCCACCTAGCCCCCATTAATCCTGCCCGACTATTGGCTGTTGCCGGTCAACAGGGGAATACTATTGGATGAGCCCCCAGTGGGTGGGTGGTACGCTGCGGCCCGGCGACTCCCATAAATACCAAGAACTGACGTTACAATGACAAGCCTCAGAAGACGAATTAGATTTCGAAACGTACGTCAGGCTACGCTACGTCACGTGTTACGTCACTTCCGGGTTACGGCAGGTGGTTTTGGTTGGAGCGCACGCCAAACACCTAGGCAGCACACGTTGGGCTCACAGACAAGCCAGTGCTGACACACGCTGGCTACTTGAAGCCTGTATTGCTGCCCGCTGTAGACCACGGATCTCTCTACGTTTTTTTTTGGTTTTGTTTTTTACTTTTTGCTTTTTACATCTGTTATTTTACTATGAACTTTTTAAATATGATTTTTTACCCTCACCTGTACACTCCATTATTGGAGTAGCGTGGTTATCGGTATTGTCTGTATTGCTGCAGCAGCCAGCCCCACAGCAGGTTATATATTTATTATATTTTTACCAACCAATAAATACCATATTTTTTGCTACACCACGTGGTCTCATACTTTATCACACCATTGGAGCTCTTGGATTTTTTCTTTTGAGGAAACAAGGAAGCAGAGTCCTGGGAATATCGGGAGCCTGACATCTCTCTGGAGGAAGGATAGGAGCGGAGCAACGGACATAGGACCCCACAATACATGTACGCCACCCCAAGAGGGGACCTCTATCTGGTGAGTGGGGAACCCTAAGGGGAGCACCGGGATCACGCCGCAGTGTGTTGTAGGAGCACCCCTATACCACATCTATACTCTGCTATCGGACTCTAATTGCATTACCAGGATTCCTGTACTTCCTATGCTTTAATGATTTAATGGACATGTATGGACTATATATGTGATACCTACAGGTTGCTATACACCATCAGTTTCTTTCTTCACATTCTAGGGTCACGGACAATACTGAGCATATTTGCCTGGCCTGACCACAGGCTGGATTGGTGATACTGGGATTTGTGCAATTGTTACACATCTTGCCGATATTTATTGTGATGTCTATATTATTGATGGTTTTTTGTATACACCCATTTACAACCTGACATACCTTTCATCTGCATATATTGGTACAAGATACCTGTCTCACATTACTGCTCCCCCTATAGGCATCCGCTTATACTTTGGAATTTTACATCTGGTATTTTTGCTACATAGAGACAGCACCCCTCGTTTACACTCAGGTGCACTCTGGCACCTTGAGGCGTCTCATTGTCTAGTAACACACCCTCTTTATATCTCTGCTGGCGTCTAGCGTTAGGGATTATCCACAGAGCACTTTAAGTGTAGCTGACAGCCTCAGAGTGGTTGCTCTCTAGTCCTTGTGGAGCTTTGGGATTCTCACCAGCGTAGTTCCCACTTAGCCTAACTGGGACTACTGGGCCACTCCACAGTTGACCCTGGTCTGGGTGGACCACCTTCAGGTGCACACAGACACAGGCATACACTTAGGCAGCGCCACCATTCCTATCCATTCATACATAAGGAGCCAAACCGGCTAGCGGCTGATTGGCTCAAGGGAGTTTTATTGTTTCAAAGTGTGTGTATTGAAGTCCCCCCTGGGGGGGGGAAGTGTCATTTTTTTCTGTACAGTTGTAACCAGATATAAGGAGGAAAAATGTGGCAAATAAAGTGAGTCTGCTTGACCCTTCAAACGTAGCACGTCTCGTTTCTTGGAAGGGCGTTAGATGGGATATACCGGCGGTACTTGCATATCGCAGCTTGCCAGGGAAAAGGACGTCTCCAACGGCTGAGACCCTCACACCAGTGGGTAGCCGTTACATTGGTTGGCAGCGGTGGGATGGTCCTTTTATCCAAAGAGCGAGTGCTGAATGGAGTCGCAGTACGCCAGGCTGAAAAGAGCCACACTGAAAGATTTATTAGAGAGTCGTGGTAGGAGCGCCAGCAACAGACCACGGAGGGAGCTGATAGCTGAACTGCTGGAGCTGGACGAAATGGATGGATCCATGGAAGGAACGGAGCCCCTTGCACCTGTCAGCAAAGAAGATGTAATTACTGGGATTGTACAGCGGAGATTATCCTTGTATAGTGTTGAGCAGAATACGCCATATTCGATTTCGCGATATATCTCGAATATATAGTCGAATATTCGAGATATATTCGCTAAATTCGAATATTCGTGATATTTTATCGAAATGAAATTATTGCGAATTTTCGCTATTGCGAATGCGAAAATAATTGCGAATTTTCGATAACTGCGGTAGGAGCACTCTGATTGGCTCAGAATATTCGTGATATTTTACAATACAAAATAATTGCGAATATTCGGCAAATGCGGAAGGAGCACTCTGATTGGCTCAGAATATTCTTGATATTTTACAATACAAAATAATTGCGAATATTCGGCAAATGCGGAAGGAGCACTCTGATTGGCTCAGAATATTCTTGATATATTACAATACAAAATAATTGCGAATATTCGGCAAATGCGGAAGGAGCACTCTGATTGGCTCAGAATATTCTTGATATTTTAAAATACAAAATAATTGCGAATATTCGGCAAATGCGGAAGGAGCACTCTGATTGGCTCAGAATATTCTTGATATATTACAATACAAAATAATTGCGAATATTCGGCAAATGCGGAAGGAGCACTCTGATTGGCTCAGAATATTCTTGATATTTTACAATAGAAAATAAAAAGTGTTTTGCATTGGTGGTGATTCTTTACTCTATCCATCTGTCACAGCCGTTTGTCAATCAAACACCTTGAAGATTGAACACGTTCATGCTGCATGCTTTGGACTTTTTTTCACTTCACATATAAAAGACATTTTTATGAAAGATTATTTTTCTAATATTGGGACTATATTTCTTTATATATTTGTTTCACTGTGTATTTCACAAGTTATTTGCGCTTGCTTATTTTATAATTTGCCCACATGTCTTGTCACTAGACATATTTTTTATTCTTGTAGAGCGACTCCATTTTCTGTCTTGTATTAATTCATGTTGTATAACATTTTTGAGTTGCTGCTGTATTCTCCCCTTTTTTTAAGGTATGCGCAATTTTTTCCTTCTTACAAAAAAAAATAATATCAAACATACAAATATTCATAACAGAAACATACACAAAGCCCCCCCCCTTTTGCATCAGAGACAATCAGAGTTCTCCTACCACAGTTATCGAAAATTCGCAATCATTTTCGCATTCGCATTAGCGAAAATTCGCAATTTTTTTTTTTATATTCTGCAACATAAAAGGATCGCCTCAGCTTAGCTACTCGGCCCAGGGTCTCTAATCATACCAGCAATGCTTTTAGACGTCGATAGGATGTGATCTGTTTTAAAAATAAAATTGAAAACATGCGAATATTCGGAATTGCGAATATTCATTGCGAAATTCGAAATATATCGCGAATACTCGAATATGCCATATTCGAGCCGAATATTCGCAATACGAATATTCGTGAGCAACACTATCCTTGTATCCAGAAACATCCGTGGAACTAATCAACCAGCTGTTCCGGGAAGCAAGGGAAGAGATACAAACGAAGAGGGGACAAGAACTGGAACTGGTAAGAGCAAGACAGCCCATTACACCTGCAGTTCCTACCCCCCCACCTGCTGCTACAGGAAAGAAAATACAGTTCACTGCATTTAAAGCTTTTGTAGAAAGTGAGGAGGAAATAGATGGATATTTGGCGGACTTTGAGAGGCAGTGCTCACTACACCAGGTACCACCAGACCAATGGGTCACTATTTTGTCGGGGAAATTGTCGGGCAAAGCCAATGAAGCCTTTCGGGCTCTTGCTCCAGAGGATATTTTACAATACCAGCAAGTTAAAAAGGCGCTGCTAACCCGATACGCCGTAACTCCAGAAGCCTACCGCCGGCGCTTCCGGGAGTCCAAGAAGATGGCTGTGGACTCCCACATGGAATGGGCCAACCAGTTACAAAGGGTGGCATCCCTTTGGGTCCAAGGGTGCAAGGCCAACACCGGGGAGGAAGTATTGCAGCTGTTCCTAATGGAACATTTCTTTCAAGACCTGGCCGCAGACATACAAGACTGGGTACGAGATTGCCGTCCCGCTAACTTAAACGAGGCGGCTCGTCTAGCAGATGAGTACGCGGAGACAAGGAAAGTAAGCCAGGGTACTATGCGGCTGGCTCAGAAGGTAGAACCGCGTACTCCAACCGTCACCCCACGCCCAGAGTTTCGGGCTCCAGTCCCACCACGTCCTCAGGGGCCTAGCAACTACCCCCGGGATTCGCCTAGGGTGACGTGCCATCACTGCAGCGGCACAGAACATATTGCTCGATATTGCCCTTTGCGAGCTACAAATAACAATTGGAGACGCACAACACCCAACACAGAGGTCACTCCATCACGTCCCTCTGCGGCCCACTGCCTGGAGACCGAGGGGGGCCCTGAGGAATGTCTGGGAATTTGGTATGAGGCAGACCCAATACAAGCTGCCTCTCCGGATAACCGTCAGCATCACCGTCAGGAGGTACGAGTGAATGGACAAGTAGCACAAGGCCTAAGAGACACTGGGACTACTATCACTCTGATCCAAAAACATCTGGTAAAGCCAGAGAACGTGTCCACTCGCACAGTTGCCGTCCGGGTCGCAGGGGGTGCTGTATTTCGCGTACCCACCACCCGGGTGCACTTAGACTGGGGAGCCGGGTCAGGAAAGACCACAGTTGGTATCATGGACAACCTACCTGCCGAGGTGGTGCTGGGCAACGACATTGGCCCTCTGACTTCGGCTTATTTACCTACACCTGCTGCTGCTTGTGCCGTGACCACCCGCGTTGCTGGAATCAACCCACTTGCTGCTGAGAACCGGGTAAGACTACCTTCCCCAACATGTACTGTAGATCCGGCACAATATCACAGTCTAAAATGGGAATGTGACAAGTTGGCCAGTGAGAAATCAGAGATGCAACGACACTATGTCACGTATTATGAGATGTCCCGTGGCTTGAACATTGAAATGCACAAACAGGCGGAAATTGTCAAAAGATTAAATGGGATTTGCATCCAGGTGGTGCCGTATCTGTCCCAAGAGCATCAGCAACAGGTTTTGGGAGCCATTGAGAGAGCAAAGCAAGTGACTGTTCCAGAATTGAATTCTATTCTTCACCGTCACCATCAGCTACCGACCTGGTAAGCCAATGGGAAGGCCGACGGACTGTCCAGGCAAACGGAACTTTTACCCTAACAGCAGACCGGACATCCCCAAGTTGATCCGAAAAGGATCAATCCGGGTCTGCCGGAGTGTTCCACAAAAGGGGGGCAGTGTAACGGATCATGGACTATGCTGCCGGGACAGTTATAATCTTCATGAGGACTACAAGGAACTGCATGGCTTGTCACAATTGGATGCACCACATTGTATTCTGAGCTCAAAGGGTTAACTGGACAAAGAGTCTCTTTCATTGCTGAATGCCAATGTTCTCTTCGCATAGCTAATGAACTCTCTCTTTTGTGGAGGTAAACAGCCCCCCTGTGAGGTGTATGCTGAGGGGGATTATGTGCGAGTGATAATTGTTTTAAAGGTTAATTGAATTCTATTGTCTGATCAAGTTAAGGAGCCAAACCGGCTAGCGGCTGATTGGCTCAAGGGAGTGTCATTGTTTCAAAGTGTGTGTATTGAAGTCCCCCCTGGGAGGGGGGGGGAAGTGTCATTTGTTTCTGTACAGTTGTAACCAGATATAAGGAGGAAAAATGTGGCAAATAAAGTGAGTCTGCTTGACCCTTCAAACGTAGCACGTCTCGTTTCTTGGAAGGGCGTTCGATGGGATATACCGGCGGTACTTGCATATCGCAGCTTGCCAGGGAAAAGGACGTCTCCAACGGCTGAGACCCTCACACCAGTGGGTAGCCGTTACACTGCACACCATTTTTTTTAAAATTTGGGGTTCCCCTTTATATCCATACCAGACCTGAAGAGCCTGGTAATTGAATTTGGGGGGACCCCACGCATTTTTTTTTTATGAATTACTTTTCTCTGTATTGCCGAGAGCCGACAATTCATTATAGCCGCGAGTGGTTTTAAATTATTTTTTTCCTTCAGAAATCACACTTTGTGCAGGGACAGTTCTAAGCACGGGAAACAAGCGCTACTTCACAGGCATACTATACACCCCCCCCCCCTAGGTACGAAATGTAAAGGAATATTTCACTTTTATTTTTTCACTTTAAGCATTATTAAAATCACTGCAAACATTTTTTGCATTGATACATGTCCCCTGGGGCAGGACACGGGCCTCCAAACACTTTTTATGACAATAACTTGCATATTAGCCTTTAAAATTAGTACTTTTCATTTCTCCCATAGACTTTTACAGGGTCTTCTGCGGCTCTTCGAATTTGCTGCGAACACCCCAAATTGTTCACTGTTCGCCGAACAGGCAATGTTCGAGTCGAACGTGAGTTCAACTCGAAGCTCATCCCTAATACCAACGTTTTCTCTGAAGAATGAATTAGAAGGTGGGGTTATGTCAATGAGCACACCTATGAGAACAGTAATACATTACATGCATGTTCTATTTTTGTAAAATGTGATTTTAGAAATATATCACACCTTTAAACTGCAGCTTTGAAAAACGCAATTCCTTGTCGTGATCTCTGAGCAGATAATGAAAATCTTCCCATGTCAGTTCTGTTTTGTTTTCAAACCCTGCTTCTCTGAACATAACTTCTATGACTTGATCAGTTTGATCTTTAGAAATGCATTCATTAGAAATTTCAATGAAAGATCTGAAATAATGAGGATAATTAAAGAGCACAGAATTCATTCATTTGTTTTACATGGTTCTGCTTTTCTGCTTAGCTCCCCAAGCTTTATGTCCCACAGAATTATTTTCATATGCATATTAGTACCAGGCAGGATGTTATATAGCATTAACAGCTGTTTTGGTGCTTGCTAGAGAAATGATTGGCATTTAACTTAAAGCTGTACTTCTATGGATCAGCGGGCCAAAGCTGTTGGCTGATGTCACAGAGCCAGTCCAGGTTCTGGCAAGATCGCAACAATGGAGTCAGGATCCTCCCACATGCCTGGACTGGCACCCATCTCAGCCTCTCAGTGAGCTGCTGAGAGCCTGAGCCTGCCGCTCCTGCCCTCTCCACAGCCCAGCACTCCAATGAGCAATGATGGGGGGGGGAGAGCAGAGAGCTGCTGACTGACAGCCACCAGCTCTCTGCTCATGGAACTTTGAGAAGTAAGCAGTGTTCAATCGCTCATTTCTCAGTGTTAAAGACGCCGGGGGACAGATGTGGCATCAGACTGATCTTAAAAAAAAAAACTTCTCTTTTTACTGTATCTGAATACCACAAACTGAAAATGCTATTACATTTATTTAAAATTTACAAAGCAAACTCACCCATCCATCCATGCCTCCATGCTGCCAAATATAGGCAGTGAGGCATTTCCCGGCCTGTGGCTGCACTTACACATAGACTAGGCTGCTTATGATTGGCGATGTGTAGTGAGGGCTTCCTGTCGGAATTGCTCATGTGGGTTGGGACTAGGATCCAAACATGCCTGGGGGGGGGGGGGGTTAAAGAGTACAGTGAGCTTTAAATAGCTCTTGGGGGTTATGAAAGCTCCTTTTTAAATATGTTGGACCTGCTTTTGTGCCACAATGATCCCTCATTGGCCTATTTATCTTACTTTTTTACAGTAATTCCTCATACACACGACAGGAAAACTGCGGGATTCCCAGCGGACTTTTTCCCATCGGGAAAACCGGTTGTGTGTATGATTTTCCGAGGGGAAAAAAACATGCATGCTCAGAAGCAAGTTATGAGACGGGAGCGCTTGTTCTGGTAAAACTAGCGTTCGTAATGGAGATAGCACATTCATCACGCTGTAACGGACTGAAAAGCATGAAGACTGAAAAGCGCCAATCATCTCTCACCTAACACAAGGATCAGCAAAAGCAGCCCAAAGGGTGGCGCTGTTTGAATGGAACTTCCCCATTATAGTCCCGTCGTACATGGTGTACATCACTGTGCTTTGGACGGGCGGTATTTGGTCTGAACGTGTATATGCAAGGTAGGCTTGAGAGGAATCCCGTCGGGAAAACAACGTTTTTTTCCTGCCGAGAAAAACGGTTGTGTGTACAGGGCATAAGACTGCATTCACACTTGAGCTGAGCATCTTTGGTTGGCTTGCAGGCTATTTTAGGGCATTTTTGCAAAAAAGTCTGAGACTTGGGCATGTTTTACTAAATGGAAAGAGGATGGCATGTGCCCTTCTCTGATTTTTTTTTTTTTTTTTTTTGCGGGGGGGGCATTTTTCAGGCTCTCCCATTGTAGTGTAAAATACTTCAAGCATGAAGCTTTTAGCTCAAAAGACGCTCATGTACATTATTGAGCTATAAGCTTCAAGTGGCACTAAATTCAAGTGTGCAGAGGCAAGGCTGAAAACTATGGAAATTTGAATGTTAAGCATTTTAGAGCTTCGAGCTACAAAATGCTTAAGTGTTAATGCAACCTACATTAAAAAGACAGCAACAAAAAAATAAGATTAAAAAAACTTCAAGTAACATTACACATTACATTAAAATACTGTATATAGACAAAACGTATCTAAATATATCTCTCTCAACAAAAAAAAAAACTTTAACCGCTTGCCGACCAAATAACTTATACAGATGTCAGAGCAGTCTCCCTGTGCTGAATCACGTTCCTAGTGATTTATCACAGCACATGCCAATCACTGGGTCCCTGCCAATGATTGACTGCCAGCACCCAGTGATCGGCTCTGAGCTTCACTGAACCCTCTATGAATGTTAACAACAACAGCTGTGTTCTATCAAAAAGTAAAAAAATATTGTACATTTTTCAAAATTGTCTATCTTTTTCGTTTTTATATAATAATAATAATAATAATAATAATAATAATAATAATAATAATAATAAAAACAGAGGTGGTCAAATACCACCAAAAGAAAGCTTAATTTGTGTAAAAAAAAATATGTACATTTTGTTTGGGTACAGCATTGCATGGCCATGCAATTGTCAGTTAAAGTATGCGCTACATAACAAAAAATGGCCTGGTCACAAAGGGGGTACAATCTTCCAGAGAACAAGTGGTTAAATATGTTGTTCTGGAAAATTTTGCCTAAGTAGTTCCGTGAGTGCAAATAAGTTTCTCACTTTGCTTTTCTCTAGTCAAAACATTTTACAGACACAAAAACACACACAGACAGTGACACATATATAATTACTTTAGCATTGTGAAAAACTCATCCTTTGAAAGAAAGCCATTTCCATCAATGTCATACATAGTGAACATCAGTTTGGATTTCTGTTCAGGGGATCCTGGAATAAATAAATGAAATACAGAAAAAGTTAATATATCAAAACAAACTAAAGATAACAATTAATTTCTGAGAAGAAAAAAGTGAGAATTAACAAAAAAAAATTATGTTTTTTTTTTTTGTAAGTTAGAAATCCAAACTCGCTCAATCTGTTCAAATAGTATTGTAGTTACTGGATTCACATTTAAGAAAGTAGTTGGCAACTGTAAACCTAATCTTTCAGCACAGTTTTCCTTTACATGAAAAAATAGATTATATATAAAATATATATACCGTATATACTCGAGTATAAGCCAACCCGAGTATAAGCTGAGGTACCTAATTCTACCCCCAAAAAATGGGAAAACATATTGACTTGAGTATAAGCCTAGGGTGAGAATGCAGCAGCTACTGTAAGCGGAAAAGAGGGTCAACAATGCCCATTTGCACACCTCACTGTGCCCATTTGCACACCTCACTGTGCCCGTTTGCACGCCTCACTGTTACCAATGCAACCTCACTGTGCCCATTGCAACCTCACTGTGCCCAACCTCACTGTGCTCATTGCAACCTCACTGTGCCCATTGCAACCTCACTGGGTCCAACCTCACTGTGCTCATTGCAACCTCACTGTGCCCATTGCCACCTCGTTGTGCCCAACCTCACTGTGCCCATTGCAGCCTCCCTGTGCCCGAGTCAGTGTACCTGCAATTCTTGACAGGCTGCGGGCATCCATTCATTGTTTAAAAGTCACGGTCTCCTCCTGGTTCCATTCCGTGATAGGCGTTTCCTAGCAGCCTATCACGGACGTCTTCTCATCCTCGGACTCAGTTTCCCAGCAGACACTGTGTTCAGTGTTCCGCCAATCACATACGTCTTTTTATCCTCGGACAAGAGAATGTCCGTGATAGGCGGAACACTGAACACGGTGTCTGCTGGGAAACGCCTATCACGGAAGGGACCAGGGAGAAGCCGCGACTTTTAAACAATGGACGCTCGCAGCCCCTCAGGTACACTGACTCGAGTATAAGCTGAGGGATGTATTTTCAGCCCTAAACAAAGGGCTGAAAAACTTGACTTATACTCGAGTATATATATATATATATATATATATATATATATATGTACCATATTTTCCGGCGTATAAGATGACTTTTTAACCCATGAAAATCTTCTCAAAAGTCAGGGGTCGTCTTATACGCCAGGTGTCGTCTCATACGTGTTGAAGCTTCAGGGACAGATGCTGAGCCACCATGCATGCATCCCAGCCAGCCGCTCCTGGAGCCGCCCCCTATCCCTGCTCTCATGTGTACCGTACTCACAGTTCTCCCGCTCAGATACACCCGGTGTCGTGTTATACGCCGGCATACGGCATGCTGAAGCTTCAGGGACAGGCGCTGAGCCACCATGCCTGCATCCCTGCCAGCAGCTCCTGGAGCCGCCCCCTCTTCCTGCTCTCATGTGTACCATCACAGTACTGCCGCTCAGATTGTCTTGGAGACAAGAGGGCTGGGTAGACAGGGAGACCCACCCAATCCAAGCAGGCTTTGTATGCAGTGTGCACAGGAAATACATTGCTTGCTTTGATTGGCTGCTTGTTGTATGCTGGGATTGGCGATTCTGAGGGAAGGCATCTGGTGAGAAGATACATGTAGTGGTGAATACAATCCAAGCAGGCAGTGTGCACAGTAAATACATTGATTGGCTGGTTGTTGCATACTGGTATTGGAGATCCTGAGGGAAGGCAGTCTGGTAAGCAGATACAGTATAGCACCAGTATCTGTACATGCAGTACAGCACCAGTACATACAGTACATCACCAGTATCTGTACATACAGTACAGCACCAGTACATACAGTACAGCACCGATGCAGTATACAAATGGCTCCACCAGCAAGAAAAAAGAAATATGAAGTTTCTTAAAGTTTCTTAAAGTACAACTTAAAGTTGTAAACTTTGCTATGGAACATAATAACTGTGCTGCTGCAAGACAATATGGAGTAACAGAAAAGATGGTTAGGGACTGGAAAGAAAATGTAAAAGCATTAAAGTGTATGCCAAGGGGTAAGTGTGCATTAAGAAGAGGCACCCCACATTGGCCAGAACTCAAACAACATGTAGCAGACATAGTGAATGAGCATCGCCGAAACGGTTATGTAGTGACACGAAATAAAATATGTTTGTTTGCACTTCAGTGGGCCAAATCCAACCCAGATCACAGCGACAGATTTAAGGCCACGGTATCCTGGTGTACTAGATTCTTGGAAAGGCATAATCTGGTACTGAGGCAAAAGATGAAAATTGCACAAAAATTACCTGCATATCTTGATGCCAAAGTAAATAGTTTCCATTGATACGTAATACAGCAGCGCAATAAACACGGCTATGCGTTAAGTAGTTTCGGAAATATGGATGAAACTCCAATGAATTTTTATATGGTTGGAAATAAAACTGTCCATCCAAAAGGTGAAAACATTATTTTAATTAAAACAACAGGACATGAGAAGTCCAGTTTTACAGTGGTACTAGCATGTACAGCTGATGGCGCCAAACTGAGGCCAATGATTATTTTTAAAAGAAAAACAATGCCGAAAATCAAGTTCCTATTTGGTTGTTTTGTACATGTGAATGAAAAAGACTGGATGGATGAAGAAGGGGTAAAGCTATGGCTTGATAATGTATGGAGCAGGCGACCAGGTGTACTTATTAAAAAACGTAGTCTACTGGTGTGGGATATATTCAGGGCTCCCAGCACCAAGCAGAGGCTGACAAGAATGAACACAGATGCGACAGTTATTCCTGCAGGATTGACATCCATTGGTACAGCCACTGGATGTGTGCCTAAACAAGCCGTTTAAAGATTGCATTCGAGAACAGTAGAATGAGTGGATGGTTAGCGGCAAAAAGTCATTCACAAAAGGAGGAAACATGCGTGCTCCACAGTTGTTTTGTGCACATTTGTCATAAAAGGCTGGAATGATATTGATGCAGAAACGGTAATCAAGTCTTTCAAGAAGTGTAGCATATCAAATTCATTAGATGGTATGGAGGACGACTACTTGTGGCAAGATGAAGAGGAAGCCGAATCTGAGACCACACCATATGATTCAGAATTAGATTCATACGATGACTGCCTTACAAATGTATCACAAGATGTCATTGATGTACTTATCATATGTACTTCAGATGATGAACAGGATTTTGAAGGCTTTTAAAGGGAAACTGTCACGCCATGCAAAACCTGTAAAAATAGCTTGGAGTTATGATGGGTGTTGCTGACTCGCCAGGGACTTTCCCAACACTTGCTCTCTCTATTGTTTGTTATCTTCCTCCTATCATCATCAGTTTCAGTTTGGTTGACAGCTTAGAAAACAAACAGCATGGCAGCTCCCATTGGTTTATTGTCTTATCCTTCCTTTCAGCTTTAGAGTGATTTAGGAAAAGTTTAATCCACTTGCACTGTTTTATGTTTACATGTTTGATGACAAACAGCCTTATGTTTATAAGTGACATTTGAATTAAAATGACCATATTGAAATCAAATCTGATGTTTTAAAATTTTTATTTGGTGTGCGTTGGAAGAGGGGTAGTCTTATACGGCGAGTTTAGCCCAAACCCTATATTTTAACAGGAAAAGTAGGGGGTCGTCTTATACGCCCAGTCATCTTATACGCCGGAAAATACGGTATATATTGTGATGGTGGGACTCTGTGCTATGTGAAAGATTGCTGGTTTATGCCAGATTTCGGAGAGAAAGACACATTAATTGCACAGCTGTGTCTTGGGCTTTTTAGTTCTGACTCTGACATGGCTCAGAGCCCCACCCCACAGACAGGAAGTCTGCACCTGGGAATCAAGTGGATTCCCAATCCCTCTGAGAGGAGTCAGAGATGCTGCATGGGGACAGCGAAGAGCGTGCATATCTGCAGGAGGCAGATGTAATTTGATGATTGAGCAGCAAGACACTGACAGGAGTAAGCTAGGTGTGTGCTTAACTCTAGGAAACTGTTTGTTCTGAGGAACAGAACTTAGCTACAGGCCTGAAACAGCCGGATGGCAAGTATAAAAGCCAGGAGGCTAAACTGTTGAGTTGGCAAGATACAGGAATGGTGGAACCCCCTGCGAGGGCTCCTAATGTATTTGTGAACTTTTGTGCTTTTAAATAAAAGTGGGCTACCAGGCCCTTAAAGCTAGTTACTAGACATGTGCACAGCAAAAATTTTCGTTTATTTCTGTTTCGTTTCTGTTCGTTTATCGTGATTCGTAACGAGTCGTAATTTCGTAAGACGTTATTTATCGTATTCGTACTCTTTAGTATTTTCGTAAAACTCTTTTTTCCGTTTCCGTTTTTTTTCTGTTAGTTTATTTTTCGTTGAATCGAGATTCGTATTTTCGTTATATTTTGTATTCTGCCGCGTTCGTATTTTTAAAATGATTTTTTCGTTCCTTCGTTTTTACGTTAGTTTAATTTTCGTTGTTTTGTTATTCGTATTTACATTATATTTTCCATCATGCCGCATTCGTATTTTCGTAAGAAATATATTTTCGTTGCTTTATGATCATTCGTATTTTCATGTCTAATTTCCTTTGATTGTAAAAACGTACTTTTGTAGATTTTATTGCATTCGTAATTCTGTTAGAATACATTTTACGTTTATTCGACACACTACTCGTCGTAATTTTGTAATTCGGATTTTACTGTGATTGACTTGACTGTCTTAGTTAGCACACACACCCTGTCTAGAATGAAGTCTGACGTAGAAGAAAACTAAAATATGTCAGATATTACAAATACAAATCTAGAAATTAGATGCACTGCAGTCTAACACAGAAAAAGACACAAGGAGCCAGGAGGTAATGAGAAAGAAGCTCATTGGGGGAAGGAACAAACCTCTTCAGAGGAAAGGGACAGCGCTCAGTGGCTATTGGTCAATGTCCAGAAATATTTCAGTACTAACGAAAGCTAATTTACATTATTTTGTATTTTCGTTGTTTTCATTTCAGTTTTCCGAAGATCCGTAATTTATTTTTCGTTAGTTTTGATTTTCGTTTTTTAGTCTTTGTTCGGCATTTCGTTTTCTTTTCGGTCTTCGAATATTAGTAAGTTTGCATTTTCGTTCATTTTGTTTTTCGTAATTATTTATTTTTTTTGGGTTCGGTATTTTCGTTGTTTCTATGTTTTCGTTTCTTTCTTCTTTCGTATCTTCGTTGTTTTTCATATTCGTTTTTTTTTAAATATCGTAATTCGTTATTAATTGCTCTAAACCATTCGTTCATTCGTATGTTAACGAATCAACTAAAATAACGAAAAATGATGGAAAACGTATTCGTAACTTAAAAAATTGCACATGCCTACTAGTTACTGACTGGCGTGAATCACTCAAAAACGGCTGTACCACGAGAGTTAACAACCCCCAACTTTACAATATATATATATATATATATATATATATATATATATATATATATATATATATATATATATTATACAGACATCATGATTGACCTCAATTATTTTTATTATATTGTTGCTTGCACACAATGGAAAACATGTTTAGCAAGTTTCATTGCTGGTATCTTGAAAGCACATGTTAACATTAGTTGATTATTCAAAGGGAGTAAACCTTGCAAGTTAATATGCTTTTTTAGCTTTAATTAATGCTGTCCTGTCATTTACTATACCTAAAATCACATTTGACTTGGATATCATTTATTCAGCGTGTCCTTTAGTCAATCAATGGCTTTAACTATGTAGTATTTCGTTTCAAAGAGTCTTATTGAATTTTTCAACAAGAAAAAAAAATCTGTATAAACATTTGTGTATTGAGCACACAACAGTAAATCAACACAACAGGACTATATGCTCGAGGGGGAACAGAGCAAAAACATACTAGTGGATACTAAACTAAGCAATACACAAGCCTATGTAATAAATCAAAGGCCTATTTGCGTATTATCATAAACAAATAAAGCAAAGTAACAATTATACACAGAAAAATAACACATTTCCATATGTAGAATAAACCATCGGTGCCACAATGTAGTATTTAAGGTACAAACCTGCACTAGGTCTTGTGCACTGGGGACTGATTTAGGGGCATAACCACAGGTCATGGGACCCCTTATCAAATAACAGGTAGTCAGAGAGTTGCCAATACACCAACAGGGACCAGTGTTGTGAATAGAAGATAATGAAGGACGAAGGGAAACATCTGCTGGGATACAAATTGCATCCTTAAAGTAGTACTGAATTTTCTTTTTTCATTTTGGATAAGTAAGGGAGGGTTATAACGCAGTATTTTTTTTTTTTTTTTACAGCTGCGTTTCATTGAGGAGATGTTCATTCACTTCCTGTCACATAGCAAAAACAGGAAGTTAGAGGAAACCACGTAAAAGTGAGTAAATCCCTGGTTATTTCCAGGGTCACCAGAACTAAGGTCTCTATTGGACAATTCCCCCTCTAGTGTAGTTCTGGTGACAAGCCAAACTTTGGTATTCTCTCTCACTTTCACTCTTATTGATAATGGTAAACATGACAAATAATGAGGGTAGACAGGGACGCAGACAGCGGTATAAAACCTGACAGAGGTTCTAATCCCTCTCTACTCTATCCAAAACGTAAAAAAGTTTTGCCTTTAGTTATAGTTTTAATTTTCCAAATAACTGCCCTATCTTCAGTAGCTACCTGTTCGTTTTCTAGTATCAATTGACTTTTTTAGGAGTCTAAGATCTCAGGGACTGGAAATTCTAAGCCCTTATACCTCTTTAAATATTGGCTTTTTGGCAGGACAACAGACCACTGTCTGATCAGTTTTTAGGTGAAAAGACACACTGGGATTTTTACAGTCTCAGGAAGACTGTGTTAGGCCAGCCATACACAGTTTGAATCTCGGCCAGTTCCTAATTCAAACCATTGATGGGCAGACTTAGGCCTCGTACACACGATAGGATAGCCAGAGGACAACGGTCTGAAGGACCGTTTTCATCGGTCAAAACCGGTCGTGTGTGGGCCCCATAGGTTATTTAACCTTCGATTAAAAAAATAGGAACTTGCTTTAAAATGTAACCGATGGACGCTTAACCGATAGGTCAAAACCGATCGTTAGTACGCACGACTATCGGTTATAAACCTGTGCATGCTCAGAATCAAGTCGACGCATGCTTGGAAGCATTGAACTTCGTTTTTTTCAGCACGTCGTTGTGTTTTACGTCACCGCGTTCTGACACGATCGGTTATTTAACCTATGGTGTGTAGGCGCGACGGACCATCAGTCAGCTTCATCGGTTAACCTAAGACAACTGTCCTTCAGACCGTTTTCATCGGACTGATTGTGTGTACGAGGCTTTAATGTACCAAGTTGATCAATCTAGGAACTTGGGTACAACCAGCCTGCTGGATTCTCTTACAATTATCATTAGCAGCTGTTATAGCTGCTAGCGTTAATCACTGTCTTCTCCTGGCAGGGACGGCTTCCCATGCCCACCCCTGCCCTTCCGCCGGAAGCAGACATTTGCTCCGCAGGAGGGATTCCTCTGTCAGAACTGTCTGTGTTGATAAGGAAATCATGCACATTTCTTTCCTTCAATGATGAAGTTTGCACCATGTATGCCTTAGCCATATAGGGGTTTAAAGTGCTGGCTGAATAAACTGCAGAGACTTTGAGGTTAATGAATAAACTCCCAAATGTACAAAAGGACTATGTTGCTTGCTGCGTGAGAGAAAGCAAAAGAGATATTTCACCAGTAATGATCTTGAAAACTCCTCTTGTGCTCATTTGGACTGGAGCCAATAAAAATCTCCCTGTAGCATCCTAACTCTAGACTCCAAGCCAAGTAAAGCCAATAACAATGTCATGTTGTGGGCTGCTATCTTCATGTAGGGTATAAAAATCTAAAATGTATCTGAACTGCAGATATTTTTTTCAATCATAATAGTTCCTAATTAAAAACCAAATGCAATGAAAAACATGTTCAAAACACCAAATTATATAAAATTATGTATAATCTATATTATATAGATATATCTATATAATATATTGTATAATTGTATTTCCTCGTTACACAAGAACTGCTATACCTTTTTGCCTGTATGCCAATTGTAAAAATCAGTGACAGAAATGTACCTTTCATTAAAATAATGAGTATATTTAAGAACTCCCTGAATGATAGATATCCATTCCCATCTTCATCCGCAAGAGAGAACATGGAATCCACAAATGTAGAGTGAGGCTTTAGTCCCAAAGATTCTGCAAACTCCGTCCTGCTTAGTTCACATTTGAGAGCCTCTCTTACTTTTAAGGAGCTTTCACATGTGAGATTTTCAATGCCTGACTGATCAATGTCAAGAACCTGCAGAATAAACAGAATGTAGAATCATGACACAAGGGGAAAAAAACAAGTTCTGTATATTCAATGTTAAAGAGAAACAGTCTTTATTGGGTTTACGTAAGGATTGGATAGTTTTGTTACATAATTAAATGTGTTTATGCCCTTGATTTAGCATAGCTCACCAACCTCTAGAGTTTTCCACAAGTGAACAATCAGTTGAGATGTCATCTGAAGTCTCAAGGTTACTGTCCTGTCAGCTTTTTAACCTAATGCTGATAACACTGTCATCCAGAGAATGCATAACATTTCAAAAAGCAGTCCCATAAACAAATACATCATACATCATATTGTCCCTCTCTTTCTCTCTTAACCACTTCAGCCCCGGACCATTTGGCTGGCCAAAGACCTGCCCACTTTTTGCAATTCGGCACTGCATCACTTTAACTGACAATTGCGTGGTCGTGCAACGTGGCTCCCAAACAAAAACATTCGTCACGCTGTGACAGACTGAAAAGCACGAAGACTGAAAAGCGCGAATCGTCTCTCACCAAACTTTTACTAACACGAAATCAGCAAAAGTAGCCCCAAGGGTGGAGCTATCCGAATGGTACTTCCCCTTTATAGTGCCGTCGTACGTGTTGTACGTCACCGCACTTTGCTCGAGCATTTTTTTTTCACGATCATGTGTAGGCAAGGCAGGCCTGACAAGAATCAGGTCGAAAAAAACGTTGTTTTTTCTAGACCATTAAAAATGGTCGTGTGTAGTGCACACTGAAATATTTTGTTTCGAAATTCCCTTTTCGTTTCGAAAAATACAATTATTTAGTTACTTCCAAAATTCATTTTTATTTATTGTGTTTCATTTAAAAATGCATTTGTCCGAAAATCGGAATTAAAGGGTCACTAAAGGAATTATTTTTTTAGCTAAATAGCTTCCTTTACCTTACTGCAGTCCTGGTTTCATGTCCTCATTGTTAGTTTTTGCTTTGATGTTGCTGTAATTCCTCTCTGTTCTGGACACTTCCTGCTTGTCTGTTTCCTGATCACCACAGTACTGGGAGATTTCTCACTGTGGTGACTAATCAAGAAGGTGTGAATACTGTTTGTAAAACGAAACTGGATTGGTGCTGAGGAGTTTTAGACAAAGTATCTCTGCCCCCTATTGTCTCACTGCCCTCTATTTGCTCTCTGTACATCAGAGAACCAGGAAACAACAGCAACAACTAAACTAAACTGCAGGCACATTATATGATTGTTTTTTATCTATTTTTAATCATTTTTAAAAGGAATCAGCATTTCAGCTAAAAAATTTTTTTCCTTTAGTGACCCTTTAAGGTTGAATCTGTCATTGAAGGCTTATGGTGTCTGTCGAATGTTCTAAGGAGATTTGAAAAAGCAGCTAAACTGTATGACGCCGCAATCATACATTTCTGGTGAAATGCTCCGCCCACAAGCTATAGTAGAATTATAATGTTGTATAACTAGTAATAATTATATTTATTAATTATTATTACTAGTCAACCAACATTAGAATTCTATAGCCTATGGAAGGAGCATTTGACCATAAATGTCCGCTTGTGGCGATAATATGTTTTTAGCTGCTTCATCGAAACTTCATGTCTCTATAATGTTGAATCTTTTCTCTCAATGTCGACTAATCTTGGACTAATAGTTAGGTTAGGCACATTCAACCGCAGGTTTGATAGACACAGATCACTATTGTCCCCGTCATGTCGAATCTTCTATTTATATCGAACTGTTGAGGCAACAAAACAAAAATAACGCATTTTTTTTGTCGGATCTTTCGGATTTCGGACTCTGCACATGTCTAATGTCTATTAGAGGTAGATCCTGCGCTTGGCTAATATATACATTACTTGAGAAAAGGAGTGTCTGAAGAAGGTTTCCAGGATCTGACTTCTTTGTTTTTTAGTAACAGCTTCCTTTAGCAGACTGTCCTCGTCCATTTTTTGTTCAATAAGTGTAAATCCATTTTCTTGCAGTTGATTGATAAAACCTATGCATTCTTCCTCACCATAGAAGTACAGGACCTATACCAAAATAAGTAACCAGATTATTTATTTCCTATTTCTAGTGTAGCATGGGAGAATGAAAGCAAGAATCTGATTTGCCACTACAGCCACAAGGCCTGTTCTTTATCACATTTCTGCCATGTTTTGAATCTTCATTTACTGTTATTTTACTAATGAGTAGAGTTTAAACAACATAGCTTATTGCTAATTTGATACCATCCATGTGAGAAAACAGAGGCTAATAGAAGGAATTAATAAAGGAATAGAGCATGTTCAATTTGTAAAGTGTTTGCTTTTGAATGACAATTGCGTGGTCATGCTACACTGTACCTCTATGAAATTTTTATATTTTTCTTTCCACACAAATAGAGCTTTATTTTGGTGGTATTTAATCACCACTAGTTTTTATTTTTTGCTAAACAAACAAACAAAAAGCTTTTTTTATAGTTTGTTATAGAATTTTCCAAACAGGTAATTTTTCTCCTCTATTCATGTGTGCTGATGTGGCTGCACTGATGGGCACTGATAGGCACTGATAAGGCAGCACCAATGACACCGATAAGTGACATTGATGGACACTGATAGGTGCACTGATGGGCATTGATGGGCACTGATAGGTGCACTGATGGACACTGATCAGTTGGCACAGATAAGAAGGCTCTGATGAGGCTGTACTGATAGGTACCACTGATGGGCACTGATAGGTGGCACGGCTAAGCGGCATTAATAGGTGGCACTGATAGACACTGGTAGGTGGCACTGATAGGCAGCATACATTTAAGCAATATTTGTTGAACATTCTTGTGAGGCAAATCCCTCTGGTGACACACAAAGGGGATCGGGTAAAGCACTTTAATTTGTGATTTACGAAGAGATTGAAGTGTACGTGGGACTTTTTGGGACACCTACTTTTATCACACTTTGGTTTCCAGTGGGACTGTTTGTTTTTTCACTTATATGCATGTTATTATATAAAGAAATTGAGACTCTCAGCGCCTCTAAAATGTATATATATTTTTAAGATTTCTCAATGTACAGTATATAATAAGCATCATTTTTTTTATTAATAAAGATATATATAACATTAACATGTTATAATAAAACATACTTACTGTATCATACTCATTGGGCACCTTGACCAGCAAAGTTCTGCATCCGTGATTATTAGACTGAATGACATTAAAGCATTTATGGCTTGGTATGGCAATGGTACGAATCACTGTGCTCCGGCTGTCCAAAATTTTTATCACTTGATGTGGATGGATTTGTAAGAGCACAATGCACAAAGGTTCTTTTGGTCCTTGCCATTCTTGAGCTTAAGAACAATATCTCCATTAATAATGCAATATACCATACATCATCAGAAATAGCATATGAATAAAACAGGCATGCGGTTATTAATGTGCAAGTTTATTTGGCATTTATGTGATGAAAAATTACTATAGATCAAGATTATTCCCAACAGTAGAAAAAAGCAACAAAATTCAAGTGATTCCTAAATAGTTTATGCGACATCTCCATATACAATGCAACGTTTAGTAGAACATTGTAAAAGTTCTCTATTAGTACTGAAGATAGAGATGCATGATTAGTTCTGATAAATGAAAAGAAAAAAAATTTAGACACCTTAATAGTATATACTGTACATTGCACAAATAATTTTATGTATAAATTACCAATTACCTGTAATCCCTTCAGCTGATAGAACCTTTTTTATACTAGCTTGTTGTCTTTTGATTTTTTTAAAGTCCTTCTTACGAGAGTGAGCAACTATCCAGGCAATAAAGAAACTTACTGAGGTAGAAAAAAGAAAGCAGTGTGAAACTAAGAAGAGCTCAAACATAATAAACAGAACATTTTTCCTTAAGCAATGTTGAAATCACTAAAAATAACTAGTGAATATTACCTTCATTTGTCCTTGCAAACCATGTCTATTTTTTTCCCTACAACTGTTGTAAATGTTCTAAAACTATGGGTGTCCCTTAAATAGCTAGGCAAGGTGCATTAAATAATTTTAACCTCCCTGGCAGTATGATTATTTCAGAAAAAAGGTGCTGAAAGCGGTACCATTATTTGCAAGGAAATTTGGCGTTTTATACTGTAGGCCTGCAATTCTTAGGAATAGCTCACTTAAATCTGACCAAACAAGAGTCTAGTAGACATCCCGGGTATGACATTCTTTTAAAAACACAATTATAAATTATAATATAATAAATAATTATAAATAATTATAACAAATAATAATATAATTAAAATAAAATTTATTCAATAATGTAATCAACTCAAAATCACTGAAATTTGCTCAGTTGCAGAATTGTCGCTGTCATTACTTTTATTTTTTTATGACGAATTTCCCCACAAATCGCTATCGCACAATTCTGCAAGTGATTATAATTTATTATCGCTGTTTTCTAGCTGCTCTAAAACCATTTTTGACATAAAGGGACACTTTTGGTTGCTATGGACAATCTACAGTTTTCAGGCAGAAAGAACAGTTTTTATTATATAAAAGTAGGGCACTGGGCAGACCACTAGGGACAAGGGGGGTGTGTATTTTTTACATACAGTACTGTAATCTATAAGATTACAGTATACTGTATGTATTGTGTTTGTTTACCTTTTTGAATTTGGCGCCGTTCTCCGGTCCCGTGCGTCGTAACGTCGCAGGGAACGGAGATCGGCGGCACAGGAGGACACTGTGTGAATCGAGCGAGGTCCCGCTCGCTCACACAGCGCGGTGGCATCGCTGGATCCAGGGACAGGGTAAGTAAACCAAGCCTGTGGATTCTGCGAGGCAAGCCCGAGTCTGACTCGGGGTTACCGATTTTAGCCCAAAAATCTCACCCCGAGTCAGACTCGGGAATACAGCTCAGAAGGTTAAAGCACAATACCCCAAAGTCTCGCACACACACTCGGTTTTCTCTGCAAGAACCAGCAAGAAAACTGCTGGCAGAGCTTTCTTGCCGGATAAACTGAGCGTGTGTATGAGGCTTTCAGGTTTCTCGTCTGGAAATCTGGCCAGAATCTCGACGAGAAAAATAGAGATCCTGCTCTTTATTTTCTTGTCTGAATTCTTGTCGGCCTGTTTCCCGACGAGAAACCCGAGAGTGTGTATACTTACCTGTCGCAGTGTAAACCCGTGCATGCTCGAAATGACTTTGACGCATGCGCGGTAGCTTCCACGACATAGGTAGGGTGAAGCAAGAAGGCGGTGATGGCATCAAATGTGACGAGCGCTCCGACTGTGTGTACACTCGGGCGGCAAGAGATTCTTGCCAAGAATCTCATCAGGAAAAACTACGAGGCCTCAAAAGTTATGTAAAGTCTAATAATGAATGTTGTTAATTTGGTCTATTTTGATCTGTTAAATATACCATTGAAAGTGTATTGTTATATCTGTTCAAAGAATGCAAATAAATAACAAATACGAGAAAATCTTCAGATGACATCTTCCTGTCCCCTCTGCCTGTGTAGGGTTGCCACCTCATCCCTTTAAAACTGAACACATATTAATTACACAGGTTCTGTGGCTGATTAAGGTGGTAATTAAATTCACTTGGTGCCTTAACTGCATTAAATTAGCCCCAGAACCTGTGTAATTCATATGTGTTCGGGTTTAAAGGGATGAGGTGGCAACCCTATGCTTGTGCTGCATTTTGCATTTTTAGTTACACGGTTCTAAATTATTTCTGTGGACTACAAATGCCCTGCCTCTATATTAAAGTGATTGTAAAATAAAAATTACAAACATGTTATACTTATCTGCACTATGCAGTTGGTTTTTCACAAAGCAGCCTGGACCCTCCTCTTCTCGGGTCTCTTTTCGCTGCTCCTGGTCCTCCCTCCTGATGAGCAGCTTGCTATGGGGTTACCCAAAATGAAGAGACAGAGATTGCCGCTCCTGGCAGGTCTTGTTGGGTGCAAGTCTTCTTCTCAGGAACAAAGGGTGCTAGCAATGCACATGGCAATTAAGAACAAAAGATGATCAGGACAGCCACACTCCAATCCAAGGTAACTTGAATGTAATGTAGCTATGAGTAAACATTAAAGTTAGTGTGAAGCGCGTCAGCTGTCCTAGGTTCCGTTGCTGTGACTTGTAGTGCCTGTTTCCATTTTTTTTACATAAAATTTACGTGGGATTAGAGTGCGGCTGTCTTTTGTTCTTAGTTACCCAAAATGAGTCACAGCTCTGTGTCCATTCAGGCACAGAGTCTGACCCGGCCTCACCCTCTCTCTCCCCTGATTGGTTAACTGACTTTGATTGACAGCTGCAGGAGCCAACGGCGAAACTGCTGTGTCTCAGCCAATCAGGAGGAGAGTCCCGGAAGGCAAAGACACTCGTGGACATTGCTGGAGAGAGAAGGGGCTCCGATAAGTATTAGGGGGTGCTGAGGAGGCTGGTACACACAGACTTTAAGGAGAAGAGGAGAGGAGCAGCTATCTGTAGTCTTGTCCTTTGGTTGACAAATGCTTCTTCTCTGTAGATACAGAAAAGTGAATGAACATTGTCACCCTAGGACAGGAATTGTTTTACTGGCAGGATCACTAGGTGAAAAGACAAAAAAGAAAAGTAATACCACCACTACATTTAAGGGGTGGAAAGCTGATTTTATTACACTTTTTTGAGGGTTAGGATATGTTTTAACCACTTTAATACCGCAGTACGTCATATGACGTCCTGGGTTTTCAGTGGAGATATCTCTACTGGCTCTCTTGTGTGATCGGTGAGCCAGAAAAGGAATCCGCCAGCAGCAGAAGTTTACTATAGTGCTGACCAAAGATGACTAGATGGTCTGCAATCATTTTTATGACTCTTGGAGATGGGGTGTGAATGATGTCATGACATCACGTCCGACCCCGGCAGTTGGAAACACTGCCGTGTGTTCGGCTTGAAAACCTGAGATTGTTTTTTTTTTTTATCTCAGGCTTTCCTTCTCTACATAAAGGACCTGTCATGCCATATTCATATTACAAGGGATGTTTACATTCCTTATAATAGGAATAAAAGTGATCAAAAAACAAAATAAATAAAGGGAAAGTGAAAAAAATGTAAATAAAATTAACTATAAGAAAAAATGAATTAAAGCGCTTTAATTAAAAGAGATTTTTAAAGTATCATTAACTATACAAACCCAAAGGAAAAGAGCAAATGGTCACAATTACGGCGCTGTATCCAAACACGCAACCTTCAAAGTAGTCTGTAACAGTTAAAGGAGCACAGGGGGAAAGTTTTGCAGATGATATCTGCTCTGGCTGAGGACATGGATCACCTAAGAAATAAAATAAAAATGTGAAAAGATGTTAGTCCTACATACATGCATGACTGGATATTTCATTGGTTGCAAACATGTTAACTTCACTGCACCCAACTTTACTGAGTTTAGCATGTTTGAGTTACTTTGATTTACAAAAAATGCAATAGCTTGCAGGTGTCATGACTGCCTAAAAACAGTAGATGTAGTGGAGATTCCTCCATCAATGATGTTGACCTGGATAGGAGAATCTATTGAATTCTCTAATTTAGCCTCTGTATGGCAACCTTAACCACTTAACGCCCGCCGCACGCCTATTTACGTCCACAGAATGGCACGTACAGGCAGATGGGCGTATATATACGTCCTTGCCTTCTAGCGGGTGGGGGGTCCGGTCGTGACCCCCCCCCCCCCCCGCTGCGTGCAGCGGGCGGCTTACCTCGGGGAGCGATCCGGGATGACGGCGCGGCTATCTGTTTATAGCCGCTCCGTCGCGATCGCTCCCCGGAGCTGAAGAACGGGGAGAGCCGTATGTAAACACGGCTTCCCATGCTTCACTGTGGCGGCGTATCGATCGAGCGATCCCTTTTATAGGGAGACTCGATCGATGACATCAGTCCTACAGCCACACCCCCCTACAGTTGTAAACACACACTAGGTGAACCCTAACTCCTACAGCGCCCCCTGTGGTTAACTCCCAAACTGCAACTGTCATTTTCACAATAAACAATGCAATTTAAATGCATTTTTTGCTGTGAAAATGACAATGGTTCCAAAAATGTGTCAAAATTGTCCGAAGTGTCCGCCATAATGTCGCAGTCAAGAAAAAAATCGCTGATCGCCGCCAATAGTAGTAAAAAAAAAATAATTAATAAAAATGCAATAAAACTATCCCCTATTTTGTAAACGCTATAAATTTTGTGCAAACCAATCGATAAACACTTATTGCGATTTTTTTAACCAAAAATAGGTAGAAGAATACGTATCGGCCTAAACTGAGGAAAAAAAATTGTATATATGTTTTTGGGGGATATTTATTATAGCAAAAAGTAAAAAATATTGCATTTTTTTCAAAATTGTCGCTCTATTTTTGTTTATAGCGCAAAAAATAATAACCGCAGAGGTGATCAAATACCACCAAAAGAAAGCTCTATTTGTGGGGAAAAAAGGACGCCAAATTTTGTTTGGGAGCCACGTCGCACGACCGCGCAATTGTCTGTTAAAGCGACGCAGTGCCGAAGCGCAAAACCTGGCCTGGGCATTTAGCTGCCTAAAGGTCCGGGGCTTAAGTGGTTAAAGTGGTTGTAAAGTCCACTTTTTCACTCGTACCTACAGGTAAGCCTTATTATTTCACAGAGAACAAAAAATATTTAGTAAATGTTCACCATTTAGAAGATATTCACAATTGTAGCAGCCGGTGATCTAAGGGGCGCATGCGCACATTGCTCTAAAGGTACAGCACACTCAAGTGGCAAGGAGGCAGGGAAATGTTGTAATCATGAGGGACTTCAATATTCCTTGTATTGATTAAGAATAAAGAACTGAGTACAGATGTAGAAGTAAGGAATCATTTAATTTAATAATTTAAGTAACAGTGATCACAGAGTAATTACGTTTGCCTCAAAGTATAGGAAAATGAGGGTAGGACAAGAACACTACAAAGAGACAACTTTACTAAGCTGTACACCATGCCACATCATACTAAATTGGATCAAATTCTTCAAACAAAAAACACTGAATAAAAGTGAAAGTGCTTTAAGAACATTAAAAATGGCATTTGCCAGTGCATTCTAACAAATGTTAAACAAACTACAACCTACAAGTGTGAATCAGGCCTAAATCCATTTTAGAGTTGCACCCAGAACAATAGTTAAGGGGAAATCTAATGGGGACATTTGTTCCTGGGGACAACTGTTTAAGAGGGGAGCTCCTTCACTAACTTTCTTTTGTATGTCTTGGACAGGCATAAATTGGAAATGTTCCCAATGGTACACAGACAAGCAAATTAATCAGCTGGAAGAGGTTTAACCCTTCTCTATTCTATCCAAAACTTTCCTTGCTGCCTGTGTCCCTGTTTGTAGACTTACCTCAGTTTCCTTAAATACCACTGACACAGGATGTGATGGGCTTCACAGTGTCACTCTAGAATCCCTCTTTTTTCTTTCTCCTGTTTGCCATTTTGTATTAGATTGGCACCTTGAGATTGATGGTCACATTAGTTGGCAATTTAACATTCGTAGTTTGGCAGTTCCAGTTGGACACTTTAGGATAATTACCAGGGTTGCCAACTTTCAGTAAATTTACGAACAGTTTGTAAAATCTATACTTTTTGCATCTGTCCTTGATTGTCCATTACGAACATGTAGGCTGCATGTCTGTAACTGACATTCATTGAGAGATGCAACAATTATGGATTTTACAAACTGTTTGTAAATTTACTGAAAGTTGGCAACCCTGATAATTTCACTATTTCAGATTGAAATGTATTATTTTTAGTTCTAATTTACTGTTTGCCACTTAATGCTAAAGTAAAATGGATAGAACATTACTATTTATATTATTAAGTATATAGACTAATTTTGTATTTCACATATCTTTGTAAGCTGATGTTGATGGTGGGTTAGATTAAAATATTGTATTTGTAGGGATGCTCTATCTCCTTAATGTTCTGAGGAAGAAAGTGAAGACTGTCTAACCACCTAAAGGAAGAACCATCTTTGACTGCCTCTGTTTCAGGAAACAGCTCAAACAGCCCTGTCCACATTTTCTGTACAATAGGACCATGGAGCCATTCACATATATATCAGTACATATGAAACCAGCTTTTAGATATTGAGAAAATGTATGTGGAAAAGTTGTGTGGGAAAAAAAAAGACCACACATGCATAAGACATTTTTAGGTGTAAAAATAATCATAATAATATATACGCTTGTGATAGATGTTCTTTATTATGGCAGGATGGTACAATATTGCATGATGACATTTCTATTATTAATTATGTGCTCACCATCAACCCAAGTAAAAACCTCCCGCTGAATATCTCCAACACTTGCAGATGTTACTGCTAAGATAACATCATGAAATGAAGTATTCTTGATCTTGGCTATTTCATCTACAGTGAACAGTCTAAAATAGAGATATATTACAAAGATGTATTATATTTTCATAACTGAGAAGATAGATAGATAGATATATATATAGATAGATAGATAGATAGATAGATAGATAGATAGATAGATAGATAGATAGATAGATAGATAGATAGATAGATAGATAGATAGATAGATTAAGGCCCCGTACACACGAGCGAGTTTCTCAGCAGAATTCAGCCAGAACCTCGGTCGGAGCTGGATTCTGACGAGAAACCAGGCCGTGTCTACACTTTCGGCCGAGGAAGCCGACGGGGATCTCGGCGAGGAAATAGAGAACATGTTCTCTATTTTCTCGTTGTTCAATGGGAAATTTCGGCTCACCGAGATCCTCGGCGGCTTTACAAGGAACTCGACGAGCAAAACGATGTGTTTTGCCCGTCGAGTTCCTTGGATGTGTGTACGGGGCCAGATAGATAGATACAAAATAAACATTGAAAAGTGCCTCCAGACCCAAGTTAGATGGCAGTTGGTCAATATACACTGACGTTTCCTGTCTTTTTGGCACCTTTTCAGCAGATAAATGTAAATTGTAAATGGAGTTTACACCTTAGAAGATTCATTCTAACTCTGTAAAATGTTTGATTTTACCTGTATTGCTGCCCTACTCCATTACTCTATGGAGACTATTGAGCCTTAACTTTCCAGATTCCAGATTTATGTGTGCCATTTTGAAAACATTTTGAACTTTAAAAAGGAACACATAAATTGTGAGTTTTTTCATTAACACTGGACTCTGCACAAGCAACCTTTTTTCAATTATACTCAAGAGCATTACATAATGAGTCATTGCAAAATAAGTTTCAATATCTTTTAAGGCTGAACTCCAAGGAAAATTCATAACCACCAATGCAGTGGGGCACCTCTGCATTGCAAAGGGTTAAATTCTCCTTTTTATTGAAGGTACCTTTAATTTTACTTACCTTATTCCTCACTCCCCAGGCTTCTACCACTTTGTGCAACCAGCAACCAAAGCAACTTTGCTTTGGTGCTCTGCCTGTCATTTGCCTTCTGATGTCATCATGTATAATGCAGGAATAGCAGTTCGGCATTGTGAGTGAGCATGCTGAGAGCTCATCTACAACTCGGCATGTCAGAGGGAAGAGGAGAGCGCTGGCTGCCAGGGAAGCAAAGGTAAGTATAAATGCTTTTTTACACTACCCTAGACAAAAACACACATTTTACTCTTGCAATGTGGGGATCCCCACTGAAAAGGTAGTTTAAAAGTGTTCCCAGATTTTATCTTTAAGAAAGATAATATAAGTTTTCTTGACCATCAAACCTATGATTGCAAATGTATTTTATTTCCCCTCAGCCCAGCCAGCTTTTATGATGCTACGCATTCATTGATAAGTTATTTCTCAAATAAGGCAGTGAAAACAGTGGTGTTGCATCAGCTACAGGGCCCATGCACTTAGGGGAACCCAGTTGAAAACGTTTATCTCTCTCTCTATCTCTTCACTAAACCAGTCAAAATTAATAACACAGATAGGTCTTCTTTCATATAAACTTATAAATGTGGCCCAGTGTTAACAAGTGACTTTGATAGATTGGGTGAGGCTTTATATTTTGATGGGAATATTAAAAAATATTATGAAACTCTTGGAGGGAGTTGGTTTCATTTTGCTTTGGAGACAGAGAACTTTGTCTGTGTCCTTGACTTTAAAACCTACAGAAGAAAGAAGAACTTTTCACATATGGCTGGATTGCAATACAAAATGTTTGCAGATAGATTCATGCTTAGATCTATCCTGTACATGTTCATTCACAAAATAGTGACAGTTGTGTTTCTGAAAGGTGCATTGATGTATGAGTATTAATGTGTATTGTGGATGCTTTAGCTCATGCAGTATGTTTTTCTTTCTATATTATGAACTACTATGTTGGGCATTCTGCTTAAAGGAAAATAATTAAAATAACATTTTACAAAGTAAGGATATCTGAGTTTGTACCTGCTTAGCAGTTATTAATATTTACCCATTTCTTGAATTTTCAAACCAGAATCGATCTCCATCTCGTAAGCGCTGAAACTGGTCGAGAGCAATGGCAGTCAGAAGCTCCCCTGGATCTCCAAAACTCTCCAGCATGGCACCCGGAAGAAGCTCTAATTTATTTATATCATTGTCATAGAGCATGGCCAAGTCATCAAACAACTACAGTGTGGAAAAATATATATGTTACTATGCTAAAAGTAATGAAGCTTTCTTTTCAATATTTAAAGTAGATCTACAGTGCCTTAAAAAAGTATTAATATCCCTTGAAATTTTCCACATTTTGTCATGTTACAACCAAAATTGTAAATGTATGTTGTTGGGATTTTATGTGATAGACCAACACAAGGTGACACATAATTTTGAATTGGAAAGAAAATGATAAATGGTTTTCAAATACTTTTTTTTTACAAATAAATATGTAAAAAGTGTGGAGTGCATTTGTATTCAACTCCCTGAGTCAATACTTTGTTGAACCACCTTTCACTGCAATTACAGCTGCAAGTCTTTTTGGGGATGTCTCTACCAACTTTGCACATCTAGAGAGTGAACATTTTCCATTCTTCTTTGTAAAACAGCTCAAGCTCTGTCAGATTGGATGGAGAGCATCTGAACAGCAATTTTCAAGTCTTGCCACAGATTCTCAATTGGAATTTGGTTTGGATTTTGAATGGGCCATTCTAACACACGAATATACTTTGATTTAAACCATTGCATTGTAGCTCTGGATGTATGTTTAGGGTTGTTGTCCTGCTTGAAGGAACCTCCGCACCAGACTCAAGTCTTTTGCAGACTCTAACAGGTTTTCTTCTAAGATTGTCCTGTATGTTGCTCCATCCATCTTCCGATCAACTCTGACAAGCTTTCCTGTTCCTGCTGAATAAAAGCATCCCCACAACATGATGTTGACACCACCATGTTTCACGGTGGGGATGGTGTGTTCAGGGTGATGTGTCGCCTACATGGCTTTTTACAAACTGCAAACAAGACTTCTTATGGCTTTCTTTCTTTTAACAATGCATTTCTTTTTGCCAATCCTCCATAAAGGCCAGATTTGTGGAGTGCATGACTAATAGTTGTCCTGTTGACAGATTCGACCACCTGAGCTGTGGATCTCTGCAGCTCCTCCAGAGTTACCATGGGCCTCTTGGCTGCTTCTCTGATTGATGCTCTCCTTGCCCAGCCTGTCAGTTTAGGAGGACAGCCATGTCTTCGTAGGTTTGCAGTTGTGCCACACTCTTTCCATTTTGGGATGATGAATTGAACAGTGCTCCATGAGATGTTCTAAGCTTGGCATTTTTTTTATAACCTAACCCTGCTTTAAACTTTTCCACAACTTTCTCTCAGACATGTCTGGTGTGTTACTTGGCCTTCATGATGCTGTTTGTTCACTAAAGCTCTCTAACAAACCTCCGAGGGCTTCACAGAACATCTGTATTTATACAGAGATTAAATTACATACAGGTGGACTTTATTTTTCTAATTAGGTGAATTCTGAAGGCAATTGGTTCCATTAGATTTTAGTTAGGGTTATCAGAGTAAAGGGGGCTGAATATAAATTTCCTTCCACTTCACAATCATGTGCCACTTTGTGTTGATCTATCACATAAAATCCAAATAAAATGCATACGTTTTTGATTGTAACATGACACAAAGTGTAAAATTTCGATGGGTATGAATACTTTTTTAAGGCACTGTAAATGCCAAGTTGGTGACATTTTCTTTTGTAAGGACTGTTTATCATGAAAGTATCAATTTCTTTTTTTATTCTACAAAAAATATAAATATAGATTTGTTTTATCTCAGCGCTGCTCATCTTTCACAGCTTCTTTACATCCACTTGATGTCTACTGATAGTAAAAACATGTGAACCATCCCTGTGCAATTAGCACTGGCTGCTTGTAGTATCAACTGGCAAACATGTGTGACAGAATGACAATACAGGTGTAAGGTGAAGCAGTGTTCACTTCAATCCTATAATCAATCACATGCAAGTGAAAATTCTGTTTTTTCATTTCCTTTGCACATGATCGGGCATTCTAAAGGAACACAGTGGGGTTGATGTACTAAAACTCGAGAGGGCAAAATTTGGTGCAGCTGTGCTAATCAGCTACTAACTTCAGCTTGTTCAATTAAGCTTTCACAAAATACCCCTGGAAACTGATTGGTTTCTATGCAGAGCTGCACCGAATTTAGCATTCTCCAGTTTTAGTAACCGTTGTCACCTTATTTTCTAAGCTAAATGAACATTAACTTTTCTAAGTAAACAGTCTCAATACCTTTAAGTAAATCAAATTAATTGTTTTGTAGGCCCAATTGATTAACCTCTTAGTAGACCTACCAATGGTATATTCCTTTTAGCTTAAGATTGGTTATAATTCTTTTAGGTACTGCTCTACTAGGTAGTGTCAGTATGCTAAGAACCATAGACAGCTTCTAGACCCTAAATCTCAATCTCTTAAAAGGTATCAAATCCCACAAATATGTAAAATCGTGCAGTTTAGTCTGTAGATGTGCTTTTTAGGCTAAGAATGTTTTCAGAAAACACAGGAAATACCTGTTGATCTTCCCAGAAATGTAATGTCTTTGCAACTTCCTGTGAGATTAACTGGAGAACAATTGTATCTTTCTTCTAGAACGCAGGGGAGGCTCAACCCTTAGGGGTTCTCAGGCATCAACCCCTATCCTATGCATGAATCTATCCACGGCCGTCGTTGCCGCTCCCCCTATTCATGTGTCCATCCTTTTTTGGGTCACTGGGCATATGAATTAGAGTGGCCAGTTTTTTTTTTTCTTTTGAAGAACCTGATTAGAGTTATACGCTCTAATAGGCTTCAAAATAGGGTGGACTCGGGACGCAGGGCATTGCCCAGGTGTGTTACAAAAGTGAATAAAAAGTTGCTGTTGCAATACTGATCCTCTTTCCGGCCAATTGGGACGAAGGTATGAAACCTGTTTCCCAACTGGCCAAAACGTTGGGCGATTCTATTGGACGCTTAATGCTGGGAGGAGGAAAGAGGAGACACAGCAGAAGCTGCTCCTGGAGAGGACTCCGGTCACCGGAGCAGTTTTCCCCGAGCCCACCATACTCTCACCGCCCGCATCAAAGGTAAGGACAGTGGGTGGTGGTAGGGGTTAGCGCCCCCTCCCAAAAAAACACAAGCTGCCACTGTTATGCCCTGTACACCAACCGTTTTTTCCGTCTGAATAAACTTGGATGTTTTTTCCGACGGAATTTCGCTCAAGCTGTCTTGCATACACACGGTCACACCAAATTCCAACCGTCAAGAACACAGTGACGTACAACACTACGACGAGCCGAGAAAAATGAAGTTCAATGCTTCCGAGCTTGCATCGACTTGATTCCGAGCATGCCTGGTTTTTAGTGTGTCGGAATTCCATACAGACAAACGGAATTTCCGATAGCAATTTGTTCCATCGGGAAAATAGAGAACCTGCTCTCTATCTAAGTCTGTCGGAAATTCCGACGGAAAAAGTCAGATGGGGCATTCACAAGGTTGAGATATCCGATGAAAAGTCCCATCTGACTTTTTCCATCGGAAATTCCGACCGCGTGTACGCGACATAAGAACGTCTAATCCGTCATCGCTCATGCAACAGAGATGAACACAGGCAGACATGTTTTAATCTCAATCTGGGTAACAATTATGGTTGCCTCTATAAATACAGTTGAGTGAGTGAGCAGATGCAAAACAGGAAAAAAAAGTGTTATTCATTAAGATTATCAGATGAAAAAAAAAAATTTTTTCTTAAAAATGAATGCCACTACCACATCTAAGGATTAGCAAACTGCAATATATAAAATGTTTTTCTGTTTAGATAAGCTTTAGGAGGGCTACACTACAGAAATGCTATATGACTCAATTCTCATCTATTCTTGTTTCTCTTTAAGAAAAACATGTCCTTTTGATCTTCATTAATTTTACGTTTAAATGCCATTGAGATTGAAATAGTAATGACTTGCATCTTACATAGGGTTTCCTTTATTTAACTTCAACTGGCCAATCTGAGTGACAGCAAAGCCAAAGGAAGGACAACACAAGCAGCTGGCAAAGCTGCCGCCAAAGTAAACCTATTGCTTTTCCCTGCATGGACAGTTTGCCTTATATGGATTTTACCTAGTTTACATTATTTATTATTGGTGATTGTAAGTAGTTGTTCTACTCATTTAAAAAAAAATGAGATGAGTAGTTGTTTATAATATAGGCAGTGTCAGGCCCCGTACACACGACCAGTTTCCTCGGCAGAATTCAGCTTCCGACCGAGTTTCTGGCTGAATTCTGCCGAGGAAACTGGCCGTGTGTACACTTTCGGCCGAGGAAGCCGACAAGGAGCTCGGCGAGGAAATAGAGAACATGTTCTCTATTTCCTCGTTGTTCTATGGGAGCTCTCGTCCCGCCGAGCTCCTCGGCGGCTTCAGTGCTGAACTGGCCGAGGAACTCGATGTGTTTGGCACGTCGAGTTCCTCGGCCGTGTGTACGAGGCCTCAGAAGAGAATTTTTATAGTAGTAGTGTAATTAAAAGTTTGGTGAAAGTTATTCACTGAGCTGATAATTGCTGCATCATCCAAGTGTGAAAGTCATTGAGAAAACAGATTTTATCAGACATGTAACATATTTTAGGAGGAGATTCATGCCTTGTCTGGCAGGACTTGAGGCATGAAAAGAGTCTGTGTGATCCAAAACCTGTGGCTGTGAGATAAAGACAGAGATTTCCGCTCCTGGCAGGTCTTGTAGGGTGCAAATCTTCTTCTCATGAACTGAGGGTGCAATTAAGAACAACCTCTTTTTTAGCAAATTAACCACTTAAGCCCCGGACCATTTTGCAGCTAAAGGACCAGGCCCCTTTTTGCAATTCGGCACTGCGTCACTTTAACTGACAATTGCGCGGTCGTGCGATGTGGCTCCCAATCAAAATTTACGTCCTTTTTTCCCCAAAAATAGAGCTTTCGTTTGGTGGTATTTGATCACCTCTGCAGTTTTTATTTTTGCACTATAAACAAAAATAGAGCGACAATTTAAAAAAAAAAAAACAATATTTTTTACTTTTTGCTATAATAAATATCCCCAAAATAAATATATATTTTTTTCCTCAGTTTAGGCCAAAACGATTTTTTCTACATATTTTTGGTAAACAAATCGCAATAAGCACTTATTGATTGGTTTGTGCAAAAGTTATAGCATCTACAAAATAGGGGATAGTTTTATGGCATTTTTATTAATATTTATTTTTTACTACTAATGGCGACGATCAGCGATTTTTATTGTGACTGCGACATTATGGCGGACACATCGGACACTTTTGACACATTTTTGGGACCATTGTAATTTTTACAGCGACCAGTGCTATAAAAATGCACTGATTACTGTGAAAATGACACTGGCAGTGAAGGGGTTTATCTCTAGGGGGCGCTGTAGGGATTAAGTGTGCCCTAGTGTGTGATTCTTACTGTAGGGGGGCGTGGCTGGGTGTGTAATGTCACTGATCGTCGTTCCCTATGACAGGGAACAGACGATCACTGACAAGCCACTAGGAAGAATGGGGACAGGTTTGTTTACACTAACCTCTCCCTGTTCTTCAGCTCTGTGATCCTGTCGCAGGACACCGGTGGCGATCGGGTCCATGGGTCCTGCAGGCCCGGTCATGGAGCTTCGGACCTGGTCACGAGCCCGCCGGCGGAGGCGCGCTCGCGACCAACGGCTGAGTTCTTTAAGGGCATGTACCTGTATGCCCTTCTGCCCAGCCATGCCATTCTGTCGACATATATCGTCGTGCGGCGATCCTTAAGTGGTTAACCACATAATTAATCTGGTTAAAAAAAGACACAAGTTCATCCAGTTCAACCCACAGAAAAAAAACACACACACAAATCAAAAACCTCCATGTACACAATGCCATACTCAAGTTGATTCAGATGAAAGCAACAAAAAAAAAAAACAACAATAAAGCATGTTCCAATTTACTCCAGTGGGGGAACAAAAATCCTTTCTCATCCACCAAAAGGCAATCAGATATATTGATAGAGGACTTTAAGAACAAGCTTTCCTAACAAAGGTGTCGACACACCTAAGTCCTATGATCCCAATTTTGGGGACATCAAGTTTTGACCTGGGTCTTATAGACCAGGGTTTTAAAGAATTAAAGGTTTACTAAAGGATTTTTTTTTAGCTAAATAGCTTCCTTTACTTTACTGCAGTACTGGTTTCATGTCCTCATTGTTCGTTTTTGCTTTGAAGTTGCTGTAATTCTGCTGTGATCTCCACACTTCCTGCTTGTCTGGCTCCTTATGAAAATACTCATGGGAGCTTCTCACTGTGGTCTAAGCTGTGTGTCTAAAACTGCTCAGAACCAATCAGATTCATTTTAAAAACAAAACACTGCCCTGGATTTGTTTGTTTTTGTTCTGGGTCTCTTTACTTCACATAAACATGAAACCAGTTTAAAACCGAAAGTGAAACTAGAGGCACATTATATGATAGAATTTAATCTATTTTTAATCATTTTTAAAAGGAATCAGTTAACTTTTATGTCTCTATACCCTGTAAACAGTAATTTCATCAAAAAAAAATGTTTTCCTTTAGTGACCCTTTAAGGCGGCGAGGAATTAGTAGGATTATAAATGTTTCTAGAGATAACCATGTAATGACTAAGGGGGAGACTGAAAGAGTGTTCGCCGAAGACCTTGACCCCTTTAGCCTATTACAGCTCAATGCTTTCCTACGGTCAATTACGCAACATATGCCAGAAATACGTACACCATTTGGGTTTGAACAGATATGTTTAAAGGGGGAGCCATTTAGACATTCACTCTCAGCTATGTATGCCCTGCTGATAGATTCAGAAGCCCCCCAAGAATTGGCTTTTTTACAAGCTTGGGAGAGGGATCTGGGAGTCACCTTTTCGGAGATACAGAAAAAGAAAATATTGTTATTTACACATAAAGCGTCAATGGCAACTAGGTATCAAGAAGGAGGGTATAAATTCTGACCAGGTGGTATAGAACTCCGTCAGTATTGAACCAGATAATTCCACAAGTATCCAATCGATGCTGGCACTGTCAAAATGCAGAGGGCACTATGCTACACATATTCTGGGATTGTCCCAGACTGAAAGAATTTTGGAAAATGGTTTCTGAAACAGTTAAAGAAATTACAGATGTGTCTCTTGGAGAAAACCCGTCAGCCTTTTTGCTGCATGATATTCTGTTATCTAACGAAAAATATAAAAATTCTCTTGTAAGGCATTTACTCACAGCAGCGAAAGCTTTTATTCCGATTCTCTGGAAAAGTACGGTAGCCCCAACTAAAATACAATGGATGGGGAGAATAACGGAGATCCAGCAAATGGAAAACCTGACCATGATGTTGAGAGAGCAAGAAGAAAAGTATCGGGAGGTCTGGACACCCTATATTAAATATAGGGAACAAAATCTTTAGGTAGATATGTGGAGGGGTGGGGGGAGTACAATATTAATGTTTTTTTCTCTCTCTCTCTCTCTCTCTCTCTTTCTTTTGTCTTTCTTTCTTCTCTATCTTTTTCTGTCTCTTTAATAAGTCTATCTGTATTTGTTTGGGAGGATAACTAGGGCTTGCCCTGGTTAAGGAAAACGTATTGCATTAATATCTATATATATAAAACTCAACGTGCGTGTGTGTGTATGTATGTATGTATGTATGTATGTTCCAGCATCACGTCCAAACGGCTAAAGATATTAACATGAAACTTGGCACACATGTTACTTATATGTCAGCAACAAACATAGGATAGGTGGTTTAACCCTTACCCACCCCCATTTGCCATGGTCGGGGTTTTCCTTTAAAGTCCCATTCAACTCTATGAGAAATACATGTTACTTCATAACTTCCAAACGGCTGTAGATATTTCGATAACACTTGGTCACATGTTACTTATATGTCCACTTAAACTATAGGATAGTTAATTTATCCCTTAACTACCCCCATTTGTGAGGGTCGGGGTTTTTGTTTAAAGTCCCATGCAAATCAATGGGAAATGCATGTTCCCACATAACTTCTGTACGCCTGGAGATATTTCAATAATACCTGGTACACATATTACTTATATGCCAAATAAAAATATATGACACTTAAATTAACCCTTACCTACACCCTTATATAAAAGATGGGTATATTTATATTACTATGATTTTCCTCCCCAAAAGGTTAAGATAGGAAGACCGGGCAACGCCGGGTATTCAGCTAGTTAGGAAATAATACCAGTTGTATTAGAATTGTGAGGAAATATTAGTAAATGAGGAATATAGGTATGTCAACATAATACAACTGTGTGAATATGTGGTAGTAATTGGTATGTTGAAGAAAATATTAGCCGCACTTGTCAAAAGGAAGTGCTAATGTATGTATATATATTATTGTATAATATTATTGCTGTAGAAAAAATAAAGAATTTATATAAAAAAAAAAAAACAAGCTTTCCTGCACATATGCACAACAATCATGTGAAACTCTTCTGTGTGTATGCATACCTCCCAACTTTTTGAGATGGGAATAAGGGACGCGTCTCAGCAAAAGTATGCAGGCATAGGACACACCCACTGCCACGCCCCTTAAAGACGAATTGTACAAAAAGAACAAGATTGATTAAACTCACAAGTGCTTTTTTTACCACTACTATTCCTTTAAATTGGCTTATGGAATTTACAAATGCAGCAATTTAGAAATGGGATGAAAGGATTAGCACTGGGAAACACTTTTTGATAGATAAAAGGTGCATTTTATATACAGTACATCTATATAGATCAGACCAAAATGAGGGACAAATGAGGAAGAACGAGGGACAGAGGGACATTGCTCCAAATCAGGGACAGTCCCTCTGAATCAGGGACAGTTGGGAGCTATGGTGTATGTACAAAAGCTGTATTTTCTACACAAACAGTTCAAAGTCTTAAGCATAATCTGCAGACATGAATTTATATTCAAAATCTAGCATATACCAACCTGCTTATTTATCTGATACAGTCTTGGATTGATGTCCTTCCAACTTGTAACAGGTGTCAGTCCAAAGTATTCTCTTCCATTATTATAACAGCAAAGTCCAAAGTCCCGGCCTCTCTGAATGCTGTAGGATATGTAATCAGTCCGGGAATATTTGAAAGATCCATACCAGTAGTCTGTTATGCAAAATAATTATTAACCTTTTTTAATAACATTCAACTACAATATGACTTGAGTCACAATTGCATATGCTATAATATTTGTTTGTATTTGCAATTTTTTTCCCACGAAAGTGGAGTTACCCTTTAAGCTATACAACTGAAAACCAAGGACAGGCTATATTTACAAGATCTGTAAGTAATGATACACTAATAGCAATCAGGGTAAGATATGGCAGCCTCATAGGCACAGAATGTGAAACATGTGGGATCAAGGGTTGTGCAATTTGTACAATACTGGTATAATGCAATTATCTTTAGTAAGCTATGCTATTTCAGCTTCTAAACAAATGTAGCCATAATGTGGTATGTTGCAGTACTGGTTTGGAGCTAAGGACAGGATTAGAGAGTTACTAAAAGGGTTTTTGGGGAGAAGAGTAAGTTACAGTAAATATTTTCTATAATTATATGCAAGAAACTCACTCACTCACGCTTTCTAACCTTCTGCCAGTACAAGATCACTACAGTACTTATACACTTAAAGGCAAACAAATCTACTTTGTTGGACCCTCTTTTTGTATTGTTTTCCTGCTCCTACATGGGAAAGATCCCAACACTCACTTGATAATACATTGCATTAGACCTACAAATACCCAACTACAGATCAAACACAGAAAGTTTCCCCAAAATATGGCTGCTGTACACAATGGGGCAGATCCACAAAGGTATTACGCCGGCGTATCTATTGATACGCCGGCGTAATTTTAAATTTCCAGCGTCGTATCTTTGTTTTGAATCCTCAAAACAAGATACGACGGCATCTCGGCTAGATCTGACAGGCGTACGTCTTAGTACGCCATCGGATCTAAGCTGCAAATTGTCGGAGGCCGCTAGGTGGCGTGTCCATCGAATTCCGCGTCAAGTATGCAAATTAGCTAGTTACGGCGATCCACGAACGTATGTCCGGTCGGTGCATTGTTTTTACGTCATTTGCGTTCGGCTTTTTCTGGCGTATAGTTAAAGCTGCTATTCTGAGGTGTACTCAATGTTAAGTATGGCCGTCGTTCCCGCGTCCAATTTTGAAATGTTTACGTCGTTTGCGTAAGTCATTCGCGAATAGGAATTTGCGTAGAATGACGTCACTGTTGTAAGCATTGGCTGGTTCCGGTTTAATTTCGAGCATGCGCACTGGGATACCCCCACGGACAGCACATGCGCAGTTAAAAAAAAACTTTGTTTACGTCGGGTCACGGCATATTTACATAAAACACGCCCCCATTACATCCATTTGAATTCCGCGCCCTTACTCCGCCAGAGATACACTACGCCGCCATAAATTACGGCGCAAATTCTTTGAGGATTCAAAATAAAATAAATAAGTTACGGCGGCGTAGTGTATCTTAGATACGCTGCGCCCGGCGCAAAGGTATGTGGATCTGGCCCAATGAGTTTTGCAGTCATAGTCATCATGGCTTAACCATGATCATACCCCTATAATAGCATTGTTATGTGAAAGACAGTGCCGGCCCAAGACATTGTGCTGCCTGGGACCAAGAATGAATTCTGCCCCCCCCCCCCCCCCCCCCAGAAAAAAAATCACGCCAACCAAAAGGCCCCCACATTCATTATTTTATATCATGATAACTAAAGGGGACCCGTCATGGCTCTATACATGTATAAAGGAGTATAAAGAGGACCCGTCATTGCTCTATACATGTATACGAGTATAAAGAGGACCTGTCATGGCTCTATACATGTATATAGAGGACCTGTCATTACTCTTTACATGTAAAGGAATATCAAGAGGACCTGTCATGGCTCTATAAATGTATATAGGACTATAAAGAGTACTTGACATGGCTCTATACATATATAAAGGAGTATAACGAGGGCCTGTCATGGCTCTATAGATGTATAAAGAGAACCTGTCATGGCTCTATACATGTATAAAGAAGTATAAAGAGGACCTGTCATGGCTCTATACATGTATATAGGAGTATAAAGAGGACCTGTCATGGCTCTATACATGTATAAAGGAGTATAACGAGGGCCTGTCATGGCTCTATAGATGTATAAAGAGGGCCTGTCATGGCTCTATACATGCATATAGGCGTATAAAAGGACCTGCCATGGCTCTATACATGTATCCAGGAGTATAAAGGGACCTGTGAATTGCCGGTGGCCACAATATCTTTTGCGCAAACTAATCAATGTACGCTAATTGTGTTTTTTTTTTTTTGTAATATGTAGAAGAATACATATTGGCCTAAACTGAAGAAAATAGTTTATTTTTCTAAATTTTGGGGATATTTATTATAGCAAAAAGTTAAAAAATATATATATTTATAGCACAAAAAATAAAAACCGCAGAGGTGATCAAATATCACCAAAAGATAGCTCTATTTGTGGGGAAAAAAGGACATCAATTTTATTTGGGTAGCGGAGCTGGCAGGACGGGCTGGCAGGCATCAGTATGCTGCCCCCCTAAAAGTGCTGCCTGGTACCCATGATACCACCCGGTCCCATCATAGGGCCGGCCCTGGTGAAAGATTATGAAAAACGAATGTCCCAGTATGGCTGGAACAGTAATTAGCTTTATTGAGCAATGATTGTGGAAAAATATATTGAACAAACTGACCTGACCTGACCTGAAATTAGCAGTTAGATAATGAGCGGAATGTCCTCTCAAAATTACTTATCGCTGGTTGTGCTTATATCCAGCACTATAAACACCTCAATACAAAATATTGTCTCACACCTCTTAAATCTTCAACAACAATGCTATCTTCATTTTCAGCAATCTGTGAAGCCATTCCAAACAGCAATGCTTCAACATCTTGGGGTGTCGGCATGTGTTGACTCTGTAATAATATTGATAAACACGTATGAAATAATATAATATAAAAGAACACAAAAACTGAACAATTTTCCTAAACTCTAAAGCCCCATACACACTATCAGTTTTCCTGCAGGTTTTTCTCTTCAGGTTTACCAAAACCATGTAGTGCAAGGGCCTGCCTGATTGCATACAAATGGAAACTCTTGAGGTTTGACCTCATATTAGATGGTTTTGGTAAACCTGAAGAGAAAAACCTGCAGGAAAACTGATAGGCCCGGATTCACATACAGCGGCGCATATTTATGCCGCGGTAGCGTATTTCCTTTATGCTACACCGACGCAGCGCAGAGAGGCAAGCATTGAATTCACAAAGCCAATGCTCCCAAATCTGCGCTGGGTTTCCAAGGCGTAAGTCGGTGTAAGTGGAAGTGGGCGTGAGCCATGCAAATGAGGCGTGACCCCATGCAAATAATGGGCCGAGCGCCAGACAGATACGAATAACGAACGGCGCATGCGCCGTCCCGTGGATGCATCCCAGTGCGCATGCTCACAATCACGTCGGAACAACTGCCTAAGATACGCCGGATCACTGCCTACGGCGTGAACGTAACCTACGCCTAGTCATATTCACGTCCAACGTGAACTACGTCAAATACGCAGGCTTGTGTTTCCTGTTGCAGACCTTTGCATGTCTGCTGCTGAGTTACACTTCCTTTATGGGGCATAACTTTACGCCGGACGCAAGACTTTACGCGCACTGCGTCGGGTGCACGTACGTTCGTGAATCGGTGTATCTCCCTCATTTGCATATTAGAATAGGAAATCAATGGGAGCGCCAAATGCGTCCAGCGTAAATATGCGCCCACTTTCGCCGGCGTAGGCAAGTTACGTTGGTGGGATGAAGCCTATTTTTAGGCGTATCTTAGTTTGTGTGTACGCCGCATAGATACTACGGCGCATATTTTTACTTACGCGGCGTATCTGAAGATATGTTGGCGTAAGTGTTTTGTGAATCCGGGCCATAGTGTGTATGGGGCTTAATGCCGCATACACACGATCATTTTTCGGGTTGTAAAAAATTACGTTTTTATTTAATGTCATTAAAAACGATCGTGTGTGGGCTTCAGAGCATTTTTCGGGTTCTGAAAAATGGGCAAAAAAAAAATTCGAACAAGATAAAATTTTTTACGACGTTTTTAATGTTGTCGTTTTTTGGGTTGTAAAAAATGGTCGTGTGTGGGCTTTAACGACGTAAAAAAAATCCACGCATGCTCAGAAGCAAGTTATGAGATGGGAGTGCTCGTTCTGGTAAAACTACCGTTCGTAATGGAGTAAGCACGTTCATCACGCTGTAACAGACAGAAAAGCGCAAATCGTCTTTTACTAACACTAAATCAGCTAAAGCAGCCCAAAGGGTGGCGTCGTCTGAATGGAACTTCCTCTTTATAGTGCCGTCGTACGTGTTGTACGTCACCGCGCTTTGCTAGAGCATATTTTTTTTACGATCGTGTGTAGACAAGGCCGTTTTAATGATCGGGTTGAAAAAAACTTTGTTTTTTCTAGAGCCCGAAAAAAAAATGTCTTCAGTTACTCCTGAAATTCGTTTTTATTTATTTTGTTTCGTAAAAAAATGCATTCGTCCAAAAATCTGAATTAATTAAGGTCAAATCTGTTATTGAAAGTTAATGGTGTCTGTCAAATGTTCTAAGAAGATGCGACGGAGCAGCTAAACTGTACGACGCCGGAATCATACATTTCCGTTCGAATGTTCCACCTACAAGCTATAGAAGAATTCTAATGTTGTATGACACTAGTAATAATTAGATTTATTATATTATTACTAGTCAACCAATATTCAAATTCTTCTATACCCTATGCACGGAGCATTTGACCGGAAATGTACGATTGCGGCGTCATACAGTTTAGCTGCTCCGTCGAATCTTCTTAGAACTTTCGACAGACACCATAAGCCTTCAATGACAGATTTGACGTTTGTATGTTTTTCACTGCTTTGTCGAATCTTGGTCTTCCCCAACACTGTCTCTATAATGTCAAATCTTTTCTCTCTATGTCAAATATTTCCTCTCTATGTAGAATAATCTTGGACTAATAGAGTTAAGGTTAGGCACATTCAAACACAGGTTTGATAGACACAGATTGCTATTGTCAGCGTCATGTCAAATCTTCTATCTATATCGAACTGTTGTAGCAATGAAAAAGAAAATAAAGCATTTATTTTATGTCGGATCTTTTGGGTTTCGGATTATGCGCATTTGTTTTCGTTTGTTAAAACGATAATGAAAATACCTGAAATTCGGCCGAAAATGCATTCAGACAAAAACGAATGCACATGTCTAATATTATCTAAGCATAAAAAACAACCCATAAACCACTATAATAGTAATTGATAATTTTCATTAAATTTCTAATTTTTAATTTTGAGTAGCCTCTCAACTACGGTTAACAGATGAGTCCACGGGCACTGTATAGGTTTGCAATCAATACTTTTGTATAACAGTATTTAGTTAGTTGCTCTAACTACATAGACTAGTTGGGTTCACACAATTCGCACAATACTGTCTGTGTCATAGAAATACTATCTGGGGTTGCTGGAGGCCACAACTGGAATGAAACATTGTTTGCATTGCTGTAAATCATGTATTATAAACTAATACACTATATTATTAACAAGTATTTAAAATCATTTACATATAGTGCAGCCGTAAAAGAGTTTAGATTTCTGTGTCCATACTACAGTGATACAAGCACATACAGTATACACAGCGTGGTACATATTGATATATAGCCCACCAGTGTATTGGAAACGTAAGCACATGGGGAAAATCCCTGCAAACACAAGGAGAATGTGCGTATTCCATGCAGACAGTATCGCTGGCAGAGATCAAAGTGTACCTGTGTACAGACTAGGGACATTAAAGTATTTCTTTCCATAGTATTTTATTAAGTATAACAGTAGATATATGGGCCTAATCGCCTAAGAATATACAAAAATTCAGTAGTAGGCACCAATATGAAACATATGTACCAGTTTTAAGAGACAAATAGTACATAACAGTGAAATGGTTTCATAATTTAACATGATCATCTAGTGATGATCATGTTAAATTATGAAACCATTTGTAATTTAGCCGTGAATTGTGTTTCTTTAAAATCGAGAGGTGCCGGATGTCTGAGGGGACAAAATTCACATTAGATTTTATTGTGCTGTGGTTTGAGTTGGTTTCTTGAAATGGATTGACTATTAGGGTTTCTGTAGGGTTATATGGTGGATATGTTTTTGGTGTGGTATGTGTCAAATAGTGTAGGTTACTTGTGCTTAGGGATGAGCGCAAGGCTGGCAGTCCTGTTGGCAGCTTTGCTTACGTTTGTTGGTTGTATGTAAGCGAGTGTGGGGGTTTGGGGGGGAGATGGTTATAATTAAAAGAGTTGTAGGGGGATATGAAGGGATGTGTTTTGGGGGAAGTGGATATAAAGATGGTATTCGGAAGTGGTCTTGAAGTGGGACCAGCAGGGACCAGCAGGCCCAGAGGATGTTGTGTTTGGATATGTTGTCATGGGAGATGGCTATGAGCTCCTCAATTTCAGCAATTTTATTGAGCCTCAGGAGCCATTCTTTAGTTGGGTGGGCATTGGATTTACCCCATAGGACCGGGATACATAGCTAAGCTGTGTTTAGCATATGCATTGCTAAGGATTTTAAACAATGGGCCAGATCCACAGCCAGCGCCGCAAATTAAGTTACTCAAAACGTATGTCATTTAAGTTACGGCGCCCTAAGTTGGTGTCGTAATTGCCGTATCCACAGCGCATTTGTGCACAAAATTGCGCTTGCGTAACTTAAATTCCGTGGCGTAAGGCGGGGTTATTGCAAGTGGGAAGGAAGTGGGCGTGCTTCATTGTAATGAGCCGTGACCCCATGCGAATGAAGGGCCGGCCGTACTGCGCATGCACGCACGAATCTGCTTCTCACTGGGCATGTGCAGAACTTTGCTCGGCGCAATCAGTGAGATAGGTAAAAGGCCAAGCATACTTAGTTTGAGGATCGCCCTGTGTATAAATAGCCCCAGTCAAACACACTTCCCTTGCAAAAGTATTTCCCTGTGTTACCCTTCCTAGAACAAGTTGCTTCTGCTCTGAATGTTTGTCGGTGTTTGTTGGTGAGTTGTGTGTGATAGAGAAGTTTTGGAGGAGTATTAGATAGTAGTTGGTGTTTGTTTCTGCTAAGTGTATTTTCTGTTTGTTTTTTTCTGAGTGTATTTTTTTTTTTTTTATTGTATATTGTGTTTGTTTTTTTCTGATTGTATTTTGTGTTTGTTTTTTGCGTGTTTGTTTTTGAATTTGTAGTAGCTGTCTGTTTGTGTGTTTTGCTTTTTGTGTGTTTCTTCTGTGAGTGTTTTTGTTTGTTTGTTGTGTGTGTATTTTTGTTTGTTTGTCCTGTGAGTTTCTTGTTGCTGAGTGGTGTCTGTGATGGCACCCAAGCGCAGGAAGCTCAATTTTAATCAGGTTGAGAAGCAAATCCTTGCTAGGTCCATCGTCCTATATGGGCGCTATTTACATGGGCCTGATAGCCGGAACACCTCCCCGGCCCAGAGGAAGGGGATATTAAAAAAGGTTACGGATCAGATCAATGCGGCGGGGGGGGAGACGAGGACCCCCGCTGGCATACAAAAAAAGATAAACGATCTAAAGAGCGTGGTCCGGAACAAGGTGGCTAAGATCAATGCCCATGCCAGGGGCACTGGAAGAGGGGGACCCTGCCCCATCCGTCTGAGTGAGGAGGAATGGGCAGTGGCCTGGTGTTTCCAGCCAGAGCAGGTGGTGGGCCTGCGTGGATATCAGACAGGTGTTCCAGTGGGGCCAGGTACGTTTTTGGTTTTTCTATCTGGTGATTAGCATGTGTGGGTGTGGGAAGGGAAGATGTGCCAAGTGTGTGGATCCTCAAACCTGTGATTGTTTTGTGTCCTCCACAGATGACCAAGAGATTGCAGGCCCATCAGGCCAGGAGGTTGCTGGCCCATCAGGCCAGGCTGCTGCACCACCCCAAGGACAATAGGCTGCTGAGGATTCCCCAGGAGGAGGTTGAGGGGGAGGAGGTTGAGGGGGAGGAGGTTGAGGGGGAGGAGGATGAGGGGGTGGAGGAAGAAGATCTTCAAATTGTCCGGGAAGTCCTTTTGGCCTCTGATATGATGACCTTTGAGGATACCCTTGAGGCTACACTTGAGGCTACCCCTGAGGCTACCCCAGAGCCTACCCCAGAGGCTGGCAGCAGTCAGGCCACCATCAGGGGTAGCCCCTCCCACTCCTCCCCCAACAGGCCACAACCCACAAGGGTCACTCTCTCCCCTCCTCCCAGGCCACAAGCCTCAGGGGCAGGCAGAATGTCGACCCAGGAGACCAGGGGGGTGGCCGAGCGTCTGCCGGCCAGTCTTCAGAAGGACAATGCCCGGCAGACTCGCACTCTGGGTCAGATAAAAGTCACTCTGACCCAGATGGAGCACAGCCTGGGTGTAATGAAGGAGTCACTCGGTGATGTGGCCACCAACTCATTGGCGGTCATCACATGTTTGTGGGACCTGAAGACCACCACAACAGGCGTGGCCCAGGAGGTGACTGCCCTGACCCAGACTGTGCAGGACAATACCTGGGCTGTCCAGGACAATACCCGGGCTGGCCAGGCCAATACGGCTGCCGTCACTGTCTGTCTGACAAGGACAGCAGGAGGACAGACACCAGGGGAGGCTCCTCCTTCCCCTGCTCAGCCACCCCCCCATGAAGATACTCCCTCCCCTGCTAACACCCCCCCCCATGAAGATTCTCCAGTTGGCCGTGGCCATGGCCGTGCCCGTGTCCGTGGGCAGCCCAGATGGAGAAAACGCAGCCAAAATTAATTTGCAGGGGTACTTTTTTTTTTTTTTTTTTTTTTTTTATGATTTTGTTTTGTATACTGTACTTATGATTTGGTTTATGTGTGTGAATGATGTGTGAATGTGGGGGGTGGCATTCCTGATTAAATAAGGGTGTCACCCTCAGTTTTGGTGGAGAAGGGATCCCCAGGACCAGGGAGAAGTGATCCCAGGTTCCTGAATGGTGTATGAATGCACAGTAACAGATTTGGAGCCGTGGCGTGGCGTTACTGCTCCCAAGTACCAATGGGGGGGTACTTGGATCTAATCCAATTAGATGTGCATGTGATATGTCTGTGCTAGGGACCACAGTGGTGTGCATTTATGCATTCTCATTGTGACATAATTAATGTGTGTGTTTACTGTGCAAAGATGCATTCTGCGGGGCGTCTCCTGACTGCTGTTCCCTCAGAAGAGGGGGTACCCTCGGTCACTGAAGTCACTAATCTAGCTATGCGCATGGATGCCCCTGGCATGTTGGCATACAGATTGTAGTCCAGCAAGTGTGTGTGCTCAGCTCTTCCTTAATGGTGTTGCTTTAGCTGACCTTTACACGGCATGTGTAAAATTAGGGCTGCTTTTAAAAAGTGTAACTTTACACATTGAAACTAACAGAAGCGCACAGGGTGTAATCTACGGCGCACACACTTAATTTTGTGGATCGCCCTATCTCCCTCATTTGCATCTTTGCCTATCAAAACAGCGGCGTTTTGCATCTCCAGCATAGGTTTGATGTTGATGGTGCCAATTTATAAATGAGGGATTGGACTCTGTACTATCGATTGAGGACCCTGTAGTCGTTCTCTTGGACTGACACGTTTATCAAACCCCTGAGTATTTTCGAATATTTTCCCCCATTGGTCGTCCCTGAGATCCAAGGAGAGTTCTTTCTTCCAAAAGTGGCATGTTTTGTGAGTGTGGATTGCAAAAAGTAAGGAGTAAATGGTGGAGACTAGGTGCCTTTGTGGAGTAGTTTCAGAGCATAATGATTCTATCGGAGTGAGTTGTCGGGTCCAGTGTGGCCTGCTTTTCGGGTCTAGGAGAACCCGAAATGTTTCCGGTCTTTCTTTCTTTGTGAGGCTAGATTTCCATGTGTTAGTAAAGTACCTCCTTGGAAGAAATGTTTAGTCAGGATAGGTTTGTTTGGCCAGGAGAAGGGTAGAAATTGCATGGACATCCCGGGAGAGAAATCAGGATTCAAGCAGAGTGGGGTCAGAGGACCTGGTATACCTGAAACAAGTTGTTTGTTGTTTACTTCATGGAAGCAGCGTAAAGTGGGACCTATGAGTATGTGGTCAGTGGTGTTACTTGGGATTTTTTTGGAGGGTAACCAGGGTGCCGTGGCCAGAGGGATACCTGAGAGATATTCTTCCAGGATGACCAATTGTTTTGTGGATGTGTGGATATTCCAGTCCACTAGTGAGACAACATGCTCTGTAGTATTTATGTAAGGCAGGGAGTCCTATGCCCCCTTTAGATTAAGAGATGTTTGTTGCACCATAAACATTTTGTGCTTGGGGTTTTGAGTGTGGAGAAAAAGGCGGGTGGTAATGCAATGATAGGTATGGGCTGCATGGCGTATAGGAGTCTTGGGAGGACATTCATTTTTAATATTGTGACTCTCCTGAGCCAGGAAAAGGGGGGGATGTTCCATCTTTGTAGATCTTGTTTGATGGAGGTCAGGATTGGGGAAGAATTCAGTGTGAATAGATCAGAGAGACAAGTTGGGAGTCAAATTCTTAAATAGGTAATTGCTTTTGAAGTTGGAAATGTTCTTGAAGAGTGTAAAGATTTTTAGTAAATTTGGGAGGGTGATATGGGGCTCTGAGAGAGAAAGTATGATGTCGTCCACAAGATTCCTTTGATGTTTGGGTTATTTCGGAGACTGTTGAGGAATGGTTCCAGGGTGAGTACATAAAGAAGTGGCAAGTTCCGTTTCTGACGGGGAAGGCTTTCGACAGGTGGCCATTGACTTTCACTTGTGCGGTAGGGCTCGTGCAGAGTGTCAGAATCACATTGACTATATTGCCTCAGAGACCAATATACTGAAAAGTCTCAGTCATGTAGTCCCAGGCCACCCTGTCGAATGCCTTCTTCGCATCTAGTGAAAGAAAGACAAAGACATACTTGGGGGGCACACCCAAAAAATGCTATACATCTAAGATGGTGCTGCTATAAGACCAAAGACAGTACAAAACAGATTATAGCGCACACATGCAAAAATGACATTTATCCTGCAAGGCTACTTCAAAACACCTGAACATATTCAAAAATAAGGGGGTTTGGTCACACTATATGGTCATATAATGCTAAGACCACTTACTTAATTTGGGGTACTTTGTCTACTTTGCAGTAAGTGGGCTTAGCACTATATGACCATATAGTGTGACCAAACCCCCGTATTTTTAAATATGTTCAGGTGTTTTTAACTAGCCTTGCTGGACAAATGTCATTTTTGCATGTGTGCGCTATAATCTGTTTTGTAGTGAAAGAAAGAAACCCTTTTGCTTGGTTGAGTTTAGATAGGAATGTATTTTGATGGCTTTGATAGTATTGTCTCTGGGTTCTTGGCCAGGCATGATGCCAACTTGGTCTGTAGATATTAGCGGTGGAATGAGTGTGAGAAGACGATTGGACAACATTTTTGCAAGGAGTGTCCATATTAATGAGAGAAATAGGACAATAGTTGGAGACTAAAGTGTGATATTTCCCTTCTTTTGGTAACACAGTTGTGTGGGCTTCTAGAAGACGGTGTGGAGGGATTGCTGTTGATGTAAGAGAATTGAAAGTGGATAAAAAGGGGTAGTAAGGATGTTCTTAAATGTTTTGTAGTACACAGTGGAGAGGCCGTCCGGGCCTGTGCTCTTTCCTGCTTTCATTTGTTTGATCGCTTGTGAAAGTTCCTCTCCAGAGATAGGGCTTTCGAGGGATTGGGCTATATTTTTAGGTATTGGTTCTGGGCATACTGTTTCAGGAAGTCTCTGATGAGTGTGGTTCTACAGTAGTTATTGAGGTATTTTGGGGTGAGTTCGGATGTTGGAGATTTGTTTAGACTGTGGTAGTACTGTTCAAAGCTCGATGCTACATCTGTGTTACTTGTGGCGTGTGTGCCATCAGTGTTTTTGATTTGTCGTATCACATGGCCTGCTTTTTTAGCCTGCAAAGCTCTGGCTAATAGTGCTTCACTTTTGTTAGCATGTTCGTTAATTCATTTACCCATCAGGGCAAATTTGTGTCTTGTTCTTTCAGTAGGAGAGATCTCACTCGTGTGAGTTCCTGTAGGGCTTGCATCTTTTTATGTTTGGCTTCTAAATTTTTACTTTGGGTTATTGTGAATGTGTGACTTCCGAGTCAGGCCTCCTGAAGAGGTCTCCTGTGTTCCGGTGAGGCTAAGGGGCTTCCATCTGATAGATGGCGGCGTGCTTGAGGAGGAGGACTTTTTGGAGGGGATCTTTGTCGACGTGGTCTTTGTGCATTCCATTCCATGGGATCTTCTTGGCAATCTGCATTCCAAGGAGGTGAGATGCAGTGATCTATATACCAGTCAGGCAAAGGAGGAATTGGTATGTCTAAGGTGTTGCAGAATCGTTGCACATCTTCTGGGACCCGGAGCAGAGCAGTGCAACCCATTGCCGAGGCTGAGAGGCAGAAGGAAAATTTTCATCTGTATGAGATGTTTCTTGATCAAAGCAGATCCAGGAGAGGACGGAGATCCTTCCAGTGTTGAAGTGTGATAGCTGACAGATCCTGGAAGAGTTTCATTTCAATACCCTCATCTGGTGTCTTTCCCTGGCCATTTAAGGATTTATACTTTCAGAGGAAAACTCACCAGGCAACATATGGCATCACCTGGAGGATCAGAGTCCCTGCCCCTGTGACACAAGGCCCTGTGCATACTTTCTATTTCAATTGGTAAAATCATGGGGTCTGTCTAGTAGGCTGTTGAAGATGGATTGGACACATTGGTGGAGATTGCCAGGTTCGACAGCTTCAGTTAGACACCTCACTCTTATATTGTGCATACGTCCCCTGTTGTCAAGATCTTCTAAGTGTCTATTCCTCTCTCTGAGTTGAAAAAAGTGATGGTCAGTTACATGCTGAACTTGTGCTATGGCGGTCTCCTGCCCGGCTGTAGTAGCTTCCACCCTTTCTAATCGCATTGCTACTGTTTGTATGTCAAGCTGCAGGTCTCCTATGGTGGCTGACAGGGTGTTTTTGATGTCTGATGCAATGTTTTGAAAATCATTCAGACATAGAGGCTGTGCTATGTAGGCTGTGGGTGAGGCTGTATGTGCAGGGAGGTTGTATCTATCGCAGTCTGGGCTGCAGCTAGCAGACCGCGTGAAGGAAGTCTGTGTGGAGTTTGTTTTATTTGTTTACTATTTATAGTTTCAATTACATGTTTGTAACTTGATTTAATTATGTTTAATTATATGTTTAAATATATATGTTTTATGTAGTATAGGTTATCACATGTATATTTGCGTATAGCATTTTTTTTAGAATATGAGGTAATGAAACATTTTTCTTGTTTGACTTTGGTTATCTCAATAACTGACTGTAGAGATTCATTAAGAGAGCTATCAAAAGTCTGGAAATACTTTCTATGGGTAGATTATCCTTTCCACTCTCTAGTTTATTTTTTATCTCACAGGCCACCTGCAGCAACACCACCTTACCAGAGATCTAGTTCTGCCCATAATAGAGATTGTAGCATTAAGTGCTTCCTTCACAAGATGAACAGAATCAAAAACTCTAAAACAGAGATATCATTGCAGGGGTTCCTATAAGAAGTTAAAAACTTTTGCATCTTCCCAGAACTGAAATGCTATCATCTGAGGAGAAAAGTGTGGTTTATATAGTTTGCCTCTTTAACCACTACACGACGGCCGTACGACTTTATATGGCCACAGGGTGGTTCTAATTCTCTAACTGGCCCTGTTTTTACGGCCTGCAGGCGCGTGCGCATCCGGCGGTGGCGCGCGCGTGCTCGCCGCATCGCTGAGATGCCGATGCGAGTGCCTGGTGGCCGTGATGTCTGCCAGGCACTCGGGATCGGCGGCTACAGGGACAAGACGTGGAGCTCTGTGTGTAAACACAGAGATCTATGTCCTGTCAGGGGAGAGAGGAGACCGATCTGTGTCCCTTGTACATAGGGACATAGATCGGTCACCTCCCCCAGTCACCCCCCTCCACACACAGTTAGAACACAATTCAGGGTACACATTTAACCCCTTCCTCACCCCCTAGTGTTAACCCCTTCAATGCCAGTCACATTTATACAGTAGTTAGTGCATATTTATAGCACTGATCGCTGTATAAATGTGAATGTCGCCAAAAATGGGGCAAAAGTGTCCGATGTGTCCGCCATAATGTCGCAGTCACGAAAAAAATGCTGATCAACGCCATTAGTAGTAAAAAAAAAAATAATAAAAAATAATAATAATTCTGTCCCCTATTTTGTAAGCGCAATAACTTTTGCGCAAACCAGACGCTTCTTGCGATTTTTTTTTTTTTTTTTTTTTTACCAAAAATATGTAGAAGAATACGTATCACCTAGACTGAGAAAAAAAATGTTTTTTTTTTTTTAAATTGGGCTATTTATTACAGCAACAAGTAAAAAATATTGTTTTTTTTTTTTAAATTGTCGCTCTATTTTTGTTTATAGCGCAAAAAATAAAATCCGCAGAGGCGATCAAATACCACCAAAAGAAAGCTCTATTTGTGGGGAAAAAAGGACGTCAATTTTGTTTGGGAGCCACGTCGCACGACCGCGCAATTGTCAGTTAAAGTGACGCAGTGCCACAAGCTGAAATTTCACCTGGTCAGGAAGGGGTATATGTGCCCAGTAAGGAAGTGGTTAAATAAACTTCTTACCTGTTTTCCTGTGTAGCTCTCACACAAACGGTAAACAGGCCATATCCCACCATTGGAGTCAGTGACATTTAAAAAATTACATGTTTTATTTCTGCAGAGCAAAAATGATAGAGAATGCTTAATGTGAGCAAAAAATAAATAATGTGTGCATTACAGGAGATTTTATTTAACATGTTATGTAAGGATACAATTATTCCCACTACTGCTTGAGACAGCTAAAATAGGAACAAATTAAAGTGATACTAAACATTCATACTAAAGTCCACAGTTTCTAGTTTATCCCTGGTGTGAGCAAGAGAGGGTGGCTAACTTCCTGCATGGAGTGGGCACATGGAGAACAAACATAGGCACTCTCTGAGTTGAGAATACATACTTGAATAGGTTTGTATTTTACACCAGAGCTTTGTGTCCCTTTACTCCTGATGTAAAACAGTATGCATGTTTGCACTACGATTCAGGCGATTCAGTTCGCACGTGTTGCGCTTTATATACGTTTTTCACTCACTCACTCACTCAGAATGCAGTGAAATACATCTGTACTGGCAGACAGGAACAGAAAGTCTCTGTATTGTTACCGTAATACAGAGCTGTATACAGGGCTGATCCTAGGCAGGTGCGTGGGGTGCAGTGCACCCAGGCGCCACAGAGGTGGGGGCACTGTAGTGCCAGAGTGCTCCCCTCCCTTCTCCTCCTCTCCTTGTCCAGAGGTGGCTCTCTCCGCCGGTCATCGCCGTCGCCACTGTGTTTCCTGCCCAAGCCAGTCCCCCCTCCCTCCTCCTGTCAGAGGAGGAGAGTGAAGCAGCGGCTGTCTCTGTGTGGAGAGAGACCAGCCATGCAGTGACATCGCTAGAGGGCGGTCTGTGCCTAACGTGTTCTCCTTGTCCGTGTTAGGGGATCATCTCTGTGTTTCAGTCATTGCCATAGAAACATTTTAAAAGTGGAGGAGTTGGTAAGATGTGGGGGTGCCAGAAATATTTCTGCACCCAGGCGTCTGTGACCCTAGGATCGGCCCTGGCTGTATACTATATGTAGCTGATGCCGTTTATACAGTGCTGACAGCAGACACATCTATAAGTAAAGTAAATAGTTTGTAGGGCCAGCTTGCCCCAAACAAACTACAGTATTTAAAGTAAACATGGAGTTTGGCTTAAGCATACCCTTTCCATAGCCACCTTCACCTCTTATTTATCAAAGCAAACTGACCAGCTGAAGTGAGTAAGTTAAAATGGTTCTTTCTCAAAGTCACTATCTGCACATCCCAAGGGATTCCTTACGTAACCTTTTATGTCTCTTGCATTGTAGGGTAAGGCAGGGATCTGAAAGGTGGTGGCACTAAATGAGGATATCACTGTCAAAAATCATGAGTTGCCAGCTTATGCTTTCTATTAACAACTTTAGCTCTTAGTTTATGTCCTGTAAAAATGTTTAGTTTTTTTTTTACATTCCCCCTGCTATTTGGCTGCAGAAGAAGGGAGTAGGGAATCTCTGTCTTAAAAGGGAGCTCAATGGAGTGCCTAAAAAATTGTATTAAAAAAATATATAATAATAATAATAATATTAAATAATAATAATAATAATAATAATAATAATAATAATAATAATAATCATATATAAATAAAATTGAAAAAAATTGAAAAAAAAGTTATGATAAAATAAATCAAATAAAAATAAACTACTGACATCAATCTCTTTCCTACTTACACCGTCCACTGCTCTACTGATATATATATATATATATATATATATATATATATATATATATATATATATATATATATATATATATATATATATATATATACTGTATATATACACATACACACATACCTGTGTGTTTGAGCTTTGGGTGCACACCCTGATGCCATGGTCTGCTCATACCTATGCTATAGGGAAATCGTATTTCAGCTTCCTTGATAAATGAATCATGCTATGAGAGAGCAATTTGCATTCTTTCTCTATTATCTAACACCACCATTTTGCATTTAGCTTTGCAAGATCTCTACAAACTTGGCATTGAAATGACCAGATGTAGGAAACTGCAGATTGGCCCCACAGTTTTCAAGGTTTCAAGTAGGAAAACAGAAGCAGCATTGTCCATTGTCCAACCACATCAATTAAGCCAGCCATCCTATATCTGAACTGGGCATTTATTAACTGTGGGAGTTGTCTGGTCTACCGCATATTTAGTCTATTTATTGACAGATTAAGCTCAACATTTCAGCCCAAATGTTATATTACCATACATTATAAACCAGATTGGGCTTTAGAAAGCTTATTGTACTGTCCATGAAATAGGCCACTGGATAGAGTGGCAAACAAAATATTTATATTGACTTTCTCATATTCTATAAACGGTATATATATATATATATATATATATATATATATATATATATATATATATATATATATATATATATATACGTACATATCAAAATATATAATATGGTTTGTAGTTTTTGTTTAACTTTGAAAAAATAGGCAAACATATAAAACAAGAGAAAAATCACCAGTATTAACCAGGAATCTGACCTGAATCTGATCTAAACAGCTTATATCTTAAATATCTACTTGTCATCTCATCTAAACATATGATTAAGGACATGTAAAAATGATTGTATGCCATAAGCCACGGTATCAGGGTTTATTAAACCTGGAATGTTCTCTTGTTTTTTTAGTAATGATCTTAGATAATTATTATTTACCTGGCATAAACGCCTGATGGAACCAAGGATGATATGAACTGAGCAACAATTTGAAATTCATTGCTTACGCTGGAGTCCACATGTTGATGATATCCTTTAAAGAACAGAACAGTAATTAACAAAGTACCACATTAAAGCGGGGTTCCGGGCATAAATGTATTTATTTATTTTTTTGCAATCTCAATTACATTATTTTGAATATTTATTAAAACATATTAATAAAGCACGATCGGTACATAAACAATTGCAACAACTTACCTGATATCATCTCAGGGATCTTGTGGCCGTTTCCATCATAGCTGTGGGCATTATGAAGCCCACCCAGTTCATGTTTCTTCCTGGATTTTCCGAGAGAGGTGCATGCTGGGATTTTTAGGCACAGTAATGCCCAGAGACTCCTGGAAAATGAGTGTCATCATTTCCCAGAAGGCAATGGGGTCTTAGAACAGGAAGTTCTACCACCGTGGACTAGGAACTAGGCAGATTATGAAATCTGCCTATTAACAGCCATATAGAAGTGAGTAAAAAAAAATTAAAGGCAAGCTGTTCATAAAAAGTTTGTTTTTAGGGTGGAACTCCGCTTTAAGTTTGTATAGATGCCATACATTCATCTAATGCACACTGAATGTCATGCACACACAAGCCAATACACTTTCTCCTTTCTACTAAATGTTTGCAAAGCCAACCAACTATTGCCACATGTCATTTTTATTGTGGCCTATATTGTTTTCTTAAAATAAAGTTTATTTTGGCTATTTTGATAGTGATTTTACCTGCTTTTTTTTTGTACTTTATATTTAATATTCTGTCTTACAATTATTATTTACTAATGTGCTAAATTGCATCATTATATCTCATGGGTCATTTTCTATGAGCTCACATGCCTACATTTACAGAAATTTATTTTTTATTACTGTTTGCTAAACAGAAGATCTAAAATTGTAGAATTTAGTATATGTGTTCATGGTGCCTTGATGCAGAAACTCACACTTTTCACTTTCTTTTATCAAGAGTACCTGTATAATTCAGTATTTTTTTTAGCATTCATCAATGTTCTGTCTTCTACAAAATGTGGTGTCCCCGCACTCTGTTAATGTGCACCACAATTACAAATGGATCAAACAGGTGAAACACGTTCAAGGGGGATCTCCCATGGGTGGAGACCAGGCTAAAGCCATTTAATCTATTTGTGATTGTGATGCAAATCCACAGACTGCGAAGACATGACATTTTGTTTTATACTTATTATTGGACTTGACAAACCCTACTAGCTGAAACAGCACCTGGCAGCAGCGATTGCATAGGTCTAAGGAGCATAATGGGGCATGCGAGTGGTGCTTCTTTTAATTTGTAATCATGACTGTTCTGTTTTAATCAAACTGTTGAGAGTCTGCGTCAACAGGCTTTGGGCTTGTGTCATCAGTTTGACATCAGTCTGAGACATTTCTGAGATTCATTGACTGGTACATTTGACCTGCTTCATGAGGTTTTTGCATATTCATAGATTTGTATATACAGTAAATGCAAAACCCATTTGAAGCAAACAATAGCCAATCGACACGTGCCCTTACTATGATATTCCTGAGATTCTTACCTTGGTAAGGCAATACTTGTTTTTGAAGAAAGATTGGCAGCCATTCATACATTATGATATTCTGTGAAAAAAAACAAGTATATGTTAGATCTAAATAAGAAAATCTAGAAGTAACACAGTTATGGCTAATATAAGAGATTTGGTTACATAATCGCTGTACTGTTTGTTAACTACTTGGAGCTCATATTTAGGGTTTTTTTCACTTCACGTGCATTGAGCTATATTGGTTAAAAAGCAAAAAGCTTTTCTTTAGTTTGTGACAAAACACAATTCTTATTTTAAAGCCCATCTCCCAGCATGTCTGACTATTTATGAAAAGGTTCTCCCACCCCTATTCACCCCATCTCTATTTTATTTTAATTGAACCATTTTCCATTATACAACTTGACATTCATTTCCCAATTCCCCCACCCCACCCTCCTGTTAATTCTAAAAGAAAAAAGAGCATAGTCACAATGTATCATTAACCACTTGCTTACCGGGAACTTAAACCCGTTGTATTAAACAAAATACAACGCTGTACCCAAATGACATTTTTATCATTTTTTTCCCCACAAATAGAGCTTTCTTTTGGTAGAATTTGATCACCTCTGGGGTTTTTATTTTTTGCTAAACAAACAAAAAAAGATGGAACATTTTGAAAAGAAAATCATGGGGCAAATCCACAAAAACGTAGCCTAACTTAACTTTTACCATTTAAGTTACACTGGCGGAAAATTTCTACCTAAGTGCCCGATCCACAAAGCACTTACCTAGAAATTTTCGGCCGTGTAACTTAAATGTCTCCGGCGCAAGGCGGTCCTCTTCTGCAGGGGGCGATGACAATTTAAATGAGGCGCGCTCCCGCGCCGGCCGTACTGCGCATGCTCGTGACGTCATTTTCCCGACGGGCAGCATGCAAAATTACGTTACGCCGGGCTTTGTGGATTGCGACGGGACAATAAAGTTGCGTTGGGTAAAAAAAAAGTTACGCGCCGAAAAATAAGATTCTAAATTTAAAAAAAATAGCGGCGATCGAAAAAAAGGTCTGTTTTTACAAGGTGTAACTAGTTTACATTTGTAAAAGCATCCCTAATTTTACGTATGCAAACGTAAACTTACGCAGAAAAAACAAAGCTGAAAAGCTTTGTGGATCTCCGTAAGTCCTCATTTGCATACGCAAAGCGGCATTTCAACGCGAAATGCCCCCAGCGGCGGATGCGGTACTGCATCCTAAGATCTGACAGTGTAAGTGTCTTACAGATGTCAGATCTTCTGCCTATCTTTGGAAAACTGCTTCTGAGGATCAGTTCCAAAGATAGGCACAGGGATACGCAGGCTGAACAGCAGTTCCGCCTGCGTATCCCTTTTGAGGATTTGGCCCCATGTTTTTTATATTTTGTACATTTTTTTTGCAAACAGGTAATTTTTCTCCTTCATTGATGTGCACTGATGAGGCGGCACTGATGGGCACTGATAGGCTACACTGTTGGGCACTGATAGGCTGCACTGGTGGGCACTGATAGGCACAGATAAGGCAGTACTGATAGGCACAGATAAGGCGGCACTGATGGGGATAGATAAGGCAGCACTGATGGGTGGCACCGATGGGGGGCACTGATGGGCACAGATAGATGACACTGATGGGCACTGATAGGTGGCACTGCTAGGTGACAATGATGGGCACTGGTGGGTGACAATGACGGGCACTGGTAGGTGACAATGATGGGCAGCACTGTCTGAGGCACTGATTAGATGTTGCACTGTGGGCACTGATAGGCACTGATAGGTGGCACTGTGGGCACTGATAGATGGCCCTGTGGGCATTGATAGGCAGCGATGGTGGGCACTGGTAGGTGGCACACATTTACACAGATGAGCTGTCTGCCGCTCTCCCTGATCGAGACCGATGTCCCGCTGTCTTCTGACGGTGATCGGCTTTTCTTTTTCTCCTCGCGCTATCAGCGTGAGGAGAAAAAAATTACGATTACCGGCTCTGTTTACATCACATGATCAGCTGTCATTGGCTGACAGCTGATCATGTGGTAAGGGGTCGGGACCAACCCCTTACTCCTATCTGTGATCCAGCGAGTCTCATAGACTCGCTGATCACAGAGCAAGCCGCGCTCCCCCTGCAGGGGGTGCGCAGGCCGCTTGAGCACGGGAGGATGTCTATTGACGGCCTCACAGCAATTCAGGTCCGCGCTGTAGCCGTCATTCGGCTATAGCGCGGGTGGAAAGTGGTTAATACTACAAAAAGGTCCTTGTTTCTAATAACTTAGTCTATTTCTTTCCAGAAACCCCACCTTTCTCTCCACTTCACTCTCACAACTTTCCTTTACTATGAAACCCATCCGCCCCGGCCTTTCATCCATCTCCTTTCATTCACCTTTTGTCCTTCCTTTGTTTCAATTGTTTTTTCTTTTCTTTTTTTCTAGCCAGACAACATCTTTCAACTATCATTACCTGGTAAGTGGCGATTACCCATTTCCTGGCATGATGAAATAAGTCTTCGTCTGACCACTGAGGATGGATTTTAGCAAATTCGTCAGCTAAGTAGTTATGATATCGAAACCAGACTATGCTTTCTGCTTGAAGGAAGGGATTTTCATTTGCTCTGGCATTACCAAAACCTAAAATAATTTCAATATTATAAGTAAGTTCACGTCACAAGGTGAATGTACATTCATACACATTTAATTATGTGAATAAGGTAAAGGGAATACAAAAATTGTTCAGCGACTCTAAGACCTCATACATATGGGTGTACTTAAGCATACACCTGTGTAAAGGGCTGTGTTTGCCTACATAGGATGCACAGATATTCCATGCATCTGAATGCAAGCAGTCATTATAGTCAGTTGGGACAAATTTTATATCCATGTGGGTGAAGGTGCATAAGGGTGCATGTTCCCAAACTCACACTCTCTGCATACAGGGAAAATAAATTCATACCCACATGGATGTCATATTGGGAGCAGTGGGACTGCCTGCATGTGGATGCATGGAACACCTGTGCATCTCATATGGGAAAATATGGCCCTTCACATGGATGTATACTTAAGTACTCCAGTGGGAACAAGGCCTAAATATGAAAGTCAGTGACTGACAGGCAACTAGCATTTTCAGAAGGTCTGTCAGAAGAACATAGTTATTGTTTTCAAGTCTATACAAAACGAAAGAAACAAAGTTTAAGCTAAGGCTTAGGTTGGGTTTTAACATTTTTTAACAAAAAAATATGTTTTCGATGTATTAATATAATGGAAGACATAATAAAAGAAAAGGCTCTAGCAGCATTGAAGAAAAAAGGCCCAATCAGAAGCAATGGAATGAGAACTCACCTGATACCCATAAAACAATATATATAAGGAGACAATGTAAGGTAAAATAGAGAGAAATAAACTTTAATTAGAATTTTTATTGCTGTACATAATTACCAGTAACTGCTGGCACTGGTTTAACCATGTTCTAATTATAATATACACTCACTCGGTCACTTTATTAGGTACACCTGTTCAATTGCTTGGTAACAAATTGCTAATCAGCCAATCACATGGGATATTCGCATCGTGGATGTGCAGTTGACAAATCTGCAGCAACTGTGTAATGCTATCATGTCAATATGGACCAAAATCTCTGAAGAATGTTTCCCAACACCTTGTTGAATCTATGCCACAAGGAATTAAGGCAGCTCTGAAGGCAAAACGGGTTCCAACCCGATACTAGCAAGGTGTACCAAGTGGCTAGCGAGTGTATACATTTTGGACCAGGAAGTATTATCTGAAAACTTGCTTATTATATAGTAAATATGTAAAAATGGAGGGCCAGATTCACATACATTTGCGGCCGTGTAACGTAACCCGTTTACGTTACACCGCCGCAAGTTTCCAGTTTTAGTGCCCGATCCACAAAGCACTTACCTAGAAACTTGCGGCGGTGTATCGTAAATACGTCCGGAGCAAGGCGTTCCAATTCGAATGGGCGGGTACAATTTAAATTAGGCGCGCTCCCGTGCCGGACCTACTGTGCATGCTCCGTTTCGTAACTCCCGCCGTGATTTGCGCGAAGTGACATAATTTTTTCGAACAACCGTATTCCCGGATGTATTACGCAAACGACGTTAATTTTTAAATTTCGACGCGGGAACGACGGCCATACTTTATACAGCAATACGATTTCTGTGTAAAGTTAGGGCAGGTCAAACGACGACTAAAATTGCGACAGGAAACTAGAGTAGCGGCGACGTAGCGAACACGAAAAACCATCGTGGATCGCCGTAACTGCTAATTTGCATACCCGACGCTGGTTTACGACGCAAACTCCCCCCAGCGGCGGCCACGGTATTGCATCCTAAGATCCGACAGTGTAAAACAATTACACCTGTCGGATCTTATGGATATCTATGCGTAACTGGTTCTATGAATCAGTCGCATAGATACTCTGAGAGATACGACAGAGTATCTGAGATACTCCGTCGTATCTCGACTGTGAATCTGGCCCATATTGTTTAATATATAATATAATGTAAAGACTAGTAATGAATGAGTGTGTCTGGTTTTGGTTTGCTTTGAATGTGTGAAGCTCACAAAACCTGAACTTGATATCAAATCGCACTGAAATCTATGAGGGCAGGAGATCTTGAAACAAAATTTCAGCCATTTTAAGGCTAATAGGCAAGATATTGTCAAAAAAAATATGTACAGCAGGGAGAGGGAACACTGATTATACATAAATCCTATAAATAACATACTTTTCAGATGCCTTAAAGCTGTTTCTGGAGGCATTTAGCTGTAGAGTTGATTTTTAAACTTTTACATTATTGTTTGGCTTAAAGCAAACCTTACCGGTTTTACTTTTTTTAAAGGGTTAGGTGAGATGTAGCGTATAAAAAGGCAGCTCTTGAACGGATTGTCAGTAACAACTGCATGATACACTGTAATCATCTGAAGCTAAACATTGAGGGCCAGATTCAAAAAGACTTACGACGGTGTATCAGTAGATACGCCGTCGTAAGTCCAAATCCGCGCCGTCGCAACTTTAAGCGTATGTTCAAACTGAGATACGCTTAAATGTTGCTAAGATACGGCCGGCGTAAGTCTCCTACGCCGTCGTATCTTAACTGCATATTTACGCTGGCCGCTAGGGGCGTTTACGCTGATTTACGCCTAGAATATGTAAAGCAGCTAGATACGCCTATTCACAAATGTACGCCTGGCTGTCGCAGTAAAGATACGCCGTTTACGTAAGGCGTTTTCAGGTGTAAAGATAAACCACCAAAAACATGGCGCAGCCAATGTTAAGTATGGACGTCAGAACCACGTCGAATTTTTCACGTTTTACGTAATTTGCGTAAGTCGTCCGTGAATGGGGCTGGGCGTAAGTTACGTTCAAGTCGAAACCAATGAGTCTTTGCGGCGTAATTTGGAGCATGCACAATGGGATACGTCCACGGACAGCGCATGCGCAGTTCGTTAGAAACGTCAAATACGTGTGGTCAATAGTATTTTGCATAGAACACACCCCCAACCAGCCTATTTTGAATTAGGCGGACTTACGCCGGCCCAGTTACACTACGCCGCCGTAAGTTAGAGCGCAACTTCTTTGTGAATACAGGACCTGCTGCTCTAACTTACGGTGGCGTAGTGTATCTGAGATACGCTACGCCCGCCGAAATCTATGTGAATCTAGCCCTGAATATATTGACTCAGCCAGGCATTTAGCAGTTCTATAACAAGTGGTTGTCAAAGGCAGCACACATATTTCTCTCAAGAAACAAAATGTCTTGTTCAAACGTCAGCAGCAGCACCATAAACATGCGCCATTGAGTACTGAAAGGGTTTGGGATCAGTGATCTATAGCTATATACTACATTTTATTGAACAGATCTTGATTAGTACATTACCATAAATTGTTCCAGAACCTTTACTTTCTTCAGTGAAGTGAGCAGGCCTCCACATAATAAGCATGGCATCTGCTTCTCTTGGTAACAGTGAATCTGATCCAGATGCCAGTCTCCCACCTGTGAAACTTCTCAAAGCATCACACCAGGAGTGAGAGTTACCGTATATAGAGCTACCATCAATCCATGCAGTCACGGAATTTAACTGGAAAACAAAAACGCATAGGTAAACAACCCTTCATGGTACAGATAGTTACTGCAAATAAGGTTATAAAATAAATAACTTATTACTAGTGAAAGATATTTTTAAACATTTGGATCAATGTACAATGTACAAAAAGAGTCTGTAGATAGATAGATAGATAGATAGATAGATAGATAGATAGATAGATAGATAGATAGATAGATAGATAGATAGATAGATAGATAGATAGATAGATAGAAATTTAACATGGAACCAGTAATATACATCTGGCCTGTGTCCTCTGTTCATATGTTACCTGGTATCTTGGATTGTTTGGACTACTGCCACTGTGCTTACACCATTTACTTCTCCGAAATGGAAGAACCACATTGCCCGTGTTTTCTGGATCAAAGACAACATCTCCAGCTGGTATTTTAATATTTAAAAACTCAATTGGACATCCCAAGTCCTCTATGCTAAATATTTCAGACATCACATGATAACCTGTAAATAGATAATTTATAAGCATTTGATTATGTGTGGAAAATGGTAAAAAGAAACTGCGCTAGGATAACTACAAATTAGTCATGGCCTGAAGCTCTATAAGAGCCGGTTCACACTAGGGCGACTCGTCAGGCGGCTCAGCTGCCTGACGAGTCGCGTCCCATTCTTTGCAATAGAACCATTCTAATAGGAGCGACGCAAGTCGCTCCGACTTAGAAAAAGGTTCTTGTACGACTTCGGGGGCGGCTCGGGGCGACCTGCATTGACTTCTATACAGAGGTCATTTTGCAGGTCGCCTCTGACGTCGTCTTCAGGACACCTTGGGGAGTCGCCCCCGAAGTCGTACCGCCTAATGCCCCGTACACACCATCAATTTATGTGATGAAATAAAATGACGTTTTTAAAAACGTCACTTTAATTGACCGTGTGTGGGGGAAAACGTCGTTTTATGTCTTCTAAAAAACAACCAAAATAAATTGAAGCATGCTTCAATTTTATGTGTCGTTTTTCTTTTCAAATGTTTTTTATTGTATTTTTCAAAGATACACAATAAAGCACAAATAAGAGTCATAACAATACAACAGTTTCTTAGTCATACTATGTGTTCAACAGTGTGCCTGGGTAGGCTTCAAATTATAATTTTACTAAACAGTAACCATATAGGGCCTTAGTCCAGTTGGATAGTGGTCAGATGCTTAAACAAGTAACTAGCAATCCCTGTTTACCCCAACGGGATCATGCTGTAAACAAGGGATTATGGCTCATTATCTTATATTATTTAATAAAATCAAAATTAACATAAAGGGGTATCAAGGGAAGGAGGGGAGGGGAAGGTGAGTAGGAAGTTATCTTTTACATCCGGTCTAGTTTAGGAGTGTAGTCGTTCAGGAACACACTTAATAATTATTAAAATTCTTCAGAAAATTTGAGGCCCTAGGATGAGTAATCCATTCATTCCAATTTTTAATGAATTTACTTATGGTTCCTTTCCTATGTGCTAACATTAGCTCATAGTGAGCCTGAGTATTGAGTCTCTGGACAACATCAGATAAGTTAGGTGCTAAGGTAGATTTCCATAGTTTTGTTATGGTGAGTCTCGCTGCTGTAAGGAAGTTGGCAACTATAGTTCTAAATTGAGGAGGATAGACATCTAGATTTAAACCTAGTAGGGCTAATTCAGGTGTGAGTATTTTTAGATTACCAGTGAAGGATGCGATAAAGGAGGATACATTATTCCAGAAGCTAGATAAGGTTTTACAATCCCAGAGGGTATGTAACAAATTGCCAGTGTGGGATTCACATCTCCAGCATATGGGGGAGGAGCTAGGGAATATTTTGGATAGTCTGTAAGGGGTCAAATACCAGCGGTTTAGTATTTTCTGGGCGTTCTCCCAATGTTCTACACATGCAGAAGAAGAACTGTTAATATGGATGGCTTTTTGCCATTCTTCCCACGTAAAAGTTTGTGATAGATCCTTCTCCCATTTAATCATATTTAAAGTTTTGGTTTGAATTGGAAAAGATGAAAGTAGTTTATATATATATGGGATATGCCTCTCTTCCCACTTATTTTATAGGAAGTGAAGAATTCCCACAGCGCCCTAGGGAGTTCCACACTTTTCTTTGGGTCAAAGTTTTTATTGAACGGTTTGGCTATGAGTTTATTCGTTATTTTATGTATGTCATCGGGTGATAGCTGATCAAAAAAATTGATTCCCTGTTTGGACCAGGGTGTGGTAGTAATTCTTACTTTACAGTAATCGATTACTCCTAGTGGTATTGGCATTAGGACTGGGTTACATGTCGGCTGTAATTTTGTTAGAGCAAACTTCCAGGCTGCCAGAGTAGCTCTAATTGTTAGGAAGTTGGGTGTATTAATTTTTGGTAGAGCATAGCAGGCCATGGAAAGGGAAAATAGATCCTTCCCTTTAGACACTTCTCGTTCAATGTTCAACCATAATTTATCATTTGAATATCTGAACCAGTATCTCATTTGATCAAGGAGTGAGGCGAAGTAATATAGGCGTAAATCTGGGAGGTTTAGGCCTCCTTTAGCTTTAACCAATGACATAGTAGATAAAGCAATTCTAGGTTTCTTTCCCAACCAGACCAAGTTGCTCAATTTCGAGTTAATTTGTGTGAAAAATTTAGTCGGTAATGGGATGGGGAGGGAGCGGAAGTAATATAGAATTTTTGGTAACGTCTTCATTTTAAAGGCTGCTATTCTTCCAATCCAAGATAGTTGTGTCTTTTTAATAGACTGTGTATCTTGAGTGATTTGAGTTAATAAGGAGGGATAATTTGCTTCATACAGTTTATTAGGTGGGTAAGTAAGTTGAATCCCAAGATAGGTAATGGAGGGGTTGTCCCAATTGTAGCTAGATTGTTGTTTTAGTTTAACAACTAGGTCTGGCGGGATGTTCATAGGTAGTACAAAACATTTACTAAGATTAATCTTATAATAAGAGACTGATCCAAATTTATCTAGGATAGCGGTTACCTCTTCTAGTAGTGTGTCGGTAGCAGATAAAGTTAAAAGAATTGACCGTGTGTGGGGGAAAACGTCGTTTTATGTCTTCTAAAAAACAACCAAAATAAATTGAAGCATGCTTCAATTTTATGTGTCGTTTTTCAAAACGTCAACTTTTACTTCACAGAAATTGACAGTGTGTAGCAAAAAACGTCGTTTAAAACAACGTTTTTTCACCCGCGCATGCCCAGAAGCTACTTATGAAGCGAGCTTCAATGGAAAAACGTGGTGGAACGTAACCTCGCTTTGCTAGAACATTGTGAGAAAAACGATGGTGTGTAGGCAACTTCGTCTTTGAAAATTGAAGTTTCAAAAACGTCATTTTTTACACAGAAAATGACGTTTTTTTTCATCACATAAAGTGATGGTGTGTACGGGGCATAAGTGTGAACCGGCTCTAAAAGTATACACATTCTCAAACGTGAAATTAGCAAATCATAAATTAGGCCATGACATAAACCTATGTGCAAAAAACAAATACAGATCATAAATAAAAAAAAAAAAAAAGAAAGTCCATATGGCTGCAATATGAGGAAACACCCAGTGATGATCTAAAAGAACAGCTATTGTTTTGGATCATCACTGGGTGTTTCCTCATATTGCAGCCATATGGACTTTTTTTTTTTTTTTCAAATCACTGGGCCAGATTCAGATAGAGATACAACGGCGTATCTCCTGATACAACGGCGTATATCCTGATACGCCGTCGTATCTCTGAGTTCCGTCCGTCGTATCTATGCGACTGATTCATAGAATCAGTTACGGATAGATCTCCCTAAGATCCGCCAGGTGTAAGTGACTTACACCGTCGGATCTTAGGCTGCAATCTCACGCTGGCCGCTAGGTGGCGCTTCCGTTTGTATACGCAAGGAATATGCAAATGAGGAGTTACGCCGATTCAGAAACGAACGACCGCCCGGCGCTTTTTTTTTACGTAGTTTGCGTTCTGCTTTTTCCGGCGTATAGTTACCCCTGCTATATGCGGCGTATCCTATGTTAAGTATGGCGGTTGTTCCCGGGTCGAATTTTGAATTTTTAACGTCGTTTGCGTAAGTCGTTCGCGAATACGGATGGACATAATTTACGTTCACGTCGAAACCAATGACGTCCTAGCGACGTCATTTGGAGCAATGCACGCTGGGAAATTTAGCGGACGGCGCATGTGCAGTCCGTTCGGCGCGGGGAGGGGCCTGATTAAAATTTTTCATGCCCCCTAGCCGCGGAATTTGAATTCCGCCGGGGGATTTACGATACGCCGCCGCAACTTTACAGGCAAGTGCTTTCTGAATTAGGCACTTGCCTCAAAAACTTGCGTAACGTAACGTAAATCAGATAGGTTACGCGGATCTAAAGATCCGCTAACCTATCTGAATCTAGCCCACTGTGTTTATGTTTTTGCTTAATAATAGTGGTATAGCCCATTGCAGGGCTCACAGTTAGAGTTGAGCGAACCCGAACTGTAAAGTTCGGGTTCGGTACGGACTTTGGGTTTTTCCCGAACCCGGACCCGAACCCGAATAATTGGAAAAAGTTTGGGTTCAGAGTTTGGGGGAAAAAAAATGCGCAGAGGTCCCCCCAAATTCAATAACCAGACCCTTTAGGTCTGGTATGGATATTAAGGGGAACCCCGCCGTCAATTTAAAAAAAAATTACGTGGGGTTCCCCCTAAATATCCATAACCAGACCCTTCAGGTCTGGTGTGGATTTTAAGGGGAACTCCACCCCAAATTAAAAAAAAAATGGCGTGGAGTTCCCCCTAATATCCACACCAGACCCCTTATCCGAGCACGTAGACCTGGCCGGCCGCAGAAAAGAGGAGGGGACAGAGTGCGCCTCCCCCTCTCCTGAACCGCACCATGCCACATGCCCTCAACATTGGGAGGGTGCTTTGGGGTGCCCCCCAAAGCACCTTGTCCCCATGTTGATGGGGACAAGGGTCTCATCCCCACAACCCTTGCCCGGTGGTTGTGGGGGTATGCATCCCCCTCTGACGCACACTCTGCTACGTCACTGGGAAAGCCCAGACCCAGACGTAGCAGAGTGTGCGTCAGAGGGGGACGGGGTCACGTGACGCGTGGCCCGCCTCCCCTATAAAAGAAACGTCACAGCATCGGCGCGTCATTCGCTGAGCTGTGCTCTTGTGCTCTGAATGGATGGATCTTCTCATCGCTGGACCAATCACCCGTCACTGGAGAGAACACCCGTCGCTGGAGAAATCACCCGTCGCTGGATACAAGACAACGCTGGAGCGATCGTCTATTTTCACCGCTGGATTTTTATTTGGTTTAATTAATAAAGTAATTTGTTCTACAGTGTGTGTGTTTTTTTTCCTGAAAACTACTATTTACACTTCCTTCGTGAAATGGTAGGGGTACAGAGTACCCCATTACCATTTCACACAGGGGGGGCATGATCTGGGGGTCCCCTTTGTTAAAGGGGTCTTTCAGATTCTGATAAGCCCCCTGCCCGCATACCCCCACAACCACCGGGCAAGGGTTGTGGGGATGAGACCCTTGTCCCCATCAACATGGGGACAAGGTGCTTTGGGGGGAACCACAAAGCACCCTCCCAATGTTGAGGGCATGTGGCCTGGTGCGGTTCAGGAGGGGGGGGCGCACTCTGTCCCCCCCTCTTTTCTGCGGCCGGCCAGGTCTACGTGCTCGGATAAGGGGTCTGGTGTGGATATTAGGGGGAACTCCACGCCATTTTTTTTTAAATTTGGGGTGGAGTTTTCCCTTAAAATCCACACCAGACCTGAAGGGTCTGGTTATGGATACTTAGGGGAACCCCACGTCATTTTTTTTTTAATTGACAGCGGGGTTCCCCTTAATATCCATACCAGACCTAAAGGGTCTGGTTATTGAATTTGGGGGGACCTCCGCGCATTTTTTTTTAAAGTTCGGGTACGGGTCCGAACCCGAACATCCAGGTGTCCGCTCAACTCTACTCACAGTTCATGTTTTGTTCATATTAATTTCTGATCTGTATTTGGTTTTTGCACATAGGTTTATGGCCTAATTTATGATTTGCTAATTTCATGTTTGAGAATGTGTATACTGTTTATGCAGACAGGCACTTTAATATAATTCACGGTTCATGTTCATTCATGCAACTTTCACACTTATGGTTACCTTCTCCGTAAAGGTTTTCCTTTGATACTAGCGCAACTATATATATTTTTTCCCATTTGATTATGTGTGTAGGATTACACTCTTCTAACTGTGATATAGTAGTACTGATTTGAATCTTACAACTACTACGGTGTTGTATTTTATTGGCTGAAACTTATTTATTTTTTGTATTTTCTAGTAAATAGAATTGCAACGTGTTAGTGGTTTCCTGGTTCAGTCTCCCTCAAATAAATAAAGCTGGTTATTTCTGAAAACTGGTATGCCAACTGCTGCTGATTGTTTTTGACATCCGTGAAAATCAGGCACACACATGTTCTAAAATGGTGATATCACCATGAATTATCTGAATGCAATCAGCTGTATATCCTGAGGACCATTAAGCCAGCCCTCCCAGAATAAGGACAAGAAAAAAGCACCCTGCTACTCCTGGGTACACAAGTAAGTTTAACCTTGTTGGGTTCAAATTATGGGAATTTCCTTTTACTCCTCTAGTGTCTTTCAGAGATAAATTGATTAAATAAAAAAATATTCATAGGGCTTATTTCACATCTATTATGCTCCATATAATGGATCCCAACATCTCCTCCTCTTGTTGGAGGTGCACTCTTTCCCTAGGAGATATAATTCATGTATTTTGGCTGTGCCCAGAAATTGCATGGTACTGGTAGTGTGCTTAATGTTATTAATTATTTGGTACAGATCCCTATTGCTCCAACACCTAAGTTCTGCTTGCTGGGTTTAGTAGAGGAACTAGCCCTGAGAACTCTCCTATGTTTTCTACTATTCTATGGCCGAAAGGCCATTATATTATGCTGGAAAAAGTCCCCTCCTCCCTTAGTCCATTATTGGAGGAAGTTGGTTAATTCCAATGTGCCCCTGTATAAAGATACCTACCTAAATAGACATTGTCCAAATAAGTTTTATAAAGTTTGGTCATGTTGGTTAGATAACCCCTCCACTGCCACTTCATTATATCATACTGATTACTGAGTACTGATTATGTTATTCTTGGACATGTGAGTTCCCAAATGGGTGTGGATGCTCCTGTTTATTATTTATACTTGCCATGCACCTTATGTTTTCTTCTTAATGTCTACTAATAGCTGTTTTCTATAGGATACTAAGTCATGTTTGTTCTTATGTATCTCTGTGAGTTAAGATAGCAGCCCCTATGTGGCCTTGGTTGTATCCCCATTGTCTCTGTGTTTTGTAATATCTTGCAAAATTTAATAAAAGAGGTTTAAAAAACAAAAAAAAATGGTTGGGTTAGCTTTAGATATAGTATGTTACAAGACTCCCATAGGGGAGAATGAATCGTGGTCACTGCATAGTAAGAGTAAAATGTTGCTTTTTATTACCCGTCACATGTGTCATACTGCGACAGAATCGGAAAATAATCATCTGATGGTCTATGTATAGCTTTCTTCTCAACATAAAAAAGAGAGACATACTATTTTGTATTCCCAGGATTTGTTTCTGTGTTAGAGTTTTATTTAAAAGTGAAACGTGTGTCAGTTGTTCCTTTCATACTTTTTACTGACTAACTACTAATCCTGGTATTTATCCTCTGCCTTTACATGCACTGAAGACATCAAAAAATTCTTCAACGGTTGCATCATTGTTTTCTTATATGGCAACTCAAAGCACACCCTAAAACAATTACATTATGTTCATTAACAGAAGTGCAAAGAAAAACAAATCTTGTTGTGAATATATCTTGGACAAACCAATTGTGATGCTATTCTTATCTAACACTATTAATATTACTGTTATTCTATATTATCCATTATTATTGTACTCACATACTCCACGAATAATAAAATGTTATAATATGTTTTTCAACTGTTTAATAAATGTCTGGGAACCTCATTTTAATGTAAATTATCAGAATAACATAATAACACAAATGATAGTGAGATACATTGTGTTTATGAGTTATGAAATTGAGGCAGATAGTGTAATGTGTCTAGAAGGTTAAAAGTTAACAAAATGTGTTTTCAATTCAATCAGTGTACATACCCAGATTTGTTTTCATTCTCTATATTGCAGCATTTAGACTGGAAGAGGGAGAACCTGCAATAGGAAGCAGACTCTGCTGTGCTGATAACAGGGAGTACTGTGCTACTCCTTCACTGTCCATTCATAGATTTGCTGCTTCTTGCAGTGGAGTTCAAGGACCTGACTACTTGGTTTGCAGTGATTGATTCACAAAACTGCCTACACGTAATTATAAGCCCTTTAAGAGGTGAAGCATTTCCCCTTTGTACATTATGTCACAGCTGGAACTACCTGACATGCAAGGCAGACCTGTTATGCCGCGTACACACGATCAGGCTTTTGCCCGGCCAAATCACATCGGAATTCCATCGGAAAAATATAGAACATGTTCTTTATCTAAAGTCCGATGGAATTCTTTGGAATTTCCAATGAGAAAACTCAGATGGGGCTACACACGATCCGAAAATCCGATGGAAAAAGTCAGATGGAAATTCCGATCGTGTGTGTACGGGGCATTACTTATTCTTCAGGTATGCAAGTTTGACTTGCTTCTTGTAGTTCCACAGCTCTACATGCAAAGCAATTTTGTTACCTGTTGCCACACAGATGTGTAAAAAGACCAGAGTTTTAGGTGTCTCCTGACCCCACCTGCTGTTTTACATAGAAACTTCCCAGGCAGTTTGTCAATTAACATTGCTATTTAATTTGTGAATAGATTAGCAATTTTTGCTAATAGATTAGCAATAGGTAGCATTCCTAGTTGCAGGCCCCAGTTTCTAGTCCCTGTTCCAAATCGCTTGTCCCTTCTCTGAGTTCCTAGCCCTGTTCCAAGTTTATAGTACCTATTTTAGCACCAGTTCAATCCTTATGTCTTCCAGCTCCAGTGTGAGCCTCTGCTTAGGTGTATTCCCCATGTATTCCCCATGTGCTGCATACAGCATTCCTCCCTACTTAACACTTGGCTCCTGTGCATCTCTGAGTCTGGTCAAACTACAGAGAATTGGCGCTTGGCCAAAAGCTCAGCAGACTAAAGCAGCTAAAATAGTAAAAGATGATGAGAATTGGCTTCAGCTCAGTTCTCCACCCATACAAGACTCCCCCTCTCCCCAATGCATTTCATCCATGTGAGGACTAATCATAGGGGCCAAGTCTTGGGAGACAGAATGCTGGTTGAACTTCTAAGGAGAAATGCTGAAGGAAGAATGCTGGATGTGGCATATGTGGCACTGGAGTCCAGAACAAGGACTAGGAAGTCAGAACTGGTACTAGGAACTGGGGCTTGGGGCACTTGTAACAAGTCAAAATTGAATATGTGTAGATATAAAGGTTATCTGTGACACATTCTAGCTATGTATTTAGCTGTTTGCCCAAAGTTAAAGCATACCTGTGCCCAGACAATGGATATTCATGCATTCTTATCAAGCAGCTTTAAAAGAGCATTCAAATAAGACATTATTGTCTTTTGTAGCTGCAGGTACTGTGGAATAATTGGGTTTTAGTCAGCTTGTAACAGCTTATAGAACCTGATGTTGGTTTGCATTATGTTTGCAGCCTCCCAGGTCCCTGTTGCCAGAGAAGATAATGTGAAATTAGCTGCCTCTTTTCTAAAACTAAAACGTAAGCTTACAAACTGTGACAACTCCTACAGAGGTCAGTGAGGGCTGGTTGTAAATCTCTTTTAATATTTGTTAAGAAGATATAAATGCTTTCCTGCCCCTAGTTTTGGTACTGGTGCACTTTAAAGTATCATCAAGTGGGTCTAAACTATCTATATATAGAGACTTGCATGCTTGAGTGTTGGACATCCTACTGCTGGTTGGATTGGTCTCCTTGGAAGAGAACCTTATGCCTCGTACACACGACCGGTTTTCCCGACGAGAAAACTGACATTTTTTCCGATGAGAAAACTGCCTGCAAACAAATTTGAACCTGCTCTATTTTTACCCCTCGTGCTTCCCATCAGTCTTTTTCTTGTCGCGAAAACCGCACATGTGTATGCTTTTTCAAGGGGAAAAAATGCGCATGCTCAGAATCAAGTATGATTCGGGAGCACTCATTCTGGTAAAACTAGTGTTCGGAATGGAGATAGCACATTCGTCACGCTGAAAAGCATGAAGACTGAAAAGCGCGAATCGTCTCTCACCAAACTTTTACTAACACGAGGATCAGCAGAAGCAACCCAAAGGGTGGCGCCATTTGATTGGAACGTCCCCTTTATAGCGCCGTTGTACGTGTTGGACGTCACCACGTTTTTTTGACTGAACGTGTGTATGCAAGGCAGGCTTGAGAGGAATCACGTTGGGAAAAAAGTCTGGTTTTGGCATGTCAGGAAAACCGGTTGTGTGTACAGTGCATTACTCCATTTTTCAAACATCAGCTTCAATGGTGGGAAGCTCACTAGTTACTCTCCCTATGCTATGGTGCCATGGGGAAAGATTACAACTGTATATAAATTATTTATTTTATATTTTGGAATGTGAAGCAAATTCTTAATGTGTGCATTACTACCGAAGAACACCCCCAGGACTGTCCGGTTCCGCTGAGAGGATTGACCAGAGTCTCCTTTCATAGCTACATTGCTGAGTTTTCTTGGGTTGGGTAGATGTGGTTCTTGCATAGCTTGATAGACTCCATCAGAATAGGCAGGAGGCATAAGGCGCATCAGTCTAGAACCTAAATTAGAAATGTCAAAAAATAAATTACATCCAAAAGTTACTTTAATTGCAACACATAGAGATGACATTCTTTCTGTGTAACCTCAGCATTCTGCACTCCCAAAGGAGTATGACAAACACCATTTTTTTTTTTGTAATCATATACCTATCTATGAAAGTTGGATGTTTCATGGAAAGTTCTACTTGAATTTCATTTTTTTATATAATTAATCTTTAATATGAAATCTAAATATCAGCTTTTGTGTTGTTTTGTTTTGTTGAGGATTATGTTGATTCTAGGTTTAAGGGGGGGTTAGGTGGGGTATAGGAATGGACAAGGGAACAGAGGGGAGGAAGAAGTGTGAGGTCAATACAGTGGTATTAGGAAACGGGAAAAGAAGTTACTGATAAAAGGCAGGCGGGCATGGGAACAGAGCAAGAGGACCAGGGAGGTACTGCTTATGGTTTATTATTCTTAAGTTTCTGAATCCCCACCTGTTTATTTGCTAGCCCATCATAAGTGTGTAGTGATAAGAACTATATGATTATGTATCCATTGTATAAGATATGTTAACCTTCTGTGAACCTTACCATAAAAGAAAAATAAAATAAAAGATTTAAATATGAAAAAAAAAAAAAGAAATCTAAATATCACTTTACCTGCAGAGCATCTCTTATGTTGAATAAGATTGTTAAACCAGCCATCAAAGCGCTGAATCTCCCAGTTAATGTTTTTTTGTGCACCTAGTTATTGAAAAAAAAGCAATTAGGTAGTATATATTAACTCCATTTTGAAACAGAACACCTTTTTTTTTGCCTCAAATTGTTGGTCTTGCATATAACAAGCTTTTATGGTGCCAAATCCAATTCCACACACCGCACATTTATTACCAACATTCCCCGCATTGATAAAGTGCAAATTGTGATGTTGAAAAAGTTCAAACTGGCAAATGCTCAGTGATTGCTTATAGCACAGGGATGTTTTTAGATGATGTTCAGTCAGTGGCGGCCCGTCCATAGGGACGCACGGGCGCCGCCCCCCCTTCCACAGTCACAAAAAAAAAAAACGGGCCCTTTAAGAACTTTTATTCGGCTAAAATGTCATTTTGACATTTTAGCCGCAGTTCTGGCGGCCGTCTATAGAGGGCCCTGCAGCGCCACCCCCTCTCGCAAATAACACACATTCGTGCACAAATGTATGTTATTGTTGGTTGCCAGCGCTGCCTGGTCTATTCAGATAACCTGATGGGGGACGCCGGTTACCCGAATAGCGGCAGCTGGTTGGCTGAGGGGAACTGCCTATCAAAGCCAGCGGCTCTGATAGGCTTTTCTCCGGCTCTCAGCTGTCTATACTCTGAGCGCAGGCAATCTGCGCTCATTGTATAAGACAAACGGCCGTTTCAGCCAATCAGGTTCCCGGATTCTGGTTATCAGGAACCTGATTGGCTGAAGCTTCACCATAGCGGCAGAAGACATCGAGGGAGCACATGGAATCCTCAGGTAAGTGCTTTTTACAGGGAAAGGGGCACAGTGACGTCATGGGGCACAGTGGTGACAAAGGGCACAGAGGTGACAATTGGCACAGTGGCATCATGGGGCACAGTGGTGACAAAGGGCACAGAGGTGACAATGGGCACAGTGGCATCATGGGGCACAGTGGTGAGTGACAATGGGCACAGTGGTATCATGGGGCACAGTGGTGACAATGGGCACAGTGGCATCATGGGGCACAGTGGTGACAATGGGCACAGTGGCATCATGGGGCACAGTGGTGACAATGGGCACAGTGGCATCATGGGGCACAGTGGTGACAATTAAAGGGCACAGTGGTGACAATTGGCACAGTGGCAACAGTTGAGGGGTACAGTGGCTGCGTTTGATGGCATGGCACAGTGGTGACAATTGATGGCACAGTGACTGCGTTTGATGGTATGGCACAGTGGTGACAATTGATGGCACAGTGGCTGCGTTTGATGGCATGGCACAGTGGTGACAATTGATGGCACAGTTGCTGTGTTGCATGGCACAGTGGTGACAATTGATGGCACAGTGGCTGCGTTTGATGGCATGGCACAGTGGTGACAATTGATGGCACAGTGGTTGCGTTTGATGGCATGGCACAGTGGTGACAATTGATGGCACAGTGGCTGCGTTTGATGGCATGGCACAGTGGTGACAATTGATGGCACAGTGGCTGCGTTTGATGGCATGGCACAGTGGTGACAATTGATGGCACAGTTGCTGTTTGATGGCATGGCACAGTGGTGACAATTGATGGCACAGTGGCTGCATTTGGTGGCACAGTGGCTGCATATGATGGGCACAGTGAGGCTGCAATTTTTATTTTTTTCGTTTGCCCCCCCCAAAAATTTTGAGCACCAGCCGCCACTGTGTTCAGTAAATACAGTATTTAATGCATGTGCAGTACATTTTTAGGAAGAGAACAGGTTGTAGAGGGTACTAAATGAACATACAATCTTATATACACTAACTGGAAAAAAAATCATATTATTTTATATGTATATATGAATGGAGAGAATTAAAGTGTAACTCCAGCCAAAACTACGGTATTTTTTAAATATAGATACAGTTGGAATGGCTAGGACCTCTATCATATTTTATGGCTGTCTATTGGCCCAAACCAAGTACTGAGTACATATGCATGCTTATACTTTTTAAAGGTCCGATATTTTTCTATGTACAATCCTTGTTTTATTGATTGCATGCAATATTCTAATTTTCAGAGATTGTGGATTTGGGGTTTTCATGAGCTGTAAGAAATAATCAACACAATTATGACAAATCACGGCTTGAACTATCTTGTGTTGCATTTAATGAGTTTATCTTATATATTAGTTTCACCTTTTAAGCTGCATTAGTGAAATAAATGAACTTTTGCATGATATTCAAATTTTCTGAGTTTCACCTGTATGTGCCGCTTTGTTTTACATTACCATTTACGTTTTTGGTTGTAAGATGGCAAAATGTGCAAAATTTCAAGGGATATGAATACTTTTTCAAGGCACTGTATGTCTATATGCAATATATTCGGTTTTATTTATGGATATACATTTTATATATATATATATATATATATATAATTTTAAAATTTTATATATATATATATGTATACACACAACTCCTTGATTTCTTGTATGCCATTCTGGAAATTTACATAATACTACTACCACGGTGTAAACTTACATGAGAAACTCCAGAGCGCTATGTGGATAAGTGATGCATAGGTAAACAAGCATTGTGATTTCATCTTCCAATTAATATACGGTACCTAAAAAAATAAAAATAAAAAGCACTGAACTATTTTTCCTTTTTTTTATTTTTACTATTTTGTACAACTATAAACAATACAGATTACAATGTCATGCTATGTTTTTCAGCACTTGCCTGCAAACACTTGTAAAATTCCTATTTTCTGCTTGATAAACAAAGCCAGTGGCATTCTGTGTTGTAATAATTTACACTCTGCTATGAAGCCCGTCCAGTTATTGAATTGCCTGCAGAATAGACGGTTTCCTCTTTTCAGCAAATCTGCAATCTGTGCTGCAGCTGTAATATTAACCTCTTTATGTTCAGAAAGCATTAGATCTATGGACTTATAACAATAGTGTTCCTACATTTTACAAGTATTTACCAAATCTTTTTTTTTAAATATAAGTAAGATTAAAGTGATTGTAAAGCTGTTTTTTATATATTAAAATAACAAACATGTTATACCTACCTGCTCTGTGAAATGGTTTTTCACAGAGCAGCCCCGATCCTCCTCTTCTCAGGTCCCCCACCGACACACTTTGGGCTCCAAGCGCTGAGTGATCCCATAGCAAGCCGCTTGCTATGGGGAAACTCATACATGCTTGCTCCCGAGCCCTGCTCTGTGTGTCCATAAGACACACAGAGCGAGGCTTGGCCCCACCTGCTGCTGTATCTGAGCCAATGAGGATCGAGAGAACCGAGAGAGCCTAGGCTCTCATGCACATTGCTGGATCGAGATGGGGCTCAGGGGGGCTGCAGAGGAAGCTGCGTGCAGAAAGTTTTTTTTTGTTTTACCTTACTACATAGAGGTAAAAAACCTTCTGCCTTTACAACCAAATACTTTAATATTAATGTATAGAAATGTTGGTGTCCAAACCTTACAGTAAATGTGACTTAATACACTGCATACTGTAGGTAATAGATAACAAATAAATTAAGGGGTATATGTATATCATTTTTTTAGCCATGATTCAGATAACTTTTATCCCCAAATTCACATGTTTTTCTGTTTAAAAATGTATGAAAGCGTTATAAATTTTGGGGGAAAAAATCATAAACATATCACTTTAAGATTTATAATCATGCACACACCTAAAATAAGGAAAACAAAGATAAGTTTACACTTTACCTAGCAAACTTTTACGATGTCACCACTTTAGCATTAAACTAAAATGACTTTACTAAACTTACTCTAATGCCGCGTACACACCATCACTTTATGTGATGAAAAAAAATGACGTTTTTAAAAACGTCACTTTAATTGACTGTGTGTGGGGGAAAACGTCGTTTTATGTCTTGTAAAAAACGACCAAAAAAAATTGAAGCACTTTTTACTTCACAGAAATTGACCGTGTGTAGCAAAAAACGTCGTTTTCTAAGACATTTTTTCATCCACGCATGCCCAGAAGCTACTTATGAAGCAAGCTTCAATGGTAAAACGTGGTGGAACGTAACCTCACTTTGCAAGATCATTGTGAGAAAACGATGGTGTGTAGGCAACTTCGTCTTTGAAAATTGAAGTTTCAAAAACGTCATTTTTTACTTCACAGAAAGTGTCGTTTTTTTTCATCACATAAAGTGATGGTGTGTACGGGGCATAAGGGCTCGTTCAAACTAGCTTTACTTTCTGAAGAGCATTTGACAGGCAGTAAGGAGGTGTTGTACTGCCTCCTCATTACCTGCTTTAACCCATTAAGCACTAGCATGCCGCAACAGCATACATTGTATATAGTTGCAGGTCGCTTACAGAGAGGCCCCGTTCACTTGAATAGGTCTCATTTGGTGGGTGCTATGCCCGTCAAAAGCGACAGGGGGTATAATTCATGCTGTGACCGCAAAGCATTGCAGCTGTGACATGTTTGGGGCTACTCCATGATAAATGTGTTGGAACAGGAAGCATCTTTGGAACGCCATTTGGAGTGACCATGTGATTGAAGATGCTGCAACTACTTGTGGTTGGTACATACCTGGAATTGTTTTGATATGTTTGTTATAATACAGTTTAGTTTATTCTGTTTGGAAATGGGCCTTATTAAACATTTATGAACGGTGGTGTAATGCAATGGTAAGTCCTTTGCATGTTGAACTTGCCTTGGGTAGTGCTGAATAGCTGGGACATCTCCCTCCTCCCTGGGTAGGTGTACTATGTTATACTTCGTACTGGAGGCTACCTGTTTGTCCACATTATAAGATCCAGTTGACTTATAGGTGTGTATTGTTTTAGATTTGAGTCCACTATCCTATACATTAGAGGGCGACTTTAGTGTTTTCCTTCCCAAATATTTTGGTTCCATCTTATGGTGGACAGCTGGGATTTTCTTTTGGATATTTACTGAGTAGGTCTACTCTGCTATACTTCCCTTTGGAGGAGGTTGTTTTTTTTAATTATTATTATTATTATTTAGGGCTGTGCAAATTAACTTTTAATTAATCGATTAATCTTTCATTTATTTGATCGATCAAAATCGTTTTGATCGATTAAAATTCTTTTGATTGGTACTCACCTCTCCGCCGGCTTCTGGGCCTTCAGGGAGTCCCGTTGGAGATCCAGTAACGTCACGGATACCGGCGGGGCTTGCCGTGTCCATCTGAAGGGCTCCTTTGCTGTGCCTTCATATCTGCATGCCGACGGGACCTTACTATCTGCCACACGCAAGGGCTGTTACACTTCCCTCTATCACTTCCCTCTATTAACCTGAGATTCTACAGTCATCCACTGGGAGTTGTGATAGTTCCCTTCATGGGACATTTACATGCCGACGGACTGATGTTAACCTCTCCTCATCTGGATTCAGCAGTGGTATTGTTGTACACATTTTTATACCAGTATCATACTTAGCTACATGTTTTTATGACTGCTTTTGGTACCGTTTGGTATTAATCGCACCATTTTTACAGTTTATGTAGCTACATCGATTTTATCTCCAGTGCAATATTTATTTGGTTACCTACTTGAAGACTATAAAAGTTTTAATGCTATTCCCATCGAGCGCTGCCTTTGTGTGTTTTTTGTATCCTGCTATCCATTTTTCCAGTTATTGGTAGCTGCACTGGGAATCAGCCTGCAAGGAGATCAGCTAAAAGTAGTTGGATCTGTATGAGCCGATTAGTCGATTAATCGATAAAAAAAAAACGTTTAATCAAACAGAAAAATTTTGATCAGTAACAGCCCTATTATTATTATTATTATTATTATTATTATTATTATTATTATTATTATAGGATTTAATTGCATCCCGCATGTATATTGTTTTAGATCTGATTCCATTGCTGTATACACTTCAGCGTGACCTCAATACTTTCCAGTTGTGTACTTAACTTTTATGGCATTCCGAATGGTAAGCCTATAGTTTTACTTAGTCCTTGTCCCTGTGATGCTCCCCCACAGTTTGAGCAGATCATCACCTTGGGGGACTCCTCCCCTTCCTTTTTTTTTTCTTCTCCTCTCTTTCTTCCCAAATGTTCAACCGCTTGTGTTTGGTTTGAAAATTGTATTGTAGTATTTTTCTGTTTGAAGTTTTGTTTTTGGAACATATGTTTGTTGTATTGTGCATTGATATTTTATTATTATCCCTATAGATTGGTATTTGGTTACATACTTCAAGGCATTTATCCTGAAGAAGCAAATTCACTGTGAAACTCATTGGTCCATTACGCCAATTTGGAGTTACATACATGCATTAATGAATTTCATTTATGAAGGGAAACCATACAGCTTTGTTGATGTTTTCAAATATTTAATAAATATGTTGAAAAACTTTTTTAACCTATTTAGTAATATATGTTCTCCATGTTAAGTGAGAGGAGGGCCTTTGCAGTAATGTGTACACCCCTGCTAAAGGGTGTAGTGGCTGGGGGGCACTTCAAATGTGGCTCAACCATGGGGTTTAACCCCCTCTAAGAATCTTTAGGCTGGGTTTACCCTTGAGCATACGGCGGCTCACAGCAGTCCGGTGCGTCTTTATTTACCCTTTCAGGTCCAATTTCAGCCCAAATTTTGAAAATTTTGAAAATTGAAACAGACCAAAAGACATACAGGTCTTCTGTGCAATTCGCATTGGGGCCGCTGCAGAGATTTGTGAACCGCCTCCATAGAGAGCCGGTCACAATCTCCTGCTATGCAAATTGGATGCAAAGAAACCCTCATTCAATTCGCAATATTGTGAATTCAGCTTTAAACATGTAATATGTGCAGATATCTAACCTGTGTGGTGCAATTAAGATTTTATGTCAGCTTTTGCATTGATATGCGTATATGTGTTTGTGCTATGCATGTGTCTTATGCATTATGTGTATGGGCTGCTGTTTTTTTTTTTTTTTTTTTTTTATTAACACTTTAGACTTTTTTTAGTACTATGTTGGTATTTGTGAACATTGTCAGAGCGAGCCTAATGCCTAGTACACACCTAGTACACAAGTCTGCCGAGAAAACCGAGGGGAAAACCAAGAACCTGCTCGGTTGCTTTTCCCCTTGTACACATGGCCGGTTTTCCTGACATGAAAACTGCCATGACAGCTTTGGTCGGGAAACCGACCGTGTGTATGCTCCCTCGCAGTGTTTCCCATAGGAAAACTGCCAAGCAAAAAAATGCAGAGAATCGCGGCGGGAAAAAAGAGAACGCGTTCTCATTTTTTTGCTCGCAGCTTTTCTGTCAGAAAAACTGCTGTGGAGCATACACACGGCCGGTTTTCCCGACCAAATGCAAATATGGCAGTTTTTTCCATCGGTAAAACCGGTCTTGTGTACGAGGCATAAGGCTGGATTCACACTGATACTACACAACAGTTATGACTGTCATTCTACTTTGCTCTGCGACTCCTACATCCATCCGACTTGAATGAACAGGATACTACTTTGATCCAACTTTTTGATAGTCTGACTTTTCTTTTGACCAATCAAAACAATCCCAGTGTGACATAAATTCCTTTTACTGATGCTGTAATCACTATGTCGGATGTCACAAGTCGGATGGTTAGGACAAGGATCCTACTTTGATCTGACTTCAGTGATATTCAATGGGCTGAAGTAGGATCAAAGTCGGACCAAAGTAGTGCAGGGAGCATTTTCAAAGTCAGACCGACTTGTGTCAAACCAGTTAAGGCGGCTCCCATAGGGAAACACTTCATGCGACATCAGCTCCCAATGTCACAGCGTTTGTCATACAAGTTTGAACCCAAGCTAAGGACAGGTTGAGTTTGCTCTAATTAACAAACAATGCAAGATGCCTACCTTCTAAATATTCAACCCACAGTGTTCAAATCTAGTTTACAACTTATGTATGAGATTTGTCAGCATGGTACAGACAGGGAAACCCAGCTGCCCAAACCCCTCATAAATAATGCTGGAGTTTTCAGAAAATAAAATCAAAAAATGGTAAGTTGCAATTAAAATTTTTTGTTAGAGTGGTATTACACCCAAAACCGAAAATGTAATATATTTCAGCTTACCAATCATTAGATGTGGTGGCTGCAGGGCCAGTATAGGGGGTGGGGACGGCAGAAGGGACCAATGCCCTGGACGGAGCAATTTATTGTAGGAAGGGGGGGCGCAGTCCTGGCAGTGTGCTGCTAAAGCTTTCTGGGCAACAAGTGACTGACTACCGTCGGCCGCCCCTACAACGCTGCAGAGCTATGCCTGCTTGCAAAGATGTGCCAAGTGCGCTCCTGCACTCGGAACAAGCAAAGGAGACGGTCTTCCCTTCCCTGTCAGGGCCCCTTCCCGGGCCCGGCAAGGAGCAAAACCACTGAAAGGCCAGCCGGGAGGAGAGAGGACCATAGATAGCTGCCGGGCAGTGCAATGAGTGTGAGAGGAGGAACCAACCAGGCAGTGAGTAAAAAAAGGAAGCAGATGGGCATCTAACAATGAATCAGTTAATTCTGGTAGGGGGGAGGGTGAGATTAATAATTTTCCAATGGTACAGTATTTGTAATATGCAGCATGAAGGGGTTCATGTATTGCCACTGGTCACTGATGCATTAATGACTAGTGTCAGTTAATTAACCCCTTTGTGTTGCATTAGTGGTACCAGTACCAATGTTCATTAACCCCTTCATGCTGCAGCATAACACTGACACCAATGCCACTAATGCAGCACAAAGGGGTTAATTAACTGACACTGGTCATTAATGCATTAGTGACCAGTGGCAATACATGAACCCCCTCATGCTGCATATTGCAAATACCATTGGTAATTAAAGGTTAAGTTCGCCTTTACAGAAAAATCTGTAAGGTGAACTTACAGAGGATGCCCTCCTCACCCCCTAGTCCCGATGACCTGGAGCGCGGCAATCACCTGCACTGACACATCGTGTCGCCACCTCACAGGTCCGGGAATAAAAATCTATTCATCTTATTTTCCAAAACATACCTTGTCATCAGGTATGTGTAAGTGCATTCTAATCTGACCAATCAGAACCCGGGTAGCCCATCCTGTCACCATGGGCAAGAGAGGAGAGAAAGCCACAGTGACGTGGGGGGTTCAGTGTAAGTTCACCATACAGATTTTCTATAAAGATGAATTTACACTTTAACCATTTGCCGACCCGCTGCAGTACATATACTACGATGGGGCTGCAGCTACAGTATTGTATTGTAGTTGTGTTGTATTGTTTTAAGTGTTTTCTTGTTTTGAAATTACACTCTTTCTTTATACCTGGGGGGGGCGCAGTTTGCCATCTTTGCCATGGGCACCAGATGACCTTGTCCCGACACTGGATGGCTGCATCCAGTTTTATTTCTTAGACATTTTTTCCCTCTGTTTTCACCTGGTGATCTGGCCAGTAACACACCCCCTGTGTTCGAAGTCTCCCCAAACTGGATGAAGGAGCACAGGGGACATTTTTGGACAGCAGCATTGTCAGTCTTGGAGGAAGGGAGTATTAGATGTACTAGCGGAATAAACTCCAGCTCACACTTTATAATCAGTTACACAAAACTGTTATTAGTATTCCTTTTGGAAGGTTTTACATGAATAAATAAAAAAAATACCTATTTAAGCACCCCTGTTAGTGTTAAATGTTTTTTTTCTCATCCCTGTAACTGACACATTCTGCAAGAGCTTGTTCTTTGAAAAACAACAAACTTACTGGCTGAATCACCAAGTGAAAATAGAAAAGAAAGAAAGCATTCAAGAGAAAATGAATGCAGTCATCTAATGATTGGTAAATTGCAATTGATTAAATGTTTGCTGTTGGTTTTAGGCTATGTACGTAAATGAGAATGTGCAACAAATATAAAGTAGGTGTTACCCCAATTTGGATGCAAAAAGTGAAATATACTTTAGGGCCAGCTGCAACTCAGCATAGGTTTTCTCAAAAATCGATTTTACATAAATATATCTTTTGCAGTTAATTGGTCAGGCACATTGAGAAAAAAAAAATAAACATTGCTGTGTTTGTGATTTAGTGTTTTAGTTGTTAGGATGCCTGCCACACTGGTTCTAATTTAGTTTGGAGGTTATATATGAAAAGTGTGCTAATAAGTATGTTTCTTGTTGCTTACGGTATACTATATGTATAAAATATCCAATTGTTTTATAATCAAACTACATGCTGTACAAATGACAAGGCATTGGCACCCATCTATCAATAGTATCCCTTCTTCTCATCAGGTGTACATCTCTTTGCAGCATCAGAGAGGAAAATAGCATCATTGTGATCCAAGAAATAAAACCAGAATTGGATTGAAGTGAGATTAACAAAAGCATACTCCCATCCTTGTCAGCAGATAGTATGTACAACGAGTACTGAATGAATGAATGAATGAATGACTTGTATAGCGCAACGCATGCGAACTGAATCGCCTCTGGGCGCTTTTTCAGCCAGTATCTGCTTGGCTGGTGCGGTCATTTTTACCCCGTAGGATCATGACACCCTAGGGACACACAGTCATACACACATATATACATATATACTGGGCCAATTTGTACTAGTAGGGATGAGGCTCGCTTTCGCTCTTACAAGTGTTTAAGGCAAATGTTGCAGATTCAAGATTCATTGTCCCAGCAAAAGTTTCTGCAACTCCACCCAGAAAATCTCAACACTTCCTGGATAACCTGACCACTTTGATGCCTGGGACGACACACATGACTAGAAGAGTGGTCGCATCTTAACGCGTTTCGTCATCACATTTTTGTCTTGTTAGACGCCGTCTGATGAAGACGTAATGACGAAACGCATTAGGGCATGACCACGCAGCTATTATAGTCTGTCAACAGCTTGTGTGTCATCCCGGCCATCACCGTGGTCAGGTTATCCAGGAAGCAATGAGAGAACACAGGCTGTTTGTACAGCAGTAACAGCATTACATTCATTCAATGCGAGTTTGGAATTTTAATCTTGTAAGCATATTTTATCATGGGGGAAGTTGGAAATAATGTTAAACAGGATTACGCTAAGTAGTTTGTTCCTCTTCTTTCCATGTTATGCTAATGTCCTTTTTTTATGAGCATTCTTCACTTTTAGTGAGCAATTGCCAATTAAGGATATTGGAGATGCAAGGTTTATTATATTCATGCGTATAATGAGTTTATTATCATATGGGAGAGAAGTTCACGTGGTGTGGCGGTGATGGAATTTACACGCATTGAATTAATTTTGTATTGTGCCTCACATGCATCTGGAATGTGAGTAATGTGGGGCAGTTGGCAGAGGAGAGGAATCTTCCATAAGTCATCCCTGATGGTTCCGCCCCACAATTGACACTGCCAATCATGTGGGGTGGATCCATCAGAGATTCAGGAAGGATTCCTCTTCTCTGCTAGCCACCCCACATTACTCACATTCCAGAGGCTTGTGATAGAGATCCCAGGTTGCGTCAGGCAGCAGCTCTTACGGTAGGTCTGAATGTTAGTTTATTTTACAAACACAGGAGCAGCCTGGATGTTTTTATTTTACAACACATAAATTTCTTCAAGACACATGACCATAATTGTACCAATCAGCTTTGTGCGGCGACAGGAGAAGAAAGTCTACTATCTACAGTTATGACTGCAGGGTGCATCACAGGATTTATGCTTGCTCTGCCCACCTCTCTCAGTAAGATGCAAAGAAAGTAGATTGTGTCACATGACCGAAGGATAAAGCAGCAGAAAAAAAAGTATTTAACATAATATTACAATTGATCTAGCGACTACTGATTTTATCGTTGTCTTCCCAGGTGAAAAATATAAAATACTGTTAATGGGTATAATGACACTTTAATTTTATTTTGATAGGTGCCTCAGGTGCATTTCAAGCTTTCATTTTAACTGCCGTGTGTTCCCCGCGCTCGCCGTCACATACAGCCCAGCCTCCTGGTCCAGGGACTATGATGTAGGTCACACATCCCGGGATTGGATGTATATTCTATCTATCAAAGTACCCGGTCCAGGAGGTGGGACTGTATGTGACAGCGAGTGCGGGGAACTCACAGCAATTGAAATGAAAGCTGTTACAGCGATGTTTCGCGCTCTGATGATCCAGCCGGCTCTCTCTTCTCTCTTCCTCTGGGCGATCACTGGGAGAAGAGCTCCCATTCAACCCCCCCCCCCCCTTTTCTCAGGGAGCCCACGCTCGTCAGCCCTCATTTTCCACTCGCAAAATGCAAGTAGGCGAGTGGAAAATTTGAGGGCTGCCTCAGATGCTATACATTTTGTGCAAACCAATCCTTATACTCTTATTGGGATACAAAAATATGTAGCGAAATGCATCTTGGCCTAGGTTTATTTTATTTTTTTAAATGTATTAGATTTTTAGTGTTTTATAGCAGGAAGTAAAGGGTAATGTTTTTTTAAAGTGTAAGTTCACATTTACAGAAAATCTGTAAGGTGACCTTACACTAAACCCCCTCCCCATCCCCCCCGGTCTCGTTGTACCAGACTGCCTTGATGCCCCGCTGTCAAACATGGAAAAGCTGCTTCACTGGTCCAGGGATTTGAAACCCCCGCAACTTAACCTTGTGTCTGTATCGCTAAGGCCCCGTACACACGAGGGGATCTCCGCTGGAAAGGGTCCGGGGTTGGATCCGATGGCTTGTACTCACCATCGGATCAAAATCCGCGCGGAATTCATCCGCGGTGACGTGTCGCGCCGTCGCCGCGATGATGACGCGGCGACGTACGCAACGCTGGAAGGTAAGTACTTCCACACATGCGTCGAATCATTACGACGCATGCGAGGGAGGGGAGCGGACGGATTGATCCGGTGAGTCTGTACAGACCACCGGATCAATCCGCTGGTCCCGATTCAAGCGGATAGATTTCTTAGCATGCTAAGAAATTTCTATCCGCTTGAAATGGTCCGGCACGAGGAATCTCCGCGGATTAATATCCACTAGGCTGTACAGACGACCGGATTTGTCCGCTGGAACTGATCCGCGGATCAATTCCAGTGGATAGATCCGGTCGTGTGTACGAGGCCTTAGGCAGTACAGACTGCAGGAAATCTAATTGGCCAGCACCGTCACATGAATGGCTCTGACCAATTAGAAGCGATTTAGCGTACTGTTAGCACTACAAGGAGAGGAGAGAAGAGAAAGCCTCTGGGATTTAAAATCCCTGGACCAGTGACGCGGCTTTTCCATGCGGCATCTCCTTTGTGACAGTGCGTGATAGTGACAGTCTGGTACAGCGAGACCGGGGGTGATGGGGAGGGGGTCCATTGTAAGGTCACCTTACAGATTTTCTGTAAAGGTGAACTTACACTTTAACGTTTGCTTGGAGGGCTTTGGGACATTACATTACTTGCTGTTAATTTTTTTACAGTGCACTTTCCAAAAAGCATTACAAAACAACCATTCAATATATTAAGTCTGGGGCGTCTTTACAGGATTTATATGTTTATACCCCTAATTAAAACGTTTTTTTAAACACAATGGGCCAGATCCACAAAGAACTTACGGCGGCGTATCTATTGATACGCCATGTAAGTTCTACGATGCGCCGTCGTATCTTTGTTTTGTATCCACAAAACAAGATACGCCTGAATGTGGGCTAGATCCGACTGACGTACGTCTTAGTACGCCGTCGGATGTTAGGTGCATATTTACGCTGGCCGCTAGGTGGTGCTTTCGTTGATTTCCGCATAGAGTATGCAAATTAGCTAGATACGCCGATTCTCAAACGTACGTCCGCCCAGCGCATTTTTTTACGTCGTTTACGTAAGGCTTTTTTCGGCGTAACGTTACCCCTGCCTCTATGAGGTGTACGCAATGTTAGGTATGGACGTCAGAACAGCATAAAATGTTCCATTGTTTACGTCGTTTGCGTAAAACGTTCGCGAATAGGGCTTTGCGTAAATTACGTTCACGCCGAAAGCATTGACTATTTGCGACATAATTTCGAGCATGCGCACTGGGATACCTCCACGGACGGCGCATGTGCCGTTAAAAAGAAACTTCATTTACGTGGGGTCAAGATGAATTAACATAAAACACGCCCACATCTTAGTCATTTGAATTTCGCGCCCTTACGCCGACACATTTATACTAAGCCGCCGTAGCTTACGGCGCAAATTCTTTCTGGATAAGGAACCTCCGCTCTAAGTTATGGCGGTGTAGTGTATCTGAGATACGCTACACCTGCCTAAAGATAGGCAGTTCTTTGTGGATCTGGCCCAATTTCTTTTTAAATAAACTCTTTTGTAAACCATCTGCACACATATTAAAAACATATGATGCATCATGTAATCCCGGATATTATTGATGTATCATCATTTATAATGAGCGCATTCAATTTCGGAGTCTGGCACTCCCATAGTTAAAGAGATGCATATAGTAGCACGTTTTCAGGAAATGATTACAGGTGATTACAGGTAATATGCAGCCACTTTATAGTTCTCAAACTTATTTTCACGCAGATACAGATATGAATCTCTGGATACTTTTGCTTTCAACAGTATAGGTAAAGAGCCAAATGATCAGACAGGGAGCAACTGTAATTATTATTATACAGGATTTATATAGTGCCAACAGTTTGCACACTGCTTTCGAATCTAAAGGGAGACAGTACAGTTATAATACAATAAAATAAAATACAAGAGGGTTAAGAAGGCCCTGCTCATAAGAGATAAACAATCTAATAAGATGGGGCTAGTGATGCAAAAGGTAATAACTGTGGGGGATAAGCTGATGGAAGAGTTAAAACTTCAGTTGTTATTTGGAGGCGCGATAAGCTTCCCTGAAGAGATGAGTTTTTAGGGATCGTCTAATGTGGCCAGAGAAGTAGATAGATAGAAACAGACTGAGGTAGAGAGTTCCAGAGAATAAGAGGCTCTGGAGAAGCCCTGGAGGTGGGCAGGGAGGAGGAGACAAGAAAGCTTGAGAGCAGGAGGTCTTGGGAGGAGTGGAGAAGATGGTCTGAGCGATATTTTCAAAACAAGATTCTGGGCAGAGTTGTAAATGGCTTTGTAGATTCAGGGGTCAAGTCCTGGGGAAAAAAGTGTGGGAACTCCCACCCAAGATCCACTCCCCCACCAAAAAAAAAAAAAATGATTTGCTCATATGCATAATTACTAAATCCCGCGATAACTCGCGGCAGACCTCCGCAATGTCTCCTGGGAACAATGACAAAAGCTCCCAGGAGACATTGCGGCCTCGAGGAAGTGACGGAATACCCGCACACTACCTGATGAATCCATATACAGGAAGCAGCCAGTAATATAAAGGATTACTAAGGTTCGCCTGCCCCTGACAGTGACTCGAGCTGGGCATCGCCGCTTAGTGAAGGATTGGCTCGGGCGGCTCGGCTGCTCTAGTCCTGCAACGGGAACTGCGTTCCTGCTGTGAAAAAAGTGCAGGGACTCCGTTCACACGCGTTCCTGCAGAACTTGAGCCCTGTGTAGATTGTTATTATTTTAAATTTAATTCGATGGGCAATCAGAAGCCAGTGGTGAGGTGGCAGACACTGAGTGGTTGGTAAGATACATGAGTCTGGCAGCAGCATTTATGATAGACTGAAGAGGTGATATCCTATGGAGAGATGGACCTATGAGAAGGGAGTTGCAATAGTCAAGGCAAGAGATAATAAGGGAGTGAATAAGTAAGCTACTTATTCACTCCCTTATTATCTCTTGGTTTCATTCGATAAAAAAGAAAGCATTTTAATAAAAAATAGTCTATAAGCTTTTAACAGCGATTGGATTTGTTAGTAAATCATGAGTTTTAGTAGGGCAGTTTATGTGGAGTGTTGCTAGCAAAAGCAGTAGTTTATAGTAAGGTAATAGCTCAGACGGTTGTAGACTAAGCATTCTAAAAGTTTAGAGGTTAATGGGAGCAAGGAGGAAGGTCTTATGTTGTTCAGGTTGGTGGAGTCCAGTGGGTGCTTTATTAAGTATAGGGTGATCTGTGCATACTTTAGAGGGGAGGGAAAGGTGCCAATAAAAAGGTAGAAATTAACCACTTCACGAAGACCGTGCATTCTTGGCTTGAAGCGGTTATAACGGGGTGATGCATGCAGCTACCACTTTTTAGAGCCAGTGGTTTTGTTTCTAGTAAAAAAAACAACCATTGCTGCTAAAAGCCATTTGGCTGTTATCCTAAGGAGCGAGAGGAGACCCACGGGGACCCCCCCCCCCAGGCCGAGCGACCAGCCAACATTAAGCCGGAATCTGCTTTGATCGGCTCTCTGATCAAGTAACCTAGAAGATATGTCATGACATCACATCCGGTTTACTCTGCTGCCAATGGTGCTGAATACTTTTAAAGGGGTTGTAAAGGTACATTTTTTTCCCTAAATAGCTTCCTTTACCTTAGTGCAGTCCTCCTTCACTTACCTCATCCTTCCATTTTGCTTTTAAATGTCCTTAAATGTCAATAAATTTGCAAATCCATAAATTAGAAAATTTGTAAATTTGAAAGTTAAAAATCTGAGAATCCGTAAATTCGTAAATTCATAAATTAGAAAAAAAAATCAGAAAAAGGCTTCAAAGGGTTTAAAAGTGTGAGTAAGAGAGCATAGCATAGAAGAAGAGGGAGACTGTAGTAGTTGTGAGGGAACAGAATCCAGGGGACAATTGGTTAGGTGGACACCTGAGAAAAGTTTAATAAACTCTTCAGTGGTAGCAGGTTCAGAAGAGGAAAGAGAAAAGTGTTGAATGTGCTGTTTAACCACTTGCCTACAGGGCACTTACACCCGCCCAGGCCATTTTTCAGCTTTCAGCGCTGTCGCACTTTGAATGACAATTGCGCGGTCATGCTACACTTTACCCAAATTTTATTTTTATAATTTTCTTCACACAAATAGACATTTCTTTTGGTGGTATTTAATCAAAGAAAATTGGATAAAAAAGTTTTTGTGCTCGGAGCTGCGGTGGCTCGACGCGATTGGCACTGCGCTGACAAGCCATTCACCTCTGCAGCTAGAGGTTCGGATCCCGGTCTCAGCTACATGTGAATTGAGTTTGGTGGTCTCAGCCCGGCTCCCGGTGGGTGTGCTATGCGAGGTAAGCTTGCGCTTAGTACGCCCACCCCCCTCCCACAAAAACCACCACACTTTCACGCACTCGAAATTGGATTAACATGCACGCACTTTGACCATGCGGTCTCTAAAAAGAGAGGCGAAGGACTAACGGGGCTGGTTGAGCGGGCTAGATCCTCTCACTCCCTTATAGGGAGTCCCTCTGCCCCGTTGGGCTTCAAAGCGGAGCAGGTAGGGCGGGCTATGTGGGAGAACCCCCTCACACACCCACCATTGCCACCTGGGGCATGGAGAAAGGTGGCAGATTGCCTCTGGGGGAGGCCTGCCTACTCCCAACTCCTGCAGTCCGGCTCCTCTCTCGAGTACACGCACAAAATACACTTAAAAAAAAAGTTTTTGTAATTAAGTAGGGCTGTGCAAATTAACTTTTAATTAATCGATTAATCTTAAATTTTTTTGATCGATCAAAATCTTTTTGATTAATTAAAATTCTTTTGATTGGTACTCGCCTCTCCGCGGGCTTCTGGGCCTTCAGGGAGTTCCGTCGGTGATCCAGTAACGTCACGGACACCGGCGGGGCTTGCCGTGTCCATCTGAAGGGCTCCTTTGCTGTGTCTTCATATCTGCATGCCGGCGGGACCTTGCTATCTGCCACACGCAAGGGCTGTTACACTTCCCTCTATCACTTCCCTCTATCAACCTGGGATTCTACAACCATCCACCGGGAGTTGTGATAGTTCCCTTCATGGGACATCTACATGCCAACGGACTGATGTTAACCTCTCCTCCATCTGGATTCAGCAGTGGTATCGTTGTACACATTTTTATACCAGTACCATACTTAGCTACATGTTTTTATGACTGCTTTTAGTACCGTTTGGTATTACTCACACCATTTTTACAGTTTATGTAGCTACATTGATTTTATCTCCAGTGCAATATTTATTTTGTTACCTACTTGAAGACTATAAAAGTTTAATGCTACTCCCATCGAGCGCTGCCTTTGTGTGTTTTTTGTATCCTGCTATCCATTTTTCCAGTGGTTGGTAGCTGCACTGGGAATCAGCCTGCAAGGAGATCAGCTAAAAGTAGTTGGATCTGTATGTGCGTTATAATTAATCGAAATTAGTCGATTAATCGATAAAAAAAAAAATGTTTAATCGAACAGAAATTTTTTGATCAGTAACAGCCCTATAATTAAGTAATTTTTCTCCTTCACTGATGTGGGCTGATGAGGCGGCACTGATAGGCTGAACTGAAGAAGTGACACTTATGGGCACTGATGTGCTGTTTTTTTTTTTTAAAGCAGGGAAATTAAATGAATGGATTGTTGCAAGAGGAAGAAGGGTACCAGATGTGGGGGTTGCTATCAGGGCCGCCATCAGGAATTATGGGGCCCCTTACACAGCTTCAGGCATGGGCCCCCTGGAGCAGAGAACCGGGGGGGGTGGTTGCTGCCTCCAGAAATTGAGCAGCGGGGGGGGCTGCCGCGAATTGAGAAGCGGGGGGCTCTTTACAAAGAAATATGTTATATATATGTTATATATATATAAGAAAAAAGAATCGGTATCGAGACAACCCTACTGAATACAATTGCTGGTGTTCTCATACAAATACAGGCATGGACCTCCAGTATTCTGTTTTAGTGTCCTTTGCACAGTGTGCACCTAAAGCTACCTGAATACAATTGCTAGTGTTCTCATACTAATACCACAGGCAGGGATCTGCAAGTATTGTCAGTTAGTGTACTGTGTCTTTGCACATTGTGCACCTAAGGCCCCATACTCACGACCAAACATGTTTGCTGAAACTGGCCCGCGGACCAGTTTCAGCATACATGTTTGGTCGTGTGTAGTTACGAGCGTACAGAATTTCACCGTACATTTGCCCGCCGGGCCGTTTTTCAGCAGACATTTATTTCCAAACTTGTTTTAAAACCGTCCGCTCAAATCCTGTCCGAACGTACATGTTTGGTGGTGAGTACACAAAACCAACGTACAAAAACCCCGCGCATGCTCAGACTAAATGAGGCCACGGGAGCGCTCGTTCAGGTAAAACTCACGTTTCTTTGGGATATGGCACATTCGTCAATAGAAAGATTAATTCTAGCAATAGAACACTGAAGCAAAACACACAATAACCAATGCTTGATGCCGTCGTTTTATTCATTCTTCTCTTGCTATAACTAATCAGTTATTTAGCTCATGTTATTTCAACTGAGTTGTTCCATACTGAAAAGTGACATTTGTTAGCTGTGATGTAGTAAGATTTTTGCAAACTTTTATTGGCCCGACGTATCATATTTTTAGTGGTCCTCCACATTTCAAATTTTTTGCTTTTAATGTTTAATGGTTATCTTTCCCACTTTCTTTAGGTGTTTATAGTTATGTCACCATTTAGAATATTTTAATAGGAAATAGTTTTGATTTAGCTTTTGTTTGTATATTTAACAGGATTTTTTTGAAGGTTGTTTAAATTGTCTACCATGTTGGCACACCAAATGACCCCCCCCCACATGAGTTAGTGAATAGTTTAGATTAAACATTTTATTTGTTTGTAATGTTTGATGCCTAAAATAATACCCACAGTATTACAAACAATAGGCACGTTTTTCAAATCAACAAAAAGGCTTTTATTTGAGCAAATTATAAAAAGGATCAAAAACAGAATGGCAGCACTTGAACAGCTAGCAACATACATGCAAACTTGCATTTCAAACATGGTGAAGGATAAACTAGCCAACCTCAGGAAGCACACAAAATAAAATCTGAAGCAGCAGCACATAACCAAAGGAACCCAAGCTGTGGTAGTCCAAACAAGATGCCATTTGTGGGGGATCAAATGGAAGGCAGGGCATCAACGTCTCCTCTTCCTTGCAACCTTCCTTCCAGGCTGCCTTCCAGCGGGTCTTCCCTGGGCCCTTGCAGGTGGGGATGATGTGGCAGCAGGAGTATGATGTTCAGCAAGCCGGGCCGGGTCACATAGCCCAGTGTCTGGGGTCAGCAGCTCCCTCTGCATCCACCAAAGGGCCTGGTTGATGATGCCCTTGGCCAATTGCCTCTGCTCCTCCGTGCCTTTATTGAGGTCATGTGCCACGGAGGCACTGTAGGCCTCAGTGGGGTTGAGGGGGGCCCTCATGATGGCACTCGCCTCCTGAATCATTTTCAGGCTGGCTTCCTCCACTGCCCCCGATTTCTTCTTACGGCCTGGTGGCCTAATATAAAGGGGAGGAGCCTGGCTGGTGGTGCTTGTCCTGGGGAGCTGCTGAACGCCACTGGGCCCGGCCTCCTCCTGGCTGCCACTGACCCCTTCGTCCTGGCTGACAGTGAGGAGAGGATCTGCCACCTCCTGGCTGGTCTCTTCTTCCTGTGTAAAAAAAAGGGACATGTTGTAATATATTTAGGAATATACTCACTCACATTTTCATGCTTGAATCTTATTTTTTGCCTTGAATTTAAACTTGAAAACAGACTCACCCTCTGACCCCTGCAGTTGTCATCCCTGACACCTATTTGTTTGCCCACGATTTTAGATTTTTACTTCCCAGCTTGTATTTTATTAACCAATATCAAGTCAAGAATCAAACAATAATTAAGATTATTACATAACTAGTTATGAAACTACTATACCTCATCATCGTAGAGGCGCAGATCTGCCTCTCTGTCAGCAAGGCCCTCTTCATCCGACTCTGCAGGGCTGTGGTGATCTGGGGAAGTCCCGCTGGGAGGTAGCGTGGAGGAAAGGTTGGGATTCAGACTTGACATTGATGCCCTGCCTTCCAGTTGATCCCGCAAAAATGACATCTGGTTGTAATACCACAGCTTGGGTTCCTTTGGTGGTCTTGCTGCTGCTCCAGATCTTAGCTGCTTTTGGTGAGCTTTGTACGCTCTCCTATATGTGCCCCTGAGGTTGGCAAGTTTATCCTTCACCATGTTGGCACTGCATTCTGGCACCCATGTCCTCATGTATGCTGCTAGCTGTTCAAGTGCTGCCGCTCGTACGTCCTTATTGTGGTAATGGTCCTGCTTTGAATCCCACAGGATGGGCATTTCCCTGAATTTATCCAGCAAATGCTGGATAATGTCTTGGCTCTGCAGGAGATCCATTGTGAAATTAGGATTTACTCTTTTTTTTTCTAGATTGAAAAAATAAAAAGAAACCAAAAACACAATTAAAAAAAGCCTCAGCATTTACATTGATAGAATATGTTGTTTAAAAAGTAGTACCTATATAGAAATACAAACACAGTGTCTCTTGTTTAGAAAATGCTGGCCAGCTCTGCCCCATTGGTTGGTTTTAGATAACATTTTTTTTATACATGCCGCCCCTTTGGTTACATTGCAGGAAATAATATAAATCTACAACCATACACAATTATTACAAATGACAGCATTCATCAAGCCACTATTGCATGTGTAGATATCCTGCCCCTCAGCATTGATTACATGAAAGAAACTTCCTAATGACCTCTGTCCAACCAACACAGAACAATACTTGGCCTGATCTGAATACACCCTACATAATTGATAATGAGTCACAGCATTTTTGATCTCTCTATTTTGTGATGTCTACAAAAGCATTTGGGTATGAAAATCACATTCTGGTATCCAAGAGACATAATAGCTTAATAAAACTGTGCAACCAACAGACCAAACCCCCATCCCATTGCTCTACATTTTAAGAGCCCGCTGCTGATCCCATGTTTAAATTTCTTACCTGCCTCTCTCACAATCCTCGTTTCTTCCGCTCGCTGAATTAACACGTAACCTACGTAATCACGTCAAGCGCCTTTTATACACTCCGCGTATGTATGAAACGCCGCCCTCGTCACCTTTGCCATGCCCCTAATCAATTGAAAAAGTAAATATGGCGTTAACTGTGTAGGTTCTGGAATCGCGCGAATATTCTCCGCGTAACGTACGTCAATACGTTGTTGGCATTCGCGACACTCCGCATATGCAATAATCCCCGCCCTCATCTCCGCCCCTGACGGGACATTTCCTCGTTTCCACGCCCCTAATCTCTGTGGGAAGGAAAGATGGCGATGTCACACGAGCGGGCACGGAGCTCTCATGGCGCAAGTGAAGGGACAGAGGCTGGACCGTCCCGATCCAGGCCTAAAAGATATAAAGCCACTAATATGGCGTTCGAAGAAATGGTGGAGTTGGTTTACATCATGAGGAGGAAGGATTATGATGGTGAATGTGGGCCCTACAAAACACCGAACCGTAGGAAGTCACACATAATGGACAAGGTGGCAAGGAGAATGAGGAGAATGTTTGGTGTCACCAGGTCAAAGGAGCAACTACGGAAGCGTTGGTCCGATTTAAAATTGAGGGAGCCACATCACATGAAGAAGATACTAAAAATTCTGCGTAAAAGTAAGTCCATATTATTTAAGGGGGGGGGGGGGAAATGTCTGCAATAATGTGTTGACATGTATTTTTTCACATCTGCCTCCTTGGCCTGCTTGTACTTTTGAACACGTGTAGATACTGTATTGTGTTTATGTCAAATAACAACCTTAAACAAATTTGGTGAAATAGTAAACACGCGTAATATGACATTGTTTAGCAAAAATGTGACGTTACTCCAGGAACAACACACCTGGACATGGCTGACTGGCCCCAAACTTGGTTTTCCAACATTGTTGACTAGCAAAATCACAGAAATTAAATTGAGTGAATGTGACAGGCAAACAAGATTCATTCTCCAAAATGCAAATAAAGCTGATGTTTTAACATCTTGAAATGCAAAGCACCTGTGTCTCAAAAATCTAAGTATATTTATTTGGAGGGTCGACGAGAATTAATGTTTTGGGGTGACATCCATTTGTGTCACTTCTTTGCAAAAAAGGGGCAGGATCAGAGCTTGGCCTAGAACTACGCCAAAAATGGAGGATTGCTGAAAGAATAAACAACCAAAAATCATCAAAAATGTATCGTCTATGCAATGTGTGCGATTTATGATATCCAATATCTGTGTGCTGATGAGTATACCTTTTGTTTTTTATTATTTCTTATAGGGGAAAGAAGACGCCAGCAATTGGAGGAGGCAGAGAGGGCCAGACACCCGGAAAATCAAACACCTCCACATGTTGAGCAGGAGGAGGCTGGGGAAGGAAGAGAGGAGGATGTGGAAGGAGAAGAGGATGTGGAAGGAGAAGAGGATGTGGAAGGAGAAGAGGATGTGGAAGGAGAAGAGGATGTGGAAGGAGAAGAGGATGTGGAAGGAGAAGAGGATGTGGAAGGAGAAGAGGATGTGGAAGGAGAAGAGGAAGGAAGAAAGGAGGAAGGAAGAGAGGAGGAAGAAGTTATTTTGGACTTAGAATTTATATCAGATGAAGGGCAAGTGGCGGAAGAACAATTTGGCGAATTGCAAGAAGGTGGATTGATGGATGAAGGAGGAGTCGAAGATGATGGGGAGGTGGTGGAAGAAGGAGGAGTGATAGAAGATGATGGGGAGGTGGTGGAAGAAGGAGGAGTGATAGAAGATGAAGAAATTGGGGATGTGGAAATTATCAGGCCATCAGGTCAGTGTCACCCCTATATTAATAGGGCCAAACATATGCAGATAGGCTGGAAATTATTTACATATTTTGAATGCCAATTTGTTTCTTTTTAGGGGATCAAGATGGAGTAGCACATTTTTCACGTGCAAGTGCTTCTATCATTGTACAGCAACTAATGGAGTGCAGCACGGAAATGGACATTATGCAGGAAAGGATGCTAGTCATGGAGCAGAATGTGCGAAATGTCATTTCAGAGTGTAGCACGGAAATGGAGAACATGCGACAAAGGATGCTAGTCATCAACCAAAATTACAAAAATATCATGGACATGATGGGCCGTGTCAAAGACTGAACCACAGAAGCCCATCCCCCGCCCATCCCCCGCCCACAAAACCCTTTTTAATTTTTGTACTTTAGAATACGCCAAAATTTCTAAATGCACACACAGTGTGCCAATATGTGCTAGCTGCCATCACAGACTATCTATTGTCTGTGCTTTGTGGGTACAAACCCCTCCTCGATCCTCAAGTAGTTGAGAGGAAGGGTTTGCTCCCACAAAACACAGACATTGATCACCCATGATGTCAGATAGCACATGTGGCCATTTGTCTGTTTAACCAATGACATTTGGCGAGTTTGCACTGAATGTGTGCATTTAGAAATTTTGGCGTGTTCCAGTGTGAAAGCACACCATCCATATGACTGACTGCTGTTATTGTTTTTAATTTTTGTTTGGTGTTGATCTTTTTTGGTTTGTAAATGTTTCCAGTTTCAGATCACAAAACGAACAATAAATCTCACCTAAAGAAAGAAGTTAACTAATTTTGGTAAAAAATTCAAAAATTTGTGTGTTGTGTTAAAATCTTGTTGAAAAAATTAGACACAAACAAATGACAAGCCCAAAAATTCTTGCGTATAGTTTTAGTGAAATTATTCTTACATTGTGTTTCGATCATTATTATTGATAATCACTGTCAATAAAGACAAAAAAATAAATAATTAAAAGCCAATATTTTGTCTCAAGAATTTGCAGGAAATGTTTTCTGCCTAAAAATACACATTTCTTGTTAAAAAATGAATAAACTAAAAAAAAAAATATGAGACATCAAAAGCAGAAAAATGAGTGGCTTCTTATTTCTAGACTGAATACCCAGTTAGTAGATGAGTGAATAATGTGCAAATGTGGTTAGTTTATACATCTGAGTAAGTAAATCTGGCACTAGAAGTGCACTATTTTTGGAGATAACCTGGAAGACAGAAAAATAGAGAAAAAGCAGTAATGACAAACAACTGTATAAAGTCCAATGGTCTAATTATTTATTAGTTGTGAGAATATTCCTTTCTTTGGGGGCCGAATTAGAAAGAAATATGATCTGGCATAGCAATGGCCCCCCGACCCATGAAGTACTCAACATATTTGTCGCGTACCTCACGAGCAGATTGGGGGGCCAAGCCAGCGCGACCAGTGTCCAGGCCAGGAATGTTCTCTGAGGGTAGTCCTGCCTCAGAGCCCATGGAGGCTAGGTACGTCTGGGAGTGCCTGCGTAGAAAATTGTGCAAAATGCAGCAGGCAAATATAATGGTGTTCAATTTATATTCCGCCAAATGTATCGATGTCAGGAACAGGCGGAACCGGTTGCTGAGGATCCCAAAGGCATTCTCGACTACCCTCCGAGCCCTGGACAACCGAAAATTAAACACACTCCTCTCTAAGGTGAGGGTCCTCTGGGGAAAAGGCCGCATTAGGTGAGGTCCAAGGCCGAAAGCCTCGTCCGCTAGGAACACAAACGGAAGTCCTTCCACATTATCTTCATCTGGTGGCAATGCCAGACCACCAGTTTGGAGACGATCATAGAAATCAGTCCGTGAGAACACTCCCCCATCTGACATCCGGCCATTCTTCCCCACGTCCACATATAGAAACTCATACTGTGCCGACACCACCGCCATCAACACGATACTATGATAACCCTTGTAATTATAATAGTAGGACCCCGAGTGGGGTGGGGGCACTATGCGGACGTGTTTCCCATCTATTGCTCCACCGCAGTTAGGAAAATCCCACCGCTCGGCAAATTGGGAAGCCACAGACTGCCATTCCTGTGGTGTGGAGGGTAGCTGTGGGGACAAACAAAAAAAGAGATTTAGTACTTTGGCACATAAACATTGCAAACATAATCATACAAGCATCCTTGTGCAACTTTCCATTTTTAAAATAGCATTTGCAAATTATGAAGGGAGAATTTCGGGGCACAAATATATAGGCCCACTTAATTAATAAGAGACTCCACAGCCCTCTGATGGGGACAAAAACACTTTGAAGGGGGGGTGGGGGGTGTTAAAACTGTTTTTAGAAAAAAAAAAAAAAGTGGCATGGTGGGGGTTGGCCCGAAGATAGCATGCTGGACAGGTTAATATTGGGTAAGATCAAAATATGCAGGTAGGCCAAAATAAAAAGAACATGTAAAAGCTGATATCAACATGCATAGTGAGAAAAGGGAACGTTAGTTAAACACACAGCATATCTGGGAAATAAAATAAAAAGTTAGTTTGCCACATTATTAAAGACACATTGTGAGGTTAAAATGAGGAAACTTACCTTCATATACTCCTCGTGCATAACTTTAATGATGGCAGCACACGTGTCCGGTATGATGACCCCAAGCGCCTGCGGAGAGATGCCTGTCGAGAACTTGAGGTCCTGCAGGCTCCTCCCAGTCGCCAGGTACCGCAACGTGGCAATAAGCCTCTGCTCGGCCGTGATGGCTTGGCGCATCACAGTGTCCTGCCTCGTGATATAGGGGGACAGAAGATCCAGCAGACTGTTGAATACGGGGTCCGTCATGCGGAGAAAATTCCTATAATCATTAGGATTATTCTCCTGGATTTCCCTAAGCAGAGGCATATGTGAGAACTGGTCACGCTGGCGCAACCAATTCTTGGTCCAGAAACGCCTCCGCCCCCTGTTTCTGGCCAAAGTACTGGAATAATGAACATATCCAGCAGCCATCCCATAAACAGCACCAACTCGCGAAAATTGACGCTGCTGCTCCATCATGGCTTCAAACCGGCCGGCTGGTCAGTCAAGAACACACTCCAACAGAAAGCACAATCAAATCCAGCGGTACCTGCAAAGAACGCACGACACACAGATACGAACGCACAGTACGAATCTGCTAAGCAGAACGAACTGCACGCCTGTACCCGAATGCCAACTACGTACCCACAAGCACACGCACTGAACGAGAAAATACTACCTGCTAAAGCCTGGAGACCGAGAAGCGCGAATCAGCTCTAACCAAACCTTCACTAACACGAGCAAAGCCGTAACTAGCAAAAGCGGAACAGAGGGCGTCGCCATTGACTTTGGCCTTTCCCTTTATAGTGACGTCAAACGTGGATTACGTGCACGCGTTCAGGTCCGCACGGAAATATCGTCCGCTGGTGTGTACAAGCCAGCGGGCCAAATGAAAAAACAGCCTTGTACGCCGGAAACAGCCCGTCGGACATTTCGAACGGACATGTTTGCTCGTGAGTACTCGGCCTCAAGCTACCTGCATACAATTGCTGGTGTTCTCATACTAATACCACAGGCAGGGATCTGCAAGTATTTTCACTTAGTGTACTGTGTCTTCTGCACAGTGTGCACCTAAAGCTACCTGACTACAGTGGGACAGAAAGTGAGGTGAAATCTTCTGAACAGGTGCACAGACAGCAAAACGAATGTTACAGGGGTAATAACCCTTCCCTATGTTTTCCAAAAAGCTTAAAAATAGTTTTTTTGGCTGGAGCAGTGGCGGCCCGTCCATAGGGGGCGCCTGGGCGCCGCCCCCAAGGCTGCAAAAAAAAAAATGAAAAAAAAAAGGTCCCTTTAAATTTATTTTTATTTTTTTAAAGTTCTTTAAGTTTACTCTGCTAGGGCGCTGGCCCCAGTGAACTATGGGAGCGTTCATGTCACTGCAATCCCATGATTGCAGGCGAGACACTAAATTTGCAGGGTTTTTTGTTGATCTGAGGCGCAGAGCTAATAGCCCCAGCACTCTCATTGGTCAGACTTCTGCCTGTCTTTGTGTCTGACCATTAGCAATCGATGTAGGACTTGGGAGGTGCTTCCCCCCCAGCAGCCGTCTTACTTTCACTTTCTGTTCTAGTGAAGTCAGGAAGACTGTAGCTGGAGGGACTATTTATTTTTTCCTTTCTGCTCCTATGTGGCTGTACAATGGCTGCATTTGAAGTACTAGGCTCACACTGACTGCCTCATTTAGCCTGGGCGCCCCCCCCCCCAAGCTTTTGACAAAAATATATATATTTTTTTGTAAAAGGTCACTTTAAGAGCGTCCGGGCGCCGGACACACAGCAGTCTATGGGAAGCTTCCCAGCTTGCAATCAGCTGATTGCAAGCTGGGAAGCTGATTTGCCCGTGTTTAGGGCGTGTGCAGGGCGCAAGCTGTGCGCCCGAACACACTCCCACTCTCCGCTGATTTGTCCCTGGCTCCTGTCCTGTCTTTTTTATTGGCCGGGAGTCAGGACCGGAGGGTGATTGGGCGGTGCTTTTTCGGCACTGCTGCGTCACTTCTGGTTTCCCGGCTGGCTCAACTTGTGGAGCAGGAGTGCAGAGACGTAACTGCAACTGTCCGGGACCTTTGAGTGGGGAGCCCCCACACCATTTTTTTTCTTTGGCACAGGGTTTCCTTTAATATCCATACCAGACCCAAAGTTCCTAGTAATGGACTGGGAGGGGAACCTACGCTGTTTTTTTTAATGATTTTTATCTATATTGCCGGGATACGACAATACAATACAGCCGCGAGCAGTTTTTTAAAATTAAATGTTTCCTTTAGAAATGTCATTTTGCTGTGTTATAAACATTGGAAAGATGCACTACTTTACAGGCAGACTAAGGAAACCCCAGGCATGATATTTAAAGGGATATTTCATTTTTATTGTTTCACTTTAAGCATTATTAAAACCACTGCTCCTGAAAAAACAGACTTTTTTAAAACTTTTTGTTGCATTGATACATGTCCCCTGGGACAGGACCCAGGTCCCCAAACACTTTTTATGGCAATAACTTGCATCTAATGCCACGTACACACAATCCGAATATTGTACGAAAAATGTCGTCCGAGGAAGAATCGTCCGATAATTGGATCGTTAGTACAGGGCTTCTGTGAGCCGATCATGACAGTTCATCCGATATTATTTTATTGGACATGTACAAAAGTTTTCCTCGTACGATACCAGATCGTACGATTTTCGTTTGGTCAGTACAGTTGTCGTCCGAAAATACAACACACATACATTACAACACATGACATCACTTCCGATTTTTTTTTCTGTCGTACGAGAATTTTCGTGACTTTAGTAACCTATTCAATTTCTACTTGCGACAAGTAAACGGAAAAAGTCGGACGATCTGACGTCTGATTTTCGGATCGTGTGTACGTGGCATTAGCCTTTAAAATTATCACTTTTGATTTTTCACATCGTGTCCCATAGACTGTAATGGTGTTCGCACAAATTCTTTGCCTGTTCGCATGTTCTGCTGCGAACCGAACTGGGGGGTGTTCCGCTCATCCCTGGTAGTTGTGGGGTTGATTACAAAAGGTAAATAGATGGTTCACTTTGTAAGTGTAGTTGTTTCCAGAGCTTAGTAAACAAGGGAAAGCTCTGTTGACTTCCATCATCCAATCATGTGCAAGCAAAAATGCATTTTTTTGTATTTTCCTTGCATGTGATTGGGTATTCGTTGTAAAGTGAAGCTGTACCTAATTTATTAAGCTTTGGAACAACTGCACTTGCAAAGTGCACAGTCTATTTGCCTTTAGTAAATCAAACCCAATGCTCCTGTGTATATCCATATTTAGGTTTCAATGCATTACTACTGAGCGGCTACTCCTAACTGGCTATTATATTATTACTTTCCTTATATATTGCATGTTTGGACCACTACTTATTTGGCACATGCACTTATTTATTTATGTCCTTTAGAGAATTGACTTTAACACCCCTTTCACACTGAGGCACTTTACAGGTGTTTTTGCGCTAAAAATAGTGGGCCGGATTCAGGTAGAATTGCTCATTATTTACGGAGGCGCAGGGCAACGTTTTTGCCCTGCGCCCCCGCAAATTTGCTCCGCTGCCCTTGATTCACGGAGCAGAAGCTCCGTGAATTGCGCGGGCGCGCCGGCAAAATGCCCGGCGCTAGAGCACGCAATTTAAATGATCCCGTAGGAGGCGGGAATCATTTAAATTAGACGCGTTCCCGCGCCGATCGTATCGTGCATGCTCCGTTGGGAAACTTTCCCGACGTGCATTGCGGCAAATGACGTCGCAAGGACGTCATTTGCTTCAAAGTGAACGTGAATGGCGTCCAGCGCCATTCACGATTCACTTATGCAAAGTACGTAAAATTCGAATTTCGTGACGCGGGAACGACGGGTATACGTAACATGGGCTGCCCCTGCTAATAGCAGGGGCAGCCTTGCGCGAAAACCGCCATACGTAAACAACGTAAATTGCGTACGCAGGGCTCGCGCAACGTTGTGAATCGGTGTTAGTATGCAATTTGCATACTATACACTGAGCACAACGTGAACGCCACCTAGCGTCCACCGCAAGAATGCAGCATAAGATATGCGGGCATAAGAGCGTTATGCCGCGCAGATCTTAGGCTGCAGTCGGCGTAACGAGGTTCCTGAATCAGGAGCACTCGTTACGCCGGGGCAAGTAAGCAATTTCGCTGTGTAACCTATGGTTACATAGGCGCAATTGCTTCTTGAATCCGGCCCAGTATGTGTAAAGCACCTGTAAACTGCCTCTTCTGCATCCCCAGTGTGAAAGCCTGGGGCGGTGGGCTTGCATGACGGGAAAAAAAGTCCTGCAAGCAGAATCTTTGGGATGGTGGGGGAGAAGTATATACACAGCTTCTCCACCGCCCCTGCCCACTGAAATTACTGGGCACCACTTTCAAAGCGTTCTAAAAGCGGGAACTTTTAACACCTTTTTAACCCCTTCTGGGGGGTCAAAAGCACCCCGCTAGCGGCACCAAAGCGCCCATGTAACAGCGGTAAAGCGCCACTAAGACTAGCGGCACTTTACCGCTAACGCCCGCACTGCCCCAGTGTGAAAGGGGTCTAATGCTGTTTTATGAGGTTTTTACCAAGGGTTTTTGTTTTTTTGGGGTAAATACAGCATAAAGGGATAATGAATTGACATTTTCAGCATTGCATGCGATATTTGGGAAAAATGTGTCTATGGACCTGAACTCAAATCAAAGTCGGACCCAAGTATTACAGGGACTAGTTTGAAGTCGGTGGGACTTGAAGTCGAACAGATATGAATGGTACTCATTTGAAATCATGGGGTACGACTTGTCATGCAAATTTGCAGTCCCAAGTCGCAGGAGGTTTAGATCAGTAATCCATTAGTGGTTAGTATAACACAAGACTTTCTGTGTCTCCGGATCATTATTCTAGTTACTTATAAACTAAGGAGAGGAGACCAAGTTTCATTTCTGAGCAGCAATTTAACAAGAACTGTGAGGGAATGCAGGTTTAAAGCCTCGTACACACGGCCGAGGAACTCGACGGGGTGAAACATATTGTTTTGCTCATCGAGTTCCTTGTGAGGCTGTCGAGGAACTCGGCGAGCCAATTTTCTCCATTCCCGTCGAGGAAATAGAGAACATGCTCTCTTTTTGGCTCGACGAGTTCCTCGACAGTTTCCTCATCGAAAAATGTACACACGACCGGTTTCCTCGGGAAAAAAAAAAACTGCAAAATTCTTGCTGGTTTTTGCCAAGAAACTCGGTCGTGTGTACGAGGCCTAAGAGAGGAATCATGGGCCAGATTCACGTAGGGCAGCGGCGGGGTAACGTATCGTAGATACGTTACACCGCTGCAATTTTTCATCGCAAGTGCCTGATTCACCAAGCACTTGCGATGAAAACCTACGCCGGCGGCCTCCGGGCGTGTGCCATTTAAATTAGGCGTGCTCCCGCGCCCGACCTACCGCGCATGCTCCGTTTCCAAACTCCCGCCGTGCTTTGCGCGAAGTGACGTCATTTTTTTTAACGCCGATGCGCGTAGCGTAATTCCGTATTCCCGGACGGCTTACGCAAACGACGTTATTTTTTTAATTTCGACGCGGGAACAACGGCCATACTTTACACAGCAATACGATTGCTGTGTAAAGTTAAGGCACCAAAAAAAACGACTAACTTTGCGACGGGACACTAGACTAGCGGCGACGTAGCGAATGCGAAAAACCGTCGGGGATCGCCGTAACTCCTAATTTGCATACCCGGCGCTGGTTTACGACGCAAACTCCCCCCAGCGGCGGCCGCGGTATTGCATCCTAAGATCTGACAGTGTAAAACAATTACACCTGTCAGATCTTAGGGATATCTATGCGTAACTGATTCTATGAATCAGTAGCATAGATAGAAACAGAGATACGACGGCGTATCAGGAGATACGCCGTTGTATATCATTTGTGAATCTGGCCCCATGTCTTTTTCCAACCTCTGTTACAGAGTGAGGTGAGCTAAAGGATACAAAGTGAGAAACACAGTAGAACCTTTTTTAAAACAGAAGGTCTCACTTTCATCACAGATTTTGTTTTAATTAGGCTTCAGAGTGTTTCTCATTAATGTTACAGCAGAAGCCGATCAGTGGGTGCCGGCCAATTGATGTCCGCTGGCACCCGCCGATCATCAGGCAGAGACACATGATGGAGATCTGCCTATGTAAACAAGGCAGGGTTCCGTTCTGACAGGGAAAAGTGATGGATTTTCCTTCCCTGAGAGAATTATTTTTTTGTAAAAGCAGCACCAAGTGTACACAAACACTGGTTAGGCATACATTTAACCCTTTGATTGCCCTATATGTTTAAACCCTCCCCAGCCAGTGACCTTAGTACAGTGATAGTGCATATTTTTAGCACTGATTTCTGTATTAGTGTCACTGGTTCCCACAAAGTGTTTCATAGTGTTAGTTTGTGTCAGAATTCCCAGTCCCACTATAAGTCACTGATTGCCACTATTACTAGTATATAAAAAAAACTTCAGTATATATCCCATAGTTATATATCTATAACTTTTGCGCAAACCAAATAATATACACTTTTTTTTTTTAATTTTCACCAAAGATATGTAGCAAAATACTTATTGACGATTAGATTTTTTACACTTTTTATTGGATATATTTTATAGCAGAAAGTAAAAAATTGTGTTTTATTTTTAAAATTGTCGCTCTTTTTTTGTTTATATCACGAAAAATAAAAAACATAGTGGTGATTAAATACCACCAAAAAAATGCTCTATTTGTGTGGAAAAAAAGACATACATTTAAATTATGTATAGCATCGCATGTTCGTGCATTTGTCAGCTAAAGTAACACAGTGCCATATCACAAAAAATAGCCTGGCCGTGAAAGGGGGTAATTCTTCCGGAGGTCAAGTGGTTAATCTCTTTGCCCCCACCGTATAGCCAAAGGACGGCTACAGCGTGGGCCTAAATTGCCAGGAGGGGGTCCATGTATGTCCTTCCGAGCACTGGCTGATCCCGATCTCGGCCCCTTACAACGTGATCAGCTGTCAGCGAAAAACAGCTGATCATGTGATGTAAACAACCGGTAATCTGCTTTTTTTTTCTTCACACTGACAGTATGAAGAGAAAAAAAATAAGTTTACTGGCTTGTATAAACAGGACATCGGTCTTGCACATGGAGAGCCTCTGCCACCTCATCAGTGCCCACCAGTGCCACCTAGAACTGCCAACTAGTGCCACCTATCAGTGCCTATAAGTACTGCTAAGGAGTGCCCACCAGTGCCCATCAGTGCCACCTATCAGTGCTGTCTATCAGTGTCACCTACCAGTGTCTATCAGTGACCATCAGTGCCACCTATTAGTGCAGCCTCATCAGTGTAGCCTCATCAGTGCCTCCTAATCAGTTCCCACCAGTGCTGCCTATCAGTGCACATGAGTGCCGCCTTATCAGTGCCTATCAGTGCAGCCTATCAGTGCCCATCAGTGAAGCCTCATCAGCGCTAATCAATAAAGGACCAAAATTACCTGTTTGCAAACTTTTATAACAAACTATGGAAACGTTTTAGTTTTTTTTAGTTTTTTTCATAATTTCTGTTCTTTTTTTGGTTGGTTTAACAAAAAATAAAAGCCCCAGTAGTGATTAAATACCACCAAAAGAAAGCTCTATTTGTGTGAAAAATATAAAAAAAAATTATTTGGGTACAATGTAGCATGACCAAGCAATTCTCATTCAAAGAGTAAGAGCGCTGAAAACTAAAAATTGGCCTGGGCAGGGTGGGGGTTTATGTGTCCAGTAAGCAAGAGGTTAATGAAGACGGGGGCTTTTGAAATCATTTTAGCCCACCTCACCATAACCATGGTTTCCATACACTAAACTAATTATGGCCAACTAGCCTAAAAACTAGCTGTATGCACTCACTTCCACATATGGTGGCAATGTCCGGTTGTCAAAGAATTCTGGACGAATATATATTTCGAATGGCATCCAAAGCTCTTGAGATTACTATTCCTCCAGACCCGGCTATAGCACTTCTAAACCTTAAACCTACTATGCTTACACATACCCAATTTGAATTGTTAATACATCTTAATACTGCTGCCAAGCAAACCATTGCTAAGGCTTGGAAAACAAAAACCCTAATCTTAGCTGAAGCAAAACATAGAATGAACAGAACACTTATTCACGCAAAGATGTCGGCTATTGAGGATAATAAAATCAATAAATACCATAAGATTTGGCAGCCCTGGGTGAAACACTATCTCCCCACTGACTTTGACCAGTCTTTATTGGCTCCAAACTAGGATACATAAAATATCACTTAAAGTGTATATATTGGTTAGTTTTGGGCCAGACCACCACCCCGGGTATTTTTTATTTCTCTTTCCCTATTATTATTATTTATTCTTACTCTTTTTCTCTTTTTCTCGTGATTTACAGATTGTACACATCAACTACTGTAAGATTTGAATTACAATGAATATAGTATTAGTACATAGTATGGCATGCTTTGAAGGTAACCCATGAATATTATTCTATGTACTTCTGTATATCTCCCTTTTTTTTTACTTTCTGTTTCCCTTATGAAATTTAAATCCTAATAAAAACATTTGACATGAAAAAACTAACTGTATGCAGTTTGGAATAAATGGTTCCATAATATTAGGCTGTATCTGTACTAAAAACCAGAAACTCTAGATGTACAGTTGGCCACATAAAAGGAAAAAGAGGACCGATTTGAATGGATCTTCCCACTACCCTAAAAATGAAAAAAAAAAGTATTTCATTTGGTTGATCTGTGATCAAAGTGAGATCTGCAAACAGTGCCGCCATCAGGAATTATGGGGCCCCTTACACAGCTGCTTCAGGCATGGGCCCCCTGGAGCAGAAAACCGGGGGGGGTGCTCTGCCGCCTGAAATTGAGAAGCGGGAGAGGGCTGGCGCGAATTGAGTAGCGGGGGGTGCCGCCACTAATTGAGAAGCGGGGGGGGGCCTTTATAAAATAAGAAAAACATATAAAAAAAGGGGGGGTTGCCATCCAGGACCCTGGGGACAAAAAGAAACCTCTGGGCCCTTTAATAAAAATAAAAAAAGAAACCTCTGGGCCCTTTAATAAAAAAATAAATAAAAACATATATAAAAATAAAATTATAAAAAAAAAAAAAAAAAAGGGGGGGGGGGGGGTTGCCATCCTGGGCCCTTTAATAAAAAAAATGCATATATGAAAAAAAAGAAATAAAAATAAAAAAGAAATAAAAAAATATATTAAAAAAAAGTATTTATTTTTATAAAAAAAAAGGGGGGTTGCCATCCGGGGCCCTGGGGACCTCTGGGCCCTTTAATAAAATAATTTAAAAAAAAACATAAAAAAAAAAAAGAATTAACATTTATTAAAAATGGGGGGGTTCCCACATGGGGCCCTGGGGACCTCTGGGGCCCTTTAATAAAAAAAAAGGGGGGGTTGCCATCCGGGCCCCTTACAGGTGTACTGCCTGTACCCCCCTGATGGCGACCCTGTCTGCAAATACTTTCAGTATATGAAGGCTCTACTGTGTTTGTAGCTTCTGTAAAAAAAAAAAAAAAAAAAAAAAACCTGTGAAAATCAGACCAGTTGTTGTCAAACTTTGAACTGTATGCATCCATTTTGTCATCACTATAAATGAGGGAATCTGTGTACATTTACCATATGTTGCAGAACATTTTATTAGCAGGTTAGGTATTGAGGTGAGGTAATATTCTAAAGTCACAATTTCAGCTAAAACCTTATGTTATAGTTTTTAACTGGATAAGAGTGAGAACCTCTATATTTTTTTATTGCTGAGTCCTCATTGGTAACAGGTTTCAGTGATAGTAAGCTTTAGTAGGTTGCCAACTCGGGGTTCCATAGAGCGTGAAGTCTAAGCCCCAACCTGCTTCTTCACCAGGGCCCCTGATAGTGGGGATAGACTTGCAGCAAGCTGAAACTAGGTCTCAATCCCCAGGTACGTCCTGCTAAAGATGCAGAGACCACTTGCATGTGCAGAGTACAAACCAGACATGTGCAATACATTTTTTAACAGATTTAGACAAATTAGTTAATTCGGAAATATATTTTTTTTGTTTGCTTAAATTTAGAAATTCAAGATTTAAAAAAAATCAGTAAAACGGAAATTTGGAAATCCAAAAATAAGAATGAAAATCTGAAAATTCAAAAGTGAACAATACTGAACATAACAAATACGAATTTATCTGGGCTGTGGGTGTTAGGCCTCGTACAGACGAGCGGACATGTCCGATGAAAACGGTCCGCGGACCGTTTTCATCGGACATGTCTGCTAGCAGATTTTGGTCTGATGGTTGTACACACCATCAAACCAAAATCTCAGCAGACAGACAGCGCGGTGACGTTACGGTGACGACGCGGTGACGTGGCGGCGACGATGACGCGGCGACGTGTGCGAACCCAGAAGTTCAATGCTTCCACGCATGCGTCGAATCACTTCGATGCCATGCGCGGGTTTTCGGGCCAGCGGACATGTCCGATGAGTCGTACTGACCGCCGGACATGTCCGACAGACAGGCTTCCAGCGGACATGTTTCTTAGCATGCTAAGAAACATTTGTCCGCTGGAAACCTGTCCGGTCGGCCAGAAAATTGTCCGGTCGGCCCTACACACGACCGAACATGTCCGCGGAAACTGGTCCGCGGACCAGTTTTAGCAGACATGTTCGGTCGTGTGTACGAGGCCTGAAAAGGACAAAAGAACAAAAAGTTATATAACAACCTTGAATGGGTGGTCATAAAGTTATGGTTGATTGGTGTATATTAAAACAACATGTGTGTATATACAACAAAATGTGTGTATTAACAACAAAATGTGTATATACATGTAGCGCCACCCCCAAAGGAGCTGCTTTAGTGATTTTGGGTTCTCTGATCTCCACCTCAACGTCAAGAATGACCTCAGCCCCGTTGGCACACCTCGTTAACCACTTCAGCCCCAGAAGAATTTACCCCCTTCCTTACCAGAGCACTTTTTGCGATTAGGCACTGTGTCGCTTTAACTGACAATTGCGCCATGCGACGTGGCTCCCAAACAAAATTTATGTAATTTTTCCCCCACAAATAGAGATTTCTTTTGGTGGTATTTGATCACCTCTACTGTTTTTATTTTTTGCGCTATAAACAAAAATAAAGCGACAATTTTGAAAAAAATTCAATATTTTTTACTTTTTGCTATAATAAATATCCCCAAAAATCTATAAAATAAAAAAAATGTTTCCACAAAAAGGAGAAATATATAGAGCTTGCACATGAAGATATAACATAAGTAGCCAATTGCATTACTGTCCCTGGTAGAAAAATAGGTATATATTCCCAATTAAGGGATGGGGCCTGGGACTATATGAATGCAAATTGGGTATGACATAAGAACAATGGAATAATACTAATAGCTCTGGAACCACAGAGATCATACAAGGAGACAATGTTTATAAAAAATATATATATAGTTTTAATTGTACACTCTAATAATACAACATAGGCTAAAAACCATGATCACATGAGAGATTGCAATTCAACATTGATTGACTTATATAGTATCATATACTGTGGGTCCTACATATTTCGCCCATTGGGGCTTCCTCAGGGACACGTAAATATATAAGACAATCTAGAATAGATAGATGAAAACTTAATAAGACATTGCAAATACATAGATCATTTTACAAGAGTGTTAGAAATATCAAAATCATCATGATTCATCATATAAAAATAGAATAGAATAATTAATTCAGTAGCCATATGAAAAAAAATATATGTATAAGGAAAATATACAATAAATACAATAGAGGAAAGAGTATATATATATTTTTATAAACCTTGTCTCCTTGTATGATCTCTGTGGTTCCGGAGCTATTAGTATTATTCCATTGTTCTATTGTCATACCCAATTTGCATTCATATAGTCCCACGCCCCATCCCTTAATTGGGAATATATACCTAAAATGTTTCCACAGTTTAGGCCGATACGTATTCTTCTACATATTTTTGGTAAAAATGTTGATATTGATTGGTTTGCGCAAAAGTTATAGCGTCTACAAAATAGTGGATAGATTTATTGCATTTTTTTTACTAGTAATTGCGGCAATCTGCAATTTTAATTGTGACCGTGACCGTGACATTGCGACTGTCATATCGGACACTTTTGACACATTTTTGGGACCATTCACATGTATACAGCGACATTAGTGTTATAAAAAAAACTGCACTGATTACTGTGTAAATATGACTGGCAGGGAAGGGGTTAACACTAGGGGGCACTGACGGAGTTATTATGTTCCCTAATGCGTGATTTTAACTGTAGGGGGACTCACAAGGGGAGGAGACCGATGTGTGTTCCTCTGTACTGGGAACACACATCGGTCTCCTCACCTCTGACAGGACATGGATCTGTGTGTTTACACACACAGATCCACGGTCCTGCCGTGATTGCGGGCAATTGCGGGTGCCCGGCGGACATCGTGGCCACCGGGCACGCGCATCGGGTCCCGAGTGATGCCGTGCGCACGCCCCCTAGATGGCCGGGAAGCCCAGGACGTCATATGACGTCCACCCAGGATGGGAGATACCATCTGTGGACGTCATATGACTATGGGCGGGACCTGAAGTGGTTAAATAAGATTAAGGACTGCAAACACATTTAAGGACATGAGAGGAAAACACTGTTATCCTGGCTGTGGATTGTCACCAAAGAAAAACAGATACACACCTGGTAGTGATAAACAAGTTGAATATATTATCACAGTTTAACCACTTACGCACCTTCCTGCCCAAGCCAATTTTCAGCTTTCAGCGCTGTCGCACTTTGAATGACAATTGCGCGGTCATGCTACACTGTACCCAAATTAAATTTATATCATTTTGTTCCCACAAATAGAGCTTTCTTTTGGTCTTATTTGATCACCTCTGCGATTTTTATTTTTTGCGCAACAACTAAAAAAAGACCAACATTTTTGAAAAGTTTTTATTTTTTTCTGTTATTTTCTTTAGTAAAAAAGTAGGTTGGGCACTGACAGGCGGCGCTGGTATGCTGCACTGATGGGCACTCATAGGCAGCACTAGGCACTCTTTGGCGGCACTGATGGACACTCATGGGTGGCACTTATGGGTGGCACTGATGGGTACTTATGGGTGGCACAGATGGGCACTGATAGGTGGGCACTGGGCATAGATGGGCACTAAGAGGGGGCACTGATGGACACTGGGTGGCACTGATGGACACTGAGGGGTGGCAGTGCCCATGTTGCCAGTCAGTGCCCATTTGTGGGCACTGATTGGCATCGATTGTGTTAATTTTTTAATTTTATTGTTTTTTGTGCCCATTTCTGCTCTATTGAGCCCCGGGGGGCACTCCCTGGTGGTCCAGTGTTGGTATCCGAGGGGGGGCTGCGCTAATAAACAATCAGCGCAAACCCCCCCTGTCAGGAGAGCCGCCGATCGGCTCTCCTCTACTCGCGTCTGTCAGACGCGAGTGAAGAAGAGCCGATCAACGGCTCTTCCTGTTTACATCGTGATCAGCCGTAATTGGACACGGCTGATCACGTGGTAAAGAGCCTAAGCCAGAGGCTCTTTACCAAGATCAGAGATGCAGGGTGTCAGACTGACACCCCGCATTACCGATCGCCGCGCTGCGCGCCGGCATGTAATCCTGCAGGACGTCAATAGACGTCCAGTCAGGATTTCACAACCACTTCCCAGACGTCAATTGACTATTGACCGGGCAGGAAGTGGTTAACACATGTGGAAACTCATAGCACTGTTAAACCTTCCCGCAGAAAATCAATACAATAGAAATGACAACCTTCAATAGTAGCAACTGTAAGTATAGAAAAGACAGTAAACTATATACCCATAGCACAGAGCTGAGAGGGAGGACAGAAGGTTTGTCAACTTCTCAGCTCTTTCTGGGCCACAAACACAATTGAGAGGTAAAAAAAAAAAAATGGGTTAAACAGGTATAGTAAGTACAGTTCCGTAACAATACAGGTCCTGGGTTGAAGAGTACTGTTGTATTCTGCTAGCAAATATTGGGGCCCTTTGTAAAGAGTAGGTTTAATCAAGCATAATTGAGACAGTAATGATGTAGCATATTCCGTTAGGTAGTGGTTTGTAAGAACAGACTAGTTAAAGGTGACTGGACAGCTGCCAACTGGACACCTGGATGGGCATTGCGATCCCTGAAGCGGTGTGGGTCATCTCTGATGGGCTAGGCGGCGCTGAGTTTCTGAGCAGGGTCTCTGGGTGGAGCGGTGGTGTACCGTGTGGGTGTCACTGTTCCTGGCTCCTTTCTCTCTTGACAGCAGTCTCTGGCAAAACATCTCTCTCTCTCAGGTGGAGTTCCACCACACTCCCTTGTGTCAGCGTGGCTCTCTTTCTTTCAGGTGGAGTTCAGACTGTCATACCACACAGGGGTTTTTGTGGTTTGGTCTCTGTCTCTCCTCAGCCACCTCAGTCTCTCCTCTCCGTCTCTGCACTGTCCTGTCAGAGCCTTTTTCTTTTCCTGGGCTCCTAGACCCTCTCTCTCTCTCTCTCTCTCTCTCTCTCTCTCTCTCTTTTCCTCTCAAATCACATCAGCCTCCTCAGCTCTTCCTAAAATTCCCCTTTTTTCCAGTGTCCTCTGTGTCTCCATTTTTTTTGGAAGCACACATCAGCATCTCCCTATGTCCATCTTGTTACCAAAAGAAAAGACAGAAAGAAATTGCATGACAAATAGTCTTTCATTGCTCCATGACAAAATGCCTGCTACATACAGTATATTCACATACTGTATATAAATCAGCTTCACATTTGAACAAAACAATGGCAGCCCCAAAGTAGCTCTAAGGATGCCAATTTAAAGGCAACAGGACAGATGAGCTATATAATGATGAACAAATAAAATAAAATATTAAAGGAGTTGTAAATAAAATAAAAAATCTATGCTGAAATGACTGTTTACAGGGTATAGAGACATAATAGTTAACTGATTCCTTTTAAAAACTATTACAAATAGATACAAATCAATCATATAATGTACCTGTAGTTTCTAGTTTCGTTTTTGCATGTTGTTTCCTGCCTCTCTGCTGTACAGAGCATACAGAGCCACAGAGCAGTGATGGTTTGGAAAACGAAACTGATCCAAAGGGGAGGTGCTGTGGGATTTTAGACACAGTAATCACACCTCCTTGAAGTTAGTGACCGAGGAGAAAAAGCTCCCAGCACTGTGGTTATCAGGAAACAGACAACCAGGAAGTGTGGAGATCAGAGAAGAATTACAGCAACTTGAGAGCAAAAACGAACAATGAGGACATGAAAACAGCACTGCATTAAGGTAAAGGAAGCTATTAAGATAAACAAAAAATTCCTTTACAAATCCTTTAATATTATATTCATCATTATTATTTCATTTAGTGTTTTCTATGCACTTTATTGATTATCGTCATTGTCTGTTCTTTTGGCTCACTACTTTGAAGTGTCTCACCCCTTTTAATTGTTTCATTGTTACATTTTCATAATCTCCTAGCTATGGCCCAAACTGATTAAGACATTAAAACTCACTGCATGACTAAATATTTTGATATTTTAAGATCAAAATGCATTGAAGACACATTTTCAAGAGCATTTTCGGATGCCCATTTGTACAGTGCACACGGTTATTGTAGCATAAAGGAGCCAGCACATGTCTCCACCCCTACCCACCTCCGAGCACAGTCCCTTGGTTTCCCCCTTACCCATCTCCCAATACCAAGAAAACAGAACCACGTATAATTTTGTGGTGCCAAGTAATTTGTATGGAATTTGTTAACCACTTAAGACCCGGACCATTATGCAGGTTAAGGACCTTGGCCATTTTTGCGATTCGACACTGCTTCGCTTTAACAGACAATTGCGCGGTCGTGCGACGTGGCTCCCAAACAAAATTGGCGTCCTTTTTTCCCACAAATAGAGCTTTCCTTTGGTGGTATTTTTTCACCTCTGTGGTTTTTATTTTTTGCGCTATAAACAAAAATAGAGCGACAATTTTGAAAAAAATGTAATACTTTTTACTTTTTGCTATAATAAATATCCCCACAAAAGATATAAAAAAAATGTTTTTTTATTAGTTTAGGCCGATATGTATTCTTCTACCTATTTGTGTTAAAAAAATCGCAATAAGCGTTTATCGATTGGTTTGCGCAAAATTTATAGCGTTTACAAAATAGGGGATAGTTTTATGGCATTTTGATTAATATTTTTTTTTTACTACTAATGGAGGCGATCAGAAATTTTTTCGTGACTGCGACATTATGGCGGACACATCGGACAATTTTGACACATTTTTGGGACCATTGTTATTTTCACAGCAAAAAGTGCTATAAAAATGCACTGATTACTGTGAAAATGACAATTGCAGTTTAGGAGTTAACCACTAGGGGGTGCTGTAGGGGTTAAGTGTGACCTCATGTGTGTTTCTAACTGTAGGGGGGCGGGGCTGGACGTGTGACGTCAGTGATCATCTTTCCCTATATCAGGGAACAGACGATCACTGACACTGCCACAATGAAGAACGGGGAAGGTGTGTTTACACACACCTCTCCCCGTTCTTCAGCTCCTGTGACTGATCGCGGGACAACGGCGGCGATCGGGCCCGCGGTTCCCGCAGGCGCAGTCACGGAGCTTCGGACCACTACTGGGCCGTGGCTGGGCTCCTAAAGAGGACATACAGGTACGTGCTTGTGCCCAGCCATGCCCTTCTTCTGATGTATATTGGCGTGAAGGGGTCCTTAAGTGGTTAAGGATGATATAAAAAGCCCCTGGGGCCAGCGACAAAAGTCCACCAAGCAACAATAGATCCATCTGGCAACAATAGATCCCCCAGCAACAAAAGATCCCCCTGCAACAAAATACCCCCTAACAACCACAGATCCACCCCAGAAACAATAGACCCCTACCAGCAACAGCTAACAATAATAGACCCTCCAGCAGTCAGCAACAATAGACCCCTGGGGCCAGAAACAAGAGACCATTAAGCAACAATTGATCTCTCCCAGCAACAATTGACCCCCTAGCAACAATAATCCCCTCTCTCAACAATTGATCCCCCCAAGCAACAGTAGGTCATCCAGCAGCCAGCATCAATGGACCCTCCAGCACACCCCAGCACCCCTTGCCATTAGATACATTTAGTGCTGGAGGTGCCAGAACTGCGCCCCCACAAAGGGGAAAAAGGCCTGCTCTTAACTCTCTCTATATCGTCACTAATCAATCACTAACAGACTCTCAAACTGACCCTGATGCTTGTCTCTATGTGCCTGTTTATTAACCTCTTTTGGACCAACCACTGTACGTAAACGGCTTTTCTTCACCTCTACTATTTCTGGAACTCTCCTGTGTATGCATGTCTGCGTGCTCAGTCTTGTGATCATGCTGTGATTGGACACAGTGAATCACTGGCAAAAGTTACTAAGACAGTGAGAGTGGCTCTTGCCCTCGTGATTACTTTGACCAATCACAGCATCACAAAATGTAAACAACATCTGCCGATAGCTGGCTGCTAATCAGAAGGACCTCACACTCCGACCAGGGCCGGCGCTAGGCATAGGCAAGTCAGGCGGCTTCCTTGGGCGCCAGGGTAGGGGGGCAGCAAAATCCGGATCCCCAGCCACTCGCTGGGGATTTGGATTATTAAAATACCTCCAGGACCGGCATTTTTAAAAACCATGCCTTATGGCGCCAGCCGCCAGGCTAGGGTGCTTTTGCACCTGTGGAGACATCACCTTCACCACTCTATTCCCAGCCTGCAGTGCTGTAGCAGCAGCAGTGAGAAGATGAGGGGAGAGAGCCGGGACGACAAGGAGCAGCCGGCCGGAAGTGCTGCATGATGATTGATGGTGGAACCGGCCAGGGCAGGTGAGATGGTGACGGAAGCCCTGCATGTAAGTCCGGGCTTGCCGCAATGTCCGATCCCCCCCCCCCTCTCCTCCTGGTCACTCGGGGATCTGTTGTGAGAAGAGTAGACAGACTGGCAGCAGCGCCGCTCTCCTTCAGTAAAGCCTTCACCGCCGCTGGCTCAGGTACATAGTGGAAGTACAGACAGGACGCTCAGTGCTGCAGCCTGCACCCAGTCACAAGAAATAAAAAAATGTACTCTGCTGTCAAGTTTATAGTGCATTGTACTGTGTACAGAGGGGGGACTGGTTTGTGTGTGGGGGGGGGGGTACAGAGTGGGGGGACAGAGTGTGGGGGGGGACAGATGTGTGGGGGAAACATACTGTATATGCAGAGTGGGAACTGGTGTGTGTGAGTGTGTGGGGGGGACACAGATGTGCAGGGGGGGTATGGAGGGGGAACAGATATGTGTGTGTTGGGGGGTTACAGAGAAGAACTGATTGTGTGGGGGAAGGAACAGTTGTGCAGGGGGTACATATAGTAACTGATGTGTGTGTGTGTGTGGGGGGGGGGGGGGGTTAAGGGGAACAAAGGGGGGGGGTTCAAACTTGTGTTGCATACACACGGTCACATAAATGGTGTTGGAAATTCCGATCGCCAAGAGCGCAGTGACGTACAACACTACGACAAGAGTGCATTGCAAGATTCAAGATTCTCCCTATTTACTAGGGCAGGTTTTTCCTTTATCTTGCACACATGCTTTACTGTAAATCAGAGTCAATGGCTTGGTATTTTGGACAGCTATTTTATGAGAAATTCCCAAAGCATGAACTTGAGGACTGAGGTTTGAGAACCACTGGACCAAGGAACCTCACTGTTTGTACATTGCCAATCTCTGTTTGTTCCTGACTTCTGTTCTGCCTATGATTTGGTGCCTAACTACTTTGCTTGTGACCTGACTTCTCTGTACTACCAGCTTTATTCCTGCTCACCTGACACCAGAGCTCCCAAATTCCAGTCTTCAGTTTCTGCACCCTGGCAACTGTGCCCTTTGATGTCCTCACTCAGCTTCTAGGGGTGGTAAGAGGCCCCCCTTGTTACCTTGGACTCCTTATACAAATACATGACATTGGGTAAAATCCCGGCTTTTGTGAATTGGTTCACTCTTAAATGCCATACACCATTATTTAAATAAACGTAAGCTATGCATCCATGCACTAACCAAGAGCAATAGACCGAATGTGTTATTTAACCACTTCCTGACGGCCGTACGACTTTATACGGCCGCAGTGTGGATCTTAATTTCCTGGAGGTCGTCTATATACGCGTGCCCGCCGCATCACTGAAATGCCGATGCGCGTGCCTGGCAGCCGCGATGTCCGCCAGGCACCCACAATCGCCGGTTACAGAGACAAGGACGTGGATCTGTGTGTGTAAACACACAGATCCACGTCCTGTCAGGGAGAGAGGAGACCGATCTGTGTCCCTTGTACATAGGGACACAGATCGGTCACCTCCCCCAGTCAGTCCCCCTCCCCCACAGTTAAAAACACTAGGGCACACATTTAACCCCTTCCTCACCCCCTAGTGTTAACCCCTTCAATGCCAGTCACATTTATACAGTAATTAGTGCATATTTATAGCACTAATCGAAGTATAAATGTGAATGGTGCCAAAAATGTGTCAAAAGTGTCCGATGTGTCCGCCATAATGTCGCAGTGCCGATAAAAATCGCAGATCGCCGCCATTACTAGTAAAAAAAATAATAATAAAAAATAATAATTCTGTCCCCTATTTTGTAGGCGCTATAACTTTTGCGCAAACCATTCGGTTATTGCAAAAAAAAAAATGTTTTATTAAAAAAATTGGGCTATTTATTATAACAACAAGTAAAAAATACTGATTTTTTTTTCAAAATGTATGATTTTTTTGTTTATAGCGCAAAAAATAAAAACCGCAGAGGTGATCAAATACCACCAAAAGAAAGCTCTACTTGTGGGGAAAAAAGGACGTAAATTTTGTTTGGGAGCCACGTTGCACGACTGCGCAATTGTCAGTTAAAGCGACGCAGTGCCGGAAGCTGAAATTTCACCTGGGCAGGAGGGGGTATATGTGCCCAGTAAGCAAGTGGTTACACTGCACATATTTAAGTCAATGTTTAGCTTAAGCCTAGGTTTCCACTATTGCGACCTGAAAGTTCCGCAATTTGACACGATTTTTGCCGCGATATTGATGCAATTTGGAGCAATACCAGTGTATTTATGACTTGTCATGCGACTTTGCAGTCCCAAATCACCGGACAAGTTGCACAAGTGGAAACAGAGCCTAAAAGTTACGCATCTGCGGAGTAAAAATAAGCAAATTGGTCACTGACCTTAAATGAAGAATATTCAGTCTTTCTGGCCAATCCCTCTTGTCTTCCTAAGCTTTCAGCATGCTGCGTGTATCATGCAACCCTGTATGAGACACAAATGATTCCTACAATAGACTCCTGAATTAGTTTGGTGGGGCAGGGCTGCTATATGGCTCATTTAAATATACAGCTCCAGACATGTACTTACAAAGTCTGAGCCGTGTTTCACGCCTCCCTAGAAGACAGGATGCAAAAGTATTACTGTAGATATTTCTTTTCCTGCAGCACTCTTATGAAGTCACAGAGCCATAGAAACACATCAACTGGCACACAAGCTGCAAACTGCTGACCCATACCAAGCAGTAGCAAGGTAAGAAAACTCATTGCTTACGTTTCATCGTGCCATTTATTAGTTATTAATATTATCATTGTTTGTTGGTTTATAAACAAGAGTTTTAAGTCAGGTTTCTAAGCAGCTTTACTGTTTAACGATATTGATGATAGAAGTCCCACATACTGTATATATTAGCTCATTGTACTAATAATATAATACTTATATTGTGAGATAGAAAAATATAACATATTATGAACAACAAACTTTTTTACCCTCCAGGTAAAAAAAAAAAAAAAAAAGGTTAATCACTCTTTAATTAGGAAAGTAATAATCCCAGCAGTAACTCTATTCTCTTCTGCTAGTACTGTACTTCTAATATTGTTACATGCATTGATTTATTTTAGCAGAAATGGAAGGACTATTCCACATTATAGAATGTCAAAGTTGTTTCCTTTACAGCTCTTGTCTCTGTTTATTTTACTTTTGTCATGCTATTCATCTGAATTGTACAGTAATGACATTGATCTGTAATCTACTGTAATGCAACCTCCTTATTTTAATAAATCACATTGTTGTTAAAAAAAAAAAGTCAGAGTTAGAAATGTAATAATAAACCAATGATCAAGGGGCACATGTATATGTTGTATACAATGACTATCATCACCTACTATCTCTGCAAATGTACACGTATGTGTGTGTGTATATATATACACATATATATAGATAGATAGATAGATAGATAGATAGATAGATAGATAGATAGATAGATAGATAGATATATAGATAGATAGATAGATAGATAGATAGATAGATAGATAGATAGATAGATAGATAGATAGATAGATAGAGATATACTGTATTTATCTATATATATATATTTTTTTATTTGTGACACAGGAAGCACAATTGTATTGTATTTACAGGACAGAAATAACATTTATTTGTTATATTGATCCGGAGTTCCCAAATTCCAGTCTTCAGTTTCTGCACCCTGTCACCTGTGCCCTTTCATCTGCCTTTCATGCCCTGACTTAGCTTCTAGGGGTGTTAAGATGGAATTGTGCAAGGGGTTATTTATTAGTTTATTAGTTATGTAATAATAACATCTTTTGTTGGTTTAGAAAACAAGAATTTTATGTCAACGATATCAATGATAGAGGTCCCACATACTGTATATATTAGTTCACTGTACTAATAATATAATAGGTTAATCAATCACTCTTTAATTAAGAAAATAATAATCCCAGCAGTAAATCTATTCTCTTCTGCTAGTACTGTGCTTCTAATATTGTTACATGCATTGATTTATTTTAGAAGAAATGGAAGGACTTTTGCACATTTTAACATGTCAAAGCTAGAAATGTTATAATAAACCAATGATCAAGGGGCACATGTATAGTTGTATACAATAGAATGACTATCATCGCCTACTATCTCTGCAATTGTATCTGTGTGTGTGTGTATATTTTTTATATATAGATAGATAGATAGGCAGAAAGATAGACAGACAGATCAGATAGATTGATAGATAGATAAGTATATATATATAGATAGATAGATAGATAGATAGATAGATAGATAGATAGATAGATAGATAGATAGATAGATAGATAGATAGATATGTCTATATAGATATAGATATATCTATATAGATATATCTATATCTATATATATATCCATAGATATATATCTATATATATATTATATTTGTGACACAGAAAGCACAATTCTATTGTATTAACAGGACAGAAATACATTTTGTTATATTGATGCACTGTAGTTGTTACAAAGGAAACACTGAAAAATCACTAATTTGAAAACCATTTGATAAAATCTCTGACCCTTTGACAGAAAATACCTATCTAGTTCTGAGAAATCAGCATCACTCTTTGCCTGCAGATAAATATCCCTGAGCCCAGAATTGATTTAGTATATCATTGTAACAGTAATATGGACAAACATGCCACTGCTGAGCTGACCTTAAAATGTTAAAAATTATAGTTGCCTGGCTGCTGCACTGGCCTCCAACATCCCCCCTGTCCCCACCTGCAATACTTTGTGAGTTACTAAAACAAGTCTGCGGATCACCTTAGGCTGAGGAGACTCAGAAGTCCTTATCTGCATGCTTGTTCTTTGCTAGTGACTCAATCAAAGTAGTAAGAATGACAAGTTAACACTGATAGCCTTCATATTTCTCTTAAGGAAAGGTTTCCATGCTTTACCGTGTTTACGTAACTTTAAAACAAAACTTCAACCAAAAAATACAATACAAAAAACAATATAAAAAATAAATAGCCCATTAAAAGATATAAATAACAAAACTAGTATTTGATGCAATATTTACTTTCAATTCAGAGATTTTCCCCACAGTACTTTTTTGTGCATCTAGATGTCTTTCAGTCTAATGGCCCTCATCATTCAACTCACTTTCTATGAAACAAAAACAAACAAAAAATTAAACAAAAAAAAATTAACTCAGCGCTGCTCCTATAAAATACAATATATATATATATATATATATATATATATATATATATATATATATATATATATATATATATATATATATATATATATACATACATATATATATATATATATATATATATATATATATATATATATATATATATATACATATATATATATATATATATATATATATATATATATATATATATATATATATATATATATATATATATATACATATATATATATATATATATATATATATATATATATATATATACATACATATATATATATATATATATATATATATATATATATATATATATATATATATATATATATATATATATATTCATTCATTTATATATATATATATATATATATATATATATATATATATATATATATATATATATATATATAGTCTCTGTGAACAAACGTGGTCAGTGCCAATATGGTGCACAATAAATGCAATCAATATAGTCCATAAACTATGAAATGTTGAGCTGGTGACAAATTTATATATTCAGGTGACTTCTAGTGCTCCCCTCCTGGGTCCCCACTCACCAGAATGGAATGGTATATGTGCCTGTATTAGGATGGTGGTGTCAGTCCACGGATTATGCGGTTATAGTTGGCCTTGGAGTGTGGGTGTCTACTGGTCTTCTCCCGGTGATCCAGATCACTCAGGATCCCTAGATCAGCAACAATCCGCAACAATGTAGTATCAACAAAACAGAGGAGAGAGCATATAGCGTAATACTGCTATTTATTTTCGAAAATTTTAAAAATTTTAAAAATTCTGCGTTTGGGGTGCTGATATTAATGTATTGGCACCCACAGCAGATCACAGTGCATTTTGAATGTGATGCGGGAACATTACTTCCCTAAGCGCGTTCTGGTGTGAACTTTCCCTTAATGAAAATGAGGATATGTGATATTTTCATATGTGCCCGGCATTCAGCTTTAATACTTTGTAACTCTGGCCTGGAACAAACATGCAGATCAGGAAAGTCAAAGTGAAGTCAGAATTCTTATTTAAATATTTGCTCCAAGTCAGCAACTTAAAAGGTACCGAAGCACATAGATCAGCATGATAGCCAGGGAAATAGTTTTTTTTCAGAACAAAAGGCCATCAATAACGGCATCCAGGGCCGTTTGAAGCGGGAAGCGGGGGACTGGGGGGGAGTCGGAGGGGGGACAGGGGGGACAGGGGGTTGTCGCTGTGGAAGCATTTTGTTTTAAATGCTCATTGATTTTGCTATAAACCGGGTAGTACCGATAAGTGGGGGTGGGGGGGGGTGTTTGCGCTGCTCCCGCCGAAGGGAAGTACTTTTTCTGATAAGCGTTGGGTAGTACTTTTGACTGCCCCCCCCTTACCCCACCCCCCCATGTTCATTTTACCCTCCCTCCCTACCGCATACCACGCAGCAGGAGATTCAGTTTGCTGTTCCTGGCCAGACTGAAAGGAAGCAAGCACTGAGTGTGTGCACTTCCTGTCAGTCCGGCCGGGAACAAAAAACTGGATCTCCTGTACCGCACGGTTACGGTACCCGGCCGGACTGCAGGAGGAACTAGGAAGAGGAGCTCGGCCAAGCTACAGGCTGCAGCCCTGCTGGGGCCCCAGGCCAACTCGGGGGCCCCAAGCAATTGCTTATTTTGCCTGTCTTGTTCCGACGGGCCTGACGGCATCTATACTTCTGTATTCTATGTATCCTTGTATGAACTTATATATTTGGTGCATGTTGGGTTACGGTTTTATGTGAGCATATCAATCTTTTTATATACCTGTTGACTACTCTATAAATTATATATTGTACATTACACTACCCATTTGTATAGGATGATAGACATAATGTTAAACCCTAATGAACAGGTGCTAGGTGGCACTCAGCTACACCTCAGCAATAATAATACTACCTAAATCATAAGGGATCAAGTTTAAGCATTTTTTTTAAATGGACCAACTATATATACTGCAGCCAGAGTGCATTTTGCAAGCTAGTGTTAAAGTAAATGTAAATCCTGACTGAATTAGATTTAGTTTGCTAAAACACTGTGTATCATAAACATTTGCCATGCTTTCATAACATTCTATTTTCACATTTTCTTTTTTTTAACTCTTAAAGTGTTACTAAACACACAACAGAAATTCAGTCTGTATATACAGTAAAGCATGCTTGTTATACTCACTGTGGAACCTAGGGGATTAATCCTCAGCATTGTGCAAAAAGGCTGTTTCATTCTGTCTTCTCTGATCCTCCCATTCTCCCACTGTCCTCAATCAATCTTCTGATAGGACAAAACCTTTGGAGACACTCTGCACATGCTCAGTTTGGTGTGTATTGCTATAGAGTTTTTTTTTTCTTGGGAGTGTGCATGTGATAAGCACAGGGCCTATAAGCACTGTCCAGACAGTGGGTCAGGGGTCCTGCAGACTCATAAGAGACTCAGAGTAAAATGAAAACTCCTTCTACAAGCTTTAACCAGTGTAAGATTGGGGTGATCAGACTCCAGCCGTAGGTGCGTTTTTTAGTGAGTACACCAGTCCAGAACTGAATTTTTAAGGGCCTGGTAGCCCACAAAAGGTTCACAAATACATCAGTAGCCCTCACAGGGGGTTCCACTATTACTGTATCTTGCATACTCAACACTTTAGCCTCCTGGCTTTCATTCTTGCCATCCGGCTGTTTCAGGCTTTTAGCCTAGGCCTTAAGTCTGCTCCTCAGAACAGAGTTTTCTAGAGTTAAGCTCACACCTAGCTTACTACTGATCAGCGCCTTGCTGCTCAATCACCAATGACATCTGCCTCCTGCAGACATGAATGCTCTGGCTGCACCCATGCAGCCTCTGACTCCTCTCAGAGGGATGGGAGTCCACGTGACTCCCAGGAACAGACTTCATGTCTGTTGGGTGGGGCTCTGAGCCATAGTCAGGTCAGAACTAAATAGCCAAACACCACACCAGACACTGATAGAAGTCACAAGACTGCTATATACTGCTGATGAGAAAAGGTATTAAGCAGTTTATATTTGCTAAAATAATTCAATTTCCATGTTCTGTGTACTTTGGGAGACCAGATATAGTGAATGCAGGGTCCTGGGTTTAGTAACACTTTAACCATTATTAAGTTTTTTCTTTTTTTTTCCAAGTAAAGATATTAGAAGTCATACCATTGAGCAGAGGAGTAACTAGAACCTTTAGGGCACCGGTGCAAGAAACCATGATGGGCCCCCTTCCCCCCCTTCCATCCAAGCCCCAGGCTTCCAATTTTGTGAGGGTGTCCATGGACATCCTCCCAGAACCTTGCCTCCTGTGTGCCCCCTGGGTTAACAGAGCATGTAAAGGTTTACATATTGTACAGTCTGGACAAGATAACATGGGTGAATTTTAGTGTTAGAACAAGTTATGGTATAAGGAGAAAAATACTGGTAAATCTTTGTATCTAGGAGAAGTAATGAAAAAACATTCTATAAAATAGAACTTGTGAATATACATCACTCTTGTACCTGTATTTATAATATGCCTATGATGATCATCTAAAATGTGAGTGTTCATTTTATAAAATTTAAATAAATACTACTTCTAAAACGGTATCACGCTATGCGGTTTTCTTTCATTATATTACGCATGGCATGTGAATACCGAGTCTCTGCTTCCAATGAGAGTACACCTAATACATATTGAAGTTTTGGATTGCTTGTGTCGAGTTGCGGGTTGGATTCAGGACCAGCTGTACCCATCAAGTTGACTGACCATAATAAGCTGTTTGTGACTTGGGTGGTATATGCCTCTCTAAGTCATATATATCTGGTAAGCCCCCTCTTATCATCGGTGGTGGTGTTTCTGACTATCGTCCTTCCATTTAGAGGGTTGCACCTGTGTTGGACTCTTTATTCTAAATTGCCAGAATTTTTCCATACTTTTGGACTGTTGTTACTTTTGTTATATTGAATGGACTCAACCTCCGTTTTTTTATATATCTTTTTCACTGACAGGTGGAACCATTTAGTGTGTTTCACTTGACAATTGTCACGTGGTGTTATTTGAGATAATTGATGTACTATACATTCACATTTGTCACATTCATCATGTGGTTTTAATAATTGTCCTATATACATTAATAAGCGCTACACTTTTTTCATATTCGCAATTTTGCTTTTTGTCTACAGCTGTGTTGGCAGCTATTTTTTGTATTCATCTTTGTATACAGTGCAGTATTTATTTTTTATAAAATAGCACTTGACTATCAGCAAGTCAGAAAGCCCATACCTCTTGAAATGTACTTATGGAATCATGTGAATACGGGCAAAAATGTTCTCATTACTAACATTTGTGTTTGAAATATCTATGGCAGTAGATATACAGTAGATAGAACAGTAGGACATTCACTAATCTGGAGACAGTCAGTCTTGTAGCAACCAAAACATGAGTTAGAAAATATTGAGCATTTGCAGGCCACAGTTCAGTTCAGATCCTATTCCAAAGAGAGCTAAAGCTGGATACTGGGGATGAGCTATCTTTTGTGACTGATTATATAAATGAGAAAACACTATTCCAGAAAGATGTAATCTTTGGGCAGTCTTACCAGATGTGAAGTAGTGTTACATGTCAGTTCTGTTGATCCCACGTAGCCTCTTTGCAACCACTTTCAGTCTACATGCATGTACTCCCTTCAAGGCTGCATGAAATTTCTCAGTATTTGTTTCCTGATGGTGACAACAGTGGACGACGGGTATGGTGTGTTAAAATGGGCACTTGTAGTCAGAAGCGTTGTCAGCCTATAACAGGAAATAACTGAACAAGAAAATCAATGGCAATATTACTGTGCACTATTTTAATAAAAGCATCAGATCTGAAAATAATAATAAGGACTTTTAAAATGTGTGACTAGTTGGGAGCTGGGAGTTTTTTTTTTCTTTCTTGTAGCGTCTGTGATATGTGTGATTTTGTTGTAATGTGGATGAATGAGAGAAATAGGAGACAATAACAAGGTCCTGTGTAAATGACAAAGGAAAGATGGAAGGGAATAATGAGGGAAGAGAGACACAATTACTATAGATACAGGATAACATGTATAGCTATAAAGCATAGGAATGTATTTGTATATGCATAAATTGTTTATAAAATTAATAAAAAGAGATTGAAAACAATTACATAAAGTAGAGGGCAGTAGATCCCTACATACAAATAGCAAACTTTTCTTTTGTGGATAAAGAGGCTATTTGCTAGCTACCTCTGTGTACATGGCATTATCTACATATCCCCATTCCACAACAATATGAGCACACTGTTGACAGCCATGTACAGGGTCAGACTTACCATTGAGCTTGACTGGGCTCAAGCCCATGGGCCCCGCCCAATAGGGGGCCCAGCCCATTTAAGTTACATTTTTTTCAATAATATTCCAGTCATTTAATTTTTTATTTAAAGTGTGTTGATTGGTCTAGCATTTTTACCTGTTCTAGGGACATTGATATTGTTTGTCCTCTGTCCAAGTAGACAAACTGTCTTTTTTTTTATTATTATCCTTGTGAAGTTATTTTTGCAATCACCAGGAGGGCGTTTGTAGAGGGAGTATGAAATCTGATGGCGGACGGTGGGTGCCTGTGTCCTCAACACACCGTCACCACAGGCACCCACTGTCCTCCATCAGATTTCATACTCCCTCCTTGTGATTGTTCATCCATACAGCCAGTGCGATGTTCCGTGGCCCAAACCTATATTAGAGGCTCTCTCTAAACCCTATTGGACATTTGCTCTACTTATGGTGTTGGTTTTCAACCATCTTCCTACATTGAACTTATCGAGTAATGGTTCCATTTTCTTCTGGCTGCTAATTAGATGTACTTCACCTGGAATAATACTGAGGCATTCTGGGGAATTTCTGAAGGAAATTTTTTTTATCAGTCATCACTATCCTAACTGTCCTCAAGAATACCCTTCTCCTTTGAAACTTTACCTAGTATTTTGGATGAAACATTAAATAGCTCTCGAAGAAGCGGTTTCCGCGAAACATATCGAGCTTGTCTGCATTCTACCACATATGACAGTCATCTCTTCTCTCACGAGATTTGATGCTCCTTCTGGATTATTATCGGCTAATTATTCTCTGTTGCTAAACACAGTTGCTACTGTGTCATTCTTCCTTTTCTGTTTTAATGTTTTAATTGTATTTACCTTATTGTTGGTCCAATAACCCTTGTGGGCATTGTATCAATAAATGTATTCATACTTTTATAATTGGTGCCTCCAAAGTCCATTTTTGTCTATTCCCAATATTTTGCTATTTCAGACTCCCATGTTAAACATCAGTCTAGTCATGGACACAGTGAGGCATGGGCACAGTGAGGCATGGGCACAGTGAGGCATGGACACAGTGAGGCATGGACACAGTAAGGCATGAACACAGTGAGGTATGCACATGGACACAGTGAGGCAAAGTGAGGCAGATGGACACCCTAGGCTTATACTCGAGTCAAAAAGGTTTTCCCATTTTTTCGTGGTAAATTTAGGTGCCTCGGCTTATATTCGGGTCGGCTTATACTCGAGTATATACGGTATGTTGCAAAAAAATCTCTACGGCTGACAGTAGGAACTCTTGCAGTTTATCTGAATACCGACTGTACTTACCAAAATGATGTTTAAGTGCCAATAAGGCTAAATCATGCAGTATTGATGAATGCTACAATGCTTGCACAGCCTTATTTCACCAGTTATTTTGTAGTTGCAGTATGGTAGATAGAATAAGCTTTCAACAGAACACAAATTGCTCACGAGTGCTTCTGAATCTGGCCATAGGTGTGTAGATGTCTTACTGAAACCTGCTGACATGTATGAAGTACAGGCATTCAGAGGCACCTACACATACTTGCAGAAGCTTACACTATCTTCTGCTTCACCTGAACATAAGACTTACTTATCCTATCAACACTTTCTCTTTGCACTAAAGCTTATCTTCCCTACCACCTTCCTCACACACCTATTGGCTAGTGAGGAAGTGTTGGTGTGCATGATGCACAATTAACAATGTGTGGGGGTGAGGTTTAGCTGCAAGCTCTGGTGATATCATGAAGAGTCAGCCTGACTAGACTGACTCAGAGGTGAAAGGTATTGCAGGTATTGTTGCCTGCACTTAATCATTTTAGAGGCCAATTTTTCTTTACGAATTAAATAGTTTTTCAGAAGTATGCCAAATACTTTGGCCCAACTGCAAACAAGCAGGGTTCGGTGTGAACACAAAACCCCATACTTAGTCCTTAATTGTTCTATAACAGGCTGATGATGTACTGTAGGTCCTAGACAAGGCTGTATTACCCAGCTGCAATGTAATCTGCAATCTAAACAGTGAAATTATTGCGAGCCAACATATTATGCCTATTAATCAAGTCAGCTGCTCGCACTGATCATGTCATGTGATGTCAGCACAAAGAGATCATGCACAACTAATCTAATGAAGGCAGCACAAAGAGATTTACATCTGCACATGAAGGAAATAACAAGGCTGGAAATATATAGAAATAGACAAAATATTTTTGAGCAGGGGGATAAAAGTGGGAGATTTTTGGCGAGATTGGCACAACAAGAATATCAAGCTACAACTATATCATGAATTGAGACTTTAAAAGCACAGATAGTAAAAGGACCTGAGGAGATATTGGAGACCTTCAGAGTATTATAGTTTGTTACATGCCTCTTCTCTCCCCTCCGACCTCCGCCCGAGAATTATGATGGACCTTTTGGACCGGGTAGCCCTCGAGTGGTTGTCGGACAGGGAGAGGGAGGCATTGGTCTACCCAATTACAGGTGAGGAGATTATGGAAATTATACATACATTTTCAGGGGAAAATGCACCAGGCCCAGACAGAATTTCCGATGGAATTCTATAAAGAATATGGAGCTTTAATAACTCCAAAACAAAACAAGTGGGATATTGAAATGGGCCCTTCCAGACTCAATGAGAGAGGCACATATAACTTTATTATACAAAGAAATGAAGGATCCAAAACTATGTTCCTCATATAGGCCAATAGCATTATTAAATATAGATTTTAAAATACTGACAAAACTATTAACATTAAGATTACAACCCCTGCTTAGAAATATTATAGACTCAGATCAGACAGGATGTATGCCACTCCCACAGAGAACAACTGACGTTAACCTACGTAGGTTATATACAAATATACATACTCACAGGATGGATCCATGACTGTGGCCTCTCTAGACATAGAGAAGGCCTTCGATACAATCGAATGGCCATTTCTGTGGGAAATACTCAGAAGGATGGGATTACCACTATTATTCATTAAATGGATTCAAACATTATGTAGGAAACCCATGTCAGCGGTTAAATTGGGAGGATAGCTATCATCTTTTTTTCATCTATACAGAAGCATGAGGCAGGTCTGCCCTCTCTCTCCAGCACTCTTCGCAATAGCAATAGAGCCAGTGGCAGAGGCTCTTACTATTTCGCCAAATATTCAAGGACTTCGAGTGGGGGGGCTGGAGGAGAGGGTAGCCCTGTATGCCGATGATACTGTATGCTGTTATTCTTGAGAGATGCTGGCCCATCTCTGAAAGGAGATTTAGAATTATTAGATATGTTTTCATTATTCACAGGGCTTAAAGTCAATTGGGGTAAATCTCTATTATTCTCCATTGACCAGTGAACACAGGATACCGCTGCCCCAAATCTACCACTGAAATGGGTAACGGAATTTAAGTACTTTGGCATAATAATATCTAGACAGGCTGAAGTTTTCTGAATGTTGAATTTGGATCCAGTAATACAGGAGTTTAAGAAAAAATTTAAGTTATGGGAAGCGCTGCCCCTGTCATTATTAGGATGTATACATTTAGTAAAGATGAAGATTCTCCCTGAATTTTTGTATTTGTTTAGAAACTCTCCACAATGGTTGCCTAAACGTTTCTTTGTACAGCTACATGGTATGCTTTCTGCATTCATATGGACAAATAAACCAGCTAGAATTAAATTAAGTACAGTTATGCGACCGGCAATACAGGGGGGGTTGGCTTTCCCAGACCTTTATAGGTATTACTTAGCTACACAGTTAGTGACGGTGGAAGATGACTGAACCCTGATGGGTTTGACTCTGCCACAATGTTGGAAAAAGCAGTGGTCCAATCGGTGGCGGCACTTCAGGGATTGCTGTATAGGGGGTTAAAATGTAGATGGGATCTGACCCCTTCAATGATAACAACAGTAAAAATTTGGAGAGCATGCAGCCAAAGTAAAAGAGGGATATTCGAAAACGAATCTATCCCCAAATACTGCATTATGGAGAAACCCTGAGTTGCCACATCTAGACTCTATTCAAGATCCAGGGGCATGGACTAAATTTGGGGTTAAAAAATTATCACAAGTAATACAGGGGGAAACATTTTCCTCATTTGCAGAAATGAGGCAGTGTTGGAATGTACCTGAGAGCTATACTTTCAGATATATGCAGCTCGTTCATGCTTTATCAGCTCAGTTTCCTGAGGGCACCCCACAACTAATGGAACAGGGTTTGGAGCAAATGGTAAGGAAAATAAGTAAATTTCAACCCTGTATACTTATTTATCAAAGATTACACTGTCAGACATAAGCAAAATATGCGAATGTTGGACAAGAGATGTCCCAAGTCTAGAAGAAGAAAACTGGGAGGAGCAATGGAGGTTCCCATTTCAGATATTAGTATCCCTTTAAGCTAAATTAATACAATTTAAAATAATACATAGAAGCTATTATACACCATATAAGCTATGTAAGATTTCTCCATGAAATCCTCAGAATTGTTGTAGATGTGCAGACATTCCAGGAAACTTCATTCACATATTCTGGTCTAAAGATAGTGGTATTTTGGAGGGAGGTCCTGAAAATAATTGCTATAGTAATATCAATAGTTTTGGAACAACAGGCAGAGATCTTCCTATTAGGATTAGTAGGAAAGAATATCATCTCTATAGGAAAAAGAACACAGGTGGGCCTACTATTGTTTTATGCTAGAAAGACGATAGTGTTAAATTGGAAAAAAGTGGAAGCTCCCTTGGTGGTACATTGGAAAAATCTAGTGAATATCGACTTGCCATTGTATAGGGAGACATATTGTAATAGAGGATATGGGGAGAAATACGAAAGAGTGTGGGCAAGTTGGATAGAGAATCATATGACAGCTTCAGGATAAATAGGGTATGAAGAGAGGATAAACTACACCATAGAATAAAGGGGGAGAAGTGAATGCATAAATGTTATTTGTGTTAGATGAAATGAATGTTAAGTGGAATTTTATGGAAGCTCTGCAGAGAGTAGATAAATGTAAGTTGTGAAATGTATATTTTTGTATGAAAAAAAAGAAAATTAATAAAGATATTTATAAAAAAAAAAAAAAAGTAGATATCGCTTATTAAATGGATTGGCAGATAGAAGTCTCCTGTACTGAGATTAGGTTGGGTTTCAATGACACAGAATAATATTTATTAAACACGAATTGAAAATAATAGAGTGTCCGCGGTCTTCAAGAAAATGGCCGCTGTGACTATATTGAATGATTGACAGTATAACCGTCCAGTAGTATCCCGGTGGTCTTCAAGAAAATGGCCCCATGACTGCATATAATGATTGACACTATAGCGGACCAATAGCATTCCCACTGAGGAAGATAAGACAAAAGTCCCGGTATTGACACATGTAGGGGAGGGGACAGTATGGTGTAGGAGGCAGCAGAGCGTTCTCAGCGTGGAGAGGACACACCACTTCAGTGGCTACAAATGGCTTTCATTACCTGTATAGATTGGTGCACTATAGCACCCATTAAATGTGAGTACCCTAATATAGGGTGTGACAAAACCCACTGTCACTGTGTGTTTTGGAGGGGGCTGTGGGTTGGCCTCCTGCCCACAGACTATGGCCCAGAAGAGACTGAGAGACTTGGGGACAAAATGGTATTGGGATCATGTAATGTAATGCTACATCCCTTCTCCCCCCCCCCCCCAGCCTCTTGTTGCTGTTTTTAATTGTGTTGGGTCATGGCATGTAGACAATGGTCTGGACTGGAGACATCTCTCCGCAGGAGATGTGTAAGGGGGTGTTGCCTGCTTATCATAATCACTTTATGTTTCAACTGTAGTTTCTGTTTCAATGTACAAGTGTTGAGTTCCCATTGGTTCTTCCTTGTCTCCTACCCCCCTCTATGACAAGGCTAAGGGGTATGTCCCTAACTGTGTTTAACTACTTGCCGACCAGCCGCCGCAGTTTTACGGCGGCAGGTCGGCTCCCCTGCGTGAGAGCCCGTAGCTCTACGTCACCTCGCAAAGCGGCCACTAGGGCGCCGGGCACCCCGCAAACGCTTGTTACAGAGCGAGAACTGGGAGCTGTGTGTGTAAACACACAGCTCTCGGTCCTGTCAGTGGATAAATGCAATATATGAACAGCGATCAGTCATTTTCCCTAGTGAGTCCACCCCCCCTACAGTTAAAACACACCCAGGGAACATACTTAACCCCTTCCCCGCCCCCTAGTGTTAACACCTTCCCTGCCAGTGGCATTTTTATAGTAATCAATGCATTTTTATAGCACTGAAAATGCCAATGGTCCCAAAAATGTGTCAAAAGTGTCCGAATGTACCCCCCTTCATGACCAGGCATGTTTATGCTGTACATAAATGAAATCTATGGCCCAGATTCACAAAAGAGATACGACGGCGTTTCTCTGAAACACCGTCGTATCTCTCAGAGTATCTATGCGACCGATTCATAGAATCAGTTACGCATAGATAGCCCTTAGATCCGACAGGTGTAATTGTTTTACACTGTCGGATCTTAGGATGCAATACCGCGGCCGCCGCTGGGTGGAGTTTGCATCGTATTCCAGCGTCGTGTATGCAAATGAGGTTTTACGGCGATCCACGGCAGTTTTTCGCGTTCGGTACGTCGTCGCTAGTCTAGTTTCCCGTCGCAATTTTAGTCGTCGTTTTCCCTGCCCTAACTTTACACAGCCCACGTATGTGCTGTATAAAGTATAGCCGTCGTTCCCGCATCAAAATTTAAAAAAAAAAAATTCTTGCGTAAGACATCCGGGAATACGAAAGTACGCTACGCACGTCGCTGTTCGAAAAAATTACGTCACTTCGCGCAATACGATACGTTACGCCGCCACAGTTCTATGTGAATCTGGGCCAATGTCCTTTTTTCTCCACAAATATAACTTTCTTTTGGTGGTATTTGATTACTTTGAATTTTTTTGCATTATAAACAAAAAAAGATTAAAGAGGTAGTGAATATGGCGCTGCTCTTTTAATGTGAAGGGTGTGTACTTCAAATTAATTGTTGAAAAGTACTTGGTGCTTTGTGCTACTCCATAAAAAAAACTCATTAAATTAAATAAAAATACATGATAAGTTGATAAAGTGACTTGTGTTCTGTTCACCAACAAGTGAATAAACATTGACTTTATGGTATGAGCAAAAATCAATAATTGAATTACATATGCAGTTAATAAAGTGCTTTTATGGACCTTATATACTGTAGATAACATTAAACTCTGTAGTGATTGATACAATCAGTTTATGAATAACAAATATAATGACCACTAAGCTCTATAGTGATAAAAGTACCTAATCTGTGAGCAATCAAGTCCTGGTATCATTAATTAGTCCATACGTGTTAAAAAATGTAAACAATATAAAACAAAAAAAGACTGACAATTTTTAAATAAAAACAACTATAATTTTTACTTTCTGCTTTTGAAACATAACCAATAAAAGCATTTTAAAAATCAAATTTCTTCATAAATTTAGGCCAGTATGTATTCTGCTCCAATAAACGCATACTGAATGGTTTGTGCAGTGAGCTGTCATATTTTATGCCCACACTGAGCACTGGTGTACGTCTTTACAGAGTTGGTCTTAATTATCACCAGTTTCTTTATCTGTGAACTGAAAGCAATTACTGTATTTAAAGCGGACATTCATACTCCAGTAATTTCTTCACTGATATCCACTCCTCCACCTCTCTTCTCCCTTTTTATTTATTTTTTACCTTTTAAAGGCAAATGATGTGCATTGCTCTCCATTTGCTTCCTGGGATATTCATGTCACATATCCCATGAGGCATTGTCCTTCATTCAGTAAAGTAGGAGGGAACAGGTTTAGTGTCATTGTTAAGGCCACCGGCTGAACCCAGAAAAGCTGGTGCCTACCGATAACGTCACAGAAAACATGGTGGCGTGGGACTGAGCGGTGGCAAAACAGAAGAGGGTCTCAGTGGGACAATGCTCGGTCTGCTGAGAGGGCGAGTATCTGAATTGCGAAGACGAAAACCCCTGTTGAGCATGGGTTAAAGAAAAATGGGGGGAGGGGGGAAGGATTGTTACTGAAAACTGGTGCAATGTTGCTAAATAAGGCACAGGTATCCGACTCTAAAGGGACCCGACTCTGGAAAGATGTTGTTAAGACTTTATTTTAAGCCGCATACACAAGATCGGAATTTCCGATGGAAAAAGTCAGACGGACTTTTTCCATTGGATATTCCTATTGTGTGTAGCACCATCTGAGTTTTTTCATCGTAAATTCAGATGAATTCCATCGGAGTTTAGATATAGAACATGTTGTGTTTGTGATATAAATGAAATTAGTCTACATCTTTTGCTTTTCCTTCCCAAGAGCTTTACCAACTGCTAATTTAATGTCAACTGGTGTATTTACAGCTGTGGTTTAAAGAACAGAAAAAAAAGAACAATACTAAGTAGGTGCTGGTGTTCCATCAGAATCAGTGACCCATCAGATCAGGTAAAAGAAGTGGCATTCCGTCATCTGCCCATGCATTCCACCGTTACCAGGTTTGCTAATCCAACAGAACACCTGCAGTCAGAAGAAGCGGCAAAGGACATCTTACTACACCCAACTACGTCTTGAATTTCAGAGCAATTTTAGCAATAAAGTGAGCAGCGTATATAAATAAATATAGTATGTTGACATCTGTGATGCTGTTTTCATGTTACATTTTGAAAGAAGCTGGATGCCAGCATTAGAAAGGTGGCACTTTCAAAATTAAACTTCCAAACAGCTTTACAGATGTCAATATACTATATTTATTTATATATGCTCACTTTATTGCTAAAATTACTGTGAAATTCAAGATGTTCTGTCCCTAACCTGACTACTTGCCAAAAGCGCACCACCCAAAAGGGAAACAGTGCTATTTATTGGCCGCAGAGGTCAGCCAAAGTAGCAGCATCCAATCGGACAGCTGCTCCCCTTATGACACTTATGGAGGCCTCAGAGGAACATGGGTTCTCTATTGTCCTCTGCTCTCTCTGTACGGTGGCTGCTGAACAGCGCTACCTTTGCTGTGAGGCCAAACTACACTTGCCTACATGCTGTTCACCCACCAATCCATACCAGGCCCTTCAGATCTGGAATCGATTTTAAAGTGTGTCCTTCACCAAAAAAACATCATGACATCATAGGGTGGGGACTCCAAGGGCCGTCATGAGGCATCACAGCAGGAACAAACTGTTAACAATCAGCAAAAATCAAACACAAAATGGAGAGGGGGGAAGAAGAATGGGTGTCTGGAGACCATGGACTAGTAGAGGGGTGCCTAAAGGCCCTGGACTAGAAGAGGGGTGTCTAAGGCCCTGGAGTAGAATATGGAGTGCCTGAAAGCCCTGGACTGAAGGAGGTGCCTGGAGGTAGACATGTGCAAAAGAGAAATATGTGTTTTCTTTCACATAGATTTGTTATGTTGCTAATTTCATTTTGTTTAGTTTTGTTTATTAATTTTCGAATTAATTCCAAATTTGCGGAACTATTTAAATTCGTAATGGTCGAAAAAAGGTTTAAAGGGTCACTAAAGGAAAACATTTTTTTTGCTAAAATGATTCCTTTTAAAAATGATTAAAAGTAGATAAAAACCAATCATATAATGTACCTACAATTTAGTTTCGTTTTTGCTGTTGTTTCCTGGTTCTCTGATGTACAGAGACAAAGAGCCAATAGAGGGCAGTGAAGGTTTTGCAAAATGAAACTGAATTGGTGCTGAGGGGTTTTAGACACACCTCCTTGATTAGTCACCACAGTGAGAAATCTACACGTACTGTGGTGATCAGGAAACAGACAACCAGGAAGTGTCCAGAACAGAGAGGAATTACAGCAACATCAAAGCAAAAACGAACAATGAGGACATAAAACCAGGACTGCAGTAAGGTAAAGGAAGCTATTTAGCTAAAAAAAAATTCCTTTAGTGACCCTTTAACCGATTAGAAATTTGTGTAAAGAATAACTGGTTGTTGAGGAGGAGCAGGCTGGGAAGTTGGCTGCCGCATCCACAACAATTGATGACTCATCACCTGTCAGCGGATTTTGAGAATGGTCTGATGGACCGTTTTCATCGGTCAAAACCGATCGTGTGTGGGCCCCATAGGTTATTTAACCATCGGTTAAAAAAAGCCAACTTGTTTTAAATTTAACCGATGGATTCCTAACCGATAGGACAAAACCGATCGTTAGTAGGCACGACCATCGGTTAAAAATCCATGCATGCTCAGAATCAAGTCGACGCATGCTCGGAAGCATTGAACTTCGGTTTTTTTCAGCATGTCGTTGTGTTTTACATCACCCCGTTCTGACACAATCGTTTTTTTAACCAATGGTGTGTAGGCGCGACGGACCATCAGTCAGCTTCATCGGTTAACCGATGAAAATGGTCCATCGTTCCGTTCTCATCGGATGGACCGATCGCGTGTGCGCGGCATACCAGAGTCCTCCATCCACACTATACAGCATGGATATCTGAATTTCTCTGCTGGTCTGTTGTATTCTGAGAGACACCAGCAGTGGTTGTTAGAATACCTGAACAGTGACTGTAGCAGATTGGATGCAGCTGCGCATCCACATTTTTTTCCATTCAGCTCCTTTTATTTTTTCAGTTAAAGAATATCAGGTGGCTAACAGGACAACCCATTCATTTTATATTGACCAATATGCTATAAACTACACAGTGGCCAACTTAAATTGATACTAAACTTACAATGTTTAATTGCCATTATCCTTTCTATTTACAGTGCCTTGAAAAAGTTTTCATACCCCTTGAAAATTTTCTGCATTTTGTCATGTTAGAACCAAAAATGTAAATGTATTTTATTGGGATTTTATGTGAGAGACCAACACAAAGTGGCACGTAATTGTGAAGTGGAAAGAAAATGATAAATGGTTTTCATTTTTTTTATTACAAATAAATATGTGAAAAGTGTGGTGTGCATTTGTATTCAGATCCCCTAAGTCAATACTTTGTAGAACCTCCTTTCTCAGCAATTACAGCCGGAAGTCTTTTTGGGGATATCTCTACCAGCTTTGCACATCTAGAGAGTGACATTTTTGCCCATTGTTCTTTGCAAAATAGCTCAAGCTCTGTCAGATTGGATAGAGAGTGTCTGTGAACAGCAATTTTCAAGTCTTACCACAGATTCTCAATTGGATTTATGTCTGGAATTTGATTGGGCCATCCGAACACATAAAAAAGCTTTGATCCAAACTATTCCATTGTAGCTCTGGCTGTATGTTTAGGGTCATTGTCCAGGTGGAAGGTGAACATCCGCCCCAGTCTCAAGTTTTTTTTCTTCTAAGATTGCTCTGTATTCAGCTCCATCCATCTTCATATCAGTTCTGACCAGCTTTCTGAAGAAAACTATCCCCACAACATGATGCTGCCTGTCACAAACTACGGTGAACGAGAGTGAACCACAACTGCGGTTAAGGATAGATTTCAATGCACTTCTCTATGCAATGTGATTTTTCAGTATTGGACCCCAGGCGTCACTCTAACCAGAGAAAAATAGTTTGGGGGTTCACTACATCATATGTCTCACATATAGGAATGCGTTGAGCTACTAAGGGTGGAGGTATTACAACATACCTTCAACCCCTAGCCTTAAAAGGTTACGATAAACATGAGTGAAGCACAACTGCATTAAGGAAAGGATCTCAATGCACTACTCTATGTAAAGTGATTATCGGTACGGGACCCCAGGCGTCACTCTAATTAGAGAAAAAGAGTTTGGGGGTTCACTACATCATATCACTCACATATAGGAATGCATTGAGCTACTAAGGGAGGAGATAGAACATGTTCAGTGATTTACACCAGGGGGGCCTATCCTGTAAAGAACAAATGTCAAGCATGTAGCATTTGAAAATACTGTATGCAACCAGCATATACTTGAGAGAGGCAACAGTAGCTTAATTGGTTTAAGGGTGTATGTCCTTTTAAGATATTCCACAGGTGTTACATGAAGACACTATAAGTAATCCCAAGCAGCACGGTAGTATAAACTAGAGCCAGATTCAAAGACAGAACTTAGTAAGGCTAAGCAAAAAATGTAACAATGGTACTTATCCGTTTGCAGAGGATGAGAGTTCTCCAGTAGTATTGTAGCAGCAAGGGATTATGTAAAAGTGGGTCTCCTAGTGGATGATAACTTAGGGTGTCCCCAGCAACTGTAGTAAGGATGGCAGCGTGGATCCAGGTGGTCTGTACTTAGCAGGGTTAAGTTGTAGCTTTTAGTGGTGCATGGATCCGGCTGTGATGATCTTCAGTTGAGGGGGATTTGTGCCAGTAATTTGTTTGCTACGGCCGACAATAATAGAACAACGTGTGGTGCACAGGCTGTGCTGTTTATAGGAGCCAGAGGTGTGTGTCGAATGGAGCGTTGATTACGCTCGGCACTTCCGCGTTCCACGCTGGAAGGCATGCGGTGCCTGGCAATGATGTCAGTGTACGGTCGCAATACGGCGACGAGAGCGCCGATTACACTGCCACCAGCATGTTTCACGGTGGGGTTGGTGTGTTCAGGGTGATGTGCAGTGTTAGGCCCCATACTCACGAGCAAACATGTCTGCTGAAACTGGCCCGCAGGCCAGTTTCAGCAGACATGTTTGGTCGTGTGTGGGCGCGAGCGGGCCGAATTCCAGCAAACATTTGCCCGCCGGGCCTTTTCCCAGCGGGCAAATATTCCTGGACTTGTTTTAAAACAGCCCGCTGGAATTCAGCCCGCTCGGACATGTACGGTCGTCAGTACAGACCTACCGTACATGTCCAGGCGCCCGCCGTCCCTCGCATGCGTCGAATGACTTCGACGCATGCGTGGAAGCATTTTAAAGGCGGGCCGCCCACGTCGCCGCGTCATTGTCGCGGCGACACCGCGTCATCGACGCGGCGACACCGCGGACACGCCCCGCGTATTGTTTACGCGCGGACTTCTGTACGATGGTGTGTACAACCATCGTACAGAAGCCCTCTGGCAGACATGTATGGTGAAAACGGTCCGACGGACCGCTTTCACCATACATGTTTGTCCGTGTGTACCCGGCCTTAGTTTTCCACCACACATAGAATTTTGTTTTGCCAGATTTGTGGAGTGCACAACTAATAGTTGTCCTGTGAACAGATTCTCCCACCTGTGGATCTCTGCATCTTCTCCAGAGTTACAATGGGCCTCTTGGCTGCTTGTATGATTATTGCTCCCCTTGCCTGACCTGTCAGTTTAGGTGCACGGCCATGTCTTGATAGGTTTGCAGTTGTGCCATACTTTTGAATGGCAAGATTGTGGTGACGTCAGTGACTACGACAAGCCGGCGTTAGTCACATTCGATGCCATCGCCGCCATCTTGCTACACTCCACACTATGCATTGTATGCTACTACGCATGCGTCAAAGGCTTATCGAGCATGTGCGGGTTTACCTTTGGACAGGTAAGCATACAGACGACCGGTTTTCTCGTCAGGAAACACTCTGCCGGGAAACCCGACGAGAAAATAGAGAGCAGGGTTCTCTATTTTCCCATCGGGATTCCCGGCCAAATGCTCTCCTGCCAGTTTTCCTGCCGGGAAAAACGGTTGTGTGTACAAGGCTTGAGATGTTCAAAGCTTGGGATATTTTTTATAACCTAATCCTGCTTTAAACTTCTCCACAACTTTATCCCTGACCAGTCTGGTGTGTTGCTTCACCTCCATGATGCGGTTTGTTCACTAAGGTTCTGAGGACTTCACAGAACAGCTGTATTTATACTGAGATTAAATTACACACAGGTGGACTCTATTTACTAATTAGGTGACTTCTGAAGGCAAATGTTTCCACTAGATTTTTGTTAGGGGTATCAGGGTAAAGGGGGCTGAATACAAATGCAGGCCACACTTTTCGGATATTTATTTGTAAAAAAAAAATTGAAAACCATTTATCATTTTCCTTCCACTTCACAATTATGTGCCACTTTGTGTTGGTTTATCACATAAAATACATTTACGTTTTTTGTTGGAACATGACAAAATGTGGAAAATTTCAAGGGGTATGAATACGTTTTCAAGGCACTGTATGTATAAAGATCATGCCACTGCATTTAACCACTTTAACCACTTTAATACAGGGCACTTCCTGCTCAGACCAATTTTCAGCTTTCAGTGCTCTTATGCTGCGTACACACGGTCGGAATCTCCGAAAACAAATGTTCGATGTGAGCTTGTTATCGGAAAATCTGACCATGTGTATGCTCCATCGCACATTTGCTGTCAGATTTCCAACAACAAATGTTTGAGAGCTGGTTTTCAATTTTTCTGACAACAAAAGTTCTTGTCGGAAATTCCGATTGTCTGTATCCAATTCCGATGCACAAAAATCCTACGCATGCTCGAAATCAATTGGAGGCATGCTCGGAATCATTGAACTTTATTTTTCTCTGTATCTTGTATGGTTGTTCTGCCTTATTTAATTTATTTTTTATTCTATACAGTAAATAAAGTATTATTTTGTACAATAGCATAATTTCTCACTACAGTCACCAATATGTTGTTTTATTAACTAATTTACTTTTCTTCTATCTGTAGTGTTTATATAATTTACTTATACATAGCTATACAGTGGACCATGGAGATTTTTTTTTTCAAATCTGTTGTATTTGTATTACTCATTATAATATGTATCACACACAGGGCCAGATTAAGAACATCATGGGCCTGGTGCTGAGGATTTTGGTGGGGCCTTTTAGGCTGCATTCACACCTCCGCGACAAGTAATGCCGCGTACGCGGCGTGTTTTGCCGCAAATAGTGTAACTTTTTTTTTACAAATCCTTCCTATTGCTTTGTATGGCCGAACGCCAATGCCGCCTGAAAAAATGGGTCCGGGACTTTTTTTCATGCCGCAGGTGTACGGCGTCTATGAGATGTGAACCATCTCATAGACAGCAATGGGAATTCTCCCCTCCAGCGGCACAAGCAGCCGGCTTCGGGCGTTTTGTCGCGGAGGTGTGAATGGGGTGTAATAAATAATAAATAAATGCGTGGGAATGACATGAACGCAGCCCAGCCAAGGCAAGTGACCAAAGGCACAGAACCCAGAAGGAAGACCGGGTGAAGATGTAAGCGCCCGGGCCCCGCCTGATTCATCACAGCGCAGCACTGGAGGGCTCAGTCTGAAAATTGAAGTGTACACTAATGTGCTAATATGCTGTGCATACTTGTACGTTGTGGCATAACCTACCCCAGGGCCTCTAAAAAGTAGTAATGTCAGGAAAGTTTACTACCGCTTTATTATCACAGGATCCCAGGAGCCTCTCATGGGGCCCCCTACTTACCCGGTGGACGGTGGCCCTTGGGCAGTGCCTAAGTGCACAGTTGCCAACATTTAAAAAATATTTTCAGGGCCACTTTTTTATATAAGTGCTATATTTAGAGTAGCTGAGATCCCCGATGTTCCTCTATACATCATAGTAGTAATCACAAAATTAAATGAGTACTAATAATGGGGCAGAACAAATATGACAACTGAGATTTCCTTTAGTTGAACTAACAAAAGTGTGTCCATTCTAGAGCTGGTAACATTGAGGATATTCAGTATAATTTTAAAGAACTGTTTTTGTGGGTAAGCGACATAGGGGAGGAGTATGGACGGTATATAAGTGGGAAGTATGTGCAGGTGAGGGAGAGGAATGTGGAGGGTCTAACAGTGGGCACTATGTACAGGAGAGGAGTGTGAAGGGTATGACAATGGGCAGTATGTACAGGAAGAGTGAGGGGGTATGACAGAGGGTAGTACGTACCAGAGAGAAGTGTGGAGGGTATGATGGGGCAGTATGTACAGGAGAGGAGTGTGGAGGGTATGACAGTGGGCGGTATGTACAGGAGAGGAATGTAGACGGTATGATAGTGGGCTCTATGTATAGGAGAGGAGTGTGGAGGGTATGACAGTGAACACTATGTATAGGAGAGGAGTGTGGAGGGTATGACAGTGGGCACTATGTACTGTATAGGAGAGGAGTGTGGAGGGTATGACAGTGAGCAGTATGTACAGGAGAGGAGTGTGGAGGGTGCGACAGTGGGCACTAAGTACAGGAGAGAAGTATATGACAGCAGGCACTATGTACAGGAGAGGAGTGTGAAGGGTATGACAGTGGGCGCTATGTATAGGAGAGGAGTGTGGAGGGTATGACAGTGGGCACTATGTACAGGAGAGGAGTGTGTAGGGTATGACAGTGGGTACTATGTATAGGAGAGAAGTGTGGAGAGTATGACAGTGGGCACTATGTACAGGAGTGGAAGGATATTTAGGGACTGAGGAGTGGTTAAGCGGGTCATACATGGATTGAAATTACGCCAATTATGCAGAGACCAGCCATAGTCAATCTATGTATGGGCTAGCTGGTTTTACACAAGTCAATCTATTAATCAACTTGAGTACAACCAGCCTGTTTTTTTTCTTAAAACAATCAGTGCTGCCAGCTAAAGTTAGCAACACTGATCATTGTATGCACTGGCAGAACACAATAACACTGCAGGAGTGATTCCCCATCCACAGGTCAGCAGGTGAGAAGGTTTGTGGGGACAGGCTGGGGAGAGATACTAGTCAGTGGCTGGGTAGGCACTGGTAGTATCAGAGCCAGATACACACAGGTTACATACGCCACGATCGTTAGATCGAGAACAATAATTCTAGTACTAGACCTCCTCTGTAACTCTAAACATGTAACCTAAAAAAATGTAAAGCATCGCTTAGGATACCAAAAAAAATTGTGCTAACTTAACTAACTAACTGTTTTTTTAATGAATGAAACATTTTTTTCCAAAAAAACATGTTTGAAAAATTGCTGCGCAAATACCGTGCTAGAGCTGCACAATTAATCGTTAAAAAAATCGTGATCTCGATTCAACCCCCCTGACGATCTATAATGCAGAGTTTGCCAATTATTTCATATAACAAGTGGAGAGACTTTCAGCTATCAAAAGAAAATATCTGGGCAGTCTGCAGTTTTTAACAGGAAACATTGTAACTGACTTCCTTCTTAGATCAAAGGGATAAACTTCTGTGTGTAAAGAACAAATCTGGGCAGTCTGCGAAGTTTGTAAACAAAATGAAACATTGTAACTAACTAACATTGTAACTAAATTTAACCACTTAAAGTCCAATACTTGTTTCTTAAGTTAAAAAGCAATATTATTTGCTAGAAAATTACTTGGAACCGCCAAACATTATATATATTTTAGCAGAGACTCTAGGGAATACAATGGCTATTGCTGCAATATTTTATGTCACACTGCATTTGCCCACTTCAATGAATAATAAAAACCATAAAAACAAAACAGTGAAGTTAGCCCATTTTGTTTTTTTTTTTTTTATGTCAAAGATGATGTTACGCCGCAACAATCGTGAGAGAATCGTGATCTATCGTCTAAGCAAAAAAATTGCAATTCTCATTTTAGCCAGAATCGTGCGGCTCTGTACCCTGCAACATAAAAAGTGCAAAGACCACCATAGAGTAATTTTCTAGCAAAAAACAAATGATGATTTTTACATGTAGTAGAGAAGTGTCAGAATTGGCCTGGGTGGCAAGGGGTTAATTACCATGAGTAATATACAAATAATTATTATAAGCACTGTGATCCTATCAGTCTGCTGTAGTGTGTCAGCTTGTATTTATATTGGCCGCTCTGAATGTAGCTTCTGACAGGCTGTGCAAGCAGGCCCGTATCTCCGGAACCATAAAAGATAGCCGTCCCATATTTTAACCAGTTGTGGGGTAGCTCTTCCCATGCCTACCCCCAAATGTGGGGTTTCTGTGACCTCTGGTCATCGAGCTACAACCCCCCAAATTCGATCTTAGAAAAAAAAAATTCTTAAAAAAAAAAAAAATGTTTTGGGCAAATGGGCCTATCTTGAGAAAGGGGCCTGGAGCTGCAGCTCCATCAGCCCCATTGTTAATCCGGCCCTGATCACACATTTTTTTGTTTTCTGTAATTTTGAAAGTGTAAATGATGGAAATAAAATCTAACTTTTTTTGACATATTATAAGAATGTCTAATCTGTAATTTGATGCCTTTTGGAGATTTTTCCATCTTTCCTTGGCTTCGTTATGCACAATAATACAAATTTTTACCTGGGGTGACCAAACCTTCGATCCCCACTGTACATAGTTTCATTCTTATATACAAAAGATATGCTCATAGTATCACATCATTAGATAGCCAAGCCTGTCAGAACAAATTTTCATTCTAGCTGTTGAGAAATTGCATAATAACTGTCTCATTTCATGTGCAAAAAAATGTGCGAAACAACTAATAAAATGAAACTAATTAATAAACTGATTTTCCAACAAGAGAGAGAATGATTGAGTAATGTCATTAAATCTGAATCACTAGCATGTATGATTGGAACAAAATGTTTCAGCTTTGGAAAGGTGATATATTGAGCATCATTACAATTTTTAACATTGTCTGTTATACTAAATTGAATTTTCCTTCAATCAAATTATATTTTTTCTTCATTTATTGTCAGCCTGGTAATGCACTTTGGTTCGTTTCACTTTGTTACCCTATGTAGCATCTGCAAACATTGCTAGAACGATCAAAGTTTAATAAAATAGATGTGCATGTAATGCTTCGCCAAACTCCACTTTCAGTCAATGTCATCAGCTTGGAGTCTTCAAAGCACATTTTGCTTATATAAACGAGTTGTTCTACAAATCTGTAGGAGAAACAATTTTTCACACGTTACATTCTTATGCCACGTACACACGACCGTTATTCATGTCATGAAAAAAAAACTTTTTTCTCAAGGTGATTTGTCGTGACTCCTCTCAAGCCTGCCTTGCATACACACGTTCGTGAAAAAAATGCTCGAGCAAACCGCGGTGACGTACAACATGTACGACGGCACTATAAAGGGGAAGTTCCATTCGAATGACGCCACCCTTTGGGCTGCTTTTGCTAATTTCCCCGTCTCATAACTTGCTTCTGAGCACGTGCATTTTTTTCCCCCTCGTTAAAGCGTACACACGACCGTTTTTCACGATCAATTTGAAAAATGGAATTTTCCAATTAATGAAAAACGTTCGTGTGTACGCGGCATTAGGCTGGGCACACATGGGATAAATTCTGCCAAAAATTATCTGTTCGCCTGGCATGGCCCACTTTCGGCCGTGTGTATTACTCTGGCTATCACAACTGGCTTTGGTCGAATAAGCATGCTGGAAAAACAGCTTCCAATCAGCGCCCGCAGCCAAAAGGCAGCCCCTTTTTCAGAATACAATAGCTCAGAGAAAGATCACCACATTAACATTGCTTGTGTTAGTACAACAATCTGTTCAAGCCCGCAGGGTTGAACAAGAAAAAATGTATAATGTGTGTAAAGGATGCTTCAGTTTAAATTCTCCCTGCTTGGTTAATGCTGTGTTAGAAGGTGATTTCATGTGTGACTCATCTCTCTGTTAATATGTTAAATAAGGCTAGCTTTTGAAAGGCCTTTAATTGTGTGATAACACTGTCTAAAACCTATTGATGCTCAGAGGTGTGAAGAGGTGTCAAGCGGCATGCGGAGACGAAACGTCTGCCTAGGAAACTCAGTGTGTGAAGGTGGTTTGTTTGATGCCATTAATTAAGGAATGTGCAGTGATTAGACATGATAATTATAGGCCGGTGCCGACCTGTCTAGAATGTTGTAGTAATTAGCCTTAGTGTGTGATTAGGGGGGGGGGGTGGAGATCTCATGGTTGCTTTAATGCCTGGTACTGTATATAAAGCTGAGAAGAAACCACTAAAGTCTGTCTTGTTCCAGCATTAACCTTGGCTCCTGTGTGGATTATTGGGCCATCCCAGGGAGTTCTACTCATGGAATACTGGGTGATTTGCTTTTATGGGAAGAAGGGAAGACTTTGACGGGGATATCTTCCACTACCGTCACAGTGTGTATACCCAGATGTAAAACACATCAATTTAAAAAATGCAAGAAAAAAAAACACATCTAAATATGTATGTGTTCATTTGAATTAACCACTTGCCGACCGGGTCACGCCGATATATCTTGGCAAAGTGGCACGTTCCCGCAAAACAACATATGGCTGCGTAGTCCCCTTTAAGAGCCGGAACGAGAGCCAGAATGGGGATTTGTGAGTGTAAAAGCACAAATCCCTGTTCTGTTAGGGGAGAGGAGACAATTTGCTTGTTCCTAGTAAGTAGGAACAGCGATCTGTCTCCTCCCCCAGTCAGTCTCATCCCTGCACAGTAAGAAACACTTATGAGGGAACTCAAGTGTCCGATCTGTCCGCTGCAATTTCGCAGTGCCGCTAAAAATCGGAGATCACCGTCATTAGTAAAAAGTAAAAAATGTTATAATTTTTTTTTTTTAATTGTCACTCTTTTTTTGTTTATGTGATCAAATACCACCAAAAGAAATCTCTATTTGTGGGGAAAAAAGAACGTAAATTTTGTTTAGGTACAACGTCGCACAAACACCCAATTTTCAGTTAAAGCGACTCAGTGCCGAATAGCAAAAAAAGGCCTGGTCATTAAGCAGGAAAATCTTCCGGTCTGTAAGTGGTTAATATAGTTAAAATGTATGTGTTTGCAATCAACAAGCCCTCTGGCAGTGGTAACTGATAATTCCTGAGCACTTTTGAAATAGTCAATGGAGTTACTGTATCACAAACGGACAAATAGCCTGTTCTTTCACTTCAGAGGGGCCTCTGTGATGTAGAGAAGTGTTGAAGGCCACTGCATGTCAGTGTCAATGTCAGTGCTGCAGCATTGTTATAATACAGTAGAAAAGGATGTTAAAGTGAATATACCATTCTCTGCATGTTTGAGACTTTAACAGAGGTTGCTGCCCTGACCCTTTGCAATGAAGGCCTTCAGCTTTATACCACAGTAGCGTGGCCTGTGCTCAAACAATCCATTTTATGATAGTTGCTGATCAGTACATGAAAATGTAAAATGTCCTTGGTGCAATTACAGACAAATATAAACTATTCCCTGAGTACAATTAGGCTGTATGATGAGGGAGTGTTCTTTACAGGGCTTTTTTTCAGGGGGAACTCAGTTCCACCACCTCTGGCTCAGACCCTTTGGTGCCTGCTCACCACAATCACTTGTAAACACAGAAGTCTGGTTTCTGTGTTTACAAGTGACAGCTCTGCACTCTGTGTGTAACCCCCTGAACTCTGCACTCTGTATGTAATGCAATCCTGGTATTTAATGCCCCTTTAAGACCCTTCTACTGTTTTTGAAATCTGAACGGGGTCTTGGTTGAGTTCCTGCACCTATTTTCTGAGAAAAAAAGCTCTGGTTCTTTATAATAATGATTTTGAGTATTTAGCAGACAGTGGAATTTCCGAGGGTCTAAACTTGTATGTTGCTGCTGTAGCCTTCTTTTGGTATAACAACTGGCTAGTGAACTAAACCTGTAGGTAAATAAGTGAATCAGAATCTTTGCTAAGTGGAAGACTTGGTTAAATAATAGAATTGGCAATGCCATCACTCAGCCTCTGTGAAGGTTCCTTTCTTACGAAATTAACCAGTAGCCAAATCAAAACAATTAGAAGGAGACAAAGCAGAAGAACTACTGCAACCAGCAGTCAACATTACCATAAGTACAGTGCCTTGAAAAAGTATTCACACCCCTTGAAATGTTCCACATTTTGTCATGTTACAACCAAAAATGTAAAATGTATTTTAATGGGATTTTATGTAATAGACCAACACAAAGTGGCAAATAGTTGTGCAGTGGAAGGAAAATTATAAATGGTTTTAATTTTTTTTCTTTTTTTTACAAATAAGTACAGTAGAACCTCGGTTTAAGAGTAACTTGGTTTGAGAGCGTTTTGATTTGTGAGCAACTTATTTTTTTAAATTCTGACTCCGTTTTCGAGTGTTGACTCACAAGACGAGCAGAATTCAAGCTAAATGGGCCTGCAGTACCTCATTTGGCCTGAGTTACAGGGGCGCAGAAGCCAAGCAGAGTCGAAAGTAGGCCTGCAGTACCCCATTTGGCCTGAGGTACGGGGGCGCAGGAGCAGAGAAAAGCCGAACATTGGCCTGCAGTACCTCATTTGGCCTGAGGTACGAGGGCACAGGAAACAAGTCAAAGTGTCGGCCGTTTTTGGCGCTCTCTGGTGTCCCCCCCACCTCTGGCCGCATTCGGTATTGCATCCCATTGAAGTCAATGCGGAACAAATTATTTTCGCTTCCATTGACTTCAATGGGAAAACTCACTTTGATATACGAGTACTTTGGATTATGAGCATACTCCTGGAAAAGATTATGCTCATAATCCGAGGTTCAACTGTATGTGAAAAGTGTGACGTGCATTTGTATTCAGCCCCCTTTACTCTGATACCCCTAACTAAAATCTAGTAGAATTAATTGCCTTCAGAAGTCCCCTTATTAGTAAATAAAGTCCACCTGTATGTAATGTAATCTCAGTATAAATACAGCTGTTCTGTGAAGCCCTCAGAGGTTTGTTAGAGAACCTTAGTGAACAAACAGCATCATGAAGGCAAAGGAACACACCAGACTGGTCATGGATAAAGTTGTGGTTAAGTTATAAAATAAATATCCCAAGCTTTGAACATCTCACAGAGCACTGTTCAATCCATCCAAGCGTATGGCACAACTGCAAACCTACCAAGACATGGCCGTCCACCTAAACTGACAGGCCGGGCAAAGAGAGCATTAATCAGAGAGGCAGTCAAGAAGCTGGAGGAGCTGCATAGATCCACAGCTCAGGTGGGGGAATCAGTCCAAAGGACAACTATAATGTCTCGTACACACAACCATTTTTTGCATCGGGAAAATTGCCATGATAGCTTTTGACCGGGAAAACTGGCCGTGTGTATGGCTTCATGACAGGAAAACCGCTGGGAATCCCGGCAGGAAAAATTAGAACATGTTCTCTTTTTTCCCGCTGGGATTCCTGGCAGTTTTTAAGCCGGCAGTTTTTCTATGGGGAAAACCTGCAGTAGAACATACATACCGCCAGGTTTCCCGACCAAAGCTCTCATGGCAGTTTTCCTGCCGGGAAACCCGGCCGTGTGTAGGGGGAAAAAGCTACCGAGCAGGTTCTCGGTTTTCCCCTTCGTTTTCCCGGCAGACTTTTTACCGCCGGGAAAACTGATCGTGTGTAAAAGGCATTGGTCGTACTCCCCACAAATTTGACCTTTATGGAAGAGTGGCAAGAAGCAAGCCATTGTTGACAGAAAACCATAAGAAGTCCCATTTGCAGTTTGCGAGAAGTCATATACGGGACACAGCAAACATGGGGAAGAAGGTGCTCTGGTCAGATGAGATCAAAATTAAACTTTTTGGCCTAAAAGCAAAATGCAATGTGGCAGAAAACTAACACTGCATATCATCCTGAACACACCATCCCCACCGTGAAACATGGTGGTGGCAGCATCATGTTGTGGGGAAGCTTTTCTTCAGCAGGGACAGGGAAGCTGGTCAAAGTTGATGGAAAGATTGATGGAGTCAGGACAATCTTAGAAGAAAACCTGTTAGAGTCTGAAAAAGACTTGAGACTCAGTGCAGAGGTTCACCTTCCAGCAGGACAATGACCCTAAAACTACAGCCATAGCTACAATGGAATGGTTTAGATCAGGGGTGTCCAAACTTTTTTCAAAGAGGGCCAGATTTGATGAAGTAAACATGCTTGAGGGCCGACCATTTTGCCTGTCATTCTTTAAACCTTTAAAATTCGGTCTAAGTGTGTTTGTTCGAGAATTCTCTTGCCTTTGTCGCTTTGTGTGGTGAAGAGATGAGCTCGGCCGTGTCATTTGAATGCAGCACCCACTTCATTGCAATGAATGCAGCACCCACTCCATTGCCATGAATGTAGCACCCACTCCATTGCCATGAATGTAGCACCCACTCCATTGCCATGAATGCAGCACCCACCGTCACATACTTATTTGTAAAAAAAAAAAAAAAACGTTTAACTTCACAATGATGTACCACTTTGTGTTGGTCTATAACACAAAATCTGAATAAAATACATTCTACATTGTAATGTGACAAAATGTGGGAAATTTCAAGGGGTGTGAATACTTTTTCAAGGCACTGTATATAGATGCACACCAGTGTAGAACTAATACAAGCTTTAGAAAAGATGCATAATAAAAGATACATGTACAAACAGATATTATCAGCAAAGGGCCCTGGAGGAATTGGGCATATATACACACAGGTATATATGGTCATTAACCACTTGAGCCCCGGAAGGTTTTACCCCCTTAATGACCAGGCCATTTTATTGCGATACTGCACTGCGTTACTTTAACTGAAAATTGCACACATCCATTGTGCATATGTGTGAACCCCGCCTCTGGCTGAAACATGACACTCTACAAAGTAAAGGGAAATTACAAGGGAGATCACAATATGCTACAAAACAATTTCAGCTGTCTCATATTATTACTGCCTGCAGTGTGAGTGGTATTGCAATCAATTAGTAAAGAGATGCACAGCACCCTTATGAAGTCTGATCTGGTGAGTGTGCTTCCTATTAATCATTGACACATACAGGTGTGGTCTGATCGAAAGTAGGATGGATTCAATTTAGGGGCATAAAAATTGAAAGGAAGATGACTCAGTTAGAAAATATAGTGTATTGTTAATTAAAACAAGTCATTGGATAATAAGCACTTTACAAATACATACAATTTCGTTATCACTTTTCACTATCAGCAACAAGCACCATATAGGGCAGGCATCACTAAATGGCGGACCGCGGTCCGGTTCCGGCCCCAGTAGCCATTCTACCTGGACATAAGCCTCGCCAAATAGTTGCCTGTGTGTTCAACTCTTCTCCCCGCCGCTGGCTCGCCCGCCTGCCTGCTGCTATGTTCACAGCATGGCAGGCACGCCACGCACGGGTTTGTCTGTCCCTTCGGTTTTGGATCGCTGTAGTGTCTCCGCCCTCCGCCTGTCTTACTTAACCGGTTAAGACCCGGACCAATATGCAGATTAAGGACCGTGCCCCTTTTTGCGATTCGGCACTGCGTCGCTTTAACTGACAATTGCGTGGTTCTGCGACGTGGCTCACAAACAAAATTGGCGTCCTTTTTTTCCCACAAATAGAGCTTTCTTTTGGTGGTATTTGATCACCTCTGCGGTTTTTATTTTTTGCGCTATAAACAAAAATAGAGCGACAATTTAGAAAATCAATATTTTTTTACTATTTGCTATAATAAATATCCCCAAAAAAGATATACATTTTTTGTTTTTTTCTCAGTTTATGCCGATACATATTCTTCTACCTATTTTTGGTTAAAAAAAAATGCAATTAGCGTTTATCGATTGGTTTGGCCAAAATTTATAGCGTTTACAAAATAGGGGATAGTTTTATGGCATTTTTATTAATAATTTTTTTTTCTTACTACTAATGGCGGCGATCAGCGATTTTTTTTGTGACTGCGACATTATGGCGGACACATCGGACACTTTTGACACATTTTTGGGACCATTGTCATTTTCACAGGCGAAAAGTGCTATAAAAATGCACTGATTACAGTGAAAATGACAATGGCAGTGAAGGGGTTAACCACTAGGTTGCGCTGTAGGGGTTAAGTGTGACCTTATGTGTGTTTCTAACTGTAAGGGGGTGGGGCTGGACGTGTGAAGTCAGTGATCGTCGTTCCCTATATCAGGGATCAGACGATCACTGACATTGCCACATAGAAGAATGGGGAAGGTTTGTTTACACCTTCAGCTCCTGTGACTTGATCGCGGGACACCCGCGGTCACGGAGCTTCGGGCCAGGTCACGAGCGCGCCGCGACCCAGCCCATAGCTCTTAAAGGGGACATATATACACGTCCATGTGCCCTGCCGACGTATATAGTCGTGCGGCGGTCCTTAAGTGGTAAACAAAATGAGAAACCTGGCTTCCCTGGACAAAGGGCAGTACTTTTTAAGTTAAAAAGTGAGTGATTGGTTGTTACGCAGCGCGGCGGTCCCAGCAATCAATCAATAACCTTTAACTTGAAAAGTCCCACCCATTGTCCAAAGCGGCCACGCTGCACGTCTTGTGTGAAAAAGGTAGGGCTCTCTGGGAGGGGGAAGTTATGTACTGTTATGAGGACAGGAGTCTATCTAGGGGGGTATGTTATGGGGGGGACCAGCCTGTGATGGGGGGGGGGGGACCAGCCTGTGATAGAGATGGCACAAGTCTATGATGGGAAGGACCAGTCTGTGATAGGGGTCTGAGATGAGGGGCCTGTGATGTGCACAGGAGGCTGCGATATGGAGGATATCATGTGGAGTCATAGCACCAATATGACACTCGGACCTCCGCTAGGAGAATTTTTTTCGGACCGGATCCCCGTGAATTTAAATTTACTACCCCTGATATAGGGGGTTATTTACGAAAGGCAAATCCACTTCGCACTGCTGTAGTGCAAACTACAAGTGCAAAGTGCACTTGAAATTGCACTTGGAAGTGCAGTCGCTGTAAATCTGAGGGGTAGATCTGAAATTAGGGGAAGATCTGCTGATTTTATTATCCAATCATGTGCAAGCTAAAATGCTGTTTTTTATTTTCCTTGCATGTCCCCCTCCTCGGATCTACAGCGACTGCACTTCCAAGTGTACTTTCAGTGCAATTTCAAGTGCATTTTGCATTTGTAGTGCAAAGTGGATTTGTCTTTAGTAAATAACCCCCATAGTGTCAGAATTTTTTTTCATGAAATAGAAGTCAAGAAGATCTATAAGAAACAGTTAGTAAGAAATGTAATCCAATTAAGCTCAGATCAGATGTCCCAAACAGAATGCCTGTGAAGGTTTTAAAACATGCCAGATGCTTTTAACCACTTAAGGACCGCCTAACGCCAATATATGTTGGCAGAATGGCACGGCTGGGCACAGGCACGTACAGGTACGTCGCCTTTAAGAGCCCAGCCATGGGTCGCGCGCACCGCCGGCACGCGCACGCTACCCGGTCCGAAGCTCCGTGACCGCACCTGCGGGACCCGTGGAGCTGATCGCCGCCAGCGTCCCGTGATCGGTCAGAGGAGCTGAAGAACAGGGAGAGGTGTGTGTGAACACACCTTCCCCGTTCTTCACTGTGGCAATGTCAGTGTCTCCCTTTAAAAGGGATGACACGATCGATGCAGCCACCACAGTGAAGCACGGGGAAGCCGTGTTTACATACGGCTCTCCCCGTTCTTCAGCTCCGGGGAGCGATCGCGAGGGGGTGGCTAGAAATGAATAGCCGCCCCCTCATCCCGGATCGCTCCCAGACGATTTCCGCATGTACCGGGGGGGGGGTCCCGATCGGACCCGCGGAAAGAAGAGACGTACATGTACGCCCATCTGCCTGTACGTGCCATTCTGTGGACGTATATGTACATGCGGTGGTCGTTAAGTGGTTAATAAAATCACTATGGAATGTGCAAAGCTGGTGTGAGGTGTGAAAGCTGTGGCGCCATTGTTTGGTAAGCTACAGAAGGCGATTCAGTTTGCATGTGTTGCGCTATATAAGTTTCTCACTTACTCACTCAGAATGTCTTCAATATGACAGAACAGGTCAAGTTGTAAACTGAGATGAAAACTATGCAGTGTTTTGGCTAGTGAACAGGAACAGGTGAGCATTCTCTTAAAGCGGGGATTCACCCTAAAAAAAATTCTAATAATACATGGACCGACCTAGGAGACTGCCAGTATGCTGTTGTTTGTGGTTTTTTTTTCCCAACATACCTGTATAGGGCTATTTTCGGCCCCCGGATTTCCCTCGGGAGTGGGCGTTCCAGGCTGTGATTGACGTGCTTCTGACCAGTGCATACTGCGCGTCACGAGTTGCCGAAAGAATCTGAACGTCGGTGCGCATGCGCCGTATAGAGCCGCACCGATGGTTCGGCTTCTTTCGGCAACTCGTGACGCGCAGTATGCGCCCGTTGGAAGCACGTCAAACACAGCCTGTGATTAGGAATGCCCACTCCCGTGGGGTATATTGAGTGACAGGGGAGAAACTGCTGCCGGACTAAGGTAAAGATCGCCAATAAAAAAAAAAAACAATAGATTAATTATTGTCTCTGCCTGCTAGTTTACTTGAGCCAAAGTCCAAATTTAGGGTGAACCTCCACTTTAAGCAAGACTGGTGATACACTGTTAGCACGTGGATTGCTAATATGACATGTCCCTACTGGTTAAGTGATGGCCTCCTCAGCTGAACTGAGATGTCTTCTAATCATTTGCAAATCATGCAAACAATGTAAAACATGTAACTTTGTTTGTGAGCTGGCAAACAACTCTGCTACTTTGATCCCAATTCTGAAATAGAGTATAGCGTTGCGACAGTTTTCATGTCAAATTCTGGTCTCTCGTCTCAGTTTTTTTTTTGTTGCATCATTAAAATGATTGGCATCTTTAGTTTAGCCTGGCGCATTCCCACCTGCTATATAATTGTGTATTTTGGTAAATACTGTACCAATACCATTAAATGCTGTATATATCTCAAGCTGATTCAGATTGGAACGGTCTGCTCTAGGAATTTCACAAGAACCATGAACACATTTTTATTAACCTTTATTTGTTGTTCCAATTTTCAGGTTTCATGCCCTGCAGAAAGTCATCATGCATGAATCTGTTTTCCCATTTTACCTCCGACCCAGGACACCTTTTCTTTTCGACACGAAAATTATTGAAATCATCATAATATGTCTGATCACTGCAGTCACTTTTATTATCATATTGCCTGGAATCAGAGGAAAATTGGTGAGAAAAATTGCCACTAGCATTTTCTACTAATGTTTTTTAGTTAAAAATAACAAATATGTTATACTTACCTGCTCTGTGAAATGGTTTTGCGCAGAGCATCCCAGATCCGCCTCCTCTTCTCGGATCCCTCTTTGGCACTCCTGGCCCCTCCCTCCTGTTGAGTGCCCCCACAGCAAGCAGCTTGCCGAGTCACAGCTCTGTGTTCATTCAGACATGGAGCCATTGCCCAGCCCTGCCTCCTTTCTCTTCTCATTAGCTGACTGACTTTGATTGACAGCAGTGGGAGCCAATGGCAGCATGCGACTGTCTCAGCCAATGAGGAGGGGGGTCCTGGGCAGTGGAGACACTGCTGCAACATCAATGGCTCTAGATGGGGCTCAGGTAAGTATTATGGGGGAACTGAGGGGGCCTGCTGCACACAGAAGGTTATTTATCTTAATGCATAGAATGCATCAAGATAAATTACCTTCTGCCTTTACAACCACTTTAAGCTTTGCTGTGCTTTCCATTATAACTGCCATTTTGAGCTAATGGAGACTCAAGCCTCGTACACACGCTCGGTTTACTCGGCAAGAACCAGGAAGAAAACTGCTGGCAGAGCTTTCTTGCCGAGTATACCGAGCATGTGTACAAGGCTTTCAGGTTTTTCGACAAGAAAACTGCCCAGAATCTAGACGAGAATAATAGAGAACATGTTCTCTATTTTCTCGTCGTGAGATTCTCGGCAGTGTTTTCCTTCTGAGAAACCCGAGAGTGTGTATACTTACCTGGTCGCAGTGGAATTTGCGCATGCTCGAAATGACTTTGATGCATGCGCGGTAGCTTCCTAGGCATAGGTAGGGTGCAGCAAGATGGCGGCGACGGCATCGAATGTGACGAGCGCATGCTCATCGTACGCCATGACGTCAACGCGTTCTTACCTTTCAAGAGAACCGCTGTTCTTTTGAAAGAAGAGTCTGTACACTCGGGCGGCAAGATATTCTTGCCAAGAATCTCGTCTGGAAAAACGTTTTTTTTTCCTGACGAGATTCTTGCCCGTGTGTACGAGGCTTCAGAGTTTGCATTATTCTTCTGTGGGATATTGGAATAGGAAGTCAATATGCTTGTATAATTAGTTTGCCTATTCAAATAAGGGGTGTTTGTCAATAAAAACTAAAAAGTTGAATAATGCCCTTGCTATAGGTAATTTACATACCTCCCAAAGCCGGACTGGAATACCCCCAGGAAATTGCTAGGAGGTTGATAAGTTAATTAATGTCACAAGTCGGTAGCGTTCACCTTCACCATCACAGGAGTGAGCTTGCTTTCTGATTCAAACATCTTGCTCTTTCTCTCCCTGATGCAGTAGCTCTGAGCTCAGTGAGCTAGTAGTGAACTAACCCTTTAAGAAGTAATAACATATTATGTACCATTGTACAAAAAAATACAAAACCATAAAATAATACAAAGATTAACCAGCCACCGGAGCATGATGGGACTGTGATGTCATAAGAGGCCTATATAAATCGGTGCGAGCCGCGCACACGGCATTACAGCGGGAGGAAGCAACGTGTCAACATCGAAGAAGGCAGAAGGCGACAGAAGCCCAGGCACCCCCCCCCCCTCGTAAAAGAGCTAAAGAAGAGAGCAGGGCCCCTGGCGGAAGAGAACCAGATGGCGGTGAAGACCGGGACCCCCGGCAGAAGACATTGAAGAAGCAGGGCCCCCCCTCGTAAAAGAGCTGAAGAAGAGAGGGGGGACCTGGAGCTGACTAATAAATTACTTTAAAAAAACATGTGTAGTGTGTTTTTTTACATTTTTTTTCCCGCCAGGTGAATGGGTAGCTCGCTCGTCTCCACCCCCTTTCCTGACCGGCCGGGCTGCTGCTCGGATACGGGTCTGGTATGGATTTTGGGGGTAACCCCACGCCGTTTTTTCGGCGTACGGGGTTCCCCTTAAAATTTATAGCAGGCCCAAGGGCCTGGTATGCCCTTGGAGGGGGAACCCATGCCGTTTTTTTATTTAAAATTTGGCATGGAGTTCCCCCTCAAGATTCATACTAAACGCAGCTGACACAGTGCACTGCGATTACCTGCGGTTATGTGCCGATAGTTGTGGGATTTTGCAGCTGGATGCTTTCAGCTCTATTTTTTATATCCGCACAAAATCGCGGGTAACAAAACCGCAGGTAACCGTAGTGTGTGAATGATGTCATTGTGTGCTTCTAGCTGCGGTAAAATCCGCAGCTAAAAGCACCATTCTATCTGTCCGTGTGAAAGGGGCCTTACAGTTGTTTTCTGTGTGACCTTGTGGAGACCAGAATTTTCTAGTGCAGAAAAGTGAACCATGCAATTTTTTGCGATATGACACTGCTTTACTGTAACTGACAACTGCGCTATTGTGCAACACTGTACCCAAACATGATTTATGTCCTTTTTTTTCACAAATAGAGCTTTCTTTGGGTGGTATTTGATCACCTCTGCGTTTTTGCGCTATTAACAAATAAAGACTGTCAATTTAGAAAAAACACTATAATTTTTTTTACTTTCTGCTATAAAACACATCCAATAAAAACATGTAAAAAAATGTCTTCATCAATTTAGGCCAATATGTATTCTGTTACATATTTGGTAAAAACAATCCCATTAAAGTGTATACTGATTGGTGACAAAAGATATCACGTCCACAAACTATGTGATATTTTTATGGTGTTTCTATTTTTATTAGTAATGGCAGTGATTAGCGATTTTTAGTGGCACTATGACATTGCGGTGGACAAATTGGACACTAAGGGGGTTATTTACAAAAGGCAAATCCACTTTGCATAACAAGTGCAAACTACAAGTGCAAAGTGCTCTTGAAATTGCACTGATAGTGCACTTGAAAGTGCTGTCGCTGTAGATCCGAGAGGAATAGTGAATACACTGCGCTGCCGGGTGTGCGTAAATGGTAGCTGCTAACACGGCTCATTCAAAAAAGCAAAACAACCAAGGAATACGTATGTGTAGCGCTAAGATTAATAAGTGAATATCAAAATACCAAAATGTGTGTAATAAAAAATAAAACACATATAACATTAATAAATGTTAGACACAAATTATAAAACATGTGAAAATTCCTCTGTGCCGAGGAGTGATGACAGTGCCGACAGGCACGTGATCTGATACACCTAAGGTGATATCAGATATGAATACAGAGTCCAACAGAACTCCTAGACGTGATAATCCAATGTATGTAGCAAAGTTCATCAACATCCATAAATCATTCGAGTGAAAAAGTGAATAGATGGAAAAAGCGTGACTTCTTTAACGTGACAATCCCATCACCGGGAAAAGTGCAGGCTTACCGGAACTTGTTGACCACTAGTGGCATATGCCAAAAGAGGTCAGTCAAGGCTTTATATGACAATTGTCAAGTAGCGATCCTTGGCAGGAAGCGTAGATCCAACTGGTGGGTAGGTCCTCAAAATGGAATGGGTCCCCAGGAATAAGCCGGAAGCTATACTGATGTTGGAATCCCAGAACCAATTGGCTCAGTGTATTAGTGGTGCATCTATTTGACGTACACACCTTCGTCATCAATGTCCTCCTTTCTCTCAACCAACACAATCTGTCTTTCCCAGGCAGAGCCGGCAGGCGCGATCGCCGCCGGGCACCCGCGATTGCTCGTTACAGAGCGGGGAACGGGAGCTGTGTGTGTAAACACACAGCTCTCGGTCCTGTCAGGGGGGGAAATGCTGATCTTCTGTTCATACAATGTATGAACAGAAGATCAGTGTTTCCCCTAGTGAGGCCACCCCCCCCCCCACACAGTAAGAACACACCCAGGGACATACTTAACCCCTTCCCCGCCCCCTAGTGTTAACCCCTTCACTGCCAGTGGCATTTTTATAGTAATCCAATGCATTTTTATAGCACTGATCGCTATAAAAATGCCAATGGTCCCAAAAATGTGTCCGAAGTGTCCGCCATAATGTCGCAGTACCGAAAAAAAATCACTGATCGCCGCCATTACTAGTAAAAAAATATATATTAATAAAAATGACATAAAAATACCCCCTATTTTGTAAATGCTATAACTTTTGCGCAAACCAATCAATAAACGCTTATTGCGATTTTTTTTTACGAAAAATATGTAGAAGAATACGTATCGGCCTAAACTGAGGAAATTTTTTTTTTTTTAGATATTTTTGGGGGATATTTATTACAGCAAAAAGTAAAAAATATTTTTTTTTTTCCAAATTGTCGCTCTATTTTTGTTTATAGCGCAAAAAATAAAAACCGCAGAGGTGATCAAATACCACCAAAAGAAAGCTCTATTTGTGGGAAAAAAAGGATGCCAATTTTGTTTGGGAGCCACGTCGCACGACCGCGCAATTGTCAGTTAAAGCGACGCAGTCCCGAATCGCAAAAAGTGCTCTGGTCTTTGGGCAGCAATATTGTCCGGGTGTTAAGTGGTTAATTAGACATGTGCACAGAAAAAAAATGTGTTTTTTTTGTTCCGTTTCGTATCGTTCCGTAGGTTTGTTCCCGTTCGTTTTTCGTAAGACGCCCATTTTCCTGTTCGTTCCCGTTCGTTTTTCGTACGATGCAATTTTTTCGTATTCCGATCGTTTCGTATTTTGGTTACCGTTTTATTTTCGTACATGCGGGATGGTTCGTTATTCTGTTTAATTCATGTTCGTTACTTGTTAGACAATAATTTTCGTGAATTTTCGTCATTTTGTACTTTCGTAAATATATTCGCGGGATTCGCGGGAATTTCAACACGCGGCTCATCCATCTTAACTATTGTTAAGCCCCATACACTTGGTCAGACTTTTTTAACAACAAACATAAAAACGATCGTTTTACCGAACGTTCGTTCGTTTTTAAACTCCATCAGAAAACCATTTTTGGGTTCCAGGTTCAAAAGTCTGGCCAACTGATCTCCCTTCAGACGAAAATCCACAGAAAAGTTTATTTGGCTTTACTGTACTACTGTACTCAGCACAAAAGAGAAGCTGCTTCACTAACTACACTCACTGCCCATTCAAAAAAACTAAAATTACATCTTATAACAAAAGATTTGCATTCTGTATTTTGAAACCAAATTACGAACAGAAAGAAGGAATTCAGAATACAGAATACAAATCTTTTGTTATAAGGTGTCATATGAACATACAAACAGAAAAAGGATTCAAACAAAATACAGAATGAAAATATTTTGTAAGATGTCATATGAACATACGACTGAAAATCAAAATACGAACAGAACAAGGATTCAAACAAAATACAGAATGCAAGTCTTTTGTTATAGATGTCATTTTCATTCTTTTTGCCGTTTTCGTTTTGTCGTATTTTCGTCGGATCGTTCGTTCGTATTTGCGGTTGTTCGTAATGCGGCTCATTCGTAATCCCGTTGTTTTCGTATTTTGGTGCTTTAATTTTTTCGTATGTACACATTATTCTGCGGGTACGAAAATGAACATTTTCGTATGAAAATAACATTGGTACGAACGTGAATGCACATATCTACTATTAATACTACCGTATATACTCGAGCATAAGCCGACCCGAATATAAGCCAAAGCACCCCATTTTACCACAAAAAAATGGGAAAACATATTGACTCGAGTATAAGCCTAGGGTGGGAAAATGCAGCAGCTACTGGGTAAACAATGCCCATCTGCAGCCTCACTGTGCCCATTTGCAGTCTAATTGTGCCCAGTTGCAGTCTCTCACTGTTCCCAGTTGCCCTCTCTCACTGTGCCCATATGCAGTCTCTCACTGTGCCCACATATGCAGTCTCTCACTGTGCCCACATATGCAGTCTCTCACTGTGCCCATATATGCAGTGTCTCATAGTCAGCAGTAAAACAGCGTGTCTGCCGCTGTGTAATTCATATGAAGCCATACCTATTCATTAGTAAAACAACGTGTGTCTGCCGCTGTATAATCCAGTCTGTTCCCGTCCATTGTAAGAAAGCCCCGCCTCCTCTTCCTCGTCCGTCCATGATAGAGGAACACTGATACGATGCTGGGAAACTGTATTAGTGTTCCACCTATCACAGACGAGGAGGAGGTGGGGCTGTCTTACAATAGACGGCCGAACAGACTGGATTATACAGTGGCAGACACACGCTGTTTTACTAAAGAAAAAGTTCGGCTGCATGTGGATTACTTTACAGAGCAGCAGATCCGCCGAGGGGGAAGTTTTTCAGCCTAAAAAATAGGCTGAAAAACTTGGCTTATACTCGAGTATATACAGTAATAATATTTTAGTCTACATGGATAGGAAATGTTAGACTTGTCATAAATCAACTGCTGTAATAAATGTATTTCCTTTTATAACATGTGTATTTATGATACAACACTCCTTATTTACAGAGAATCTTCTGGATTGTGAAAGTGCTGACAAGTCTCTTTATTGGCACTGTGATTCTAAGTAAGTTTTTGCTTTAAATTTCTACTTATGCTAAAATCAATATGTCCCACTGCTAGCCATTGCAAAGGCTCTGATGGAATCTGCTCATGCTGCATACCTGTATAGCAGTTCAAGGGCAGTGCAGTGACTGACCCTCAAACAGCGTGCAGTTTTCATCAAACCCTAGCTTTTTGTGTTGACTACAAGTACCAAGTCTTTAGATATAGTTGTATCATGCCTCTGAAAAGACCTTTAAATGATATGCATGGACTTTTCATCTATCTCAAGCCTTATTCCTGTGAGAAAAAAAAAACATGAATCTGATAAGAAGGTTAAAGTGGATGTAAACCCAAACATTTTTTTTTATGTCACAATGTAGAGAATAAGATTTCCTATCATCTGTGCCCAGTCTTGCCACACAGAGTTAATCCAGCGCTGAGCAATCCTCTTTTTATTGTTCAGTGAAAAAAACAGACTTCCAGATAAAGACCAAAGTCCTTGCTTTGAGTGACAGGTTATGTACAATACATATCTCGTGCACTAGCTTGCAGACATGCACAGCTTCTGTAAAAAGTGCACAATTTACATCCCCCTCCCTTCTCCTCCTCTCCTGTGCAGCTCTCCCAGGATTGGCTGTCTTTCCTGTGTTTTGATTAAGTGCTTTCAAAATATGGGGTGATCCACAGTTCAGTGTCATGAGAAAATGCTCCAGTGAACAGCCATCAGAATATACAAGTGATATGGGAGATGTATTTAGTCTGAGCTTGAGTGATCTTGTTCTTCTTATTATTATTGTTATATTGCAGTGTGTGTCTGAGGTCACCTGATCACATATGCAAAATTCCTATATTACCTATATTACCAGGATGTGTTATGTGGGGGAGGGGTGGATTTCTCACTTTTTATACTTACACCCAGTAAGGCTGAATGAACTTAGGGCTGGTTCACATTAGTGCGCTGTGCGAGATCGCAAGTGATTTGCACCGCACTGCTGTTCAGATCACATGCGATGTCTGTGCGATGCGATTTCAGCCATACAAACTGTATGTCTGAAATCGCATCTCATTTGGACCAAACACGCACAGGACCCTTTTTTTGGTCCACACCAAAATCGCATAGGTGTTTACACCCATGCGATCCAATTCATGTCCTAACTGTCAGTTCACAGTGCGATATGCGAGCTGAATAGGGGTGTCATTACCATTGTATGACACTCCCCAGCAGTTCGCATATGGCAGTGTGAACTGCTGTGCCAGTCGGGTGCGATGTGGGAACCCGCAGTGGATTCGCAGGGTTACCGAATCACACCAGTGTGAACCCAGCCTCAAAACATACAGCCTACAAATGTCACCTGACTGCTCCCACCAAGGCTCGGTTCACACTGGTGCGATTCGGTAACCCTTGCGAATCCACTGCGGGTTCCCACATCGCACCCGACTCGCACGGCAGTTCACACTGCCATATGCGAACTGCTGGGGAGTGTCATACAATGGTAACGACACCCCCATTGCAGCCCACATATCACACTGCGAACTGACAGTTAGGACATGAATCTGGTTGCATAGGTGTAAACACCCATGTGATTCTGGTGCGGACCAAAAAAAGGGTCCTGTGCGTGTTTGGTCCAAATGCAGTGCGATATTAGCCATACTATCTGTATTTCTGAAATCGCATCGCAGACATCACATGTGATTTGCGCTGCAGTGCGGTGCGAATCATATGCAATGTCTGGCATCGCACCACTGTGAACCGGGCCCAAGTCCCTATAAATGTCACCTAACATTTTTTACAATTTATTTTTGGACTAATTTTTTTCATAATAATGGGGGGGCGGACGTCACGACTCCGCCCACCGAGTGCCGGGAATCAGAAACGCCCACCAATTTGGCGATATTGTGGGGCTCCTTACAGCTGAGGGGGTGAGTAAAAAAGCTTTTTTGAGCACTTTGGGCTCATTGAAGACTTTAATGACCTAATTTGACCTTATCCAAGCTTAGGGATGCCAAGTCAAGTCTGTCCAACAATAAATTTTTATCAATCCAATCATATATTTATCTATTTTCTATAGGCTAATCATGTTCACTTTATCTGTATGTCTATTTATTGAGTGTTAATTGATTGTGACTGCTTTATTAATCGTGTATATCCAAAATGAATATTAAATATGCTAATGTTATTATTACGATTTGAATTATGCCTTTGTCTGCATGATCCATGTGCCATTTAAAATGATACACACCATATAATTTCATATTCATCATTGGTATTTAATTTATTGGATCGAGTACCTAGCAGTCTCGCATGGCAACAGAGATTTTCCCGTTAAAACTGTGACATGTAGCCAATTTCTGATATACTAGACCTTTCCTCGCCTCATATAAAGTCCCATGTCCCTCTTTTTCTTTTCTCCTTATTTAGGGATGGAGGCTTGGTTTGTGTTATCAGAAGGTTCTTTGGGGCATTTGTTTTTCATAAATGTGTTGTTAGTTACAGTATATCCAATGACTAGTGTAAGGAACAGTGCAACAGAAGGTCAGTGATCAGATTTGTAGAGACTCTGGGCCAGATTCACAAAAGAGATACAACGGCGTATCTCCTGATACGCCGTCGTATATCTCTGAGATCCGCCCGTCGTAACTATGCGCCTGATTCATAGAATCAGGTTACACATAGTTCTCACAAAGATCCGACAGGTGTAATTGACTTACACCGTCGGATCTTTGGCTGCAGTTCTAGGCCGGCCGCTAGGTGGCGATTCCATTGCGGTCGGCGTAGAATATGCAAATGACTAGTTACGCCGATTCACGAACGTACGCTTTGCCCGTCGCTCTAAATTTACGTTGTTTCCGTCGAGATACGCGGCGTAAAACTAAGGCTGCCCTCTAGGTGGTCTAGCCAATGTTAAGTATGGCCGTCGTTCCCGCGTCGAAATTTGAAAATTCACATTGTTTGCGTAAGTCGTCCGTGAATGGCGCTGGACGCCATTTACGTTAATGTTGAACCCAATGACGTCCTTGCGACGTCATTTAGTGCAATGCACGTCAGGTAATTTTACGGACGGAGCATGTGCAGTACGTTCGGCGCGGGAACGCGCCTAATTTAAATGGTGCCCGCCCCATTTGAATTAGGCGGGCTTGCGCCAGGCGGATTTACGCTACGCCGCCACAAGTTTACAGGCAAGTGCTTTGTGAATCAGGCACTTACGCTGTAAACTTGCGGCGGTGTATCGTAAATGGGATACGTTACGCCGCCGCAGCGCAGCCAGATTCTATGTGAATCTGGCCCTTTATTTCTGATTAAGGCATTGACAAAACTAAAAATTAGGATGTGCTTCTTTATAAGCAGAGTATGCATTTTTAAACCAAAAATCAGTAATTATATTATTTAGTATGTCTTTAGTTCTGTAGTTTTATTATTCATTTGAGAGCTGCCCCCACCTTCTAAAAACAATAAAAAAAAAAACTAGTCCTATTAAAGGCATATCATAATATTTCTATTATATTACAAATTAAAAAAAAAAACACAACCATATTTTCTCAGATAGCACCAGTGATGACATTTATAGATAGAAATGTTGGGAAAATATTTCACTTGATGCAGACAATATATATTACCTAAATGTGCTGATTTTGTATATCTCTAATTAATGTATCTGGCTTTGAATCAAAGCTCTCACATATAATTTAATCTGATTATTTAAAATATGAGAATTTATTTTTATAACTGTCGGAGAAAGGCATATTACAGCGTCTGGCTCACAGTTATAATAATATCATGTTTGGTGAATAACTAAACTCATAAATGTCTTGTGTGTTCTTCTATCCTTCTCTACAGGTGTTAACTTTACTCGTGACTGGGAGGTTGGATCTATAACTGTCACAACTGTATACAAGTCTTTCAGTCATGCCATGGTGAATGCCAGTATTGGATTATGGGTTGGATTAAGGGGTTTAAATATTACTCTGGCAGGTATTTTCTTCTAATACTTTGATAAATATTCTATCAACAACGCATAGTCCCGAAATATTAAGTAAATAGCAATACTTTGTCAGAAGAAAGTGGAACCACTAACTAGATAATGTTTAGTTCTCTAATAAACTGTATATCAGAAACAATTCACTTCTTTTTAGAAAATACTGTATTCATTTTTTACTATCGTTCTTGCATCCCAATGCTGTTGATCTCCTCAACCATTTTTGTAATTAGTCACCAGAAGTGCATGTGACAGGATGACAATGCAGGCAAACAACTTTGTTCCTCCTAGTGGCAGTTTTTCTCACTAAAGGACACAGTAGCAATCTAGGAGCGGGGGGACTCCACCACTATGCACAGCTGAGGACCAGGTATCTGACATCTGGAAGTGTCAGGATCTGAAGATTCTTTGTACATCTATACATTTTTTAATACATCAAAGATCATCAGCATAGAACAGGTTAGCATTAACTGTCTTCTTGGCAACTTTGCAAGGGGCACTTTTTTTTACTATTCTATTCAAGGGACACTTTAAGCCCACCGTACCCAGAAACATAGTTGTATTGTTCACAAATTCCTGATAGGTGTTACTTATGCATTCAGATGCATAATTACATGTATCCAAAGATTGACATGTATTTACAGTTTAAAAACTTGCATTTCCTTAGTACTTGGTATGCACTGTTAGTTGCAACCCTACTTTTAAATTGTTCTATTCAAAGCTTACATGAGTGGTAGCTCTTCTTGCACATTTTAGTTTCCAGCACCTATTGGAGTTAACTAATGTTCTTAGTTTAGATCTCCAGCAATTATGTGTTTTGGTTACTGCGTTTCTTTTGAGAGATGTTTTGGCAGCAAATATAGGCTAAGGGAGATGTTTCGGCAGCACACACATTTTAGGCAATTTATCAGAGAAAGGGGCGGGAGCCCTAATTAAAAAATTACTGACGATTCCAAACTTGTTAAAGCAATATTGTGAAGAAAGCACTGGTAGAACCTATGACTGATTGTTAAAATATGTAGACAATTCCATGTAATGGAAGGATACAAATGTAATAGGTTAACTATTACCTATGAAATTGCTGTTTATTTTTCAATAAATTTCAGTATCTGAAATGAAAATATTGTTTAATTATGAAGAATGGATCTCTAATGTATGGTAGGAAAATTTAGGTAGGCCTAGCTGGTGGCTAGGCCTGTTTGTTTTGATTCTGGGCTGGGAGTGGCTCAGGGCAGCAGCTGGTGACTCACATGCAGCATCACTGAGACCTCCCTCTTCTTTCTAGAGCTTGCTTTAAAGATCTGGAAAGAGAGGAGTAGAGGAGCGGTTAAGCTGCCTGGGGTGGTTTTGGGAGCCCTGACCCATCCCAAATCTGGATTGGCAGGGGGCAGGCCTACTTAAAATACCTGGGGTCAGCCCAGGTGGGGAGGAGTTGTCGGGTGGAGGGGGGGGTGACCCTGGGCTGGGGCTCAGTTGCATCCAGGAGGAGTGAAGAGATTCTGGAACTAGTGGAACATGAGAGAGCAAGGAGAGGACAGCAGGAGAGAACACTTCTAAGGCCCCGTACACACGACAGAGTTTCTCGGCAGAATTCACCGAGAAACTCGGTCAAAACCCGGATTCTGCCGAGAAACTCTGTCGTCTGTACAGTTTTGGCTCGATGGAGCCGCCGAGGAGCTCGACGAGAAAATAGAGAACATGTTCTCTATTTTCTCGTTGTTCTATGGGAGAAGGCGGCCCGCCGAGCTCCTCGGCGGCTTCATCCCAAAACTCGACGAGGAACTCGACGTGCCAAGCACGTCGAGTTCCTCGGCCGTGTGTACGGGGCCTCAGAGTCTCCAGGCAGGACAACTGGTCGCAGCCAGGAGGGATGATGTGTATTCAGGAGAACTGGGGAAGCACGCCTGAGATAACTGTGAGATTGCAGTTTGAGATGGGTGCAGAACCAGAAGAGAATACTATGGGAAGGGCAGTGGAAAGAGGTCATTGCAGCCAGGCTGGTTGGCAGGACCTGAAGAGAGCTATTTGGAAGTGGTAGTGAATAGAGGACAGCTAGCACCTGAACTATTTCTATACCACAGGGGCCTGAGGTCCCTGCCTGCAAAAGGCAGCTCATTGAGGCTTGGCTGAAGTAGTGTCAGGCCTACCCATAAGGTGCTGGCTAGTATGGAGGAGTAACAAGCAGCAGCAAGGAAAGTGCTGGTGTAGTAACAGTCTGCAGCAAGTGAAGTGCTGGAGGTGAAACAGTGTGCAGCAAGTGTTTGTGCTGGAGAGAAGACTGGTGTGTATATACTGGAGTGTATATACTTTAGTCCCAAGCAACTTTGTGCTGAATATTCCTGGGCTTCCCATAATTCCCTGAGTGACTGAGAGATGGATGTCTGGCTGGGCAGGGTGACAGGTGAATCACTACATTCAGCAACCCCTACGGGGGCATGGCCACATGTAAAAAGGTTAAGCTGACATTTTCCATATGCGTCTGTGATTTACCATGTGCCCAGCCTACAGTCTGTCTGAAGTAGTGGTAAAGACATAACCTTGCAAAGCACCAGTATTAGGGATGTTTTTTTCTTCATTCTGTAGAATCTAACGTGTTTGCTGTATCCATAACCTTGAAAGAAGAATTTTACTGGCTGCCATGCTAACAATAACTCTGGGAAGAAGCATGGGCCCATAAACATTGCAGTTACAGTGTGTCATAGAAACAAAAGGCATTAAAACAAAGCTGCTGAATAGATGTGGTTGCTAGGATATCTTATACCAGAATTTACTATCATCTTGAAAGTACTTCTCAAAGGAAGCATTTGCATTTCTAGTGTCATTCAAGATACAGTCAAGCATTGTATACAAATGAAATGTGAATATATACAATGGATTGTATAAAAAATAGTATTAAAATGTTTGTAACCCTAAAAAATACAAAATATAAAAAAAAATGATCCTGTTCCCTTAAAGCATGCATAACAGCACAGTGCTTGTGCTTTGTAATTTGGTCCCTTGCATCATCTAAAATACCTGCCTGATTCTGCCCTCTCCCCTGTAAACTGACCACGGTTTATTATGGCTGCTGAGCCCTGACAGCGTGGTCAGTTTATGTGCCTCCACCATCCGCAGCTCTTCTCTGCTACCATCCCCTTCCCTTCTTCCTGCTGCTCTTATAACTGTATCATAATCATACAATCCCCTCAATTAGATAACATTATGTGTCCGAGTGTCTGTGCTGTATAAAATATATGCTGATTTCTACATTTCAAAATGCCTGTTAGCGCTCACGTGACAGCCTGCCACTCTGCTCCCGGCTGACGTCAGCAGGAGTTCTCGTCCCCTTCCACTGTAGTTGTGCACCCAGGAGAGGAGAGCAGGGAGCAGTCATGTGAGCGCCGAGAGGCACTCTGAAATAAGGTAGAAATATTTTATATAAAGCACAGACACAGGGACACATAATGTTATTTAATGTAGGGGATTGTAGGATTATGGATTATGATACAATGACTTTACAACCACTTTAACTAGAATTCTGCAAGGTCAGTAATTTAATTGTGGAAATTGGATCTCTTAGCTGCCAACACTGCACAGACAGTAAAAAAAAAGAAGTGAGAAGGCTAAAACTGAGGCCTCGTACACACGACCGTTTTCCTCGACAGAATCCATCAAGAAACTTGGTGGCAGAGCTTTTTTGCCGAGGAAAACGGTTGTGTGTATGTTTTTCGTTGAGAAAACTGTCGTGGAACTTGACGAGAAAAAAAGTTCTCTTTTTCCTCGTCGGGAGTCTCAATTTCCTCGACGTGTTTCTCGTCGAGCTGGTTTACAACGAGAAACACGTTCGTGTGTATGCTTAGAAACCCACGCATGCTCAGAATAAAGTATGAGACGGCAGCGCACCTTCGGTAAAAGTAGCGTTCGTAATGGAGATAGCACATTCGTCACGCTGTAACAGACTGAAAAGCACGAATCGTCTCATACCAAACTTTTACTTAACACGCAGTAACATGAGATTAGCAAAGCAGCCCCAAGGGTTGTGCCAGTGGAATCGAACTTCCCCTTTATAGTGCCATCGTACGTGTTGAACGTCACCGCATTTGAGAACGATGAGATTTTGTCTTGACAGTGTGTACGCAAAGAAAGCTTGACAAGATTCTCGACAAGCCTAACAAGGAACTCGTCGAGGAAAACGATGTTTCATTTACGACGAGTTCCTCGGTCATGTGTACGAGGCCACTGACTAAGATCTTAAGCAAGGTGAATGATTGCCTTGCAATCCCAAATAGATTTGCACATATACATAGTTCTCCAATATATTAAAATAGACACCTTGGATGCATCTTTTTTTGCATTCCCAGTAGATATGCTTCTTCTTGTACCCCAACCAATCAAAACGTGAAACATTTAGGTTGTGATGAGAACGAGGTTTCTAATGCCACTTCAGTGGTTGGGGCCATAATATGGTACTATTTGAATGTAGTGTAATTTTAGTTATACCAACTGTAGATCTGACCTCTTTTAGAGTTATATTGTAGAACAAAGTGCTATCTATTTGGATGGTTGGTTGGTTGTTTCTTACAAACTGTATGATGAATGGAGGGTTGTGGAAATAATCTGTAATGCCACATGTTCTGTAAATTAATTCAATGCAGGTTAGGCACTGACTGAATCGGATCAATAATATTACCTTTTTAACTCATATGTGTCTTTAATTAAGAGGATTACCTAGCAACCCTGTACGAGTACATAAAAATCAAGAGACCTGAAATTTGTTGCGTACATTCAACCATTATGAGAAATTCCAGACATTTTCTAAAGGTCTGTATTTGTTTCTTGTTTTTTTCAGGGGATCCTATTCATCAATTTAATGAAACAATCGACTACAATGAGAGATTTTCTTGGGAGACCAGGATCCAATATGACACAGACTATCAAGAAGGATTGGAGAGGGGTCTTCCTAATCCCATATTATATGTGGCTGAAAAGTTTATCAGCATTAGCCCTTGTAGACTTCACCAGCAATATTGTGCATCCTCGTATTATGCATCAGCACTAATGTGGTAAGATGGTTTATCCTGAATGCCAACCAGGCACATACTGGTCCACAAAACATTGCTACAAGCAGATTAAAGTATATGTTTTGACAAAAAAACTTTTAATGCAATCAAGGCACAAAAACTTGGAATTAAGCAAGTTCAGCTAAACTAGAACCAAACTGTACTCATTGAACTTCATTGGAAAATCAACTAGTTTGTTCAGATATTCAGGTTGCTATGCAGTCATACATCCATGTACACACATGTGGAATTGTAATACAACCATTTCACAACAATTTATCCATACTCTTATTTATTAGCTTTAGCCCCATTTTCAGTGACCACTTGAAGCCCAAGAGAACCAAGTGAGCACACTTTTTTTTCTAGTACTCATAAAAGCTCCATGTGGTTTTCTAACCAGTTTGATGAACTGGCCCATGAGTGTCGCAGAAGCAGTTATGGTTGGTACAGGGACAAGGGAGGCATCTGGATGATGCACAAGTTATTTCCATCCATCACTTCTTATTAGGAATTGACAAACACATGTCAAATTATCTTGAGAACCCAAAATTCCCCAAATCCAGACACAGGAAGCAACCAAAAACATAAATATTCAAGCTGTCACTAGTCACAACTTACAATCTTGTGAAAAACTTTGCCCTGACACCTCCAGCCAACACACTCTGTGCTCAAGCCAGGGCCGATCCGCCCTATAGGCTCACTATGCAAGCCGCTTAGGGCCCCGCAAACCTGCGGAGGGCCCCCCAAATTACTAGAGGCCCCGCCTGGTGAGAGGTGATTTTGGGCCCCTCACTCTGCTTCTCAACTCGCTGGCTGCATGGGAGAAGAGGTAAGAAGTCAGCACCCCCCGCTTTTCACTTTAATGTAAGATGTCATTTCTGAAAGCAGAACACCCCCTCCTCAACGTTTTTTCCCTGACGAGATTCTGGCCTGTGTGTACGAGGCCACACAGTCAATAGCAATGCACAGAGAGCAGTCTCACCTGGAGGCAGCAACAAACCAAAACCCTAGACTTAAGCCTCGTATACACGCTCGGTTTACTCTGCAAGAACCAGCAAGAAAACTGCTGGCAGAGCTTTCTTGCCGAGTAAACCGAGCGTGTGTACGAGGCTTTCAGGTTTCTTGACAAGAAAACTTCCCAGAATCTAGACGAGAAAAAAAGAGAACCTGTTCTCTATTTTCTCGTTGTGAGATTCTCTGCAGTGTTTTCCTGCCGAGAAACCTGAGAGTGTGTATACTTAACTGTCGCCGTGGAAATCTGTGCATGCTTGAAATGACTTTGACGCATGCGCGGTAGCTTCCTAGACATAGGTAGGGTGTAGCAAGATGGCGGCGACGGCATCGAATGTGGGGAGTGCATGCTTGTCATAGTCGATGTGTTCCATTCAAAAGAACGCGGTTCTTTTGAAAGGAGTGTCTGTACACTTGGGCGGCATGAGATTCTTGCCAAGAATCTCATCAGGAAAAACAACATTTTTTTCCTGACGAGATTCTGGCCCGTGTGTACAGGGCTTGACACTGAAAGTCTTTGGCTAAAAGCTGAATCTGAACATGCACTTTATCTGTGGTAGAAATACTTGGTTATAAATCAAGTTTGGCAATGATTCAACACTTTTTCTGAAGAAACAATTATATTTACTGTGTTCCTATATATGTTATTTCTTTCAGGTGTGCATTTTGTGCATGGATTCTCAGCAATGTCCTTTTCTGTGTTCCAGTCCCTCTGTATGGAATTTATATGATGTTTGCAACTGCAGTATGTATAATATTCTCGCTCATATCATTTGCAACAGTTAGACAGGTACCTATATGCAACATCCATTTTGGAACTTCTATTCTGCAGACAAGATTTGGATTTTCTTTTTGGATAAGTTTTGCCACAGGTAAATTGTTTATTAACTGTATTTACCTATTGTTTAACCTTAACTTCAGGCAATATATATATTGTAACCTGGGGGCAGCTCTGTAATAACCGCCAGCCAGTTTTTTAAAAGCAACCAGTTCACTTATTTTAATCACGACTAAGCAAAACGACAGCTTACTTCAGCCAAAAGTAAATAAACAGTCCAAAATCCAAGTATTGATAATTGCACAGCAGGCTAACACGTTAGTCTTCATTCCCCTACAGGAATTAGGCTCCTTCAGAGTAAAGGCCCATACACACATCACGAAAATCGTAAGTAAAATTTCGTCCGATGAATGATCTGCTGCTTTTCGGATCATTATGCTGCGTACACAGGGTCGGAATTTCCGACAACAAATGTTCGATGTGAGTTTGTTGCCGGAAAATCCGACCGTGTGTATGCTCCATCGGACATTTGCTGTCGGAATTTACGACAACAAACGTTTGAAAGCTGGTTGTCAATTTTTTCGACAACAAAAGTTCTTGTCGGAAATTCCGATCGTGTGTAGCCAATTCCGACGCACAAAATTCCACACATGCTCTGAATCAAGTACGAGGCAGAAGTTTTTTTCTACTCAGGAAAACTATGGGGTGTTCCTCCCCTTTGACCTCTTGGGACAGAACGGCTCCCAAGCCTTCCCTGGAGGCATCTGTTTGCACAACAAATTTTCCTGAGAAGTCAGGAGCGACCAGCACTGGGTACTGACACAATGCTGTTTTAAGCTCCTGGAAAGCCTTTTCAGACTTATCATTCCATTTCACCATAACTGACTTTTTACCCATTGTCAGGTCTGTGAGAGGTGCAGCAATAGTGGCGAAGTTGAGGACAAACCTGCGGTAGTACCCCACGATGTCCAAAAAGGCTTGCACCTGTTTCTTCGTGACTGGGCGGGGCCAGATCTGGATAGCCTCTACATTGTTCATCTGTGTCTTCACCAACCCTCTACCTACAATGTACCCCAAGTGCTTGGTCTCTTCCATAGCAATGACACACTTTTCTGGGTTCACAATAAATCCTTCATTCTTCAGTCGAACCTTTACATGGTTCTGTGGCAATATCATGTTCAATAACCCTGGTAAAACCGGCAGTCCTGAGAACTTCTCTCTATTCCTCTATAAGAACTCCATTACCTGCTGCGTTTGTGGCTTGGATAGGGAGGTGGAAACTGGGACAGAGTTCTCTCCTTCCAGGGGCTTAGAATTAACCTCAGCCAGGGCAACTTCCTGCTCACGGTCCTTCCAAGGCTTCAGGAAAGTGAGGTTTTCCATTAATTGGACTTCTGATATTTTTGGCATCCATTGTGCTGTATTTGGAGGGACATTGCTTTTTTAGAGGGCTGGGATACATGTTTTTGCCATAGAAAGCAAATGTCTCAGAAATTAGATTTTATATTTTTCTATCGAAAGAGGGATGTCAAAAAGCAGGAAGGCAGTTGGATTATCTCTAAGTGACACATCAATCATTTATTCTATTGTTTCTGAAACCATTTCCCAGAAATTCTTTATTTCTGAACATTCCCAAAAAATGTGTATCATAGTGCCAACAGTTCCTTGACAACACCAACAGAGATTAGATACCTGTGGATATATACAATTCAATACTTCTGGGGTTCTATACCACCTACTCAAAATCTTAGAACTTCCTTCTTGATACCTAGTTGCTATTGACACCTTGGGCTAGATTCAGATAGCCCGGCGTAATTTTCTGCGGGCGTAACGTATCTCAGTACGTATTCATAAAGAACTTGCGCCCTAAGTTACGGCGGCGTATCGTATGTGGTCTGGCGTAAGCCCGCCTAATTCAAATGTGGATGATGTGGGCGTGTTTTATATAAATTAATTGTGACCCCACGTATTTGACGTTTTTTACGAACGGCGCATAAGCCGTTCGTGAAAGATTCCCAGTGCGCATGCTCGAAATTACGCCGCAAATCATCAATGCTTTAGACGTGAACGTAACTTACGTACAGCCCTATTCGCGAACGACTTACGCAAACAACGTACAATTTTCAAATTTCGACGCAGGAACGTGTGTACAGCGCACCTGAGACGATCCCACTTGTCCCACTCCTCCCTCTCCTTTGCATGAGCGGTGATGTGCTGTAATAGCGGAGGTGGCGGCGGCGGTATTAGCTGTCCAAGCGGCAGTACGAGCAACTGTATGAGCGGCTCCCCCTGTCATCCAATGGGGTTTCTCAGGGTTTTTTTTGCTCTTCCAGATGGACTCCTATATGGACCGCTACACTCTTAGCGCCATCGGAGCCTGCTCACTCCATCATGCAGCTGCCACTCCCCCCAGAAAACGGAAGTCCCGTTTGTTAATGGATAGAAGGGGGGGAGGTTTTGGGACTTTAAATGTCCCGTTTGTTAATTTCTTCACTGAGCTTCAGGCAGGTTTAATCCCCATATATTTAAATTCCCTTGAAAGTACATGCAGATAGGGGGGGTCAAGAGGTCAAGAAGTCTAGTATACACCCAGTGAATTTTCAGCTCCGGTGTACCTTAGGAGCCGGGCATTGTGTACTAAAAGTTCCTAGAGGTGATAAGCTACTTTAAATGCAGTCATACAGATCAGTCAGGCAGTCCATTAAAAACCTCCTATATCATTTAATCCTCCTCTTGTGTTAGCTTTCTGTTACTATCCATGATGTTAACGGGTCGGTTTTGACCCGTGTCTTAAATCAGCCATAAAATACCCTCTGAACAATTATTTATCATCCAATTTGTTTCTTACCTCTTGGTTACCTTGTTAGGCTTCTTTTCCTTGAAAAGATTGGTTTTAATATTGTTGGTGTGACCCCTTAGACCTTTCTTTTGATAGCATACCTCTCATTTTCAAATTTTAAAAATTGTAAAATAAACCTCAATAGAATATTATAAATTGGCCCTATGTTTCTTTACTTTATTTAGAGAAGCAGACAAGCAGGCAAAGAGATAGGCCCCTCCTTAACTACAGCTCACAGGGTTGAGAGGTGATTGACTGTCAGTGTTACTAAGCAGAGAGAGTGTTTATGATTTCAGTTTTGGCACTTATTAGTGTCCTATAATCCTATATTATAACTGGGTCAGAATTGACCCTAACACCATAAACATCTTAATTTTCACCACAGTATTTTATAATTTAGTGAAATGGATTCTTTTTCTATTACATTGTTTAAATAGAGGTTCCTGACACAGTAAAAAAATCTTGATGCAATAACCAAAATGTATGTGATACTTATAGACATTCAAAACCTGAAAACGGTTCGGTTCTGACCTTACCACAAGAGGAGGGTTAAGAGATTATTTGTCCTTCTTCAAGAGCTAGGCTGCACCTTTTATTTTTGCTGTAATTAGGCAAAAATGCATAGATGGACGTATATGTTATTATTCGTCTTACCCACGATCTCAATCCTTCATGGCTCTCCCCTCTGCCTCCTTTCTCGGTCCTGCCGCTTAACAATGGGGTTCCACGCCTGTGAAAATCTGCTGTCCCCCGACCGCTGCAGGAGACCTTCACCACGAGTCCCGGGAACTCCACTTCCCAGGTGTCCCAATCAGTCTCGGCATCATATGCGATGTCACGTGGTTCACCAGAGGCTGTCCTATCTTCGTCTCCTGGTGACGAGCTCCAGCCTCCGTCTTACCCCTTTGCTCAGGTCGCGGCTTCTCCTCCCCTCACCACACTCGGTGCTAGTTTTATTCTGATATTGAGAAACAAGGTTTAGTATATATACACTCATATTTATTACATTCATTGACAGCTCATGAACATTTAAAGGGAGGGAGGGGGAGGGAGAGGGTAGAGAGTAATACAGACATGGGCATTTAGGTGTAACGATAGACAGTGTGTGCAGAGATAAATAAACCCTATAGTCAAGGGACTAAGAAGGGATGGGGGGGAGGAGGGGGGAGGGGGCAAGGGAAAAGGGAGAAAAGGAGAAATTTCTCAGGTTTCAGTGAACTGCTGGAGGTTCATTTCAGTGTTAAGGGACTTCAAAATATATATCTACCACTATTCTTTTTGTAGTTGGATACGGTTGAAGTCTCCCCTTCTTGGTGGTAATTTGAGGACATAAATCCCCTTTACCTTAAGGCCATCTGTTTTCCCTTATGATTTAAAAAGAGTAAACACAGTTGATTGATAATAAATGGCTTCAGCCAAGCACTATCCATAAGTGAAAGAATTTTTTTTGTGTTATCATTCATATTCTCTGAAAAATGGCCAAGAAAACATAAATTCTGCCAGGGTATGTAAACTTATGAGCACAATTGTATATAGATCAAAAAAGGGGAGGGTGAATGTTGACTCAACACATGTCCCAGTTGTAGCTTCGTCAGGGTTTCCCACTTTTACAGTAGGAAATATCATCTGAGCTGATTGAAACCCTGCAGGACCTGGTACAGAGTGAAGTATGGCTGTGGATGAAAAGGGGAAAAATGCCCATGCTTTCAACCTGGTAGGCCACAAGGCTTCTAAGACCAGGCTGCAATAGGCCAGAGATGTCTAGCGGCTATAACTAGCCTTCGAAGTATGCTGAATGTTTCACACATCCAACAGATGTCCTGAGAGCACAGCATCCCCGTCTATAACTGGTGCATGTCAAGGAGCTGTAGCTGGAAACATGAGAGGCAGCAGCATTGATTGCATACCAAGGGCCAGATTCACGTAGGGGAGCGGCGGCGTAACGTATCGTAGATACGTTACACCGCCGCAAGTTTTCATCGCAAGTGCCTGATTCACCAAGCACTTGCGATGAAAACCTACACCGGCGGCCTCCGGCGCAAGGCGGGCCAATTCAAATGGGCGTGTGCCATTCAAATTAGGCGTGCTCCCGCACCGGACCTACTGCGCATGCTCAGTTTCGTAATTCCCGTCGTGCTTTGCGCGCCGTGACGTCATTTTTTCGAACGGCGACGCGCGTAGCGTAATTCCGTATTCCCGGACGGCTTACGCAAACGACGTTCATTTTTAAATTTCGACGTGGGAACGACGGCCATACTTTATACAGCAATACGATTGATGTGTAAAGTTAAGCACCAAAAACGATGACTAACTTTGCGACGGGAAACTAGACTAGCGGCAACGTAGCGAACGCGAAAATCCGTCGTGAATCGCCGTAACTCCTAATTTGCATACCCGACGCTGGTTTACGACGCGAACTCCCCCCAGCGGCGGCCGCGGTACTGCATCCTAAGATAAAACAATTACACCTGTCGGATCTTCTGGCTATCTATGCGTAACTGATTCTATGAATCAGTCGCATAGATAGTCTGAGTGATACGACGTCGTATCAGGAGATACAACGTCGTATCTTGTCTGTGAATCTGGTCCCTTATTCTTTCATAGGTAAACTTACAGATAATAAAGAAGGAAATTTACATTTTTGCAGAAGCCCAATAAGGAATGATTCGTTATCAAATGTAATATTCTTTTGGAGCTCACATCTCCTAAAGAGTTCCTGTTACCAGACTATTCATTTCAGCAAAAGTCTTCTCATAAGATTATATATGCATTTAACATTTATGTTTGTTATTTACCTGTTAATGCCGCACTTGTGTAGACATTCAAATACCCTTACTCTGAAGCTGTGCGCTGCCATCCTGGATCAGCAGCCTAATAGACTTAGAGCTGTAACTCATGACACTATGTAGTACAATGTATTCACCTGCGCTCTTCCCCCAGCTGCTACCAAAAGAGGAGGAGGGCATTCAAGGTGGGAGGGTGCAGTACTAGGGAATTGACTTTTCGTAGAGCAATTCAATTCTGTAGCAATTTAAAGGGTACATTACAAGTAAAAAGAAATTTATGGAAAAGAAAAAACTGCAAATAGGTATTTAACTAGTTCTTTTCCAACCTATTAGAAAATGACGGCCGGACAGGCTTTCCATCAATCATAAGATGTCCTCTAGGATCGCACGGGGATGCAGACACAGTCTGTGACTGATCAGAGTACTGGCTCCCTGCCCGTACCATGTGACCACTGTAACCAATCAGAGCAGGTCACATGACAATTGTAAACAATGGATGGCTTCCTTTCATGCTGGCTACAAAAAGTGTTTACAAGCTGTGATACTTGCCAAAGGGGGCAGTACAAGATATTAACTCTGCAGGGTGCCCAAAGTTTTGCAGACGCCATTTTTTTGTTTTCTGTAATTTTGAAAGTGTAAATGATGGAAATAAAATCAAACTTTTTTTGACATATTAAAAGAATGTCTAATCTGTAATTTGATGCCTTTTGGAGATCTTTCCTTGGCTTTGTTATGCACATTAATACAAATTTTTACCTAGGGTGCCCAAACTTTCGATCCCCACTGTGTATATATATATATATATATATATATATATATATATATATATATATATATATATATATATATATATATATGTATATATATATATATATATTGTGACATGGTACTTGATTCTAGGTATGTCAGTGAGAGGTTGGAAAGGTCAGCTTTCCCTGTCTTGGAAAGGGTTAAGCCTGGCCCAACAGGTAAACCTCCTCTCTCTCCCTATTAATTAGCCTACACCTGATAGAGACGGGGCAGAGTGAGAGCTCAGTGTGAGATCCAGGCTGCGCTGGATGGACAGACTGGAGGCTGTCTGTATATCTGAGGAATAAGGTCTGTCAGAACCAATTGTTTATATCGAACTGTCGTTTTGTTTGTATTATTTTTTTGGATGCAATAAAGCCGTATTTATTGCTATTTTTGTGACTTTTGCTACGCTGCATTTATCGCTATTTCTGCCAAAAACCAAGCAACTTTGCCACAAGTGGTGTCAGAAGTGGGATGTTCGTTGTTGGACCGGCCAATTTACAGTTACAGTGGCCTTAAAGGTACAGGACCCAGAAAATGGAAGATATTGTAAAAGCCCTGTTACACGCTGCCTCTGTGCTGCAAGAGACTAATAGACAGGTAGCTGAGGCCAACAGGCTCCTGGCTTTGCAGGTTGAAGTTTTAACTAAAGCACAAAAAAATAATACAAACAAAAAGGCCTACTCCAATTTAGGAGGCTAACTAAACAGTAGTATCCCTTACTACGTCTTACTGGGGCGGCTATTCCGGCCTCCAGTATAAACAAACAAAACGACAGTTTGATATAAACAATTGGTTCTGACAGACCTTATTCCTCAGATATACAGACAGCCTCCAGTCTGTCCATCCAGCACAGCCTGGATCTCACACTGAGCTCTCACTCTGCCCCGTCTCTATCAGGTGTAGGCTAATTAATAGGGAGAGAGAGGAGGTTTACCTGTTGGACCAGGCTTAACCCTTTCCAAGACAGGGAAAGTTGACCTTTCCAACCTCTCACTGACATACCTAGAATCAAGTACCCTGTCACATATATATATATATATATATATATATATATATATATATATACCGTATTTGCCGGCATATAAGACGACTGGGCGTATAAGACGACCCCCTAATTTTCCAGCCAAAATGTTGGTTATGGGATATACTCACCGTATAAGACAACCCCCTTCCTACTAGCCATGCCTCGCCTCATGGTGCCACCATTACAGGCCAGACTGTGCCACTACATGCCAGACTGTGCCCCATTACATGCCAGACTGTGCCCCATTACATGCCAGACTGTGCCCCATTACATGCCAGACGGTGCCCCATTACATGCCAGACTATGCCCCATTAAATGCCAGACTGTGCCCCATTACATGCCAGACTGTGCCCCATTACATGCCAGACTGTGCTCCATTACATGCCAGACTGTGCCCCATTACATGCCAGACTCGCTGTGCCCTTACCTTATCCTAAGACATGCAGAATCGCGGCCGTACTGTACGTTTTTTCAAAAGTCGCGCCTCCTACGTCTTCTGTTCCGTGATAGGCGGAACAGTTAGCTTCCCAGGAGGCACTGTGTTCAGTGTTCACCTATCACGGAGGCCCTCTCGTCCGAGGACGAGAGGACCTCGGTGATAGGCAGACACTAAACACAGGACGAGAGGGCCTCCGTGATAGGCGGACACTGAACACAGTGCCTCCTGGGAAGCTGAGTGTTCCGCCTATCATGGAACAGAAGACATAGGAGGCGCGGCTTTTGAAAAAACGTACGGCCGCGATTCTGCATGTCTTAAGATAAGGTAAGGATGTTAGGTTACCGGCGTATAAGACGACCCCCGACTTTTAAGAAGATTTTAAGGGGTTAGAAAGTCGTCTTATACGCCGGAACATACGGTATATATATGCCAAAGTTTGTGGACTTTCCTGCAGACCATATAATATACACTGATTTGGGTTATTTTCACCAAAGAAATGCAGCAGAATACACGTTGGCCTAAATTTATTAAGAACAATTATTTATTTGCTAAACGTCATAATTCAAGGGTAAGAAAAACTAATTATTTTTTTAATCAATATTTTTTTATTTATTTAGCAAAAATAAAAAACCCAGTGGCAATTAAATATTGCCAAAAGAAAGCTCTAGTTGTATAAACAAAATGTAGTTTGGTTACAGTGTTGCATGACCGCGCAATTGTCAAAATGGGACAGTACTGAAAGCTGAAAATTGGCCTGGGCAGTAAGGGGGTAAAAATGGCCGGTATTGAAGTTGCTAAAATACATGACTTTTTTTTGTACTTCTATCTGTACTTTTTAGGTAGGTAACAGGGTCTGTTTAATATTTTGTGAGATTAGTGACAGATATCCTAACATTCTGCAGGAGCTTTACATTTTCCATAGATATACATTAAATACTGCATCTATGAATTGAATCTAAATATATTTCAAACATTCTATAGCAGCTTTCTGTGTTAATAGTCAAAAGTCATTACATACAATAATATTGTTTCTACTAAACGTATTTGAACTTTACAGCTACAGTACATACCGTCTTGTTCTACTAAAGTCCTTGTATCAACAATGTTAAGAGTAAGAATGTTAAACATTAATGAAGATGAAATTCAAAACATATATTGGTGACATATTTATCTTGGGTAGTGTAAAGAATTAATTTCACACACAAAGCAGTTTTAAGAGCTGTTAGTAGATTTACTCATCAGTCTCCCTATCCCACTGAAAAAACAAATGCCAACACAATGAACATGGATACAATTTCAAATGAAAACGAGAACACTTAGAATAAAGTAAGAGGGCCAAGAACTAGTTTTTATGCTAATTTTGTTTCCAGCCAGGCTTAAATATTGACTCTGTAGGGTAAACTAAACACAGTGGTGCCAAAATGACCTATTTACATACAAGTATAGGCTAGGCAAATTCCTCCATATTATTAAACACTCACAAGTAAAAATATGATTTGGTTGTGCAGAAAGAGATTGGTAGAGTGCTATCATATTATTTGAGGGATTGAGTAAAGAGGGCCTTTAAAAGAGAAGCATGGAATTTGTATTTATTTTTTATTTTAGAATCATACTTACCTAGGTGGATGAGCATTAGTCCAATGCTGCATCTGTCCCCCACTGGCTCTAATACTGAGAACCAAGTGATCAAACACTGCTGATCGCTAAGTTCTCAGTGATCTGTGAGAGGAGTGTTAATGACTGTCAGTTACCGCCGTCTGCTCTGCCCCCCGTGCTAACAGGAGTGCCGGCTGTGGAGGGGGCAAGCTGAGGCACTCAGCGACTCATTGAGAGGCTGAGCCAGGTGCTGGTCCAGGGTTGTGGGCAGATATTGACCATATTGTCACAATGTTTCCTCAGCCTGAACCGGCTATGTGATGTCAGTCAACAGCGGGATTCAGTCAGCCGTCTGCTGAAAACAGGGGGTCCCAGGATTGCAGAACAAACTGAGCTCCTGTGATCCACTACAGAACTACAGCCAAGTGAGACCCAAAACTTTATTCAAAATTAAAGTGTCTCTAAGCCCAAAAACAAAGATGTAGTGTAATCTAGCATCCCAAACCTTAGATCCGGTGGCTACATACTGCTTTTTTTTTTCACCTGGTGATCTGGCCAGTAAAACACTTTATCTTAGGGTTGCTCCATTATCTATGGAGGAGCAATGGAAACACCCTTGGACAGGAGCCCTCTCTGGAAAGGGTAGTGTTAGATGGACAAGTAAATTTATAAGGACTTTACAAAAGTTAATAACAAATTAACGTCAACAGTGCCTTGAAAAAATATCCACACTCCTTGAAATTTTCCATATTTTGTCATATTACAACCAAAAACATAAATGTTTTTTTTTTTTTTTTGTGATAGACCAACACAAAGCAGCACAGAATTGTGAAGTGAAAGGAAAATATTAAATGGTTTTCCAGTTTTGTATACAAATAAATATGTGAAAAGTGTGGTGTGCATTTGTATTCAGCCCCCTTTACTCTGATAACCCTAAAACCTAGTGGAACCAATTGCCTTCAGAAGTCACCCAATTAGTCCACCTGTGTGTAATTTAATCTCAGTATAAATACAACTGTTCTGTTAAGCCCTCAGAGATTTGTTAGAGAACCTTAGTAAACAAACAGTATCATGAAGGCCAAGGAACACACCAGACAGGTCAGGGATAAAGTTGTGGAGAAGTTTAAAGCAGGGTTAGGTTATAAAAAAAATATCCCAAGCTTTGAACATCTCATGGAGCACAGTTAAATACATCATCAAAAAAAATGGAGTGAGTATGGCAGAACTGCAAAACTACCAAGACATGGTTGTCCACCTAAACTGACAGGCCGGCCAAGTAGAGCATTAATCAGAGAAGCAGCCAATTTTTTTTTTTTTTAAGTTTGCCTTTGATAAACAGCTGAGCAAATATGTGACAAGGAAAATTGACACCCTTTTATTCTCCAGGGCTTCTGATTTCAGAAGGCAATTGGTTCCACTAGGTTTTAGTTAGGGGTATCAGAATAAAGGGTGCTGAATACAAAGACACATCACAATTTTCACATATTTGTAAAAAATTGGAAATTATTTATCATTTTCCTTACACTTCACAATTATGTGCCACTTTGTGTTGGTCTATCAAATAAAATCCCAATAAAATGCATTTACGGGTTAGGTTGTAACATGACACATTTTGGAAAATTTCAAGGGGTATGAATATTTTTCAAGGCATTGTAGGCGTTAATTTGTTATTCACTTTTGTAAAGTCCTTATAAATTAACTTTCCAGACAGGGCTTTCACCAGGTGAAAATAAAAAATAAAAGCAGTATGTAGCCACCAGATCTAAGGTTTGGGATGGTGGAATATACTACATCTTTGTTTTGGGGTTTAGAGACACTTTCATTTTGAAGACAATTTTGGAGGGCCTCTGCTAGATTTTTATCTCCCCAATTGGGGAGGCTTTCTCCTTATTATTTGTCAGGACTGGAAATGAAGGGGCATATTTCTAATGGGGACACAGACAAAGCAAAATCATTTTAATAGAGTAATGAATGGTTAGAACAACTGACAATGCTTTTATTGCTGACTGTACATTCCTGTCCCGGTGACAACCTCTTCTCTTTATTTCTTGTTTGGACATCACAGGGAGAGAAAAAAAATCTTCTCAGTGGGGTCAAAGGCAGAAATAAAAACAGATTTCAGGCCCCTTTCACATGGGCGCCTCCGCTAAATGGAATCTGCTTGCTCAACTGGGAATCTCTTTGCTGATCCCCACTGAGCAAGCCAATGACAGGTCCATGTCCCCTTCTGCTATGTGCTCTATGGGGCAATCGGATGGAAACAGACCGCCTGTTTCCACCCAATGTCATCCAATCTGATCCACAGGACGTGTGGGGAATAGGACCACCATCCATCTGTTTTTGGCGGACAGGATCAGATCGGATGGCGGCAGCGTCATATGTCCGCTGACATCCCCTGGCCCCATAGAAGAGACTGGAGGGTCCGATCATATCCACCTGAAAAACTGACAGGCGACCTGATTGGACAGCCTGTGTGAAAGGGTATAGAAAAAACCCAATCCAAGGAATGAGCAAAGGTCGGACTTTGAGGCAAGCGGAAGTATATAAAATATTTTATTTATTACAAAAATGGAAAAATACTTTTACACAATAGCAATGGTATAATAGAGAATGAATAAATACAATCAAAATAAAACCATCTAGATTAGAAAATCATGGGTAGTGGTTAAATCCTTTGAAGTCTCCTACGCGTTTCACCGTGGGGCTTCTTTAGGACGAGACACATTTTTTGCTAATATGTAGATATTGTTTCATAATCTGATGCATCGCGGTAGGTGCATCCATCCAAAACACTCCGAGCATATAAGGAGTATGCACAGATATTGTGGGATTATTTAAATATCACTTTTAATGGTACCAAAGATGGTCATTATAGTAACGTGGCGTACGTGTATGCCCCAGGGTCGAACTCTTTTCAAAAGTAAAAAAAAATGACTACTGTAGAAGTAGGCTCTATATTTCCCAGTGACTCCAGATGATTATTTATTAACCTGATATTTTGTAAGGTCCTTTTACATTTACACATTATTTTTCTCTTATTTCAGGTATGCTTTGTCTGTTTATTAGCTTTACCCTCTTGACAGTACACATAAAGAGCCCAGCTTTCCTTCGCCGTTTATTCAGTGGACGCGATAATGAGGAAGTTTGCCCCAAGCCTGAAAATGAAGAAAGTGGTGTTGTGATTGACAATGAAACAGTTACTATGATCACCCAGTTGTAATCAATCAGCTGCTTTCCAAGACTTACATATCTACCGGATGGACTTCTGTTTCAAGTTGATGGATTAAAATTTTGGTTTGCAATTTGAGTTTCTCAGTAATTCAGAGTGTTGGGGTAAATCAGAATGTTTGAATAACTGAGACATATTGCAAATGTTATTGGAAACCAACAGTCTACAGAAAGGGGTTGCAGAAGTAACAACCCCCATTGAGTTCATAGACCATTTTGGACTCGGCTCTGACTCTGAATGAACAACAGTTGTCTCTTCAGCCCTCACAGTATTTTTGGAAGAATCTTCACAATTCCTAAACTTCTAGATTATTTTTATTGTGTGAGATATTTTCATGTATAGTATTTGTTTTTAAAAATGAATAGTTGTTTTTGGACCTGGTTTACATTCACCAGTAAATTTTAAAGGATACTAATCCTCCATCAGGCAACTTGTTATGCCTTGCTCACAGTTCATTAATCATACCATATCACTGTGTGGCCTGTGTTTAATGGGGACAAAAGCAACTATATTTTAAAAAGTCCATATATTCTAAATGAACACATTTCAAATTTACTTTTTTTTATTAGCATTACCTTGTTTTTAATTTAACTGACTTGTGAATATTTGGAAAGATTAACATTTTGTTGTTTATTGTGATGCATTCGATGGGGTAATTGCCAATAAAGGCAAGGTGAACATTTACTTAAAGCGTTTTTTTACCCCCTTTACATTTTTACCTACAGGTAAGCCTATAATAAGGCTTTAGGTAAAATGAATATCTCCTAAACCTACACGGTTTAGGATATATTCACCCTGCATGCAGCCGCTGATGTCAGCGGCGCATGCACAGTGAAGGTCCGGAGAAGGTCAGGCGTATCATGTCGGAACTTAGCAGAATGGAGGACTCCCACACGCATGCACGGGAGTGACATCATCGTGGCTCCAGCTACTCACAGTGATGGAGCCCTTGAAAAAGTAAAATTTTGGATTTCACCTGGGTTTCATGGCACTGGTTGTTTTGAGAAATATTTTCGTGGAGTTTCCCCCTATGGTCCAAAAATGGCCATTTTTATTTCCTCAGAGAGTGAGTGGGTGGTTCATATTACTTCTAATAATCAGAACTATGAACACTATGAAATTTCTGCAGACAACCCTGAGCCCCAATTTGTAGTAATGAGATTTTTTTCCAAAAGAAAATCCCAAATACTGGATACCCCTGCAACCCAGGGAAATCCATGGCACAGATCTAGCCCACATGGCGTTTTAGTTGTGAAACTTTTTTTTGCTCTCTCATCCTCCTGAAGAAGCAGGACAACCCACCCATAGAGGAGAAAAAGGATCCTTATAATGGTTCCAGCAAAATATAAGACTGTCAGGGCCTGGACTTGAACCTGGGACCTCTGCTGTGTCTGGCAATGACTCTTCTCACTGAGTTACCTGAGATGCTGGACACCTCCCTGTTTGATCCATTGAACAACCCTACTTTGTGCCTTGACTTTTGCTGTAGCTTGAACTCATTGCTCCTCCCATGAACTTACTGATCCTCTCGTCTTCCCTGCTGCCATCCATATTTTTGCTACCACTCGTTACGGACCTTTGGCTTGTTCCTCGACTACACCTCTGCATGATCCCAACTTGCAACCACTTGTTACTGACACTTGGCTGGTTTACTGACTATGTTTCTGTTTAATCTTCACCTATTATATCCACTACTTGACCCCAGCTTGCTCACATCCTGGTGGGGCAATCATGAGGACCGCAACATGGTACTGACACACAGCAAAACCCATCTCCATTATCAGGAGCTCTGGTGAACACCAGTTAGTATTTAGACTCTGCACCGTAGGTGAGCCCACGTCATCCACCAGGGTGACCTGCTTGTATCAGTGGCGGTTTGTCCATAGAGGGTGCTGGAGCACCGCCCCCTCTGGCTCTCGCACCGCCACTGAGTCTAATAACATAGATTCATGCATTGCATGAATCTATGTTATTGTCGCCGCTGCCGCTGGTCTATTCAGATGGCTGGACCTTGAGCGCCGGCCACCTGAATAACGGCAGCTGGTTGGCTGTACAGAAGTGCCCATCAGAGCCAGCGGCTCTGATAGGCTTTCCGAGTACAGCCCTCAGTATCCGGAAGCTTATCCAGGGAACGTACTGGGGTGCGTTCCTTGGATAAGACTGACAGGTGTCCCAGCCAATCAGGTTGACCGGTTCTGGCTACCAGTAACCTGATTGGCTGAAGCGTCATCGAGGGCGGGAGAAGACATCGAATGGCTGACTCCAGTAAAGGTAAGTGCCGGGCGGGGGGCATATTACAGGGCACAGCGGCGACGAAGGGCACAGTAACATTAATGGGCACAGTGGCAAAAATAGGCACAGTGGGGACAATGGGCACAGTGGGGACAATTGGCACAGCGGCATGAATGGGCACAGTAGCGACAATTAAAGGGCACAGTGACATCAATGGGCACAGTGGCGACAATTAAAGGGCACAGTGGTGACAATTGGCACAGTGGCGACAATTGATGGCACAGTGGCTGTGTTTAATGGCATGGCACAGTGGCTGCGTTTGATGGCATGGCACAGTGGTGACAATTGATGGCACAGTGGCTGCGTTTGATAGCATGGCACAGTGGCTGCGTTTGATGGCATGGCACAGTGACTGCGTTTGATGGCATGGCACAGTGACTGCGTTTGATGGCATGGCACAGTGGTGCGAATTGATGGCACAGTGGCTGCGTTTGATGGCATGGCATAGTGACTGCATTTGATGGCATTGAACAGTGGTGACAATTGATGGCACAGTGGCTGCGTTTGATGGCATTGCATAGTGACTGCATTTGATGGCATGGCACAGTGGTGCGAATTGATGGCACAGTGGCTGCGTTTGATGGCATGGAACAGTGGTGACAATTGATGGCACAGTGGCTGCGTTTGATGTCATGGCACAGTGACTGCATTTGATGGCATGGCACAGTGGTGACAATTGATGGCACAGTGGCTGCGTTTGATGGCATGGCACAGTGGTGACAATTGATGGCACAGTGGCTGCATTTGATGGGCACAATGAGGCTGCAATTTTTTTTTTAGTTTGCGCCCCCCCAAAAATTTTGAGCACCAGCCGCCACTGGCTTGTATATACCTATCATGCAAATATTGATTTGCTTTGGATTTATCTTCTGTTCATTTGCTTTCTATTTTGTTAATTGATAAAAATAAACTATTAACACTTCTATTTCTGAAAGCATTCTTAATTTTCATAATTTTTTCACAACTGCCTGAAACCTGAATGGACAATTGGCTCTATAGATTTGCACCTTACTTCTAGTCTGGTAAATGTTAAAGCCACCAACTTCCCCCTTTGTTTGCATGTGGCAAATCACTGACTTATAAGCAATTCAGAATTATCTGTTATGATAGGCCAGGCACTCTTGATCCTGCCTGTTTATCCCTCTACATATTTAGTGCACCTTCAATGATCTTCAAGTGATTAGTGTAGACTAAAATTCCTATTTGCATATAATGGCATTTGCTCTTCGTTCTCCCAACTGACATAAAAAATGTGTTTGATAAATCTGTTCTTTGGTGATGTCTTTCTGTTCTGCCTCCCTTCATTCAGCAGACAGGTAGACTTGCAGTAAGAAGGTAAAAAAGAAAGTGTGGTTTTGTACAGAAAAGACAAATCCCAGCCACAAGCTCTTTTTCCTTGTTATTTTTTCTCTTGTGCAGAATGATTTTACGTTTAACAGATGTGTACGCTTTTTCTAACGTTTTTATTAAAACAGCTGAATAAATATACGCTGTGTTTTGCTGTGGTGTCTTTAAGTTTATTCATAGAAAAAGTTTTGTCATGTGGCAATATCCTTAATTGTCTGGGAAGGATATAAAATATAGTATGCTTGTAAAGTTAGAATTAACCGCTTGTCGACTGGCTCAAGCCGATATACGTCGGCAGGATGGCACGGCTGGGTGAAACCCTGTACTGGGAATGTCTTCCCCTTTAAGAGCCGCCAGAGGGTGCATGTCCACTATATGGCAGGGAACCCGATGCACGTGGCAATGCGCAATGCTGTGCTCGAGAGCCAGCACAGGGATTTGTGTGTGTAAACACACAACTCCCTGTTCTACCAGGGGAGAGGAGACATATTGTTTGTTCCTACTAAGTAGGAACAACGATTGGTCTCCTTCCCCGGTCTCTTCCCCCAGTCAGTTCTATCCCCATACAGTTAGAACACATCTAGGGAACTCACATTTAACCCCTTGATCACCCCCTAATGTTAACCTCTTCCCTACCAGTGACATTTACACAGTAATCAGTGCATATTTATAGCACTGATCGCTGCATAAGACTTGAGGCTGGGTCGGACGTTCACCTTCCAGTAGGACAATGACCCTAAACATACAGCCAGAGCTACAATGGAATGGTTTGGATCAAAGCATATTCATGTGTTAGAATGGCCCAGTCAAAGTTCAAACCTAAATTCAATTGAGAATCTTATGCCGCGTACACACGATCATTTTTCGGCATGAAAAAAAAAACAAAGTTTTTCGGCATGTAGAAAAAACAAAGTTTTTCCAACCTTATCATTAAAACGACGTTGCCCACACACCTTCGTTTTTTAAAAATGCCATAGCAAAGCGTGGTGACGTACAACATGTACGACGGCACTATAAAGGGGAAGTTCCATGCGGATGACGCCACCCTTTGGGCTGCTTCAGAAGCCGAAAAATTATGTGAAGCCCACACACGATCATTTTAAATGCCATTTTTTTAAAACAAAGTTTTTTTCATGCCGAAAAATGATCGTGTGTACGCTGCATAATGCCGCGTACACACGATCCTTTTTCAGTATGAAAGAAAACGTTGTTTTTTAGCATGTCTAAAAAATGACGTTTTCCCAACTTCATCATTAAAACGACGTTGACCACACACCATCGTTTTAAAAAAATTATCTAGCAAATCGCGGTGACGTACAAGACGTACGACGCCACTTTAAAGGGGAAGTTCCATACGCCTTTGGGCTGCTTTAGCTGATTCTGTGTTAGTAAAAGACGATTTGCGCTTTTTTGTCACAGCGTGATGAATGTGCTTACTCCATTATGAACGGTAGTTTTACCAGAACGAGCGCTCCCGTCTCATAACTTGCTTCTGAGCATGCACATTTTTTTTTGTTGTTTTAGCCCACACACGATCATTTTTTACAACCCGAAAAAACGACATTGTTTAAAACGACGTTAAAAAATGCAGCATGTTCGAAAAAAATAATTGTCGTTTTTCAGAACCTGAAAAACAATGTGCAGCCCACACACGGTCCTTTTAAATTACGTTTTTAAATGCTGAAAAATGATCGTGTGTACGCGGCATAAGACTTGAAAATTGCTGTTCACAGATGCTCTCCATCCAATCTGACAGAGCTTGAGCCATTTTGCAAAGAAGAATTGGCAAAAATTGTACTCTCTAGATGTGCAAAGCTGTTAGAGACATTCCCAAAAAGACTTGCAGCTGTAATTGCAGTGAAAGGCGGTTCTACTAAGTATTGACTTAGCGGGACTGAATACAAATGCATGCCACACTTTTCACATATTTATTTGTAAAACATTTTGAAAAACATTTATCATTTTCCTACCGCTTCACAATTCTGTGCCACTTTGTGTTGGTCTATGACACAAAAAAACAACAAAATACATTAACGTTTTTGGTTGCGACATGACAAAATGTGAAAAATTTCAAGGGGTATGAATACTTTTTTCAAGGCACCGTATATGTAAAACTAAAGGACATACACTTTTTAGCCTTTTTTTACCTGGAGGTCATTGATGCCTAGTGAAGGTCAAATTTATCAACAATCATTTTTTTTTTTTAAATTTGCATACATAAAATACCCATAATAACAGTTTTCAAACACATATAAGGTTCTTATTTGGTACCCTCTTTATGTAAAACCCTGTTTTGAGGGGGTGGGGGTTCTTTAAAATTAAAGTGTTACTAATAGAAATTATTTTAGTACATATAAAATGGCAATTACCTTTTCTCATCAGCAGTAGTACTGTATATAGCAGTTTTATGAGTAGCCCCAAGACTCTGTATTATCAGCAGATGTATTGGGTACTAGGGATGAGCCGAACACCCCCCCCTCCCCCCGCTCGGTTCGCACCAGAACCTTCGAACGGACCGAACGTTCGCGTGAACATTTAGAACCCCATTGACTTCAATGGGACTCGAACGTTCAAATTCAAAAGTGCTCATTTTAAAGCCCAATATGCAAGATATTGGGCCAGATTCAGGTAGATCCGTGCAATATTTGCGTGGGCAAAGGGCAACGAGTTTTGCTCTGCGCCCACGCAAATATTTTGAAATGCCCGCGATTCACGGAGCAGTAGCTCCGTAAATTGCGCGGGCGATATGCTAAATAGCCGGGCGTAAGGCTGCCTAATGTAAATGATCCCGCCGGGGGCGGGAATCATTTAAATTAGGCGCGCTCCCGCGCCGAGCGAACAGCGCATGCTCCATCGGGAAACTTTCCCGACGTGCATTGCGGCAAATGACGTCGCAAGGACGTCATTTGCTTCTAAGTGAACGTGAATGGCGTCCAGCGCCATTCACGATTCACTTACGTAAACGATGTGAAATTTAAATTTCATGAGCGGGAAGGGCGGCTATCCTTTAGCATTGGTTGCCCCTGCTATAGCAGGAGCAACCTTGCGCTAAAGTCGCCGTACGGAAACTCCGTACCTTGCGTGCGCAGGGCCCGCGCAACTTTTGTGAATCGGTGGTAGTATGCAATTTGCATACTATACGCCGATCACAATGGCCGCGCCTCCTAGCGGCCAACGCAAGAATGCAGCCTGAGATATGAAGGCATAAGGAGGCTTATGTCTGTCATATCCTAGGCTGCAGTCGGTGTAACGAGGTTCCTGAATCAGGAGCACTCGTTACACCGGAGCAAGTAAGCACTTGCGCCGCGCAACCTATGGTTGCACGGGCGGAAGTGCTTCTTGAATCTGGCCCATTGTCGGAAATGTCTTTGAGAACCCGGGTCTTGCCCCAGGGAACATGTATCAATGGAAAAAAAAGTTTTAAAAACGGTCGTTTTTTCTGGAGCAGCGATTTTAATGATGCTTAAAGTGAAAAAATGAAAAATTCCTTTAAATATCGTACCTGCTTTATAGTAGTGACACGTGTTTAGAACTGTCCCTGCACAAAATGAGATTACTGTAAGAAAAAAGTACTTTAAGACTGCTTGCGGCTTTAATTTAATGTCTGATCCCTGCAATATGGATGAAAATAGCATGGGTTTCTTTAGGTGTAAACTACAGAGCACAAGTGCAGTACACACCAAGTAACTTTAGGTTCAAACTACAGAGCACAAGTGCAGTACTGGTACACACAAAGTAACTTTAGGTGCAAACTACAGAGCACAAGTGCAGTACTGGTACACACAAAGTAACTTTAGGTGCAAACTACAGAGCACAAGTGCAGTACTGGTACACACAAAGTAGCTTTAGGTGCAAACTACAGAGCACAAGTGCAGTACTGGTACACACAAAGTAACTTTAGGTGCAAACTACAGAGCACACGGGCAATACACCACATTAGAATACTGCAGCTAGCACAATCAACTAATAGACAGTAAATTAGGATAGGAAGAACTGATCTTGCTAAACTATACAGTGTATAAATATATGTACAACACCTGGGATGTATATATATCCTCTACACACTGTGGCCCAGATTCAGAAAGGAGATACGACAGCGTATCTCCTGATACGCCGTCGTATCTCTGAGACCGGCCGTCGTATCTATGCGCCTGATTCATAGAATCAGGTTACGCATAGATATCCCTAAGATCCGACAGGTGTAAGTGACTTACACCATCGCATCTTAGGCTGCAATCTCATGCTGGCCGCTAGGTGGCGCTTCCGTTTGTATACGCAAGGAATATGCAAATGAGGAGTTACGCCGATTCAGAAACAAACGACCGCCCGACGTTTTTTTTTACGTCGTTTGCGTTTGGCTTTTTCCGGCGTATAGTTACCCCTGCTATATGAGGGGTATGTGCGGCGTATCCTAAGTATGGCCGTCGTTCCCGCGCCGAGTTTTGCATTTTTTACGTTGTTTGCGTAAGTCGTTCGCGAATACGGCTGGATGTAATTTACGTTCACGAGGAAAGCATGACGAGTTGCCGACGTCATTTGGAGCATGCGCACTGGGATTCAGTCGCGGTCGGGGACACGCATCATTTAAATGATACACGCCCCCTACCCGCCGAATTTGAATTCCGCCGGGGGATTTATGATACGCCGCCGCAACTTTACAGGCAAGTGCTTTGTGAATAAAGAACTTGCCTGAAAAACTTGCGGCGGCGTAACGTAAATGAGATAGGTTACGCGAATCTAAAGATCCGCTCACCTATCTGAATCTTGCCCTGTAACTTTAACTAAACTGACTAGCTCTATCTATCTATCTAGAAAAAAAGACCCTGGGCCAGATTCAGATAGGTGATTTACGTTACGCCGCCGCAAGTTTTTGAGGCAAGTGCTTTATTCAGAAAGCACTTGCCTCTAAAGTTGCGGCGGCGTATCGTAAATCCCCCGGCAAAATTCAAATTCCGCGGCTAGGGGGCGTGTAAAATTTAAATCAGGTGCGTCCCCGCGCCGATCGAACAGCGCATGCGCCGTCCGCAAATTTTCCCAGCGTGCATTGCTCCAAATGACGTTGCAAGGACGTCATTGGTCATTGGTTTCGACGTTAACGTAAATTACGTCCGGCCGTATTCGCAAACGACTTACGCAAACGACGTAAAAAATTCAAAACTCGGTGCGGGAACGACGACCATACTTAACATAGGATACATGGCACTTACCCCTCCTATAGCAGGGGTAACTTTCCGCTGGAAAAAGCCGAACGCAAACGACGTAAAAAAAAAAACGCCGGGCGGTCGTTTCGTTTCTGAATCGGCGTAAATGCTCATTTGCATATTCGACGCGTAAAAGATACGGAAGCGCCACCTAGCGGCCGGCCTGGAATTGCAGCCTAAGATCCGACGGTGTAAGTCACTTACACCTGTCGGATCTTAGGCATATCTATGCGTAACCTGATTTTTTACATTGCACAGTAGGGACAAACCAGACTCCTAGTGTATCAGGAGCGAGCCATCAACCATGTACGGTCACATCTGGCGCTCCCAGGATGCCGGCCCATGGCTCCGCAGTGTGGGCTTTTTTTAACGTGTCCACTGCAGACAATAGTGTTGCCATCTGCAGCCTTTGCAGTCAGCACATAAGTCGCGGTAAGCCCAACACTCACCTAGGGACGACCACCTTAAGAAGGCACCTGGCCTCCCATCACCGAGCCCAGTGGGAGCAACGCCATCAGAACCCACAAAGCCACACTCCAGGCTTTCACCATCCAGCCTCTTCTCCTTGTCCTTCTCCTTCCCCTCTATGCTCACAATTGTCCTACACTCTACCTTCCATCATACCTTCCTCACGTTTTTCTGCAAAAAGGCAGGCTTCTGTGGCCCAAATGTTTGATCGTAAAAAAACGATGACGCCGAGTAACCCTCTTGCCCAACGGTTGACCGCTGGCTTGTCGGAACTGATAGCCTGCCAACTACTGCCATATAAACTGGTGGACTCTGAGGCCTTTCGAAAATTTGTGGCCATTGGAACACCACAATGGAAGGTCCCAGAAAGGACATTTTTTTCACAGAAGGGCATCCCAGAGCAAAATGGCCATGTTCAGCGTCAAGTGAATGTATCTCTGGCACACAGTGTCGGTGCCAAGATACATCTGACCACAGACAAGTGGTCTAGCAAACACGGGCAGGGAAGGTATATAAATTTCACTTCCCACTGGGTGAACCTTCTGACGGCCGTCAAGCATGCAACCCGTGGCACCCATGTAGATTTGGTTTTACCACCACGGATTACATGCAGGCCTGCCTCTTCTTCTCCTCCTCCTACTCCATCCTCCCTCTCCTCCTCGGCTGACTCCTCATTTTCCGATGCTACCGTCTCATCCACTGCGCCGCCCAAGATTCCCAGAACCTATTCGACATGCCAGGTGAGACGTTGCCATGCTGTGCTGCGTCTGTTGTGCCTGGAAGACAAGAACCACACTGGTCCTGCACTCTTTCAGCTTTGCGTTCACAGGCAGATCAGTGGCTAACACCGCTCAATTTGACAGTTTGTAAAGTGGTGTGCGACAACGGTGCCAATCTGCTGAAAACAGGGCAAAATTACATACGTGCCATGCATGGCACACATCCTGAACTTGGTTGTGTTTGTGCGTCTGGCGCACAGAAATACGATGGCGCACATTTGCACTTACGTCGGCGTAACTTGTTATACGTCGGTGTAAATGCTTTGTGAATCTGGGCCTATATGTACTCTCAAAGTACCTGAGCTATATTGCCTCTCATATGCAATTAATACTTGTTACTACTAATACTATATGTACTCTCAAAGTACCTGAGCTATATTGCCTCTCATATGCAATTAATACTTGTTACTACAAATACTATATGTACTCTCAAAGTACCTGAGCTATATTGCCTCTCATACATTTCTATTAGTTGCATGTACAACTTGTGTATTATACGTGTATCCTCAAAGTACCTGAGCTACACTATCTCTCGTATGCAATTAATACTTGTTACTATAAATACAATTTACTACATGCCTGACAGAAGTATAAAATACTTATAGGCCTCATCATAATTGTTGAACATGTTCGCTAACTTTTCTATGCTAGGGGTTGATGCTATTTCATAGCATCTCCCCTAGTGGCCTAAATACATCTCTACATGCTAAGGTTGATATGATGTAGAGAACCCCCAAACTCCTGTTGCTAGGCGTGACGCCTAGGGTCCCTTACTGATAATCACCTGCATGTAGTGGTGTATTGGGATATTGACCTTGAACTAATTTATAACGCATGTTGTAATGCGTCCATACTTAGTAGCTCAATGCCTTTCTTTATGTGACACAGAGATGATGTATAGATCCCCCAAACTCCTGTTGCGAGTGGCGCCTGGGGCCTAATACTGAGTTGTTGCATAGAGAATCGCATTGAATTCCTTGCTAACTGCCTAATGTACCACCAGCCACAGAATACAAGGTTGTATGCTGGCAGATGAACGCCTGTGGCCGTGGGCCAATTTTTTGGGCCAACACTTACTTCTGTATCCGGTGAATGCCTAATGTACCACCAGCCACAGAATACAAGGTTGTTTGCTGTCAGGTGAACGCATGTGGGCTAATTTTTTACAGCCTGTAATGGCCAACACTTACTTCTGTATCTGGTGAATGGCTTAATGTACCTCCAGCCACAGAATACAAAGTTGTTTGCTGTCAGGTGAACGCCTGTCGGGTAATTTTTGGGGCTTGTAATGGCTGGCACTTACTTATGTATCTGGTTTTTCACTTAATACTTCTGGTAGGTCAGTGTCCATGTTGTGGGACTATGTGTGCACAGCTAGTATTTTGTGGCTGCAAATATGACCTGAAGGTTTTTAATATTCGCCTGCCATTAAAGTCATTTGGGCCTGCCGCAAACTTGCGGTTCGCGGACATTTGCGATCGTTCGAGGTTAGCGTTCGCGAACCGTCCTGTCGGATGTTCGTCCATCACTAAAAATTATCTCAGGAAATGACTTTCTCAGATTTGGCCATACTCATGCCCTTGTTGTCTGTTTCTTGAGCTATCAACTCAGGCTGTAAGAATTAAGTATCTGGCAAAAGTAAATTAATAATCGGTTGCTCTCTAGCCACTTAAGACCCAGACCAATATGCAGGTTAAGGACCGTGCCCCTTTTTACGATTCAGTACTGCGTCGCTTTAACTGACAATTGCGCGGTCGTGCGACGTGGCTCCTCGGTTTAGACCGATACGTATTCTTTTACCTATTTTTTGGTAAGAAAAATTGCAATAAGCGTTTAACAATTGCTTTGCGCAAAATTTATAGCGTTTACAAAATAGGGGATAGTTTTATGGCATTTTTAATAATAATTTATTTTTTACTACTAATGGCGGCGATCAGGGATTTTTTTCGTGACTGCAACATTATGGCGGACACAAATCGGACAATTTTGACACATTTTTGGGACCATTGTCATTTTCACAGCAAAAAGTGCTATAAAAATGCATTGATTACTGTGAAAATGACAATTGCAGTTTAGGAGTTAACCACTAGGGGAGCGCTGTAGGGGTTAAGTGTGACCTCATATGTGTTTCTAACTGTAGGGGGTGGGGCTGGATGTGTGACGTCCTTGATCGTCTTTCCCTATATCAGGGGACAGACGATCAATGACAGTGCCACTGTGAAGAAGGGGGAAGGTGTGTTCAGCTCCTGTGACCGATCGCGGGACACTGGCGGCGATGGGGTCCCGCGGCTGTGGTCACGGAGCTTCGGGCGGGTCGCGTGCACCCACGGCTGGGCTCTTAAAGGCGACGTACCTGTACGTGACTGTGCCCAGCCGTGCCATTCTGCTGACTTATATGTGCAGGAGGCGGTCCTTAAGTGGCTAGGCAAAATGCCCAAACATGCTATATAAAATGTGTTCTGTGGTGCCTCAATTTAAAGAACAAAATTATGGACAGTCAAGTAAATAAATGTTTTAGTGACAGTACACAAAAATCTGCTGTTTTAGCATTTACATAGCAGTTGCAAATAATACACGTATGTGTGTATTATATGCGAATGTAATTTTCAATAAAGTCATTTTCCTATGATCCTCAGTTCCATCTGAAATACTACAATTGGGTAAAAACTGCATTATGGCCTTGTGAACTTTGGAGTTGTATAGATCAAATGTAGCGCCCGCTAGTAAATACAGTCAAAGCCAAATATTTCCATTTAAGGGATTGTTGGCCCACTTTTATTTAAAGGAAAGTTCACACAAAGTTCCATGAAATGGTAAACCATTTGCCTAGCCGCAGACTGGAAGAAGCCGCGAACGGCTTCGATCCAGTCTCTTCAATGTAAACACGGAAGCGACGTCACAACGTCACTTCCGGTTTACTTGGCTGCCAATGGGGCGGTTTAAAAAAAATACACAGTATTCAGAATCGCTGTTTTCGGCGATCTGAATACTTTAAAGTGCAAAGGAGGGATCGGGGGCTTTTAGACCCCCGATCCCTCCATAAAGAGTACCTGTCACCACCTATTACTGTCACAAGGGATGTTTAGATTCCTTGTGACAGCAATAAAAGTGATCAAATTTTTTTTTTTTTTAAACACAATTTTATATTATAAAAATAAATAAAATAAATATGTGTAGATTGGTTAGTTGGACAGTTTCCAGAAACAGACCATATTCTCCAGTCCTGGAGATAGATTAAAAAAAAAGGGAAAATGAGAGAGACAATGCTCACTCAAAGTTAGAGGGACTGTTAATGGAGATGGTGTGTCTGTTTGTAAGGTGAGCACACAAAACAAATTGGTTTAAGAAAGTACAAAATGTATTAATATAATATGATAAAAAATGACACAGTCATAAATACACTTAGACCAATAGATGGTAAATGATGCTGGAAGCCCACATGTTTTCGCAATTGTGCATCGTCATCCATCTAAATTTGCATCTGATTATGCAAGACATAAAACACGCCATTAGTATAAACACAAACATACATTAAATAATTAGGATTTTACTCATATTCAATATGTTTTATTTAGTATAGTCGCAGCAACCGGCTGCACGTGCTCACCTGGTCTAAAGGTTTTGAACAGTTTGCATACAACGCTAACCAGGCATCAACAATAAAGGGGCGGGGGCTGCTCGGATCAGTTCCTGAGATTGGGCATCCGGTGGGAGCCAGACCCACCAGAATCCTGTGAGGCTACTGGACCGTGTTGACAACCCTGTGGTGCATTTAGTCATTATCTATGAAATTTAATTAGATAAAATAACCTCAATAGCTAAGGGGAATATACTAAACAATATATAGCTACTACAGCATATATATCTAGAGAGGGTTATACACATGATGTATATATACCTGCTATTGTGGTATTTGTAGCACCGTTGTTTATTCCATTGGTCAAATCAAGGATAGATAAAAATACAGGCCAAATGGACACCTCACCGGTACCGCCATGAATCAAATTAGCTATAATTAGAGATTTATATAAAGATTTAGCATAGTGGGCTTACAATAAGTCTATATCCATAGTGTACTGCAATAGTCTCATACTGAGACCATTACTAATTATATAGTGACAGTAGAGAAGCCCAACAAGAAAAAGACATATATACTCCATGCTGACATAGTTATCCTAAGGACAAGGGGAGACAAATAAGGTACTAACATATGTCTATGATAGAATGAGGCCCCGTACACACGACCAGTTTCCTCGGCAGAATTCAGCTTCCGACCGAGTTTCTGGCTGAATTCTGCCGAGAAACCCGGCCGTGTGTACACTTTCGGCCGAGGAAGCCGACGAGGAGCTCGGCGAGGAAATAGAGAACATGTTCTCTATTTCCTCGTTGTTCTATGGGAGCTCTCGCCCCGCCGAGCTCCTCGGCGGCTTCAGTGCTGAACTGGCCGAGGAACTCGATGTGTTTGGCACGTCGAGTTCCTCGGCCGTGTGTACGAGGCCTGAGCCTAGTGCAATAACAACAGAGAATCCTGTTACCTTCTGCGATAATGATGGTTTCCCGTAGTGCCTGAATTATCCCTTTCGCAGTGACAGATAGTCACTATACAACCCGAAAGACGCGTATGTTGACTAGATGTTGGCATCGCCGTCTTCTAAGAACATGGTCCCACCGGAAGTGAATTAATAATTTATTGTGGTGGAGGTATATCGATGATGTCCTGGTCGTCTGGACGGGCTCAGCTAGTGAATTATCCAATTTCTCATAATGACTTTAATCTCAAATTCACTACTCAAGCTGATACTTCTAGCATCCTTTTTTTGGACCTATGGCTTTTTCTCAATAAAGATGGAACAATACATAGTAGCCTATATAGGAAGGAAACTGCGGGCAACACAATTCTTCATTATTCCAGTGCTCATCCTTCGCTCCCTGGTTGGAAGTATCCCATTATTCAGTATTTAAAGGATCACTAAGGGAAAATATTTTTTTAGCTAAATAGCTTCCTTTACCTTACTGCAGTCCTGGTTTCATGTTCTCATTGTTCGTTTTTGCTTTGAAGTAGCTGTAATTCTGCTCTGATCTCCACACTTTCTGCTTGTCTGGCTCCTTATGAAAAATCTCATGGGAGCTTTTCACTGTGGTCCAAGCTGTGTGTCTAAAACTCCTCAGAACCAATCAGATTCATTTTAAAAACAAAACACTGCCCTGGATTTGTTTGTTTTTGTTCTGTGTCTCTCTCTACTTCACAGAAACATGAAACCAGTTTAAAAACAAAAGTGAAACTAGAGGCACATTATATGATTGATTTTTATCTATTTTTAATCATTTTTAAAGGGAATCAGTTAACTTTTATGTCTCTATACCCTGTAAACAGTCATGTCAGCAAAAAAAAAAATTCCTTTAGTGACCCTTTAAGGCTACGTCGTAACTGTGCCAGGGAGGAAGATTTTGAACTGGAAGCAAAAGCCCTATACTCGCGACTACTTAGTAGAGGATACAGTAAAAAGTATTGTTAATCTTTAAGTCTAAAGTTAATGAATCTAATTCTACCACTAAATTCATTACTACCTTTAGTTAAAACCAGGATGTGTTCCATAAACTGGTAGCTAGTAACTGGCATTTCCTCTCCGAGGATCCCATTATTTCCAAATATGTGGCAGCTAAACCAGAAATTGTCTATAGGAGGTCACGATCCATCAGGGACAGTCTGGTTCATAGTCACTTTCCCCCAGATGCCCCAAGTCTAGGAGCAACGGTTGGAAAGGGGACCTTCAGATGTGGTAGCTGTGACCAATGCCCATGGATAAAAAAAGTGGTGGGATGTCCTCTACCCAGGGGAGGCTTTCACAAGTCTAAGGCCCCGTACACACGACCAGTTTCCTCGGCAGAATTCAGCTTCCGACCGAGTTTCTGGCTGAATTCTGCCGAGGAAACTGGCCGTGTGTACACTTTCGGCCGAGGAAGCCGACGAGGAGCTCGACGAGGAAATAGAGAACATGTTCTCTATTTCCTCGTTGTTCTATGGGAGCTCTCGTCCCGCCGAGCTCCTCGGCGGCTTCAGTGCTGAACTGGCCGAGGAACTCGATGTGTTTGGCACGTCGAGTTCCTCGGCCGTGTGTACGAGGCATAAAGCATTTGCTGATTGTACAACCATTGGTATTGTTTACCTAGCCACATGTTTATGCGGCGCATTCTATATCGGCAAAACAAAGCGTCCATTTGCTAGACGTATACAAGATCACTTGTACTACCTGGATGCAGGACTGCTCTACATCCCAATCTGTAAACATGTTGGGTTACAGCATAGCTATGAGCCTTCATATGTATCTTTCTTTGCCCTTGAGGTTATCTCTGAATAAGAAAGGGGAGGTAATTTTGACAAAAAAATCCTTCAGCAAGGTGGTGAGGTGAGGTGAATTTTTAATCAGAGAGCCACTTATCCACCAGTGCTCAACACTGCATTTTCATTTACACCATTTTTATAGGTGTATTTTTAGTATCAATATTTTTTGTCATGGTTCCTTCCACTTTCACTAACAGATGTTCTATTCTTGTGCTTTTTGTGTGACTTCCTGCTGCCATCTAGTGGAGACACAGGATGGCGGGCAGTAATACTCCCTATATTGGGAATTGAGTAAGCATACTAATGAAATAACAGCAATGTCTTTAAAATGTTTCTATATGCTGAGACAAGTAATGTTATTATTATTGTAAATATCCGTGTTGTCTCTTAATGTTTTGAATGGCAGCAACATCGCTATACTGGCTATCATGGGCCTGGATGGCTTCCTGAGATTTGTGGCATTAGTAAAGCTACTTGTGTGTCCCTGGTGGAGAGGAGGGCTAACTTCCTCCTCAATTCCCATCCGCACCTTACAGTGTGTGATATACGGCGCCTGCTTGATGTGACTAATTTCCCGGTCCTTCTGGGCATGCGCCTATGCAGGGACACCCGCACCGGAAGGGATTTCAAGGGTCAAGCGCAGCGATGCCGACATCTAATCGACATACGCGTCTTTCGGTTGTATAGTGACTATCTGTCACTGCGAAAAGGATAATTCAGGCACTATCATGGACATATGTTAGTACCTTATTGGCCTCCCCTTGTCCTTAGGATAACTGTGTCAGCATGGAGTATATATGTCTTTTTCTTGTTGGGCTACTCTACTGGCGCTATATAATTAGTAATGGTCTCAGTATGGGACTATTGCAGTACACTATGGATATAGACTTATTGTAAGCCCACTATGCTAAATCTTTATATACACCCTGTTCCAAATTATTATGCCAATGATATTTTTCTCATTTACCTAAATAATTGATGTAAACAACAGTCAGCATAATTCTCATGTTATCAACTATTAAGGAGTACAATTCAAATTTTATTGAACAAACCTCCTAATGATAACAGGGTTTTTTTTTTCAAAATAAAAAACTTACAATGCACTGTTTCAAATTATTATGTACAGTAAGTTTTAAAACACTTTATAGGTTGTAAAGAACTGAAAATTGTCTTTTGTTGTGTTTGCAGCATATTTACTGAAATCAAAAGCTATTTTAATCAAACTTTTTAAACATTTTAACTTTTTAAACATTTTAACAGGTCACGTTACATTTTAACATAGGACCCCTTATTTGATAGCAGCTTTTACAAGTCTTGCATCCATTGAACTTGAGTTTTTGGACAGTTCCTGCTTGAATTTGTTTGCAAGATGTCAGAATAGCCTCCCAGAGCTGCTGTTTGTATGTAAACTGCCTCCCACCCTCATTGATCTTTTGCTTGAGGATGCTCCAAAGGTTCTCAATAGGATTGAGGTCAGGGGAGGATGGAGGCCACACTATGACTTTCTCTCCTTTTATCTCCATAGCAGCCATTGATGCAGAGGTATTCTTTGCAGCGCGAGATGATTTTATTACGGAAAGGATAGTTCTTCCTTCTATACCAGGGAAGGAAGTGGTCAGTCACGAACTCCACATACTTTGCAGAGGTCATCTTTACACCTTCAGGGACCCTAAAGGGGCCGACCAGCTCTTTTCCCATCATTCCAGCCCAAAACATGACTTAACCACTGCCTTGCTGACATCGCAGCCTTGTTGGAACAGGGTGGCTGTCCATCAACCATCCACTACTCCAGGGATATGCAATTAGCGGACCTCCAGCTGTTCCAAAACTACAAGTCCCATCATGCCTCTGCCTTTGGGTGTCATGCTTGTTGCTGTCAGAGTCTTGCTATGCCTTATTGGATTTGTAGTTCTGCAACAGCTGGAGGTCCGCTAATTGCTTATCCCTGCACTACTCCATCCATCTGGACCATCCAGGGTTGCACGACACTCATCAGTGAACAGGACTGTTTAAAAATGAATCTTCATGTATTATGCCCAATGCAGCCATTTCTGCTTGTGAGCATTGGTTAGTGATGGCCGAATGGAAGGTTTATGCACAGTTGCAAGACTCTGGAGGACTCTACACCTTGATGTCCGTGGGACTCCAGAGGCACCAGCAGGTTCAAATATCTGTTTTCTGCTATGTAATAGTGTTTTAGCAGCTGTTCTCTTGATCAGATGCATGGATCTGGCAGAAATCTTCCTCAATGTGCCTTTATCTGCACAAAACTGTCTGTGCTCTGAAGCAGCCACAAATCTCTTAATAGTGCAATGATTACGCTTAAGTTTTCGTGAAATATCTAATGTTTTCATACCTCGTCCAAGGCATTGAACTATTTCAATCTTTTCAGCAGCAGAGAGATCTTTTTTCTTCCCCATATTGCTTGAAAATGGTGCTCTGCTTAATAATGTGGAACACCCTCATTTATTATTTTTACCTTTAATTGGGCTAACCTGGCAATCTAATTATCACAGGTGTCCGAGATTGTTTTCAGTGATCAAAAGAGCCCTGAGACACAATGCCATCCAGTTAAACGGAAAAACAAAATATTTAATCTTTGTGACGCTGAAATAGAATTTGCATAATAATTTGGAACAGGGTGTAAGTCTCTAATTATAGCTAATTTGATTAATGGCCATGTCACTAACTTGCTATATCCTGTTTCCTTATATGTTCTTCCATCTAGCTTTCTTCTTGTCTATTATAGACCTTATTAAATTATTGTTTATTTAATTACCAGTGGCGGTACCGGTGAGGTGTCCATTTGGCCTGTATTTTTATCTATCCTTGATTTGACCGATGGAATAAACAATGGTGCTACAAATACCACAATAGCAGATATATATACATTATGTGTATAACCCTCTCTCTCTAGATATATATTTTTTACTAGTCATATATTGTTTAGTATATTCCCTTTAGCTATTGAGGTTATTTTATCTAATTAAATTTCATAGATCCTTTATTGTTGATGCCCGGTTAGCGTTGTATGCAAACTTTTCAAAGCCTTTAGACCAGGTGAGCACGTGCTGCCGATTGCTGCGACTATACTAAATAAAACTTCTCTATTGGCACTATATAATTAGTAATGGTCTCAGTATGAGACTATTGCAGTACACTATGGATATAGACTTATTGTAAGCCCACTATGCTAAATCTTTATATAAATCTCTAATTATAGCTAATTTGATTCATGGCGGTACCGGTGAGGTGTCCATTTGGCCTGTATTTTTATCTATCCTTGATTTGACCAATAGAATAAACAATGGTGCTACAAATACCACAATAGCAGGTATATATACATCATGTGTATAACCCTCTCTAGATATATGTGCTGTAGTAGCTATATATTGTTTAGTATATTCCCCTTAGCTATTGAGGTTATTTTATCTAATTAAATTTCATAGATAATGACTAAATGCACCACAGGGTTGTCAACACGGTCCAGTAGCCTCACAGGATTCTGGTGGGTCTGGCTCCCACCGGATGCCCAATCTTAGGAACTGATCCGAGCAGCCCCCCCCCCTTTATTGTTGATGCCTGGTTAGCGTTGTATGCAAACTGTTCAAAACCTTTAGACCAGGTGAGCACGTGCAGCCGGTTGCTGCGACTATACTAAATAAAACATATTGAATAAAAGTAAATTTCTAATTATTGAATGTATGTTTGTGTTTATACTAAAGACGTGTTTTATGTCTTGTATAATCTAATGCAAATTTAGATGGATGCAGCGCCCTGACGACACACAATTGCGAAACATGTCGGCTTCCAGCATCATTTACCATCTATTACAATGCATCCAGCATTCATCCATGGTTTAAGTGTATTTATGACTGTGTCATTTTTTATCATATTATATTAATACATTTTGTACTTTCTTAAACCAATTTGTTTTGTGTGCTCACCTTACAAACAGACACGCCATCTCCATTAACCACTTAACGCCCGCCGCACGACTATTTACGTCCGCAAAATGGCACGGACAGGCAGATGGGCGTATATATACGTCCTTGCCTTTCCGCGGGTCGGGGGTCCGATCGGGACCCCCCCCCCCCCGCTGCGTGCAGCGGGCGGATTCCCTCGGGGAGCGATCCGGGACGACGGCGCGGCTATTCGTTTATAGCCGCTCCGTCGCGATCACTCCCCGGAGCTGAATGTAAACACGGCTTCCCCGTGCTTCACTGTGGCGGCGCATCGATCGTGTCATCCCCTTTATAGGGGAGACACAATTGATGACATCAGACCTACAGCCACACCCCCCTACTGTTGTAAACACACACTAGGTGAAGCCTAACACGTTCAGCGCCCCCTGTGGTTAACTCCCAAACTGCAACTGTCATTTTCACAATAAAGAATGCAATTTAAATGCATTTTTTGCTGTGAAAATGACAATGGTCCCAAAAATGTGTCAAAATTGTCCGAAGTGTCCGCCATAATGTCGCAGTCACGAAAAAAATCGTTGATCGCCGCCATTGGTAGTAAAAAAATAATAATTAATAAAAATGCAATAAAAATATCCCCTATTTTGTAAACGCTATAACTTTTGCGCAAACCAATCGATAAACGCTTATTGCGATTTTTTTTACCAAAAATAGGTAGAAGAATACGTATCGGCCTAAACTGAGGAAAAAAAAATGTATATATGTTTTTGGGGGATATTTATTATAGCAAAAAGTAAAAAATATTGCATTTTTTTCAAAATTGTCGCTCTATTTTTGTTTATAGCGCAAAAAATAAAAACCGCAGAGGTGATCAAATACCACCAAAAGAAAGCTCTATTTGTGGGGAAAAAAGGGCGCCAATTTTGTTTGGGAGCCACGTCGCACGAGTGCGCAATTGTCTGTTAAAGTGACGCAGTGCCAAATTGTAGAAACGCCTTTGGGCATTTAGCAGCATATTGGTCCGGGGCTTAAGTGGTTAACAGTCCCTATAACTTTGAGTTAGCAGTGTATAAAATTAATAAGAAAACAATTCACAACAGTGTATTTTTCTCAAAAAGTTGCGTTTAAAACATCGCTGCACATCATTGCCATTTTATTCTCTAGATTCTCTGCTAACAATATATATATAATGTTTGGGGGTTCTAAGTAATTTTCTAGCAAAAAATACAGATTTGTCTTTCATTTTCTAAATAGGCTCCTTTAACCTCCTGAGCGGTGTTCCCGAGTCTGACTCGGGGTGAGATTTTTGGGCTAAAATCGGTAACCCCGAGTCAGACTCGGGCTCGCCTCGCTGAATGTACAGGGAGTGTTTACTTACCTTGTCCCTGGATCCAGCGATGCCACCGCGCTGTGTGAGCGAGCCGGACCTCGCTCGATTCACACAGCGTCCTCCTGTGCCGCCGATCTCCGTTCCCTGCGACGTTACGACGCACGGGGACGGAGAACGGCGCCAAATTCAAAAACGTAAACAAACACATTACATACAGTATACTGTAATCTTATAGATTACAGTACTGTATGTAAAAAAAACACCCCCCCCCCCTTGTCCCTAGTGGTCTGCCCAGTGTCTTGCATGTCATTTTATATAATAAAAACCTTTTTTTCTCCCTGCAAACTGTAGATTGTCCATAGCAACCAAAAGTGTCCCTTTATGTCAAAAGTAGTTTTAGATCAGCTAAAAAACAGCGATAATAAATTATAATCACTTGCAGAATTGTGCGATAGCGATTTGTGGGGAAATTCGTCATAAAAAAAAAAAAATAATGACAGCAACAATTCTGCAACTGAGCAAATTTCAGTGATTTTGATTTGATTACATTATTGAATAATTTTTATTATAATTATATTATTATTTGTTATAATTATTTATAATTATTTATTATATTATAATTTATAATTTTGTTTTTAAAAAAATGTCATACCCGGGATGCCTATTAGAATCTTGTTTGGTCAGATTTAAGTGAGTTATTTCAAAAAATTACAGGCCTACAATATAAAACGCCAAATTTCCTTGCAAATAATGGTACCGCTTTCAGCATGTTTTTTCTGAAAGAATCATACCGCCAGGGAGGTTAAGCTAGTGCATTGTTGGTTCACTAACCTTTTCCTTCGATTTCCCTTCTAAACGTTTTTTTTTTCTTTTTTTGAATTTCTCACTTCCTGTTTCTCCTCAGTAAGCTTTCCACCATCATCCGAGTGGTGGAAAGTCATTTAGAACAGCTTACTGAACACCTTACTGAGGAGGAACAGGAAGTGAGAAATTCAGACAAAGAAAACAAAGAAACAAATATTTAGAAGGGAAATCAAAGGAAAAGGTTAGTGAACCAGCAATGCACTAGCTTAAAGGAACCTTTTTCGAAAATAAAAAACAAACCTTTACAACCCCTTTAACTTGTAAATACCAAATGTCAGAAATAGGCTTAGTCATGAAAGGGTTAAACAAAAGGTGTTTAATTTTTCTTCGGGCAAAAAACATAAAGACATGCTTCCAGTAGCAAAACAAAATACAACACAAAAGTCAGCTTGTCTTCAGTACAAAAACAGCATTGACAAAATATAAGAAAATACACATTGATGGGACTTTACCCAATGGTTAGACCCAGTCTGGCTATCTGGCAGCTTCCAGCCAACGTGCAGCATTCCAAACAGGTGTCTCTCTCTCCTACTCACACAACATCACACCTAATACTCCTGTTTTAAGTGCTGCTTCATGTGGCCATCTGTCTGCGTGTGATAGACGGACGTTCGCAACTGCTTGATCTGAAACAGTTTGCCCAAGCCTGCCATCACCTTTGACATGAAAGGGGTGCCCTGATCCGTCAGTATGTCTTTGGGGACCTCAGTCCGTGAAACCATGTGAAACAATTCACAGACAATGGCCTTAGAGGAAGTTTTCCATAACTGGACAGCCTCTGGATACCTAGTTGCATAGTCTAGGACAACTAATATATATTGGTGCCCCCTTGCTGACTTTTACCAGGGGTCCTACGAAATCCATAGCAATCCCTTTAAATGGCACCTCAATTATTGGCAAGAGCACCAGGGGGTTTCTGTAGTGGAACACTGGGGCGATTAACTGGCAAGTGGGACAAGATGCACAGTATCTTTTAACCTTGGCCTTCAACCCTGGCCAGTAAAACTGGTCAGTTATCCTGGCCTCTGTGTTTTCAGCCCTGGGTGTCCTCCCAGTGCGTCGTTATAGAAAAGATTGAGAAGCACTCGCCTATACTGCTGGGGTTTCAGCCACTCGATAAAAGTCCCCATTCAACACAGATGACCCCCCCCCCAGTGGTCAACTTTTGAGACCTGCAACATGAACATTATCACCCATATTAACATTCTCAGGCAGCGTCGCTATCAATGTCAGGTATCTCCATAATAGGGGTGTGTGTTGTGGGGAGGATTCAGGCCCAGACCCCTAAGAAACTCTTCAAGGCCCAGTGTCTCCAGACCAATTGGCTGTCCTTGAAGTCCATTCTGTGCCTAGTTCCATAATTCAAGAACTAGTGGACACTCCCGCCCCACTATAACATCATGAATTATGATTTTCACTGCCCCAACCTCTTGGGTCACTGAGGCATAGCCATAAGCAATGAACACTGGGACTAGGGGGTGTCCCTATGGATATATACTACCTGTAGAGTCTTACCTACTGGGCCGAGTCTTCCGATCACCCTTGCATGTACCAGTGTCACCATGCTGTCTGAGTCAAGTAGAGCCTTGGCAGGAAGGTGGTTCACCCACACTTCACATTCAAACTGACCTGCAGCCAGGTCAAGATGGGTGGCACATGCCCTTTGGACATAGAAAAAGGCTCTCTGACCAGCCCTGCAATCCATAGGCTCCTCCTGAAGTGGGCATTGTGCCCAGGTATACACCAGGATCGACATTACCAACACTGTATTATGTCCCCCATCCTTGGGACAGGGACCAACCTCCGTGGTTCTGCGGAAGATGATGCAGGTTTTCAAGTTCCAATGTCGGGAAGGGCTTCCCTCCTAGGCACTGCAGCTGGCCTTGCTACCCTTAGTGTGAGTTCCGGACGCTTGTCAGGCCATGGTGTATCTTTTGACCAACTCTACCAGCTGGTCCACGGTTGCAGGGTCTCTATGGCTTACCCAGTGCTGCAGGTTATCTGGCAGGGACCACAGGTACCGGTCCATCACCACCCATTCCACCATTTGCTGCCCTGTCAACTTTTCTGATTTCAGGAGGGGGGGGGTGGGATGTAAGCAGTCTAGATTATATTATAAATCCTGAATTTAGCTAGATTTAACCTTAACACAATTAATAGGAATAATGCCTCCTCTCAGTCGCAAATTAAGTGTTACTAAACCCACAACAGTAAAATCAGTCTATATATGTAGTAAAGCATGCTTGTTATACTCACTGTGGAACCTAAGGGGTTAATCTTCTGCATTGTGTAAAAAGGCCCCTGAGCCTGTATTCTCTAATCCTCCCTGTCTTCCACTGTCCCCAGTCCATCTGCTGATAAGACAGAGCCTTTGGCGTCATTCTGCACATGCTCAGTTTGGTGTGTATTATGAGAGGTCTTTTTTTTTTCTTGGGAGGGTGCATGTGATCTCCACAGGGCCAATCAGCACTGTCCAGACAGAGGGTCAGGGGTCCTGCAGCCTCATAGGACAGTCAGAGTAGAATGAAAATTCCTCTTGCAAGCTTTAACCAGAAACTGATAGAAGTCACAAGACTACTATATACTGCTGATGAGAAAAGGTATTTAGCAATTTATACTTAGTAAAATAATTGCCCGAGGGCTTTCACACTGGAGTGGTGCGCTGGCAGGACGCTAAAAAAAGTCCTGCCAGCCGCATTTTTGAGGTGCTGTAGGAACAGTGAATACACCGCTCCTAAAGTGCCCCTGCCCATTGATTTCAATGGGCAGCCCCTCCAAACCGCCGGCAAAGAGCCACTGCATGAGCGCTTTGTAGGTGGTTTTAACGCTTTTTCTGCAGCTAGGGGGGGTTAAAAGTGCAGGTGAAAAGCGCATAAAAAACGAAGGTAAAGCGAGGCTAAAAATAGCGACACTTTACCGCCAATGCCTGCGATGCCCCAGTGTGAAAGTAGCCTAATACCCCTTTCACAATGAGGCTTTTTTGGGCGCTAAAGGGCTAAAAATAGCGCCTGTAAAGCCGCCTACAATGCAGTCCCAGTGTCAAAGCCTGAGTGCTTTCACACTGGATTGGTGCGTTTGCGGGACATTAGAAAATGTCCTACAAGCAGGGGGGCGTGGCGACCGGACTCCGAGATGGCCGCTTAACTTGTGAGCTCCATAGCCCGCCGGAGATACACAGCCACCAGCAGCGTCCACCGGTGACTTACCTGCTCAGGACCAGTTCCATCCGAACAGTGAACCCCCGCTGGACGGATCGGGGATGGGGAGAAGCCGCAAAAAGCCGCTGCAGCCGCAGAAGTTAGACAGCTTCTTCTCCCTCACAGCGCACGGGGTCTCGCAAAATGGCGGCGGCTCCACTGCACAGCACTTAGCTGACGGGCACGAGACGAGACAAGCCAGCGGCGGAGTGCCGCTCATGACATCCCACCCGACCGCACCGCTCAGCGGATCGTCCTCCGGTTCGGCCAGCCCTACTACCAGGAGCCCGGTAAAGTCCAAACCGAGGAGGGACTCCCCTCCTAGGCAGTGGATGGGACATACCATGGAGGTAAGCGGTCCCTCACATGCCGCTGCAGGCTCTCAGGAGCAGGGGGGGGGTCCCATCACTAACTTCCCCACGGCTGACAGACCAGTGTCAGACACCATGTTAAAAGACATGTTGCTGTCCCTGTGATCCTCCCTGCAATCTGACCTGTATAGAGGACTGAACGAGTGCCAAAGAGAGGTGCAGGCTCTAGGTAGCTGAGTCAGTCAGATTGAACACAAGATAGAGGAGTATACCTCCTCCTACAACACAATGGTAGAAACGCATTCTGACCAGAGGGCGGATATAGCATGGCTCAAAGACAAGATGGCTGACCTCGAGGATAGATCCAGGAGGAATAACCTCAAGCTGAGGGGTATTCCCGAATCCGTGCCTCCCAATCAGCTTCTACAGTTCGCCCAGTCTCTGTTCTCAACCCTGCTACTGACAGCAACGGCACAGGACTTACTTATTGACCGTATTCACAGAGTCCCTAAACCGTCGTTCCTCTCTGATGACACGCCCAGGGATGTACTGCTCAGGGTGCATTTCTTCCACATCAAGGATCAACTACTGCAAATAGCACGCAAGCCAGGGAGCATGCCTCAGCAATATGATAGCATCAGGCTTCTGCCTGATCTGTCTCGGCACACGTTACAACGTCGCAGGAATCTGCTATCAGTTACCAAAGCGCTGAGGAATCACAATATTATCCACAAGTGGAAATACCCTGCTACGCTCACGATCACCCATAATGGGAGCACCATTTTGGTTTCCACGCTGGAAGGCGGTCTGAAGGAACTACGCCGATGGGGGATCATTCCTGATCAATCCTCTTTGCCTTCTGTCCCTATGACTCCCCAGGGACTGCAAGACGACTGGCAGGTAGTATCACGTAAACGGGCCTCCAAGAAAAGGCGGGTGGCAACGCACCAATCTGAAGTTCACCCACACTTTGTTATCTCCGGGGCCGAGATGTTACACGCTAACTCTCCTTTTCCCTCCGTTTGTTCTATAGCAGCTATGACTGCGCTGGGATCAATTGATGGATCCACTTTTTACACTTGCCAAGTTATTTGTTTTCGTTCTGTTTTTTCCTACTTTCCCTTTTTGTTCCCTTGATATACACAGTCTCTTCCGATCCACCATCTCTGAGGTTGCTGCCGCACCTGGGAAACACCGCCCATCTTCGTCCAATATGGCCACGCATGGCTTGTGTTGTGCAAGAATCGTGAGTACCCACACCACCACCGCTCATACCATCTCCTTACCACCGCTATGACGATTAAAATCCTCTCACTAAATGCTAGGGGCCTAAATCACCCTGCAAAGCGGTTCTCCATGTGGAGCGAGGCCTGCAAGTCTGGAACTGACATACTGTGCGTGCAAGAAACACATTTTCTAAAGGACAAAACTCCATACTGTGCACATAAGGATTTCCCTATTGTTTACTTGGCCTCCAATCCGGTTACCAAAAGTGGCATTTAAAAACTCGCTCGCTTTCCAACTCAAGGAAGTGTTTACAGATGACAGGGGCAGGTACGTGATCGTCTCGGACGACATCAATGCCAGGCCGTACACCATTGTCACGCTGTATGCCCCAAACTCTCACCAGCTGCGCTTCATACGGAGAGTCCTCAAGAGAGCGAACTCCATGAAATATGGCAGGCTATTAGTCTGCGGAGACTTCAACATCACGTCAGACCCATTGTTGGACACCACTTCAGGCCTACAGAAGAGGGGGAAAACTCTGCAACCGCTGCTCCACTCTGAGGAACTATTTGATGCTTGGAGATGCCTCCACTCAACTGAACGCGATTACACGTTCTTCTCCGGCAGACATGGGTCTTATTCCCGTATAGATATGTTCCTAACGGACAAATGGCTGCTACAAAACGTGGAAAGGATCTCAATCCATGACATAACGTGGTCTGACCACGCTGCCATATCCTTGGATATAGTAGAGAGGGGTGTTTCTTCCTCCTCACCCATCTGGCGCTGTAATCCTAAAATCATACAACACCCACACTACCACAAGGCTATCACTGAGCATCTAACCAATTATTTTCTGATCAACTCTGAATCTGTAAGGGATCCCTGTGTCATGTGGAATGCACACAAAGCTTTTTTGAGAGGTATCCTCATACAGTTTGGAGCGATCGAGAAAAGAAAACAGTCCAAAATTTTTCAAGATGTCCTTACGGACCTGCGCAACACCGAATCACAAAATAAACGGTCGCCCTCGGCAGCCCTTGCCACTAGACTACAATCCCTCAGAGAAAGGATTAGGGAGCTCTTGACTCAGCAATAAGATAGGCACGTGAGGCGCCTGCGGCTCAACCACTACTCCAACGTGGATAGGGCGGGTAAATATTTAGCGAACAGGCTAAAAGCTGCATGCACAAAGTTCAGAATAGCCTACCTCAAACATTCGGCCTCCTCAACCAAAATAACCAATCCCAAGGATATTGCTGACCACTTTGCGGATTATTACAGTTCCTTATATAACCTGCGTGACGATGCCACCACCCCTCAACCTAGTGTAGACAAGATACAAACATTCCTGCGTAAACTTAATCTACCCTCCCTGTCCACACAACAGCTTGAAGGCCTCAATTCTCCTATCACTGCCCAAGAGATAGAGAGGATTATACACAAGATTCCTGCAGGTAAATCACCGGGCCCCGACGGGTTTTCTAATGAATACTTTAAATCCTTCCAAAATATTTTAGCACCCCAAATGTCGAAAGTCTTTAACGAATTTGTAAAGTCAGCGTCGCTTCCACAGGAAATGTTGAGAGCCCATATAGTGACACTCCCAAAACCAGGTAAGACCCCTGATACACCAGCCAATTTTAGGCCTATATCCCTCCTCAACACAGATGTCAAGATTTATGCAAAGTTAATAGCCGCAAGACTAACACATATCATTCCATTGCTTATCCATAAAGACCAGATGGGCTTTGTGAGGGGGAGACAAACCTCGGACGCCACTCGGCATATTATCAATGTGTTACACCATGCAGAGGTAACTCGGACGCCTTCTTTGTTGTTATCTATTGACGCAGAGAAGGCGTTTGACCGGGTCCACTGGACTTATATGGAAATGTTTCTGAATAAATTTGGATTTCGGGGTCTGATCCTGAGGGCTATATTGGCCCTATACTCGTGTCCCTCCGCTCAAGTTTATTCCTCTGGATTCCTCTCTCGGCCATTTACCATTACGAATGGCACGAGACAGGGGTGCCTTCTGTCCCCTTCCGTTTTCAACCTGATGATAGAACCACTGGCTGAAGCCATCGGGTTGAATCCAGGGATTACGGGATTTCCGTTTGGCTCTGGCGAGCACACCATCAATCTTTTCGCTGATGATGTAATACTACTTCTCTCTAACCCGGCAACATCCTTGCAGGAAGCTCACAAGGTTTTGACTTCATTTGGGGAGATATCTTATTACAAAATTAACTTTACCAAATCCCTAATCCTGGACATGGGTGTTCCTCCCCGAATAAAAAGCATTTTACAAACACGTTTACCCTACACCTGGAGCCCATGTAGAATCACGTATTTGGGTATAACACTTACTAATAAGATGTCGTCACTCGCCAAAGCCAACATGGCCCCATTGACAGCCAAACTGGATTCACAGCTTAAGGATATGTCCAAAAGAGAGGTATCTTGGATGGGTAGAATCTCCACTTACAAAATGCTAATTTTGCCACAGCTACTGTATGTGTTCCGAACCCTGCCGATTCATATACCTCTTCATTATCTCAAAGGTCTAATGAGACTCAGCTGGAGATATATATGGAACGGCAAAAAAGCTAGGTGCTCAAGGAACAACTTAATCTCACACAGACGAGTAGGGGGAGCGGGCCTGACTGACATCCCTGACTACCTATGGGCGGTTTCGTTTAGACCAACTCAAACATTGGTTCCTTGACTCTGACTGTCCCCTTTGGGTAGAGATAGAATCGGCGGCATCATCGACCAAGGATCTGAAGCTCCTATTGCTGAGGCGACAGGTGGGACCCATGGGACTTGACCGTTTTACCCCCCACTGTGCAGACATCATTAAGGGCTTGGAGGTATCTCCTAGAACACAGGCAACAAGATGTCCAGGACATCGACTTTGTGATGCCCCTGCAGTTACTGGAAGCCAAAATCCCAATGTTAAGGGTTGATGACTTGATTAGACGAAACGTAACGAGTATAACAGACTTTTATGATGGCACTGTACTTAAACCGGTCGGCCATATTATGACAAGCTTGCATCTGCCTGGTAACGCTCTGTTTAAGTGTCTAAGAATCGCCCACTTTCTCCGACCGTTGCCGCCTCCACGCATTTCCCTCCCTAGTGCAGTTTGGTGCTTTTACTCCACTGTGAAATCAGACACCAAGGGCATAGCAGTCTTTTATAACATGTTCCAGGACAAGCTAACGTTCTCCAAAACCGCTGCAATGCAAAAATGGGAGGTGGACCTGAACTCCACGTTCTCAGTGGAGCAATGGTCACACGCGTTTCAGGAAATCCACAAAGCCTCTCACTGTATTAAGCACTGGGAGCTGGCAATCAAACTAACAAATAGATGGCATTATACGCCTGTGAGAATTGCCACATTCTTCCCGGGAGCCTCGGCTGGCTGCTGGAGGGAATGTGGACACACGGGCAACCTCATACACATGTTATGGCACTGCCCGAACATAAAAAGCTTATGGAATCAGGTTTTCCAACTTCTCTCATCCCTGACAGGGGTTCTCACAAAACCGGACCCTGCACTTGCACTTCTCCACTTAAATATTGATAGATTCCCTTGCACCATGAGACCGGTTGTAACTCACATACTACTAGAAACAAGATCGCTAGTCTTACGACATTGGAAATCCAACAAGTCTATAAATGTTTCTGACGTGATCATTGGGACTCATAGAAACTATACTTTTAAAAGACTTATTGCCATCAATTCTATGAGAACAAAACAATTTGATGAATGTTGGTCTATATGGCCCACATACTTCTAAGGCTCTCCAGGTTTTGTTACATTGATTTTGAATGTTGATGTTTTAAGGTTTGGTACATTGAAATTGATTATTGATATTTTCTGGTATCGGTAAAAAGTATATGATGGAAGGTGTGTATATCACCGCACCTTGTGTATGTCTTTTTCCCTTCCCCTTTTTCTTTGTTGTCCCCCGAAAATCTTCAATAAAAAATTATTGAAAAAAAAAAAAAAGTCCTACAAGCAGCATCTTTTCGAGCAGTGTACACATCGCTCCTCCACCACCCATTCCCATTGAAATCAATGGGCACTGCTGCCGAAGTGCCTGCAAAGCAGTGCTACACGGGCACATTTACCGTATATACTCGAGTATAAGCCTATCACGGATGCCCTCTCATCCTCGGACTCGGTTTCCCAGCAGACACTGTGTTCAGTGTTCCGCCAATCACGGACATCTTTTCATCCTCGGACAAGAGAACATCTGTGATAGGCTGGACACTGAACACAGTGTCTTCTGGGAAATGTCCATGATAGGCTGCTGGGAAACGCCTATCACGGAACGGGACCAGGAGGAGACCGTGACTTTTAAACAATGAATGGATGCCCGCAGCCTGTAAAAATTTCAGGTACACTGACTCGGGCACAATGAGGTGGCAATGGGCACAGTGAGGTGGCAATGGGCACAGTGAGGTGGCAATGGGCACAGTGGCAATGGGCACAGTGGCAATGGGCACAGTGATGTTGCAATGGGCACATTGATGTGGCAATGGGCACAGTGGCAATGGGCACAGGGAGGTGGCAATGGGCACACTGAGGTGGCAATGGGCACAGTGAGGTTGGGCACAGTGAGGTGGCAATAGGCACAGTGAGGTTGGGCACAGTGATGTGGCAATGGGCAGAGTGAGGTTGGGCACAGGGAGGTGGCAATGGGCACAGTGAGGTTGGGCACAGTGAGGCTGCAATGGGCACAGTGAGGCTGAAATGAGCACAGTGAGGCGTGCACATGGGCATTGTTGACCCTCTTTTCTGCTTACAGTGGCTGCTGCATTCTCACCCTAGGCTTATACTCAAGTCAATAAATTTTTCCAGTTTTTAGGGGTAAAATTAGGTACCCCGGCTTATACTCTGTGCTGCAAAAACCATGGTAAAGCAATGTTAAATCTAGCATCGCTTTACCATTAACGCGGCTGTGCTGTGTTTGTGAAACGGGTCTTACAGTTGCAGAAAGAGTCCATCAGGAGTAAGATTGCTGTGTGGGGTCATATTTTTCTCCACTTGTTGTTGCGGTGTTGTTCATCATGACTCGTACACACGACCGAGGAGCTCGTCGGAAAAGACACATCGTTTTCCTCGACGAGTTCCTTGTTAGGCTTGTTGAGGAACTCGACAAGCTTTCTTTGCGTACACACTGTCAAGACAAAATCTCCTCGTTCTCAAACGTGGTGACGTACATCACATACAATGACAGGGGAAGTTCGATTCCACTGGCACAACTCTTGGGGCTGCTTTTGCTAATCTCATGTTACTGTGTGTTAAGTAAAAGTTTGTTAAGAGACGATTTACACTTTTCAGTCTGTTACACCGTGAAAAATGTGTTATCTCCATTACAAATGCTACTTTTACTCCCATCTCATACTTTATTCTGAGCATGCGCGGGTTTCTTAGCATACACACATCGACGAGGAACACGACGAGGAAATTGAGACTCCCGTTGAGGAAAAAGAGAACTTGTTCTCTTTTTTTCTCGTCGAGTTCCTCGACAGTTTCCTTGATGAAAAACGTACACACGACCGTTTTCCTCGGCAAAAAAGCTCTCCCACCAAGTTTCTTGATGGATTCTGTTGAGTTTCTCTGTCGTGTGTACGAGGCTTTACAGTACGATGGATTTGCATCAATGGATGGTGTAATTGATGATGGATTCACCTCATGGGACATTTTTCTTTTTGTTACTGTTTGAGTTTTTTTTTTTTTATATATAATTGTTAATGTGCAGTGAGTATGTGTGTTTATTTAGCATACTGTATACTTTTTAAGAAATGTGTAAAAATCTCTTACCCATTCACATGGGGAGGGGATGTTTGGGATCATCCTGGCATGGTTCAGAAGAAGGGTCGTGTACTTGCAGCTCCCCCTTTCCTTGCCAGGCTGCATGCTCAGAAGATCGGGATTGGATTTTGGAGGGACCCCGTGACTTTTTTTATTTTATTTTTTTGGTTTGCATAGGGTTTCCACCAAAAAATCTAGGGCAGACCCTGATCAAGGATAAAGGATCTTTTCTTACAAACTGAACAAAGCTGCTGGAAAATATAATTTGACAGCAAATGTTTTTTCTACTATTTCTAAATGTCACTTTTAGTTTAGTACATTAGTACATCTTACAGGTATACTTTCACATTCAAATATTTATTTCACTTTAAGACTTTATGGAAAAAATGCTGCCTGATAAATGTTACTTTTTTTTTTATTGAAAAAGGTTATTATTGAAACACAAAATCAAGAGCAGCAACATTGTTTTATTTAATTTATTTATTTTGCATTGCCATCATCAGAATATGTCAGGTGGATTTTCTGAACCACTGGCAGACATGTTTAGTGTATCACATGTAGATGCACAGTAAAAAAATATTTTGTAAGGTGAATAATGAGCAAAAATACATTTTTAGGAAAGAAAAGATGTCTGTTTTTCTGCTCGTTAGGTTAACTGTATGCCCCTTTTTCTTTTTTTTATGAATTTTTACAAAGAAAGAAGAACAGTTTTATTCCAGCAGGGGGAACCATATAACCACAATCAGTGTCGTTCAGTAAATATATCTTCATTTCATTGCATTGTTGTACTGCCTTGTGACAAGTGCTAGAGAAACACAGGGGGGGGGGGGTTATGAAAGGGAAATCCACTTTGCACTACAAGTGCAAACTACAAGTGCAAAGTTCACTTGAAATTGCACTGTAAGTGCAGTCACTGTAAATCTGAGGGGTAGATCTGAAATGAGGAGAAGCTCTGATTTTATCATCTAATCATGTGCAAGCTAAAATGCTGTCTTTTATTTTCCTTGCATGTCCCCCTCAGATCTACAGCGACTGTACTTCCAAGTGCACTTTCAGTGCAATTTCAAGTGCACATTGCACTTGTAGTTTGCACTTGTAGTGCAAAGTGGATTTGCCTTTCGTAAATAACCCCCAGGAGGTTATTTATGAAAGGCAAGTCCACTTTGCACTACAAGTGCAAACTACAAGTGCACTTGAAATTGCACTGAAAGTGCACTTGGAAGTGCAGTCGCTGTAGATCTGAAATAAGGGGAAGCTCTGCTGATTTTTTATCCATCCATGTACAAGCTAAAAATGCTGTTTTTTATTTTCCTTGCATATCCCCCTCGGATCTAAAGTGACTACACTTCCAAGTGCACGTTCACGTTCATGTAATGCAAAGTGGATTTGCCTTTTGTAAATAACCCCCATAGACTCTTATGTCTACTGGCAGATATTTTAAAAACTATTGACATTTCTAAAAAAAAAAAAAAAAAAAATATTTAATGGCAAATCACTAATGTTTAGAAATGTGTTTCCCTTTGGGATTCAGTAAAGCCATGAAACATCTGACACAATGTTGCCATCTAATGCATCAGAAATTGGATTTTTTACATATTTTTATTGAATATGTCTTATAGCAGAAATGAAAAAAATATTGTTTTTTTTTTCAAAACTGTCACTCTTTTTTTGTTTATAGCGCAACAAAAATAAAAACCGCAGAGGTGATAGAGGGGATACCACCAAAATAAAGCTCTATTTGTGGGAAAAAAGGACATAAATTTTGTTTTGGTACAACGTTGAACGTGCAAATATCAGTTAAAGAAATGCAATGGCCTGGTCATTATCAGGGTAAATCCTTCTGGGGCTGAAGTGGTTAAATAGGCTGCTGGTAGCAACGTGTGCACACCAATTTCTACATGCATGTGGGCATGCGACAAACCATCCTACATTTGGTATAGCCCTTTTGCCTAGAAGTATGAGCACTGCAATGTGCATGAGCATAAGTCCGCACTGGTTTTCAAAACCAGGGAATCTGTTTACCTTACAAATATTCTCACTTTCAATTCTTCCTCTATGACAAGAAGTAAAGAGAAATTTCCCTAACAAGTCACAACCTGTAAGTGAAGTAGTATTGGGTGTGCATTGTTTTTTTTTCTCAATTTGTTTCTATTTATTTTTTTCTATTTCTATTTTTTTTTTTGGGCTGTGCATTGTTTTTTTTTTTCAAAATACAAGAGACAAAGAATTTTTAACAAGACCACGAGGAGTCCTCTTATGCCCCGTACACATGGAAATTTTGACAGCAAAAGTCCGATGTGAGCTTTTGAATGGAAATTCCGACTGTGTGTAGGCTCCATTGCACTTTTGCTGTCGGAATTTCCGCCAACAAAAGATTGAGAGCTGATTCTCAATTTTTCCTACGGAAAATCTGATCGTCTGTAGCAATTCCGACGCGCAAAATTTCGACGCATGCTCGGAAACAATTCGATGCATGCTCAGAAGCATTGAACTTAAAGGATCACTAAAGGAAATTTTTTTTTTGCTGAAATGACTGTTTACAGGGTATAGAGACATAATAGTTAACTGATTCCTTTTAACCTCCCTGGCGGTATGATTCTGTCTGGAATTACGTACCAAAAGCGGTACAATTATTTTGCAAGGAAATTTGGCGTTTTATACTGTTGGCCTGTAATTTTTAGGAATAACTCACTTAAATCTGACCAAGCAAGAGTCTTGTAGGCATCCCGGGTATGATTTTTTTTTTAAAACAAAATTATAAATTATAATATAATAAATAATTATAACAAATAATAATATAATTATAATAAAAATTATTCAATAATGTAATCAACTCAAAATCACTGAAATTCGCTCAGTTGCAGAATTGTCGCTGTCATTATTTTTTATTTTTTATGACAAATTTCCCCACAAATCGCTATCGCACAATTCTGCAAGTGATTATAATTTATTATCGCTGTTTTTTAGCTGATCTAAAACCATTTTTGACATAAAGGGACACTTTTGGACAATCTACAGTTTTTAGGCAGAAATGACATTTTTTATTTTTATAAAAGTACATGTAGGGCACTGGGCAGACCACTAGGGACAAGGGGGGTGTGTATTTTTTACATACAGTACTGTAATCTATAAGATTACAGTATACTGTATGTAAAGTGTTTGTTTACTTTTTTGAATTTGGTGCCGTTCTCCGCTCCCATGCGTCGTAACGTCGCAGGGAACGGAGATCGGCGGCACACGGGGAGACTGTGAATCGAGCGGGTGGCATCGCTGGATCCAGGGACAAGGTGAGTAACTTGCCTGTGGATCCAGCGAGAAGGTAAGCCGCGCCGCTGCACACTCTGCACGTCCACCCCGAGCGTGACTCGGGGTTACCGATCCTAACATGAAAAACCAACCCCGAGTCACGCTCGGGTTTACCGCCAGGGAGGTTAAAAACGATTAAAAATAGATAAAAAGCAATCATATAATGTGCCTCCTAGATGCAAAAATGAAACTGAAACTAGTTTAGTCTTTGCATGTTATTTCAAGCCTCTGTGCTGGACAGTGCCATAGAGAGTCATGGCTAGGAAAACGAAACTAAATTCTCCCATGACTTTTTTCATCAGGAAACAGACAACCAGGACGTGTCCACAACAGAGCAGAATTACAGCAACATCAGAGCAAAAACGAACAATGAGGACATGAAACCAGGACTGCAGTAAGGTAAAGGAAGCTATTTAGCTAAAAAAAATAATTCCTTTAGTGACCCTTTAATTTTCTCGGCTCATCGTAGTGTTGTATGTCACCACGTTCTTGACGGATGAAAGTTCAGAGAACTTTTGTGTGACCGTGTGTATGCAAGCCAAGCTTGAGCGGAATTCCGTCGGAAAAACCATCCAATGTTTTTTCCGACAGAAAATCCGATCGTGTGTATGCGGCATTAGTGACAGGTCATACAGGTACCTGGCGTGTTTGATAGTCTACATATTATTAAGCATATGTGGGGTAGAGCTGCACAATTAATCGTTAAGAATCGTTATCGCAATTTTTTTCCTCCTTGCGATCTTGACAAAGTATTTCACAAGCTTTCTATGCAGAGAATTCTCTCTGCTCTGCTGAAGCCGACAGCCATCAAAAGAAAGGAAAAAAATCCAGGGAGTCTACCAAGTATCACAACATTCTTTAGCAGGGGAACTAAGTAGAAACATTTGTGAATTAGATCAATGGACTATAAATGAGGAAAGTTTAACCACGTAAACACTAAACCTTTTTCTGACATTTGTTGGTTTCAAGTTAAAATATTTTTCTTTTTACTCGAAAATTACCTAAAACCCCCAAACATTTTATATAAAGTATATATCGATATATATCTATATATATATATATATATATATATATATATATATATTCAGTAGAGACCCTAGAAAATAAAATGGTGGTTGTTGCAATGTTTTATGTCACACTATTTCCGCAGCAGTCGTTCAATTGCAATTTTTTGGGAACAAATTACACTTTAATGAATAAAAAAAACAGTAAAGTTAGCCCTATTTTTTTTTTTGTATAATGTGAAACAATTTACACCGCGAGAATCGTGAAAGAATCATGATCTTTATTCTAAGAAAAATAATTGTGATTCTCATTTTGGCCAGAATCGTGCAGCTCTAATGTGGGGCATCCATTGAGGCCTAGGGGCACTCAGTAATCACTGGCCAGTATGACACATTGGGGGTTATTTACGAAAGGCAAATCCACTTTGCACTACAAGTACACTGCAAGTGAACTTTCAAGTGCAGTCGCTGTAGATCTGAGGGGGACATGCAAGGAAATAAAAAAACAGCATTTTTGCTTGCACATGATTGGATGAGAAAATCAGCAGAGCTTCCCGTAATTTCAGAGCTTCACCTCAGATCTACAGCGACTGCACTTACAAGTGCACTTTCAAGTGCACTTGCAGTTCAATTGCAGTGCAGAGTGGACTTTCCTTTAGTAAATCAACCCCATTATCTTAATGAAAAATAGGGACAGAAGCTGCCACTGTAGGTCAGCTCGTGCCTCACATGGAAATACTAAGAACAGCAAAGAAGAAAAAAGGAAGAAGAAATTCTAAGAGAGACAGAAAAGAAAGAGGAGTGGTGGGGGGTGGTTAATGGGGCTCCTGCCTCAGTCAGAAGCCTGCATACATAATTAACCATTAAGAGTCAGTTTATACAGTTTGAGACAAAATTTCCGCATAGGCAGATGAGAATTTAAAGGCAAACCAGCAGGACCATATTTTTTTTGACAGATCAGTTTTTCTTCTAAGGGAATGGATGAGGTCCTCCATATGGTAGGTCTACTTCCAGCAACCCTTGGCCTTAGGTAGGAAAAGTCGGTTGTTTGCAGAATCTAGGTATAAGTGCTTTTGCCGCATTAAGCAAATGTGGTGTTATCGATTTCTTATATGTTCACACTGGTTTGCCTGTACAATGAAGTAATATGACCCACAGGTCGTTAGGAACCTCATAGCCTTGGATTTCTTTGATCCAGTGCAGTATAGTCAGCCAGTATGGGCGAATAAGCACGCAAAACCACCACACATGGGCATGGGTTGCCCGTTCTCCACATCCCCGCCAGCAGAGTGGTGAAATAGTTGGGAAAACTTTGTGTAGAGGTACTGGGGTGTAGTGCCATCTCGTCAGCAATTTATAGTTTACTTCTGCCGCTTTGGATGACATAGAAGAGGTGTGCGTCAGTTGGAGAATTGTAGATCGTTGGACCTATGATAGTTCTTTTTTAAGGTCTTTCTCCCAGTTGTTTAGAAAAGTCGGCTTGTCTTTTGACGATAATGTTTGCAAAGCTTGGTAAAAGTAGGAAATAGGTTTCTCAGGTTGTTGGTCATCTACAAGGGCAGATTCTATCAGTGTCAGATCTGTAATTGTGCGCAGTGGTTTTGGGAGTGAGTTTATAAATGTGGAAAGCTTTTGGTATCTCCATTGGTCCATGAACGACACACTAGAGTCTGGCATAAGTTGCGAGAGAGGCAAGATGCCATTGGCGGAAGTCACTTGGTGCAGTAGGGTGGTAGTCCCAAAACTCCAGGTGTGAGATTTAGGGTCGAGGTTCCCAGGGGGGAAATAGGTATTACCAGTCAATTGCATTAAGCGAGAGTTATGCAGCCATTTGTGTGTCTTACACAGCGTCCCATATCATGAGAGTGGACCATGTAAGGGGCTAGGTAGTTGTGGACAGATTTCGAAATTTCCTGGGGACCCATATTTGAGAGAAGAGGTCCACACCAGTGAGGTCCATTTCAAGGTTTACCTACAGCTTAGAGTCCTTGTGATATTTCCAATCCGAGATTCTTTTCAAAACTATCTCCAAGAAGTACCTGTTAAAGTCTGGTAAAGCTAAACCCCCTTCTCTTTTAGGTCTAGTGAGCAAATTTCTAGCAATTCTAGGTTGCTTCCGGTTCCAAACGTATTTGCAAATAAAGGACTTCAACAGTGTGAAGAATCCCAAAGGGATCCTATATGGGATAATTTGAAACAAGAACAGCAGCCTGGGCAATATGTTCATTTTTACGACACTAGTTCTCCCTAGCCTTGAGTGTGCAAGTTGAGTCCACTTCTGCAGGTCTAACTTAATCATGTTCAACAAGGGTATGAAGTTCACTCGGAACAAGGAGGCAGGGTTAGCTGTAAAAAATATACCTAGATATTTCATTGAGCAAACTTGCCAACTAAATGGAAAGGACGATATCAATTGGGCTACGGTTGTATGCTGGATGGAGATGTTTAAAATTTAAGATTTTGAAATGTTAATTTTGAAATTGGAAATGGTCCCGAAAGCTATAAAAGCCGGCATTAGGTTAGGAAGAGAAATCGTGGGTTGTTGGACATAGAACAATATGTCACCTGCATAGGCTGCAGGTGTGCATTGTTGACCTGCTTTTGAAAATGTTATCTGCTGACTTTGATGCTGACGCAGTGGTTTCAGTACTTTTTAACTCACTGACCTAAAAATATTTTGAAGATAAGGGGAGCCGCAGAAAAGTCACCATTCCTCATAAGCACACTTGTTCAGAAATATTGAAATAAATGGACCAGTCTGACAGGCAACTAGCATTTTTAGAAGGAGAGAAATAGTGATGAGCCAAATGCTGTAGGGTCAGATTTTGGGTAAGTTTGCAAACTTAATGAAAGTCCAGAAGCCAAACCCAAACCCAAATGAAGTCCATGGGACACAAATGAGAAATATGTACCAAAACAGAAAAAAAAAGATTAATTTTGGTCATTTAAATAATCTTAGAGTGAAATATTAAAACATTAAAAATGCAAAATTCCTTTAAATAATATTCCGGGGGATTGCCCTTAACCTGCCTATGAGGTGGCATATTTGTACGATGTATGCAACCTACTGCAGCAAAACTGAGATCTATCAAGAAAATTATTTAAATTTAAATTTTTGTATGTCAGCTCCCAGTTGCTTCATTCTGTTTGTAAATAGAGTGGCCAGAAATAATGTTATACAAAAAATCCCACTAGATGGCGGTACACCATGTAACAGTACCACACAACGTGTTGTGTTGGGACAAAAACAACAAAACCTCCGTACAGCTGTAAACCACTTGGAAACATGGGAAATGGACAAAAAACAAAAAGTACAGCGCACAGTGGTCAAGTAAATGTCACTTTATAGTCTGTAAATGTAAAAGCATGAAACAAATGAACATGAACAAAAAATAGCAGCAATATAACAGCAAAGTTAAAAATGATTACAAAGATGACAGTCCTCTATGCATACACTGCAATGGTAATAGAGATGGTAAAATTGAAACCAAAGATCAGTATGGGGAGATGGCAGATATTGTTCCCAGACAGTGGACACACTATAGTGTGAGGAGGTGGTACAATACCTCAATAATGTCTCTCATACCTCCATGCTGGGGGATGGTACAGGCATTGGAAAGGTGTTGTCCACGCCAAGGGCAGTCAGTGAGATGGTTCTGGTGCAGGGGAAAGTTCATCTAAGTTCCCCAGATATAAGAGTGAGGCCCGCGGGAGCGGGATCCTCCTCACAGCTGTGATGTAAGACAGCGAGGGGAGCCTGGAACTAGCGTGGCTACACTGGTCCCATGATGTTGCCGCGTCGATCAAAGCATGGAGGGGGCGGGATCTTCGCTGTATCGCAGAGGACAAGGAAGGAAGCGGTGTCCGGACGCCGTCCCTCAAGCGGTCATGTGATACTGGCGGCCAATCAGGAGAGTAGAACCCAAGCAATGGAGAGGCTATGGGGAGGCATGTACTGACGTCACTGCAAGGTGTACAATGAACACATGAAGAGACAGGTACTGTCCTTATGCACTCTGACACTCGGGTATCCTTGCAGTGACGTCAGTACATGCCTCCCCATAGCCTCTCCATTGCTTTTACTATAAAGTGACATTTACTTGACCACTGTGCGCTGTACTTGTTTTTTGTCCAGAAATAATGTTAATCTACTGTGTATTAGATCTTTGTCTTGGACAAAAGCCTGGTATAAATGTTAATGGGGAACCCCGAGCCAAAAAAGGGACCTTTATTTACTTTTCAGTGAGTAAAGATATCTCTCAATTATTCACATAGGGGATACATTATCTGGGGCCCCCTTATTTTTAAGGGTGCTTCCAGATTCTGATAAGACCCCAGCCACACTCCCTCAAACCACCAGGCCAGGGTTATGGAGAAGAGGCCCTTATCGACATGCAGACAAAGTGCTTTCTCAAGAGAGTTCCCACCCTCCCCATGTTGAGGGCATGTCCCCTGGTATAGTACAAGAGGGGGCGCATGCTCATCATCCCTTTTTCCTGGCCTGCCAGGCTACATGTTTGGATAAGATTTGGTATGGATTGTCTAATGTGAATCTTGGGGGGACCCCACACATTTTTTCCTTTTTTTTGTGTGAGGTCCCTTGTTAAAATCTAACCAATCCTGAAGGGTTTGGTAAGAATTTTGTGGGGTCCCCACACATATTTTTAATGCTATCACTGCCCCTTTGTTGACAGCTATGTGGATCAGGCAGGGTTTTTATTTTATTTGCAGGGTTGTTGTCTGATATGTTTTTTGAGGGGGGTGGGGTCTACATGCTTGCCTCTCCCTCTCATCGGGAGCAGCGATCAGTGACGTGTCACTCATAGCCACACCCCCTAACAGTTAGAATCACTCCCTATGACACACTTAACCCCTTCCTAGCCCCCTAGTGGTTAACCCCTTCACTGCCAGTCACATTTCTACAGTAATCAGTGTATATTTATAGCACTGATCGCAGTATATATGTGAATGGTGCCAAAATAGTACCAAAAGTGTCCGATGTGTCCGCCATAATGTCGCAGTCATGATAAAAATCAGATCACCAACATAACAAGTAGAAAAAATATATATAATCAAAATGCCATAAAACTACCCCTATTTTTAGACGCTATAACTTTTGCACACACCAATCAATATACGCTTATTGCAATTTTTTTTTACCAAAAATATGTAGAAGAATACGTATTGGCCTAAACTGCAGAATTATTTTTTTTTATATATATATATATAGATTTTTGGGATATATTTATTATAGCAAAAAGTAAAAAATATCGATTTTTTTTCAAAATTGTCGCTCTATTTTTTTTTAATAGCGCAAAAAATAAAAAACGCAGAGGTTATTAAATACCATCAAAAGAAAGCTCTATTTGTGGGGGAAAAAAGGACGTCAATTTTGTTTGGAAGCCACGTCGCACGACCGCGCAATTGTCAGTTAAAGCGACGCAGTGCCAGATCGCAAAAAGTGCTCTGGTCTTTGGCCAGCCAAATGGTCCGGGGCCTAAGTGATTAATGTCCCCTTGACAGTGCCAAGCTCCCCATAAACTTTTTGACAATTGATTGCATATTAGCTATGAAAATTGCCCGAATTTTAACCACACAATTTATTTGTGAGTGATACACTGTATTGTTGTGACAGCGCTGAAAACTTAAAAATGGCCTGAGTTACTGGGAGTGAAAGGGCCTGGTATTGGGTGGTTAAAAAAAAGTACAATAAAAAAATATATAAAAAGTATAAAAAAGTACACCACCCAAATCAAAATGAGTGATATTTTGCCATCTGGTTGGGTGACAGTGGATCCCTAATGTCTTTTAATGTGAAAATGAATGGCTATAATTTATCAAATTCAACATCTGTGCAAGTTGCATGAAGGTATCATTTTTGGATACATTTAACTACATAAAAAATTTGCTTCTGAGATCTGACAACCCATTCATGTTTTCGGTGAGTATTAAAAGGCTTGAAAAGTATTTTTTTTTTTTTTTAAACAGGTCATACTTACAGTACCTGGTCATACTTACCCCACAGGAGCTCCGAACCTCTTCCTCTTCTCTGTATGCCACCATAGGAAGCTGCTTCCTATAGTGGCACATGTGTGGGCTTAATCCCAAGCAACGGTTTGTGTGTCCATTGACATACACAGTGCAGCTCGGCCCTGCCCTCTGCTCCCTTGGCACTAGATTTGATTGATAGCAGCAGGAGGAGGAAGAGAGAGAGCAATGCTGCTCTTGGACACATCACTGGATCAAGATCAGGCTCAGGAATGTATTTAGTGGAGCTGACAATAGAAGGTTCTTTACCATAATGCAGAGAATGCATTAAGAAAAAAAACCTTCAGCCTTTACAATGACTTTAAGGAGACGGCTGTGGAGGCTTAAAAGAATAGGACATGATAGTGAAGTTTAGAAATGGGGGATATCCAGAAATAGTGATTCACAATGAATTACAATGTGCATTGAAACAGAAGGTGGGAGTGAAAATGACTTCAACAAGTTTAACCAGAATAGGGTTTCTTTCCATGTTTAAAATAAGGATTTACAGTGTGTATAGAAAAGAATCACCCCCTTTAAAATAATCACATGTCGTTCCGTTGCAGCCGGAAATGAAGACAGACACAGTTTTTGTTTTATCCAGCTGTAATTACTAAGTGCAACTTTTAATATCAATGTGAAAGATATAACACCAACATGTCAGACAAAGACAGAATTACTTGTGTCAGTATTTTGTTGAACCACCTTTTGCTTTAATAACAGACTTTAATCAGTTAGGTATATAGAGAAATGTGGAAAATGGCGCAAATAATAATGAAAATTTAAAATTATCAATAAAAAATTACAAGTGCAGCTCCAAAAATTAGTGAGTGACTAATACAACTGTGAAATAAAGGTACAAAAGGGCGCAACAAGTGTAAATAAATATAAACACCAATAAATTCTTTAATAAAAAAAAAAAAAAAAACGCAGATCCCCAAAAAAGTTCAAATAATTGCAAATGTAGGACTGGTAGCTCCGGAGATACTCAGAAATGCTCGAAGACCACTCGGACACACTCTGAAAACGCTCGGAGACACTCGGCTATGGAGTGTTTTCGAGTGGCTCCAAGCATAACTGGCGCCCTTGCACCTCTGGTCAAATGCGGTACTACACACCCCAGAGGCTTAAAGCGGGGAGGTCCACCCTAAAAAAAGGCTACAAAAAAATTGAAAAAAATATAATTATTTTTTATACTTACCAGAAGTGGCTGTTACTAGGCAGATCGTCCTAATCTGCCACTTCCTTGTCCGCGGTGGTCTTCTTTCTTCTCCTCCTCATGCTGCCTCCTGGGAAATGGGGAGCAGTGTCTTCTGGGACCTTGTGTGTGTCCCAGGAGACATCCGCCCATTCACATAGCGCCGCGCGACTTGCGCATGCACAGTAGGGAACAGGGAAATGAAGCTGCAGCGATTCACTTCCTGATTCCCTCACCGAGAATGGCGGGGGAAGCCGAGACCCGGGTTCGGCTGCCGACATCGCGGGCACCCTAGACAGGTAAGTGTTTTATTAAAAGTCAGCAGCTGCAGTATTTGTAGCTATTGACTTTTAATTATTTTTTTTTTAGACACCAGACCTCCGCTTTAAATCCTGCTCGTATTGCGAGACAACGCTCGTATAGCTTGTATTGCGAAACGCTCGTAAACCGTGTGGATAAATAAGCTTTCATTTTTGTAGTTATGCAGTTTAAATAACGATTATGATTTGCATATTTGTTTATAAACTTTCTGATTTGTATCTTAAGACTTGTATATTTGTATTTCATATATTTACCTTTGTTGTTAGGTTGCCATGAATGTGTTTTATTGTATTTACAGATGCTGTGAATCACTGTGGCACAGGTAGAGCAAGTAATATATGTTCCATTTGAAAGTCCTCCTCCGTAAAGGCCCGAAGAGTAGGATCTCCTATAATCGAGTTTTCTTAAAGCAGTTGTATAACCAGAAAAAAAACTGTACGGCAAAGGCATAATGAGCTAGTATGCATACCATCTCATTATGAAATACTTAAAATAGAACGAAGCGTCGGCATCATCTCCTGGTCACCGCTGAGGGAGCTGACATGTTGACTGTAGGCATTGTAAATATCTCTTAAACCGTGGAGTTTTAGGAGATATTTCGAGCACCTACAGGTAAGCCTTAATCTAGGCTTACCTGTAGGTAAAAGTGGTTGTAAAGGGTTTACAACCACTTTAAGGACGTTGGTGGGTTCAGGCACTGCCAAGTCATTAAAAACCAGTGACATCACTGGCCCTATTCACTTACATGTCTGGGAATTTGCAGACCTTCAACAATCACCAGGTCAGGGTTGAGTACAAGAGGTCCTTGTCGTCCTCAACATGGTGACAAGGTTCTTTGCCAGGGGGAGGCCTTGCACCACTTTAAAGTGGTGGATTTTCTATCTACATCTTTAAGCCTTTCTGGATGGATAAAGGCCCTTGCTCAAGATCAAGATTTTCTGGTGACAGATGGTGCACGTATTGTCTGAAAGACTTTGTGACTATTTGAACTTTTTTCTTTTTTTATGTACTCTAGGGTTGCCGCCTCATCCCTTTAAACCCAAACACATAGGGGTAGATCCACAGACATGTGCGCCGGGCGCAGCGTATCTAAGATACACTACGCCGTTGTAACTTACTTTGCTTTGGTTTGAATCCACAACGAATTCGCGCCATAAGTTACGGCAGCGTAGTGTATTTCTCGCGGCGTAAGGGCGCCTAATTCAAATGGCTGTGATGGGGGCGTGTTTTATGTTAATACGTTGTGACCCGACGTAAACAACGTTTTTTTTAACTGCGCATGCGCCGTCCCTGGGGGTATCCCAGTGCGCATGTTTGAAATTAAACCGGAACCCGCCAATGCTTACGATGGTGACGTCATTCTACGCAAATTCCTATTCGCGAACGACTTACGCGAACGACTTACGCAAACGACGTGAAAAATTCAAAATTGTACACGGGAAGGACAGCCATACTTAACATTGAGTACGCCTCAGTATAGCAGCATTAACTATATGCCGGAAAAAGCCGAACGCAAATGACGAAAAAAAAAGCGACGGGCCGACGTACGTTCGTGGATCGCCATAAATAGCTAATTTGCATACTCTACGCGGATTTCGACGGGAACGCCACCTAGCGGCCGCCGAAAAATTGCATCTTAGATCCGAAGGCGTACGAAGACGTACGCCTGTCGGATCTAGCCGAGATGCCGTCGTATCTCGTTTTGAGGATTCAAAACAAAGATACGACGCGGGAATTTTGAAATTACGCAGGCGTATCAATAGATACGCCGGCGTAATTTCTTTGTGGATCTACCCCATATTATTTACACAGGTTCTGTGGCTGATTAAGGGGGTAAGTAAACTCACTTAGTGCCTTACATCAGAACATGTGTAAATAATATGTATTCAGGTTTAAAGGGATAAGGTGGCAACCCTACTGTACTCCCATACAAATATCAAATACTATAGTGAAGTTTGATGATGACACCACTTTAGTTGTACTCATATGAGATAATGATGAGACAGCTTGTAAGCAGAACAACATCAGCATTCAGTTGAGTGGTTCATAGAAAATGATTTAATATTTAATATTTAATCACAAAGCACTTGCCTCCCAAACTGCGCTGGGTTTCCTCGGCGTAATCCGGCATAGGTGGAAGTGGGCGTGAGCCATGCTAATGAGGCGTGACCCCATGCAAATGATGGGCCGAGTGCCAGACAGATACGAATAATGAACGGCGCATGCGCCGTCCCGTGGACGCATCCCAGTGCGTATGCTCAGAATCACGTCGAAACAACTGCCTAAGATACGTCGAATCACTGCCTACGACGTGAACGTAACCTACGCCCAGCCATATTCACGTACAACGTAAACAACGTAAAATACGACGGCTTATGTTTCCTGGTCCATACCTTTGCATGGGTTGCGCTTCATATATGGGGAATAACTTTATGCCGGACGTACGACTTACACAAACCGCGTACATTATGCGCCGGGCGCAAGTAAGTTCGTGAATCGCCGTATTTGCCTCATTTGCATATTTGAATCGGAAATCAATGGGAGCGCCAGCGTAAATATGCGCCCACCATACGCCAGCGTAGGCAAGTTACATCGGTCGGATGAAGCCTATTTTTAGGCGTATCTTGGTTTATGGATCGGCGCATAGATACGACGCGCACAATTAATACTTACGTCGGCGTATCTAGAGATACGTCAGCGTAAGTTGCTTTGTGAATCCGGGCCAATGTGTGCTAAATCTGTCAAATTATCATTGTCCATTTTCTGGGCTATCAGACAAAGGAGTGTAAAAAAAACACTATCATGGGGTGTTGGCACTGCCCCGGGGAGCATTAACCAATGCAGATTTTTTTTTTTTTTGTATTCCATTCCGCCAGAAGCAGTGAGTTTTTTAATAATTAACAATGCCCAATTCCTTTAAATAACATTCTGGATGGGGCTAACCTTGTCTGTAAAGGAGCACATCCCTGTGATGTACAGAAAGTACTGCAAAGCACTGGTATTTACAAAGAGAAAAAAAGTGTTTAAAATTGCCGGCAAATGAAATGTCATTGACAGCTTTTTTTGTTTACAAAAAGAAAAAAAAAAAACACAATGCCACACAGACCCCTCCAAGGATCTTCTATGTATTTTTGGAGACCTTTGCAGGGGCCTCTGTGCTGTTTGGGATGAGATGTCATTTGCTGGCAAATTTAAACTGCATCATTTTTATTTATTTTTTGTTAAATGTCACCTTTGCTTTAGTACATGCTATGGCAGTGATGGCGATCCTTGGCACCCCAGATGTTTTGGAACTACATTTCTCATGATGCTCAATTGCACTGCAGAGTGCATAAACACCATGAGAAATGTAGTTCCAAAACATCTGGGGTGCCAAGGTTCACCATCACTGTGCTATAGCAAGAATAAAAAAAAATGTTTGCAGAGCCCCCCTCAAAAAGCATACCAGACCCCTTCAGTCTTTCGGTTTGATACAGATTTTATGGGCGATCTTATACAAATAAAAAAAACATGGGGGTCTCTCTAAAATCTATACCTGTGTCTGATGAGAAAGGGGGAGGGGACAAGTGCAAGGCCTGGCAAAGAACCTTGTCACCATGTTGAGGATGACAACGACCTCTTGTACTCAACCCTGACCTGGTGGTTGTTAAAGGTCTACAAATTCCTAGACATGTAAATGAATAGGGCCAGTGATGTCACTGTTTTTTAATGACTTGGCAGTGCCTGAACCCACCAATGTCCTTTAAGTGGTTGTAAACCCTTTACAACCACTTTTACCTACAGGTAAGCCTAGATTAAGGCTTACCTGTAGGTGCTCAAAATATCTCCTAAACCTCCACGGTTTAAGAGATATTTGCAATAATGATGGGCACCAATGTCTACGGCGCATGCGCCCTAGACAATGGCGCAGGCTCACTTTAGAAACAGCAAGGGAGTGAAGTCACCGCGGCTCCAGCCAAAAACAGCGCCGGAGCCGCAATACCCGGAAGTAACCCCTGGGAGAGATGTCGGCCGCCAAGATCGGTGTACGAGGATAGCTGCCGGGGCTTCGATCTGAGATGAGTATTACATAATGAGCTAGTATGCATAGCATACTAGCTCATTATGCCTTTGTCTTGCAGGTGGTTTACAACCACTTTATCAACCATTGATAGCAGGAAGCTGTCGTGTGTAATAGCAGGAGCAATAAATCATCAGCCATAACACCCAGAAAGGCATATACACGTCAATCATGAACAACCACCAACCCACCAAAAGAAGAAAATAAGCCACCCTTCTCCTGGCCGGCTGTTTCCTCAGTCATTGAGAGGCTCACTCGCAGTTGCTCGGCAGCTGCTTGATGAGCGTGTGTCTGTGGAGCCAGCCCATCCCGCCATCCAGTGGTTTTCTCATCCACTCTGAAGCACGGATGTGTCCCTCACTAAGGCTTTCTATTGGAGGAACTGTTTGACACTGTTTATTCACCTTCACTTGTAAATGTATTTATTTTTATCCTTTTATATCCAATAAAAGACGTTATTGCACCATGAGCCTGTGCGCTCGTATTCCCTTTTGTTTAGAAGGGAGGATAAGAAGTGCCTGTTTAATGTGGTGAAAACAGCACAATGGATTATAGATACCAATCTACCAAATTTGAATACAGCATATGTAAGACAATTAAACAAGCGAGCAAAAACTATTTATAGTGTTCCAACCAATCTAAGTGTCACGTACCTGACCATAGAACTTGAGATGAGGAGGGTGGCCTCCTACACAGTTCCATTCCAAGTACTCGAGATAGTGGAGACAGGGACTGCTAGCGCAGTTCTAAGGCCCCGTACACACGACCGAGTTTCTCGGCAGAATTCAGCCAGAAACTCGATCGGAGCTGGATTCTGCCGAGAAACTCGGTCGTGTGTACACTTTTTAGCGAGGAAGCCGACGAGGAACTCGTCAGGCCGAATAGAGAACATGTTCTCTATTTCCTCGTTGTTCAATGAGGAAAGTCGGCCCACCGAGATCCTCGGCGGCTTCAACACTGAACTCGACGAGGAACTCGATGTGTTTGGCACGTCGAGTTCCTCGGACGTGTGTACGGGGCCCGAGAAGTTGGATCAGCAAACTTGTGTTTGAAAGCACTGTGATCTGATGAACAGAAGTGTGGAGTCAGGTCAAAAGCTGAGTTTGGTAACAGTCAGGCAGATGGGTACAAAATAATGATCAGGTTTCAAGACAGGGAAGGGTCAGCAATGTGCTGGCAGCAAAGTACAAAATCAGAATATTGGTCAAAAGTCAATAACACAGATGAGCAGCAAACATGAGCAGTCAATTGAAATCCTGAGGAAACATAGCTGGATCAGTAACAGGATCAACAGGTTCTCCAGAACATAGGTCAGAGGGGTAAGAGATGAAGACCATCCAGCAATGACACTAGCAAGCCTCAGATTTAACAGGCCGATGGGTGCCAGCGTCTGTAGGCATGCCTGTGCATCTACGTATGCACTGTAGCGCATGCAGGCAATATGTGCCATTAATGTCTGGGCTATTATTCTGTCTGGACTGCACTGTGTAGAAGCAGAATATTGGTGAATGCCAGTGTTACTACAAGTGTTATCACCAGTGCTATTACAAGAGTTACAACCATTATCACTAAATGTACTTCTGTAACCTTCTGCTATACTGCTTTTCAAATGCAAGAATCGATACCACCAATTGGTGTCTGTGTGAATGCTCTACCCTATACTGGGTACTCCAGCTACTGGTCCTTCCCACAACTATATGGTATGGTAGGTCATGGTATGAATGTATCTTCAGGAGATATATGGTATGGTAGATTATGGCAAAGGTTTATCAGATGGTCTACTATAGGAAAATATATGGCACACACAGGAAGTAGGTGAAATGTCCAGGATGTAAATCATATTAAATTGTATGGCATGTTATGGTTTGGATGTATTATATGACCTACTGTAAGGCCTCGTACAGACGACCGGATCTATCCGCTGGGATTGATCCGCGGATCAGTTCCAGCAGATAGATCCGTTCGTGTGTACGTCCGAGCGGACATTTCCCGGCGGATAAAAATCCAGCCGACGGATTCCCAGCAGATAAAAATTACTTAGCATGCTAAGAAATCTATCCGCTGGAATCCAGTCCAGCGGACTGATCCGGTCGTCTGTACAGACTCACCGGATCAGTCCGTCCGCTCCCCTCCCTCGCATGCGTCGTAATGATTCAACGCATGCGTGGAAGTATTTACCTTCCAGCGTTGCGCACGTCGCCGCGTCATCGTCGCAGCGACGGCGCGACACGTCACCGCGGATGTATTCCGCGCGGATTTCAATCTGATGGTGTGTACAGCCATCAGATCCAAATCCGCCAGAGGATTTATCCGCTGGAAACGGTCCGGCGGACTGTTTCCAGCGGATATCCTCTCGTGTGTACGGGGCCTTAGACTATACATGTATATCGTATTGTAGGTTGCTTTATTGATGTATTATATGGCATGGTATGGATATTTTATTAAGCCTACTATCAGGCTGTCCGTGGTGCACACAGGCTGTCAGTAATCTCTGTATGATGTATATGGTATTGTAAGTTATGTTATGAATGTGTTGTATTAGGCTATACATGCCACATACAGGATGTCAGTGATCTTTCCAGGATGTATATGATATGGTAGATTATGGTAGTAATGTCATAAATGGCCTACTATCAGGCTGTACATGGCAAACACAGTGACCTTTATAGGATACTAGCTGAATACCCGGCGTTGCCCGGTCTTCCTATCTTAACCTTTTGGGGAGGAAAATCATAGTAATATAAATATACCCATCTTTTATATAAGGGTGTAGGTAAGGGTTAATTTAACTGTCATATATTTTTATTTGGCATATAAGTAATATGTGTACCAGGTATTATTGAAATATCTCCAGGCGTACAGAAGTTATGTGGGAACATACATTTCCCATTGATTTGCATGGGACTTTAAACAAAAACCCCGACCCTCACAAATGGGGGTAGTTAACCACTTCCATACCAGGTACTTACGCAGCTTCCCGCCCAAGCCAATTTTCAGCTTTCAGCACTGTCGCACTTTGAATGGCAATTGAGCGGTCATGCTACACTGTACCCAAACAAAATTGGCGTCCTTTTTTCCCCACAAATAGAGCTTTCTTTTGGTGGTATTCGATCACCCCTGCGATTTTTTTTTTTTGCGCAACAACTAAAAAAAGGCTGAAAATTTGGAAAAAAAAATACGTTTTTATTTTTTTCTGTTAATTTTTTTGTAAATAAGTTTTCTCTTTCAATTACGGGCACTGATATGGCGGCACTAATGGGCACCGATGAGATGGCACTGATGGACATCGATGAGGTAGTACTGACGGGCACAGATGAGGTGGCACTGATTGGCGGCGCTGGTATGCGACACTGATGGGCACACATAGGCGGCACTGATGGGCACACATAGGCGGCACTGATGGGCACACATAGGCGGCACTGATGGGCACACATAGGCGGCACTGATGGGCACACATAGGCGGCACTGATGGGCACTCATGGGCGGCACTGGGCACTCATAGGCGGCACAGATGGGCACTCATGGGCGGCACTGATGGATACTTATGGGTGGCACAGATGGGCACTGATAGGTGGGCACTGGGCATGGATGGGCACTGTGGGGTGGCACTGGGGTGGCACTGATGGACACTGGGGTGGCGCTGATGGACACTGGGGTGGCGCTGATGGACACTGGGGTGGCAGCACTGATTTTTGCCAGGTTGCCAGTCAGTGCCCATTTGTGGGCACTGACTGGCATCTTTTTTTTTTCTTTATGCTTTTTTTTTTTTTTTTTTCTGTCATTTTTTTTTTTTGTCATTTTTTTTTTTTTGCCCACCCTGGTGCTCCAGGGTGGGCATCCCTGGTGGTCCAGTGTGGCGATCCGAGGGGGGGCTGCGCTGATAAACAATCAGCGCTAACCCCCCCTGTCAGGAGAGCCGCCGATCGGCTATCCTCTCCTCGCGTCTGTCAGACGCGAGTGAGGAAGAGCCATCGGCGGCTCTTCCTGTTTACATCGTGATCAGCCGTGGTTGGACACGGCTGATCACGTGGTAAAGAGTCTCCGCCGGAGGCTCTTTACCGAGATCGGAGATGCAGGGTGTCAGACTGACACCCCGCATCACCGATCGCCGCGATGCGCGCCCCCACGGGCGCGCGCGGCATGAAATCCTGCAGGACGTTCTAGAACGTCCTGTCAGGATTTCATAACCACTTCCCGGACGTAAATCGGCCATAGGCCGGGCGGGAAGTGGTTAAGGGATAAATTAACTATCCTATAGTTTAAGTGGACATATAAGTAACATGTGTTATCGAAATATGTACAGCCGTTTGGAAGTTATGAAGTAACATGTATTTCTCATAGAGTTGAATGGGACTTTAAAGGAAAACCCCGACCATGGCAAATGGGGGTGGGTAAGGGTTAAACCACCTATCCTATGTTTGTTGCTGACATATAAGTAACATGTGTGCCAAGTTTCATGTTAATATCTTTAGCCGTTTGGACGTGATGCTGGAACATACATACATACATACACACACACACACACGTTGAGTTTTATATATATAGATATATGGTACGTTAGCCTATGGAACAGTGGCGGCTGGTACTACAAATTTTTGGGGGGCGCAAACAAACCCCTCCAGGTCCATACTCACCATACAAATGGAGCCCTCCAGCGGTCACGGCTCCCCTGATACCCGTCAGCTTCCATGTTAACCCGGTCTTCTTTTCAGATTTAAAATCTTCAGCCTCCTGTCCTGAGTGGCTGGAACAAGAAGCCGGAAACTGATGGCGAATGTTGATTCATTAAAACCACAAATAGGAGGGTTTGGAGGGGGCAGTGCTCTGCGACCCAAGGACAACCTAAAACAAGCAAATTAGTGCCTCAGGCTTTAATCACATGCTGGTAAAAAAAATGATGGAAATAAAAGAAACCGATTAGTCCGGCGCACCGCAAAGTGCACAGCCACACACATAGAACAATTGATTTTTAAATAAATGGTAATATGACTATACATTTTTTAACTTTAAGGTTTTAAAAAATGTTAGTCATATTATCAGTTATTTAAAAATAAATTGTTTTATGATTATGCAAGCTAACTTTTGGAACTTTGGGGGGGGGGGGGTTTGGTACCCCTGCGCCTATTATGGACTGGCCGCCACTGCTATGGAATAGGTGTATGATATGGCCTAGTATCAAGATGGCATTAGAAGGTGACATGAGCCAATATGGAAAACAGGTTGCATGAGCATGCACGTTTGTGTAAACGCGCTAATTCATACAAGCATGGAAATGCATGCAACCACAAAATATGCTTGTACAGGCCATTGGCACACAGGCATCCCACTCTTGATGCCAGATGAATTGATTCAGAAACAGAGCTGAGCCAGGAATCTGCTGGAACTTCTTCAACTCTTTCCCTGCAACCTGAACCTGCTCCTGAGCTTTGCGTTTCTGTTACTGACCCAGTAAACACTTGGACTTGTCTCTATTCTGCCTTTCTGCTATTGACCCCAGCTAGTTCCCAACCACGGCTTGATCCTGCCGATTGCTGATTGATATCCTCTAGCTCCTGACCACGGCTTGTTCCTGTTGATTCCTGGGTTTGACCTTGGCTAGACCCTGACTATGGCCCTCCACTGCTGAACCTCTTGTACCCTACCTGATACCCTGCCTGTTTTCTGTTTTCTCAGTTGCAGACCGCCACCTCTTCAGTCTACTTTCTCCACTGTGGGTGGTGCACATCCGTATCGACAGTACAGTTGGAGAGGAGGTCAAGGGGAACATGGTTCTTCTATGGCTTCCTGGCTTGAGCAGGAGATGGTCAGGCTGCATTCTTCCCCTCTCAACAGGTGCTGTCAGCTCGGCTGAATCCTGCTCTCTACACATTGTTGGACCTGTGAGTGTTCCCAGCTGGGCTGTCTTCCCACCGGGTTTATTTTAAACTGTCTGTATTATTTCAATACAAGTTCTTTCATTGCAGTTGAACAGTGTGTGTTATTGTCGACGCACCACGCTGCACCCCACCTACATGTTAATGGGACACACATGTAAAATATAAAAAAATGTACACCAAAAATAAAATCCTAATACATTCTTTGTAAGGCTCGATTCACACCTATGCATGTTCCTATGCATGTTGCTTTTGAGCGTTTTTGCAGTGCTTTTTGGGTCGCTTGCTGCGGTTTTTGACTTGCGTTTTTACCGAGTTTTTACCACGATTTTGCCACGATTTGCAATTTGCGTTTTAATTTTTTTTATATCAATTGTTATAGTTTTACAATTAATTTAAAAACCAGGTTAAAAAAAAAAACGCAAAACGCAAATCACGGCAAAAACAAAATGCACCAAAAAATCGCGGCAAAAACAACATGCACCAAAAAACGCATTAGTGTGAATCGAGCCACTAATGCGTTTTTTGGTGCATTTTGCAGAAAAGCAGGGACATTTTTTAACATGGGTTCCTATAGAATATGTTCACATCAATGCTTTTTTGTGCCTCTGCGTTTTTGGAATGTTTTGCATGTAATAGAAGTCGATGGACCCGCATTCTGGTTTTTAAATTAAATGCAAAATTTTTTAAATTGATGTAAAAAAATGCAAAACACAAATCGCGGCAAAATCGCAGTAAAAACGCAAGTCGAAAAACGCAGCAAGCACCGCAAAAAGCACTGCAAAAACGCTCAAAAGCAACATGCATAGGTGTGAATCGAGCCTTAAACCCTGAAACCAAAGCTCTGTTTTTTTGAGAGAGACTGGAAAGGGGAACTTAGTCACTTGTTTCTGGCAGGAACTTCCTGTCAGTTACACCCCCTCAGAGTGATGAATGCCTTCTATTTCATTGCAGGTAGGAGAGTTCATTCTGTGAGCCATAACTCTAAGGTAGATTAAAATGATCTAGTTTATGTTGTTGTGACAATCAAAAGAAACCACAGTGTGACTAGAGAACAAGATGCATGATTGCCAGTGTAGGTTTATAGCAAGATGTTCCTAGCATATGAAGCATATGTGATATTTGTACTCATTGGAATGTATCAGAACTATTTTGTAGCATTCCTGCACAGTATTAATATGCATGTTCTATAAACTGTAGAATTGTTCAGTTAGTTACACCCCTGTTCCCTCACAGTGATCAATGTCCTCTATTTCATTGCAGCTACCATTTAGTAAAGTACCCTAATTCCACTAATCCCCTTCCACACTGTGGAGTTTTTTTAAGTGATAGTAAACTCTGCTTTTAATCTTGTACCTTCAGGTTAGCCTATAATTAGGGTTGCACCAATGAGGTTATTTTTTTTGTTTTTTGTTATACCGGTAAGTAGGGATGAGCCGAACACCCCCTAGTTCGGTTCGCACCAGAACATGCGAACAGGCAAAAAATGTATTCGAACACGCGAACACCGTTAAAGTCTATGGGACACGAACATGAAAAATCAAAAGTGCTAATTTTAAAGGTTAATATGCAAGTTATTGTCCTAAAAAGTGTTTGGGGACCTGGGTCCTGCCCCAGGGGACATGTATCAATCCAAATAAAGTTCTAAAAACAGCATTTTTTTTCGATAGCAGTGATTTTAATAATGTTTAAAGTGAAACAATAAAAATGAAATATTCCTTCAAATTTCATACCGGGGGGTGTCTAAAGTATGCATGTAAAGTAGTGCATATTTCCCGTGCTTAGAATTGTCCCTGCACAAAGTGTCATTTCTGAAGGAAAAAAAAGTCACTAGCGAATTGACGGTCCCGGCAATACAGAGAAAAATAATTTAAAAAAATAGGGGTCTGGTATGAATATTAAGGGGAACCCCTGACATTTTTTTCTTTGACTTTTAACTGTATTGCCGGGACCCGACAATTCATTAATAGCAGGAGTAGTTTTAAATATTTTTTTTTTCCTTCAAAAATTAAATTTTGTGCAGGGAACCAACAAAAAATGTGTGGGGGCCCCCCAAAATTCCATATTAGGCCCTTCAGGTCTGGTATGGATATTTAGGGGAACCCCGCATGATTTAAAAAAAAATGACATGGGGTTCCCTCCAAAAATCTATACCAGACTTGATTTTTTTTTTTTTTTTTTAAAGTGTATTTTGTGCGTGTACTCGAGAGAGGAGCCGGACTGCAGGAGTTGGGAGTAGGCAGGCCTCCCCCAGAGGCAATCTGCCACCTTTCTCCATGCCCCGGGTAGCAATGGTGCGTGTGTGAGGGGGTCCTCCCACACAGCCCGCCCTACCTGCTCCGCTTTGAAGCCCAACGGGGCAGAGGGACTCCCTATAAGGGAGTGAGAGGATCTAGCCCGCTCAACCAGCCCCGTTAGTATTTCGCCTCTCTTTTTAGAGACCGCGTGGTCAAAGTGCGTGCATGTTAACCCAATTTCGAGTGCGTGTAATTGTAATTCACATGTAGCTGAGACCGGGATCCGAACCTCTAGCTGCAGAGGTGAATGGCTTGTCAGCGCAGTGCCAATCGCATTGAGCAACCGCAGCTCCCCTACCAGACTTGATTTTAATGGGAACTCTGCGTCTAAATTAAAAAAAAAATGGCGTGGGGTCCCCCCAAAAATCCATACCAGACCCTTTATCCGAGCACGCAACCTGGCCAGCCACAGGAAAAAAAGGGGGGGATGAGAGATCGCCCCCCCTCCTGAACCGTACCAGGACACATGCCCTCAAAATGGGGAGGATGCTTTCTGTGACCCCTCAAAGCACCTTGTCCCCATGTTGATAGGAACAAGGGCCTCATCCACACAACCCTTGCCCAGTGGTTGTGGGGGTCTGTGGGCAGGGGGCTTATCGGAATCTGGAAGCCCCCTTTAACAAAGGGGACCCCCCGATCCCATCACCCCTATGTGATTTGATAAAGTACCCCTATCATTTCACAAAAAAAAGAGTCAAATTGTTAAAAACCACACAGACACAGCTTTATAAGTCCTTTAATAAAAAGAAACAAATTCAAAAAAACGATTCCAGTGATATCGAGATCTCCACTCCAGCGATGGAATCCATTCTTGGTAACCAGCAATGGGTGATCTCCACGCTCCAGGGATGATATCCAGCGAAGAACACGCACACGATCCTTACTCCACCGGAGACACCCAGGAATGACCGCGCCCAGCCTGACAGCTCTTATGTAGCTGAGGACAGGGCCACCCGTCACGTGACCCTGCCACCCTCTGATGCAAGGGGAAATGCCAGGCTTTTCCATTGATGTAGATGGGTGGTTTCCAATGCATCAGAGGGGGGCGGGGTCACCCATTCATGTCACTGGGAAAGCCTGGCACATGGAGACAAGGTGCTTTGAGGGGTCACAGACCCCCAAGGCATCCTCCCCATGTTGAGGGCATGTGGTCTGGTACGGTTCAGGAGGGGGGGCTCTCTCGCCCCCCCTCTTTTCCTGCGGCCTGCCAGGTTGCGTGCTCGGATAAAGGGTTTGGTATGGATTTTTGGGGGGACACCGCTCCATTTTTTTTATTTAGGTGTCTGAAGGGCCTGATATGGAATTTGGGGGGCCCCCCCACACATTTATTTATTTATTTTTATTTCGGTTCCCTGCACAAAATGCCATTTTTGAAGGAAAAAAACTTAATTTAAATCTATTCCCGCTATTAATGAATTGTCGGGTCCCGGCAATACAGATAAAGGTCATTGAAAAAAGTGGCAATGGTTCCCCTTAATATTCATACCAGACCCAAAGGGCCTGGTAATGGACTGGGGGGGGGGCTGTAATTTTTTTCAATTACTTTTCTCTGTATTGCGAGGCCGACAATTACATTTTTTTCCTTCAGAAATGACACTTTGAGCAGGGACAATTCTAAGCATGGGAAACATGCGCTGCTTTACATGCATACTTTAGACACTCCCCAGGTAAGAAATTTAAAGGAATATTTCACTTTTATTGTTTCACTTTAAGCATTATTAAAATCACTCCCATGGATCTGAAGCAGTGCTAGTTCCATGAATGATAATTCCTGTGAGACCCTGTAGAGATGTATTTGGAGGCCCATGATAAAAACCCAGATAAAACAATTTTTCCAGGGATAGACAAATATGCTCCACAATGGAGAGGTGATTCAATGGTGCGTAGTATATCCAGGCTAGAAATGGCCTGGATCCACAAAATTAAGTGTTTTATTCCATTTGGCCTAAATGTTATGGTTGACCTTAACGCGTTTATTGATAACTCGTGATTGCTCTTTTATTTATTGCTAATGCAATAATTATTACATTTTTGTTCTTGTATCTTTCTTCTCATGGATGTACATTTGATGTGACTTTGAGACTTTGCTATATATTTTTTGTTTTATATATATCATGCATGAACTTATATTCAATGCATTTTTTATATATATTTTTTTTAATTTTAAGTCTTATTAAAGTTTTCCATTTTTTATGTTTTTCTCATTATAGTAATTTATGGATTACTATATTATTTTAGTATTCTTTTGGGTGTATAAACATTATTTTTATAAGATTTTATATTAACATCTAATTGCATTCTCTTATTTAACCAGCGGAGGTGCAATATTTTTCTCTTTATGAGTATCATATGCTGGTTTGTTCCAGCCTGTGTATTCATATTTCAGTTAGTAATTTCATATTCTCTAGTCCTTATTTATTTTAATAATGTTTTATTCATTCTTATATCACACAGCTCTCCATTATGGTTATTTCCATTTGGAGATTCTGTTTGATCGTATTGTCATGGTTCCGTCATCTTAAAGTCACATCGAGGCGTGGTTTCCATTGTTTCCTTTATATGCGATGCGTCAGTGCATCACCTGATCCCCTGTGACGACGTCTTTGTGAGACAAAGCGATCGTCAGTAAGTTGACACGCTGACATCTTCGTCCATAGGACGGGTGTCTGCTTGCCAGCCGGCTGTTTGTTTTTATACGTGATTTTATTCAGATGCTTTTGTAAGTATATCTGATTCTTTTTATATTAAACTCTGTGCATACAATATTATGCTATGCAAGTATTTCTTCCCTCGGTACTGTACGAGTTATCTGCTGTGAGTGAGGTGATTGTTTCCACTCGTTCGGATTACTTCCATCCACCCTCCAGCCATCGAAATTGAGGAGATCGATTTGGATCCGTTCGGATTTCCCGTGTTCATCTTCCTGGCTAACGACCTATTCTAGTCCAGAGTGTGTTTGACTTCCAGGCCTAATTAGCCTGTGTTCTGGTAAGCAGGCTTGTACTTCTGGTGAAGGGACACGTGTGATATTGGTGCCATCATTGGCTTTTCTTCACGTTTCTGCTATTGTGGAATCACTGTTGTTTGACACATACCAGGACTTTTTTTTTCTTTTTGCTGCCATTTAGTTGTGGGCAATTGGACTCTTATTTTATCATCTAATATAAAACCATATGGGTCACATTCACACTTATGGACTTAGTGTGGTATTTACATTGTTTATATTTTAAGATATTTTTCCAGTTTTTATTTACATGTTGGTTTATAGCGCAGTTTTTGTATTTTCTTTTGCTTTATTATTTGTGTTGTCGCACAATTTTTCACTGCTGCTTTATATTCATAATATTGCATTTACTGCTAGGTTAGATGTATTTTCAGTATTTCACTTATTTGTATTGTATTTAGTCACCATTAGGGAGCGCGGTATTTTCTCTTTTTTTCGGTAGAGATGTAGCCCTGAAGGTGTGGGCTTCTCAGGAAGTGTGAGCTGCCCGGGAAGAAACACCACTTTTGGAAGCTGAGTAATGGCAGCACTGAAAGTAAGCTTTACCTAAAACATGTTTAATCCACAGTGACAGGTCCACTGGGTGACATATGAGGAAAGCAGATATATGCCTTGATCTGACTCTGGAAATTTACATTTAATTCAATTGTTGGATTAGAAATGTACCTGAACCATCAAGTCCTTAGAATCCTGTCTAGCTACTTTGTGCCCATGAGGGTCTCATTAAGTTACTGTCCACCCAGCATGTGGACAAGGCAACCATTGCCATCATACAAGAGCACCCATTTTTTAAAGGCATAAAGCCTTTGCACGCTAGAGCTTGTAGTTTACATGTCATTTAACTCACACCAGGTGATCTCCATTTCCAGGCAGCATCTCAATAGGAGGATAGTATTTCTGAGTCTTGGAGTTGCCTTCTTGGAGAGTTTAGTAACAGAAAATATGCTAGATTCACTAGTTTTTTCTCCTTTACATCTTTATTGCTATAAGGATACCCTTTACACTGTATTTGATGTAATTGCCTATAAACCCATGAAGATTGCTGTACAACCCAGGACAAAAAATAAGTCGAAGCAAAAAATTGGGGGCTCGTAAACTGGAAATACACACTATCAACTGGAGTGGGCATTATTTTTTATATCTTTGATAATTAAAAATGTTGTGAAAATTGTTGAAGGGGAGAAGACATGCACCTAAAATTGATGAAGGGAAGGAAGGGGGGCCCAACCTGCCTGCTTGGGCTAGAGATCCATAGGTGTCTGTTATACAGTACAGTATGCTTCTCCTTTGAATACAGCTTGTGGTGATAGAGCTTATGCCGTGTACACACGATCGTGTGTATGCTTCATCAGACTTTTACTGTCGGAATTTCCGCCAACAAAAGATTGAGAGCAGGTTCTCTATTTTTCTGACGGAAAAAGTTTCTATCCAAAAATCCGCTCGTCTGTTTGCAATTCCAAAGCGCAAAAAAACATGCATGCTCTGAATCCAGCAGAAGAGCCAAACTGCCTATTGAACTTCATTGATATTGGCTCGTTGTATGTCTTGTACATCACTGCATTGTCCAAGACAGACAAAGGGAAGGAAATAACCACTCCAGGTGGGTATATTGAACAAAGAGCAACAGTTCAGGGAATCAAGGGTGCCGGCAAAGCACAAAGCAATTGATAGAAGAAAAAAGGGATGGACAGCCTCACTCCAAAAAACCATAAGGTTGTCTTTAATATAAAAAATGGAAAAAATGCACTACAAAACAAGCAGAGAATGGGAATAACAGCCTATGCGTTTCACACTCCAAATCAGTGCTTAATCATGATGTGCAATGCATGGTAGAAGAAATGTATATATTTTTACAACACATAATCATGGATTATAATTTAAATTATTTGATATGTTTTATTAATCATAAATTACATTTAATATTAAACTAGATGATGGATATGCAAAGTGCTCAATATGAATATGTAACAACTGATAAACGCTAAGCCAATTCCCCCCCCCCCCTAACAAAGGAGGAGTAATTTACTATTAAACTATGGTTGGCATTATGCTTATTTAACCATGGGGTATACAGACAAAAGATTTATTCTCTGATGAAGGTCTGTATGGAACTATTACTACATACCCCTTGATAGGCCTAATAAAATCACAGGGGCCTAAAGGTATGTTTTCTATTCTATATTCAGTCAGTTTGGGGCAGGGGGGCCCGTGGAACCCAACTTACCTTAGAAAGGTCGGGAAACTCAATGTTCAGCTCCCGAGGCCCCTCTTATGTGTAAGCCACCATGTGTCTATTAGGGGCACAGGGTGACCGAGAAACCCAGTCGTGTCTGATCTAACCAGACTCAGTACAACCACACTGAACTCGGCATTTCATTTTACCCCTGAACCAGCCAGGTTGTCTACACTATGTTTAGAACACTGACATTGGACATAAGAGTTTCCTTAAGTGTCCTTCCCACTGACAAAGTTGGCTGCGTGCCCAGTTTTTATTTATAAGATGTGTTGAAATGTTTGAAGGTACAGTACCTGTGCCTCATGTTATTGGATGTAAAGTTTACCCTGCCCTGTGCCTCTATGTCAACATGGAGGGGGGATTGTCCCCAGGGATATATACTTGTTTATGTTCTTCAATAAAAGTCTTATGCTTTTATCCACCCTATACTGAGTTATGGTTAGTGACTGGGTGGGCTAGGGGATCCTGCTGGTTCCGGAAAAGGAAAGCTTATATGGCGGACATACTCCTCAGGAGTAGGGGGTATGTCACACCTCCTTCAGACCAAATTAGAAAAGGCACCTTTGGCAGGTAAACCTAAATGGCAATCAGTTATTACCAATATGTCACAGAAAGTGTGGGAGGATATTTGTTGCTCTCATTCTTTAGTATCACTGGTAATTAATAATAAAGTTATTTAGTTGTATATATATGTTTTTGTATTCACAAATTCATAATTACAGTAAATATTACATTGTATTGTGTATGCATCCCTGTCCATGTAGTGGCTGACTGTCTAACCCCTAAAATATATCATTAGTATTTATAGGTGCCCATATAGGGCCAATAAGACACTCATAGACAATCTGTATGTCAAATAGTAAATACAAATAATAACAAATGCAGAATCTTTTAGGTAATTAATTTTGTCTTGCAAAAGAGGACCTGGTGGGGACCTTCCCCACAACCCCACTAAGCAGAAGAAAAAAAAAAGGGTAATATTCAACAGATTTCCTTTTACAAGTACAGGATATAATTGCTTTAAAAAATGTTTCTTAGAGCTTTGAACAACAAAGACAAGGTGAAAAACTTTACATATGACAATTGGTTTTCACAGAGAACATTATCATTGTATTGGTGTTGAAGATATCATCAAGGAAGAAGATATGGTTAAGTGGTTGTGAACCTCAGTCATGGAATATGAGCAAAGCACAAATATCTGTAGTGTTTACTTATCTCTCTACTAAGCTCTAAGTGTTGTTCATCTCTGGTGCTTTGTACCTCTGTTATCAGCATGAGTCCCTCCCGACACATGAGATAAAATTTGTGTCGGGAGGGAGCTTAGCAGGCAACTTGTCTATTCAGAACATAGGGCCAAATCCACAAAAGGGATACGACGGCGTAACTGCTGTTACGCCGTCGTATGCCTGTTCCTAACTATGGAACTGATCCACAGAATCAGTTTTCCATAGTTAGGCAGAAGATCCGGCATGTGTAAGGGACTTACACTGCCGGATCTTAGGATGCAGTACCGCATCCGCCTCGGGTATGCAAATTAGCACTTACGGAGATCCACAAAGCTTTTCAGCTTCGTTTTTTCTCCTTAAGTTTTAGTTTGCAAACGCAAAATTAGGGCTGCTTTTACAAAGTGTAAACTGTTTACACCTTGTAAAAACAGACCTTTCTGTCCAGCGACGCGATATTTTTTTTATTTTGAATTTTTTTTTTCGCGCCGTATCTTTTTTTTTTCCCGACGCAACTTTATTGACCCGTCGCAATCCACAAAGCTCGGCGTAACGTAATTTCACGCTATGCACGTCGGGAAAATGACGTCACGAGCATGTGCAGTACGGCCGGCGCGGGAGCGCGCCTAATTTAAATGGGAATCGCCCCCATGAAAATAGGAACGCCTTGTGCCGGCGGAATTTAAGTTACACAGCCCAAAATTTCTAGGTAAGTGCTTTGTGGATCGGGCACTTGGGTAGAAATTTTAAGGCAGTGTAACTTAAATGGAAAAAATTAAGTTACGCCGGATCTTTATGGATTACCCCCACAGTTCTTCTGTTGTGTGGAAAGGGGGGGGGTGCCTTTCCTCCAATCAGCTCTCACACACTGTAACTATAGATTTTTCACCCCCTCTTATGTGCTCCTCACAGATGCAGAAGGATTTAAAAAAAAAAATTGCACTTTTGAAGGGGTGTAAACAAGTAAAACTTGTAGGAGGATTTGTTTAATCTTTGTGTATCACCTGAGGCTGTTTACTTCACTGGGTATATGACAGCCACTTTAAATAGTCTGTTATACTGCTAGGTGTTAAATAAAGACGTGAGACTATTTAATATTTTCTTGCATATTTATTTATTTGACAGCATATATGTTTACCAGCTTTGGCAAACAGGAGGTAAAATAGGCTCCTAAAAATGTAGCGTCAACATAAAATAAGCACAGTAGTAGAGAACATATAAGAAAGAAAGAAAAGGGAACTTTGGAAGGACGGGGCAGTGGGGAGTGAGAGCTGCCATTCAATTCCAGCCTGGCCATGTCCCTATTTGTGATGCAATTTTTTCAAGTAAAAGGGATGTAAACTGTATATCTTAACAGGATAAGAAGGACATTGCATACTGCTCATCTTCTGACTCCCTCAGATCCTTTTCACTTACTTTCCTATTCTAAAATATGAGATATCTAAATAAAATTAGTCAGCGAGACAATAAAAAGGACACATAATTAGGAACATACAGTAGATCTTAACTCACTTTAACTGTAACTGTATCCTTGAGACCATTAAAAAAAACGGTTTCTAAGAAGTAGTTATCAACATAAAAAACCTATTCAGGTGCTGCTTTACCTCCTTATTAGATTATTTCTAAGAATGTGGCACAGGCATCCATATTTCAATTGGATCCCTTTAGCAATTCATAGAGTAGATGAGTTCACCCACTAGCCATTTACACATCTGTGGAATACGTCCACACACTGTGTACCAGTTTTACAAAAAAATTCGACCAAAATACAAATCAAATACAGCAATATAAATAAATCAGTTAATATAACTAATAAACTGTGATGTTGTGCTATACCACCTAAATATGTCTATTCTACTTCCTAGTCTGGCCATAGCAGGCCATATTGTATTACCACAATACAGGGAAAGACTATTTGGCAGAAAACACAAGTTCAAAAATGAAACATTTTCTCCTTGGCCCAAAATCCTAAGCCTTGTAGAAGTTCATAACCGATAGTCTGTATTGCACATCCTTCTTAAAGGTTTAGCTCTAATATTGAAATGTCTCTTGTTATTTGTGTAATGTACATGGTCACCTGACAAGCATGTAAAATACCCATATGAGACAACTTATTTTAAAGCAGTTTCAGGAAAAAATTGAATTATATAGGTTTGCATAAAATTACAAGGTATGTGCTGCATTTACAATGTGTTTGTCATGTCCCTGTGATGCATTTTGGATGCATTCCTATTTATTTCTATATAAGAAAAAAAAAATATTGAAATGTAGGAGAATAGGATATGCTGCGTTTTACAAAAAACATATGCATGATGCATGCTGAATAAAACCATAATTTCAAATGTAACTGCTCCCTACGCTTCAGTTCAAAATCCAAATGGCGCTTCTTATCAAATGTTGCTTAATTTGATGTTAAAGCAAATCCAAAATGTCCATGTACAAATGTCATTATACATTATCAAATCCTATATTAGTGTAATAAAGTTGTCCTGGTTCATCTTCATCTTCTTCAATAGTGTTGAAAAATGACTTCAGTTTTTCTGGAACACACCAGTTCAATATAATGACTGTTATTCCTATTAGAAAGCAAAGAAGACCTGAAATGACAAAGAAAAGAGCTTTATGAATTATAAATATGACAAAAAAAAAGAAAGTAAAAAAAAAGAATTGGTAGCATAATGTGATTTGCATTTTTATTTATGTAGGATACTGATGGATAAATACATTAACGCAAAAAAAAAAATTCTCTGTATTTTTTTGTAATTTTTTGTTTTAAATCAATAGTGCCAACAGGAAACTTTTTAAAAGTACTTAGAGGAAACATTTTAAAGTACTAAACAGTGCCTACAGGAAGCCTGTGGACTGATACCACAAAAGTTTATCACAATAAAATGTATATGGTATCCATATCAATAAATATTACATTTAAGAGTCAGTCTCAATAACAGTTTTTGAAATATGCTGGAGAGATACATATACCCATTGAGCACCTTGACCTACAGAATGTCTACTCCAAAACAAGTTGCTTTACAACTGCAATACGCAATTTAAATCTCGTTAAGGGGTAAATGATTGTAAATGCACACCTGGCACCTGTAAAACAGGATTTGTTGCGTCATTTCATTTTTATATGTTTTTGTTTTACACTGTTGCTATTTTAGTAAAGATAAAAAAGTATTTCCTTATTGGTATCAGGCAAAATGGGGGATTTTGTGGGATATTATGTGTTATACTACATGTATTACTTCCATTACGTTCACTCTTTTGGATTTCTAAGGCCTAGTACACACGAGAGGATTTCCACGGATTTGGATCCGATGGAGTGTACTCACCATCGGATCGAAATCCGGGCCGAAATCCCCTCGCGATGACGTGTCGCGCCGTCGCCGCGATGATGACGCGGCGACGTGCGCGACGCTGTCATGAAAGGAATTCCACGCATGCGTCGAATCATTACGACGCATGCGGGGGATCCCTTCAGACGGATCGATCCGGTGAGTCTGTTCAGACGGATCGATCCGCGGGAGCCAATTCAAGCGGATAGATTTGTAGACATGTCTACAAATTTTTATCTGCTGGAATTGGGAAATTTCCGCAGATAAATATCCGCAGGAATGTACAGACCATAGAATCTATCCGCTGAAACCGATCCGCTGAGATTTTTCAGCGGATGGATTCTATCGTGTGTACGGGGCCTCAGAATAATGAATTGTTGATCCTACAGCATCCATTGAAAAAGTACCAGTCAGATAACTGCAATGCAAAAAGATCTTCCATGACCCTACCTACAATGTATCTCACCAGAATATATACAGAAATGCTATTGTGGGGTTTTGACTCATTTGTTTTGTTTGAATTAGATATTAGGATCTGTAGTGGCTGCTGGAACAGCATGAGACCTTCACCAGGACATAATAGAGTGTTTACAAGTTATTTATCAGCCAAGAGACATAATTGAGCCATTAGCAGGAACTGAGTAGTAATAACTTGGTGTTAGGTCCAATTTCTGCTTCTTCTAGGTCAGTGAATCAATAATTTAATACAAAGGCAGTCAAGCACCTAGCATTTACAGGAGGATGTAACCAATAGCAGTCTACATATTTTTCTTGGGTCAGTCTTACTGAAACATCAAATTCCACAAAATTAAGATGTTTTCAGTGATTGTTTTGTTGATATACAAAGCATACATCACAGTATGTGATGCCAATGGCTACAGCACATGTTCTATTCTCATGGGTCATGATCACTAAACCATTCTAGATTAAGAAAGATAGACGAAAGTGGTTGATAAACCCAAAATACAATACATTTCTGCATTAGTTTCCTTTTAAGGCTTTTTTCTTTAATTTTCAGCTAGTGATTTTGCCAGCAAGTTTGTTATTTTCCAACTTCCTTTAACAGACCAAGCTATCCAGCAAAAGTGGGAAGTTAGTGGGCTCTGGCAAACCATTTAAAACTGACAGAGGTGCTTATAATGGTCACTTACATAATCACATCTGCCAATCAGACCACATTTGTTCCTGCTTATGTGCTCAGTGATTTATGGAGAGTTATGTGCTCTGGGCATGGTTTGAGCTTACATTAAAGTGAACCGTTCCAGATACCACCTCTTCCAAGTGATCCCAGGCACAGTACACTTAACTATTCCCAAGCATGGTTCTGAGCACTCAAACTACATAAAAGACCCAGACTAAAAGTATGAGTCATGCCCAGTCACAGTTACAATTGCCAGTGAGAGTGTACCCTTATTTGGGCTATGCATCAATATCAGCAAGGGAGTCGCTGAATGCGAAAAATTTAATAAAGTGCCAGTTTGTACAATTAACTTACCTGTTGCTAAAGTTAGCCAAAAAGATCCTCCATAGTATGTTTTCAGAGACTCAGAGCCAAACTGTATATTACAAAAGGCAACATTTTTCACAGTAGAAAAAGAAATCAGGGAGAAGAGCATGAAAGCAGCAGTCACTAGTATCATATAGGCTCCATATATAAAAACCGGCATGGAGAAAAGAATGTTGCATATAATCCAAGAACAAAATGCCACCCTGTAACACAGAAATGGTTGTATGTGTTAATTTCTTTATTGATCATACATTATACATTGCAACACAAAATAATGTATTCCTGTCTCATTTTACCTTACTGTCAGGAATGTTCTTAAAAACAGAACCATAGGCAATTATAAATGACCCAATTTTGATCTAGTTATGGATTTATTAAAAATCCTTAAAAAAATCCAAATAGTACTTCAATCTGTCTATGTGGTGGTAGTCTCAAGTAATACCTTGCACAAAAAATGTTAGACTAGAAAAAGAAGGGGCAGTACTATAAACAGGTGTGATCCAATTTAGAATGGCTAACTGAATTACAATTGCATTGCCAGGAGAAATATTTTTCACATACAGCACTGTACAAAAGTTTTATGCCGCGTACACACAATCATTTTTCGGGATGTTTTTTTCAACTTCATCATTACAACGACGTTGCCCACACACGATCGGTAAAAAAAAATGCTCTAGCAAAGCTCAGTGACGTACAACACATGCGACGGCACTATAAAGGGCTGTTTTAGCTGATTTCGTGTTAGTAAAAGACTATTTTCTGTCAGTTACAGCGTGATGAATGTGCTTACTCCATTACAAACGGTAGTTTTACCAGAACGAGCGCTCCTGTTTCATAACTTGCTTCTGAGCATGCGTGGGTTTTTCACGTCGTTTAACCCCACACACGATAGTTTTTTACAACCCGAAAAACGACATAGTTTAAAACATCGTGAAAAAATAGAGCACGTTCAAAAAAAAAATGTTGTCGTTTTTCAGAACCCAAAAAATGCTCTGAAGCCCACACACGGTCGTTTTAAATTACATTTTTAAAAAACTTGTTTTTTACAACCCGCATAAGGCAGGTGTGAAGAAATGCTGTAAAGCAAGAATGCTTTCAAAAATGTATATTTTATTTTGTTTATATTTATCAAAAATAAGCGAACAGAAGAAAAATCTAAATCAAATCAGCATTTGTGTGACCACCCCTTGACTTCAAACCAACACCAGTTCTTAAAGTACAAAAATCATTTTTTGCCGTTTTGAAGTAAGCAAGGGCCTAATTTAAAATCTCGATTTCCTTTCAATTCAGCCCCAGTGACAATAGTGAAAGGATGAATCACTCTAGCAAGAATACAAACAGCAATAAAACCCTGACAAATGTTTTTACACATAAAACAAGCTTGCAGCCAGTCAGAAAAAATCTGAACTCCCTATCTGCATTATTACTGCAGATCAATTAAAAGAGAATTGAAGCGAACAGTCAGATCATTAGTGATTTCAGAAGAAAATATCACCTAGAGGTTTTTACTTCCTTCAGTAGAGAATTAATATATATATATATATATATATATATATATATATATATATATATATATATATATATATATATATGTGTGTATATATATATATATATATATATGTGTGTATATATATATATATATATATATATATATATATATATATATATGTATATATATATATATATACATATATATATATATATATATATATATATATATATACTGTATATATATATATATATATATATATATATATATATATATATATACCATATATACTCAAGTATAAGCCGAGTTTTTCAGCCTTTTTTTAGGCTCAAAATGCCCCCCTCGGCTTATACTCGAGTCAGTGTCCCCACTTAATGTTACGGGGTGTGCTCGGGGCTGCTCCGGTATGTGTGGGTCTTTTACTGCGACTGTTGTGAGCCGCGGGTACAACAAAATGGCGGCGACTCTTAAACAATGCAGGCCGCTGTTAGATCTCTAGAGGTGGATCGTCATGCTATACAGAATATGAGGCATAGCCGCCTCTAGAGGTCTAACAGCAGCCTGCGTTGTTTACGAGTCACCGCCATTTTGTTGCAGCCGCGGCTATATGCAGCTCTGTGTCATTTGAGGAATGGTCACTGTTTTGCTAATTAAGCGGCACAGGGTTTTCTTTCGCAGTGGACATAAAAACACTTGATTTTGTTACTCCCCTGAATTATTTTGTCTCCACATGAGCACATTTTGCTCCCTCCCTTTCCAAAAACTTTAGGTCTCTGTTTCGCTTTTTGCTGCTATTACAAAACATGGCTGTATGATCCTTCCAATACTTTTCTCACCAAGCAGATAGGGTCTTGTGATTTCTAACAGTCTTTTGTGTATGCTATGTGTTCTGTAATGCGCTGCAGAATATGTTTGCACTATATACCAAGAAGTTTCCAAACTGATTGATAGAAGCTTCTAATCGTATTTGTATTAGCATTTGCATAGACTGATGTGACTGTCAGTGTGAAATGCATGGTATTGTGTTCAGGGAATCAAAGTATGTTTATTTACTATGTAAATAATAAATGTGTCTACCTTTTTTTTAAATGATTTTTAAATACTTGATCTGCCATATATTTTTTTTTAAATTACACTTCTTACACATCAACTGCAGTGCTCTTTGCTGAAATAACTGAGCAACCACCACTGTTTATCAAAAGTCTCCTTATACAGACATATTGCAGAGGAATAGATGGGATAAGTCTGACCAGGTCTAATACTGGAGCTGGTTGCTTAGAACACTAAAGAAATTTACCATAGCAGTAGCTGCTGCATTTCTCACCCTAGGCTTATACTCGGGAAAACAATACGTTTTCTCAGTTTTTTGTGGTAAAATTAGGTGCCTCAGCTTATACTCGGGTCGGTTTATATTCGAGTATATATACGGTATATATATTTATACATATGATATCCAAGATAAAGTATTACAAAATTAACTTTTATTCAACCAAATTTTGTAAAGACCAATGAATGAAGAAAATAATTGACTTTGTTTCTAAATATATACAAAAATGTACTCCCCTTTTCTCATTCTCCTAAATCAAAAATGGATTTTACCCCAAAATAAAAGCACAGGAATTCACTGATTACACTCCCTTCAGTCTACTACTGGGTGCTTGAGCACTATGGTAAATATGACAGCTGTTCATTGAAGTCATATAGTGGCAAGGCTGATCTTTATCCAAAACTATAATACAAATTACAACATTTAATTAAAGGAAAAGGGAAAATAAAGTTCTTTCACTTGGAAACTAAAAAGCTATCTTCTTTATAAACTTTCCGCAGAAAAAATGACATTTGGGATGTGCTTGCTTATCAGGTAGATTCTAGTTCAGATTCTCTGTCTTCCTACTCCTAGTCGTATAAACTTTTCCCCTGTTCTGGTGATTGAAGTTTTTTGACACTCTACTGTACCCAACCTGCATAACTGCTACATAGCATCCCCAATGCAGTAAAACAACAGCCAATGAACAGCCCACATGTACTGTAGTATCATATGAGCCAATTTAATACATTACTAACTTTCACACCATCCTGTGTTCAATTTTACTCAAATAGGTTCAGGGGAAATAAATGGAAAGCAAATTAAATGAATAAAATATTTTCTTTGAACCTGACTGAGTATATTTAATAAACATGATACACTAAAAAAGTACTACTTTAGTAAATACATCTGAAGGCTCTTTTCTCGAGAACTATTATACTATTGTAATCTCTTGCCTCTTAAAGACAAAAAATTGAAGTTCAGGAAACTATTTTTATTTAACTCCTCCCGGGGTTTTCTCACGTTTTTTTTTTTTTCCAATAACTTTTTTTATTGAGATATGAAAAGGTTTAACAGTCATGCGTTTTCTCAAGTTTGAACTTCCTGGAATCTAACCAACAGCTATTATACATTGAAAAATAGTCCTCTACTCTTTTTTGTTTTGAAAAGAGTGGGGATGGGTTAGAATTTGTCAGGCCAACAATGTATCCATAAATTTATGATGGTGCAATCTTAAATCAATATTGCTGGAAAATGACAGAATTTTCCCTTTGCTATTTATATAAACAAACACGAGTTTGTTATTTGCATACAGTCACTGTAAAGCAGGTTAAAGTTCTTCCTAACATCTTCATGAAAAAAAAACACATGCCCTGCAGCCATAAAAAGCATGTTTCTAGGAGTGACTTAATTTAGCTTTACATATTAGCTTCCAGGACGCCATAGGTGCCCTGAAACTGCTGGTGCTTAATTATGGAAATAAAGATTAAAGATTGTACATTTGAGCGATAGCATGTCTCCCAAAACAATATACAATTGATTGTGTGTAGTGTGTACTTCAATGAGCCTACCCTTTCTAGAACACACTATATCCATTGTGATACCTAACCTTAAGGCCTCGTACACATGATAGGTTAACCAGACAACATCGGTCTGAAGGACCGTTTACATAGGTCCAAACCGATCGTGTGTAGGTTATTTAACCTTCGGATAAAAAAATGTCAACTTGCTTTAAAATTTAACCAATGGATTGCTAACCGATAGGTCAAAACCGATCGTTAGTACGCACAACCATCGGTTAAAAATCCATGCATGCTCAGAATCAAGTCGACGCATGCTTGGAAGCATTGAACTTTGCTTTTTTCAGCACGTCGTTGTGTTTTACATCACCGCATTCTGACACGATTGTTTTTTTAACTGATGGTGTGTAGGCACGACAGACCATCAGTCAGCTTCATAGGTTAACCTAGGACAACGGTCCTTCAGACCGTTGTCCTCTGGTTAACCTATCGTGTGTACGAGGCCTTATAGTTACTCCAGTAATGTGTTTCTGTAGATCACCTGAAACTCTGCCTTCCACCAACTATATAATTATTTGTTGAGTAAACTAACCTCTAGAATGGGGTCTGTAAACCTTTCTTTATTCCTCCATCCTCCCTGGGCCTGATACTTGGGATGCCTGCCTTACACGCACATGAACCCAGTCTTAGTCCGTAGGGTTCAATATTGAGTGGGTCCACCCTTTGCAGCTATAACAGCTTCAACTCCTCTGGGAAGGCTGTCAACAAGGTTTAGGAGTGTGTCCATGGGAATGTTTAACCATTCATCCAAAAACGCATGTGTGTGATCAGGCACTGAAGTTAGATGGACAGGCCTGGCTCGCAGTCTCCGCTCTAATTCATCCCAAAGGTGTTCTATCGGGTTGAGGTCAGGACTCTGTGCAGACCAGTCAAGTTCCTCCACCCCAAACTGGCTCATCCATGTCTTTCTGGACCTTTTTTTGTGCACTGGTGCACAGTAATATTGGAACAGGAAGGGGCCATCCCCAAACTGTTCCCATATAGTTGCGAGTGTGAAATTGGCCAAAATGTCCATGTCTTTATGGACTTTTCCTTGTGCACTGGTGCACAGTCATGTTGGAACGGGAAGGGGCCATCCCCAAACTGTTACCACATAGTTGGGAGAATAAGATTGTCCAAAATGTCTTGGTATGCTGACGCCTTAGGAGTTCCCTTTACTGGAACTAAGGGGTCAAGCCCAACCCCTGGAAAACAACCCCACACCATAATCCCCCTCCACCAAATGATTTGGACCAGTGTACAAATCAAGGTCCATAAAGCCATGGATGAGCCAGTTTGGGGTGGAGAAACTTATTCTGACAGTAAAAAGTTTACATTTGCATGAAACTTCAACTGATTAAATCTTTGGACCTACTGATCCTTTTGACATGCAAGTAACCTTTGCTTAAACAAGTATTGTGTTGCAAATATTTTGACAAGCTACATTTATTAAAGGAGGAAATCATCAATTACCTCAAACAATCACAAAAATCTATGAAATAAAATTAATTGGACTTGACAAATATCTGTGTTACTGTATATGTGGCGTTAGTAAATGATAAATGAAAAAAAAAGACAGTTGCTTCCTCTTAGAATAAAGTCTTTGTTGTTTATGAGATGTTATGCTAAAGCTGAAACTGTTTAAATATCTGTTTTATATGAGGCAGCCTTGCACCAAGATTTTGTTTTCCCATATTGCAAAAGTGATATCAAAGGCAAACACTTCCTGTTCTTCTGCCTGTAACTACACACAGTAATGCAAGGCTTTCTTCCTGGTGTGGAGAAAGCCTATTGAGGGGGGAGGGGGTGAGCAGTAGTGTCAGGACGCCCACTAACACACAGCTCATTTCTCTATCTGCAAAGTAGAGAGTGTCCTGACCCTCCTGCTCGCCCCCTCCCACCCTCAAGAGGCTTTCTCCACACCAGGGAGAAAGCCTCGAATTACTGTGTGTAGTTACAGACAGAAGAACAGGAAGTGAGGATTTCTCAGAAGAAATGAGGACATTTAAAAGCAAAATTGAAGCATGAGGTAAGTGGAGGAGGACTGCACTAAGGTAAAGGAAGCTATTTAGGGGAAAAACCTACCTTTACAACCCCTTTAAGATCACAGAAAAAAATGTATTTAATAAAGTGATTTGTGAAACAATACAGCATTTTGCATGGTGCAATAACCCTGTAATATTTTATATTACTTTAATATCATATGTAAAATAGTGGCTTGTTTCACCATGTAATAAAATGTGCGATAAATTACTATATCCCTTTTCCAGTGTACATCTTGTTGGGGACCCCACTGTCATATTCCGCCAATAATCAATTTTGTCTAAAGTTGGATGAGATATTTAACATTTCAAGCTCAGAATATGGGATGGTAACACACCATCTTGCTAAAATTAATAAATTGCAGACCTTTTTACAGGGCAATAAATTGCTTGTGGATGCAAATAATATGCACTTAAATATGTCAATAGTTACTTACCACATACAGGCTGATGCATAGTGCCCTGATACTCTGTACTGGTTATGCAAGCCACAGGAGTCATAGTTTCTAAATTTCTCTGCTACATAGAGGATGGGGTTGGGGAGTCCTCTCTCTAGACCGTCATGGTAAAATTTATCGTAGTCTGATCCAAACATCCAGAGAAACTGCTCATTATAATCAATGGTCTCATTTATCTGATGAACAGGATTTCCTTTGGATATAAAACAGAATATAACATTACACTGAAACATTTATTTTTGTTACATGTATTACAATATCTTTGGGATAGTTAGGAACTGTTTTTGCTCAAGATATATCTCATGTGATATTTACATTGAATTCAAAATAATTGCCTTTAAAATTGTGAAAATTACAACCAATTCACTGATCTTTTCAAGAATAATGCTAGTTGTAGCTTACATCTGAAAAACATCATTTGTGTTTAGCCTTAAATGTGTCTCTTTGAACCAAACTATTAGGCCAAGTGTCCAGATTGTAGTCTTTAAACTAGTCAAAATAGGTGCAGACCAGCTGGCCTAATGTGGCCAGGTTATGAGTTCTAACCAAATAGATTTGATTGGTCAAATCAGAAGCTGTTCAACAATGGACATCAAAGCATGGTCCTACCTGAAGCTTATGTTTATAGGGAGCACTGCAGCAGCTAACTGATAAGTGTAGTTTTAAGTAGTAGCAGACACAGCTAGTTTCATCATTTTTAAATGGTCTTTTCCTTTTGGGTTTTTAGTCTGAAATTATTATTTGAGGTGTACAAGTCTTTTGACACATATACTGTATATGTAGACTAAACTCAGCAGCAAGATTTTGGTGATAGTACATCTCAGATAACAACATGTCGCTTTCCTCACTGGTAGTGCCAATGCCTGTGAAGGTATGTATATGTATGGTTCTTTAAGAGAAAATTTAGTGTTAGCAGTTAGTTTAAAGTTAAGGATAGCATCAGGAATCAGGTTAGGATTTAGGGGGCTCAATAAGAGGTTCCTTTTTAGGGTTCTAGGTTATGTTAGTTTTAGAAGTTAGTTTAGAGGATAAGGTTAGGATTAGGTTAATGTTAGATATTAACCACTTCAGCCCCGGACCATTTGGCTGGCCAAAGACCAGGCCACTTTTTGCAATTCAGCACTGCGTCGCTTTAACTGACAATTGTGTGGTCGTGCGACGTGGCTCCCAAACAAAAATTGACGTCCTTTTTCCCCACAAATAGAGCTTTCTTTTGGTGATAATGGTGGCGATCAGCAATTTTTATCGTGACTGCGACATTATGGCGGACACATCGGATATTTTTAAAACCATTTTGGGACCATTGCCATTTTTACAGCAATCAGTGCTATAAAAATGCACTGATTACTGCAAAAATTACACTGGCAGTGAAGGGGTTAACCTTTAGGGGGTGCTGAAGGGGATACGTGTGACCTAGGGAGTGCTTCTAACTGTTAGGGGGCGTGGCTTGCCATGACACATCACAGATCGCTGTTCCCAATGACAGGGAACATCTCCCCGTTCTTCAGTTCTGTGACCCGATCACAGGACACCAGCGGACATCGAGTCCGCGGGTCTCGCGGGCACAGTCACGGAGCTTGCGAAAGGGCCTTGAGCGTGCCGCCAGCAGTGCGCGACCACACGGCCGGCAAATTAAAGGGGACGTATATATACGCCCATTTGCCCAGCCGTGCCATTCTGTTGACGTAAATACTTGTGCGGTGCTCGTCAAGCGGTTAAAGCTATATTTAGCTAAGGTTAATTTGATGAAGGGTTTGAAGGGTTAGGTTTTAGTATTAAATATAGTTATAAGGAGCTTAGATTAATTTATAGGGAGTTCAGGGTATAGTTAAGATCAGGGGTCAAATAAATGTGCGAATTTACGTTTTCACTTTTTTAGCATTTAAAACTTCTTGCCAAAAATCCAATATGTCATAGAAGAGGATGCATAAAAATAGCCAGAAGCCACAAAATATATTTTCAGATTTGTAGATGATACTTAATTTTTTTTGACCCTTAGTCATAGAGCTATTTTTTTTTTTTTTTTTGATTGAATTATGCTACCATCAATTTTACGTTTTGCAGTGATATTAACAGTTTGAACCACTACGATAAATATTTTTTTTAACAAGATTTACTACTATGATATTAATGTGAATGTATGGATGTTTCTGATTAAAATGATAGAGGAGTTTTGTGGGTGCCTTTTATTCTTATTTGCACAATCAATAGTATAGCTAGTCTTACCTTTTAAAGTGATGTTAACACCACTGAGCCCAACATTTATCCCAATGTTTGCATTCACCACAGCACTACTGAAAGACTTATATGTAGTTGTAGCATTGATTGATCCAACTTCCCAATCTGCTGTAAAGTTAACAGCTGTAGAAATAAAAATATATATATATTTAAATAAAGACAAGTTACTTACGGTAATATGCTTTTTACAAATATACATTTTCTTGTGTTTAAATGTATATTTAATATGGGGAATATGAAATTACAGTAGCCACTTTACCCCCAGGCCAATTCTGATTTATCTCATACATACTAGAAAATTACTTAGAACCCCCAAACATTATGGGCCAGATTCACAAAAGAGATACGACGGCATATCTCCTGATACGCCGTCGTATCTCTGTGTTGGGGCCATCCTAACTATGCGACTGATTCATAGAATCAGTTACGCATAGCTAGCCCTAAGATCCGACAGGTGTAATTGAATTACACTGTCGGATCTTAAGGATGCAATTCTAGGCCGGCCGCTAGGTGGCGAGGCCATTGCGGTCGGCGTAGAATATGCAAATGAATAGTTACGGCGATTCCCGAACGTCCGCACTGCCCGATCTATCTTTACGTCGTTTCCGTCGAGTTACGCCACGAAAAATTAGGGCTGAGCCCTAGTTGTCCTAAGCCATGTTAAGTATGGCCGTCGTTCCCGCGTCGAAATTTAAAAAACAACGTCGTTTGCGTAAGTTGTCCGTGAATGGCGCTGGACGCCATTTACGTTAACGTCTAAACTAATGACGTCCTTGCGACGTCATTTAGCGCAATGCACGTTGGGTAATTTACCCGACGGAGCATGCGCAGTACGTTCGGCGCGGGAACGCGCCTAATTTAAATGGTGCCCGCCCCATTTGAATTAGGCGGACTTGCGCCGATCGGATTTACGTTACACCGCCGCAAGTTTACAGGTAAGAGTTCTGAGAATCAGGCACTTACGCTGTAAACCTGCGGCGGTGTAACGTAAATCACATACGTTACGCTGCCGTTTTTTAGCAGAGGCCCTAGAGCATAAAATAGTGTATGGGATGGGACATCATCAGCCCATCTCTCTGACTCAGCCAATCAAAGGAAGCCTTGCATTCAATAATAGAATACAAAGCTGCCTATGAATGGCTGACCACTGCTCAGACTGACAATATTTTGATCTAGGTGTGAGACAGGAAGGTGTCGTCTTTCCCCCAGAACACAGTGCTGTATACTGTATGTAACCTCAGCTACTTGTTAGTGAGGGAAATCTTTTGTTTGGGCCAGCTTGGCCTGAACTAACTATTTAAACTGAAATTAAAGCTTTAACCTAACACTTACTTTTAACCTAACCCAGAACCTTAGCCCTAAATCTGAAATACTTTTTTCTGTCTGTAATACTACAGAAGTCTAATTTCCAGAAGACAGTTAACATTCTTACCAACAGTTACAGCTCCAATAAACAGGCTTATTAAGACTCTAAAGGTCCAGGATATTCTCTGTAAATAAAAAAATACCCTTTTTAATTTGTTATACGAGAATGGTATTTAATGTACAAAGAACATGCAAGTGCTTGTATATAAGGCTGCAATGACATATTTTGCACTTAAAGGGGTTGTAAAGGTAAAAAAAAATATTTTCCTAAATAGCTTCCTTTACCTTAGTGCAGTCCTCCTTCACTTACCTCATCCTTCCATTTTGCTTTTAAATGTCCTTATTTCTTCTGAGAAATCCTCACTTCCTGTTCTTCTATCTGTAACTCCACACAGTAATGCAAGGCTTTCTCCCTGGTGTGGAGTGTCGTGCTCGACCCCTCCCCTGGAATACAGGAGAGTCAGGACGCTCTCTACGTTGCAGATAGAGCAAAGAGCTGTGTGTTAGTGGGCGTCCTGACTCTCCTGAGGTAAGTGAAGGAGGACTTCACTAAGGTAAAGGAAGCTATTTAGGATTTTCTTTTTACCTTTACAACCCCTTTAATACTGACAATGACGCAACAGAATCCAGGTTTAAAGAGAATGTACCCATTAGTAGAACTACCAGGGGTTAGAGCACTATTTTCTGACACTGTGAGGAATGGAACCTGAGAGGGCCTCTTCTGTGATCAGACGTAACCTTTAGTAATATTGCAGTACAAAAAGGCTTTTGAGACCAGAAAGCCATTGCATCCCTGGTGCACCTCAATAACAGTTTGACAGTGCTGTGCCTTGTCACAGTGTCAGAAGGGTTAGATGTCACCCAGCCTTCTCACTTATGAAAGTTGAGGGGCTCCAGGATGTCAGCTGTAAGTGTAGAAAACAGGTGTTGCAGTTTTGGAATTTAACTTTTTTAATAAAAGTGGGCAGTTGGGTGAACCCTCTCACAATAGATAGATCAATAGAATGATAGATAGATGGATAGATAGATAGATAGATAGATAGATAGATAGATAGATAGATAGATAGATAGATACACTAGATTGTCACAAGTATTGGGACGCCTGCCTTTACACGCATGTGAACTTCAATGGCATCCAAGTCTTAGTCCGTAGGGTTCAATATTGAGTTGGCCCATCCTTTGCAGCTATAAAAGCTTCAACTCTTTTGAGAAGTCTATGGGAATATTTGACCATTCTTCCAGAAGCAAATTTTTGTGGTCAGGCACTAATGTTGAACGAGAAAGCCTGGCTCACAGTCTCTGCTCTAATTCATCCCAAAGATGTTCCATGGGGTTGAGGTCAGGACTCTGTGCAGGCCAGTCAAGTTCCTCCACCCCAAACTTGCTCATCCATGTTTTTATGGACCTTGCTTTGTGAACTGGAGCACAGCCATGTTGGAACATTAAGGGGACATCCCCAAACTGCTCCCACAAAGTTGGGAGCATGAAATTGTTAAAAATGTCTTGGCATGCTGACGCCTTAAGAGTTCCCTAGAACTAAGGGGCCAATTCCAACCCCTGAAAACAGCCCAACACCACCATAACCCCCCTCCATCAAATGATTTGGACCAGTGCACAAAGCAAGTTCCATAAAGACACAGATGAGCGAGTTTGGGGTGAGTGAACATGACTGGCCTGCACAGAGTCCTAACCTCAACCTCATAGAACACCTTTGGAACAAAATAAAGTGGAGACTGTGAGCCAGGCCTTATCATCCACATCAGTGCCTGACCTCAGCACCTCCAGTGCTTCTGGAAGAATGGTCAAACAATCCCATAGATACACTCCTAAACCTCGTGGACAGCCTTATCAAAAGAGTTGAGGTTGTTATAGCTGCAAAGGACAGGCCAACTCAATATTGATCCCTGCATACTAAGAGTGGGATTTCATTAAAGTTCATGCGCGTGTAAAGGCAGGCGTCACAATACTTTTGACAATATAGTGTAGATAGATATTTGCATCATGGTCCGTATAAATGAGCACAAACTGCAGTATATTTACAAAAACAGAAATACTACTATTCAGTGTTAGGCAAAGAAACATATATTTAAAGGTAGGTAGGAATTTAGAAGTGGACAAGTTATGTACTTAGTTATGCTATTTTATTATAGATAGATTGACAGACAGATAGCTAGATAGAAATGCAGACAAATAACTTTATAATATATTCATAATATAATTATACAGTAATAAATAACTCACGGCTCTTCCTCTAATTCCAGGAATTATCAGAATAAAGGCACTGGCAAACACCAAGAATACGATAATAACGATAATGCAATTCACATTAAAGGCCCACTCCTTTCTTGGTTGTGGGTAGAAGGGAAATACACGATTGTAGAAAGTCATGTTTCTTTGGTTATTTTTTTATGTCTGGAAATAAAGACAAATGAAAAACTTTATAACATCTGTTTTATTAATATGATATGGTTTCAGTTTAGGATCCCATTATTTTAACAGAACCCTATGACCTATAATTATAATATTGGCCGTTTCTTTTAGAAGTTTCTGGCATCCTAGTGATTGTGTTTTAACCGCTTGCCGACCGCTTGCCGACTACTTACGTCGGCAGAATGTCACGGCTGCGCATATGGACGTACCAGTACGTCCCCTTTAAGAAGCGGCATTGCAGGCACACATGCCCCACTGGCCCGCCGCAAGCTCCTTGAGTGTGACCGCGGGTCCGTGGACTCAATGTCTGCCGGGTGCCCGCAATCGTGTCACGGAGCTGCAGAACAAGGAGATGCCTATGTAAACAAAGCATGTCCCATGTTCCTGTTCCTTGTGACAGGACACTGATCTACTGCTCCCTGTCATCGGGAGCAGTAATCACTGTCATGTCACTTGTAGCCCAGCCCCCCACAGTTAGAATCACTCCCTAGGACACACTTAACCCCTTCCTCTCCCACAACTGGTTAACCCCTTCCCTGCCAGTGCCATTTACACAGTAATCAGTGCATTTTTATAGCGTCAAAAGTGTCCGATGCGTCTGCCATAATGTCGTAGTCACGATAAAAATATCTGATCGCCGCCATTACTAATAAAAAAATAAAACAATACAAATGCCATAAAACTATTCCCTATTTTGTAGACAATATAACTTTTGCGCAAACCAATCAATATATACGCTTATTGCATTTTTTTTTTACCAAAAATATGTAGAAGAATCCATATCGGCCTAAACTGAGAAAAAATATGTTTTTTTTAATCTTTTTTGGGGATATTTATTATAGCAAAAGGTAAAAAAATATTGCTTTTTTTTCTCAAAATGTACGCTCTTTTTTTGTTTATAGCGCAAAAAATAAAAACCGCAGAGGTGATTAATTACCACCAAAAGAAATCTCTATTTGTGGGAAAAAAGGAAGTCAATCTTGTTTGGGAGCCATGTCGCACGCAATTGTCAGTTAAAGAGACGCAGTGCCGAATCGCAAAAAGTGGCCCGGTCATTGGGCAGCCAAATCCCCCAGGGCCGAAGTGGTTAATGGTAAAAGAATTACATTTTCTGTGAGTAGCTTTCTCATGGCATTCTTTACTCAAGTTCAAAAGTAAAGGACCCTAGTAAGGTAATCTTTGGGGTCTTTTTGTGATATAATGGTCTCTTAAAAAACTGAATAATTTTACTAAGTAATATTACATACCAACAAAAAATGACTTTGAGGTGAAGCGCAATGCTGTGTTCATGTGCTGCTCTTATACTAACAGTAGGGATGACATCAGCTAAGCACTCACATTGCCACCAAGCTTACATCATTTAAATTAGTCTGTGGGTTTAGGAAGTAACAGTACATGTTGCCAAATCATTTCTTCATCAGATTCTTCTCATAACTGATATCATTCACCATATACATATATATATACAGTATATATGACTCATATACTTCTAACATACTACAGAACAATAAATTGCAATTTTGAATGAATCATTTCCATCTGATTATGATACAATAGCATTATTTTAAATTACTCATTAACGATAATAACTGTCTGCTGTATGCTTTATTATTCCATCTAATGACGGCAGATCGTTTGAACTCAGGTAGTCTGCCTGATGCCAAGTAAAATGATCAAATATACTGCGGTGAAGAGATCTCTTTTATTAGCCATTGCAAAGTAGAGACAAGCCATATAAGATACTAAGTACTCAGTGCTGAGTAATGTAGGGGATGTGCATCAGTAGGGCAGCAACAGGCTTCTTCAGTTTTATGCCTTGTACACACGACCGGTTTTCACACGACCGGTTATTGGTAATGAAAACCGGTCATGTGTATGCTCCCTAGCAGTTTTCTCGATGAAAAAACTGCACGCAATTTTTTTTAAACCAGCTCTCTTTTTTCTCGTCGTGTTTCCCGTCAGTCTCTCGTCGCGAAAACCGGTCGTGTGTATGCTTTTGCAAGGGGAAAAAAAACTTGTATGCTCAGAATCAAGTATGCAGCCCAAACTCAGCTCAAAGGGTGGCACCATTTGAAAGGAACTTCCCCTTTTAGTCCCGTCGTACATGGTGTACGTCACCGCGCTTTGGTCGGAAGTTTTTTTGCATGAACGTGTGTATGCAAGTCAGGCTGGAGAGGAATCACGTCGGGAAAAACGTCTTTTTTTTTTCTGCTGAGAAAAATGGTCGTGTGTACGAGGCATAATAGGTTTACCAATAATATGTGTATGACTAGCAATAATCCAAATCACCTAAGAATGATGGCTGCTCATAGACTGTTCTGTTCTGCTTTAGCTGAGAGTAGGTGAGACAATCGTTTTTCCTGTAAAAATGTGCTACTTTTTTTAAATTAGATTTATTTGGTGTATTTTAATTTGGTGCAAACTATTTTCATTGTTTGGTAGTATTCCTTCCGACATTGGCATCATGATATAATTTCCTTTATCACAGTTAATTTTCCGACATAATAAACATTCAGTACATGTTTGGGTTTTATATTGAGTTTTAGGGTTAGATTTAGGGGTAGACTTAAGGTAGATCTTTGTGTTTTTTCACCTTAATGCATCCAATGCATTAAGGTGAAATGCCCATAGCAACCAAAAAGTTACCCTTTACATCAAAAGCGTTTTTTGAACAGCTAGAAAACAGCGATAGTAAATTAGAATCACTTGCAGTAATGAGCAATAGTGATTCGTGGGGAAATTCGTCATCAGACACTGAAAGTGATGACAGCGACAATTCAGGAAATTTCAGTGTTTTTGATTACATTATTGAATACATGTTATTATTATTATATTATTATTTTTGATAATTATTTATTATATTATAATTTATGATTTCGCATTTCAAACTTTATCATACCCGGGATGTCTATTAAGGCCTGTACACATGATTGGATATTCCAACAACATTTGTCCGATGGATGTATTTTGGCGGATAATCCGACCGTCTGTATGCTCCGTCAGACAATTGTTGTCGAAATTTCCGACAACAAATGTTGGCTGTGCATGCTCTCAAATTGTCCGACAACAAATGTGTTCCATCGGATTATCCAATCATGTGTACACAAATCCGTTGCACTAAAATCCAATGTACTAACACGCCTGCTCCAAACCAATGCTAACCATCAAACAATATTAGCAGAAGTTGCCCAAAGGGTGACGGTAAAGAGCTGAAAAACCACATGGTTTTGTGAATGTTGGATGAATGTTCTGCCGTCTGTATGCAGAACAAGTTCATGGCCAACGCCCTTCAGACAAAAATCCACACATTTGTCCGATGGAAGTTCGATGGTGTGTATGATGCCGCGTACACACGATCAGTCAAACCGATGAGGTCTGATGGACCGTTTTCATCGGACAAAACCGATCGTGTGTGGGCCCCATAGGTTATTTATCCATAGGTTAAAAAAAAGCTATCTTGATTTAAATTTAACCGATGGATACCTAACCGATAGAACAAAACGGATCGTTTGTAGGCACGTCCATCGGTTAAAAATCCAGGCATGCTCAGAATCAAGTCGACGCATGCTTGGAAGCATTGAACTTCGTTTTTTTCAACACGTCGTTGTGTTTTACGTCACCGCGTTCTGACACGATCAGTTTTTTAACCGATGGTGTGTAGGCACGACTGACCATCAGTCAGCTTCATCGGTTAACCGATGAAAACGGTCCATCAGACCGTTCTCATCGGTTTGACCGATCGTGTGTACGCGGCATTAGGCTTAAGAATTACAGGCATACAATATAAAACGCCAAATTTCTATGCAAAACAATTGTACCGCTTTGAGACGCAAAAATCTGACATAATCATACCGCCAGGGAGGTTAATACAACTTTAAGGTTAACTCAGGTTAACAGTAATGCCACATACACACAATCAGGCTTTTGCCCGGCCAAATCACATTGGAAAAAAATAGAACTTGTTCTATATCTAAACTCCGATAAAATTCATCGGAATTTCCAATGAAAAAACTCAGATGGGGCTACACATGATCGGAAAATCCGATGGAAACATTCCATCTGACTTTTTCCATCGGAAATTCCGATCGTGTGTACGAGGCATTAGGCTATGGGTTTGGATGGGATCAAGGATACCTGGTGGGAACACACAATCAATAAATCTTAAAATAATGAAAATTCTGATTTGCATTTAATTATAATAGTTCAGTCTCCAATTGCATTTAACCAAAGAAATCTAACACATTGATGATGTTGGTGCATTTAGAAGCAATCCAGTATGTAATACATGCAATCATCAAAGGGAGTCTAACATTACTGAAAAGGAAATGCAAGGGAAAGACTGAAACAGATTGGATATTGTAAACTACCGAACTCAAGTTCAATTTGCTCAAGTCAACTTATATCAGAACATTAAAAACGTTTAATGCTACTACAGTCTACACAACCACTACTACTATCACTACTAAATTAACAGTAATATTGAATGTGACAGAACATATCCCATTAGTTTTGTATCAACCAAATATTACACAACAGTACATCATTTAAATATGTGTTCCAAATATTATGTCGCCCTTTAAAGCAATTTTAAACACAAAAAATCAATCATTTATTATATTGCAGCTCGCTAATTCTTATATTTGCTGGCTATATTTGTTTTCTATTTTGGATTTTCTTTCCTTTATTTTCACCTGATGATCCTGTCAGTAATGCCTGAAAATCGGACGAAAAATACCACTTTCGACGCAATCGTACGATAATCGGATCGTTAGTACAGAGCTTTCGAGAGCCGAAAACGTCAGTTCATCCAATATTATTTTATCAGACATGCACGAAAATTTTCCTCGTACAATACCAGATCGTACGATTTTCATTTTAATCAGTACAGTTGTCGTCCGAAAATTCAATACAAATACATTACAACACATGACATCACTTAAGATTTTATTTTCTGTCGTACGGGAATTTTCGTACTTTAGTCAACTCTTCAGGTTCGATATACAACTAGCATGCAAAAAAAAAAAAAAATGGATGATCTGTCGTCCAATTTTTGGATCGTGTGTACGGGGCATTAGTCTGTTGTTTTTCAACAGAACAAGCAGTTCTGCAGATGAAGTTGAAACAAACCATTTAAACTGGCAGGGGTTCTTGAAATTGTAAGCTTTTAATTAGTTATTTAAAAACCTTTATCCCAAAAAAAAAAAAAAAATGAATGCGGCCACCACATTAATGATTGGTAAGCTGCAATATATTACATTTTAGGTTTTGAGTTTAATACCGCTTTAAGTAATTTTTTGGATTTTTTTAAAGATAATGAACACGTTTCAATGCTCTCGTGACTGTCGCCAGAACTGCTAAAAACAGAAAAATATTTATGCATTTTGATTATTGTAAAATGTAATAATAAAAAAAAAAAATAGTTATAATATAAATATGGTAAAACATATAGTATAATAGGACTAAACAATTAGCACACAATATTGAAAAAAATACAATAAATAGCAGTATTGTAAAAAGAAAAAAAAAGAGAGAGAGAGAGTAAAAAGCATTTGTTAAAAAAATAAAATAAAATGGTAATAAATGAACAGACTGACCTTTAGATGTGTACTCTGTGTTACAGCTACTATCAAAAGCTGCAATGGTATGTCAAGTTGCCACTTTTATACCTACCAAGAGGTAACGTTGGATAGTAAAAGGTGACATCATAAGATAAAGATATTCTGTTCACTATCTATCAGAAGATATAGCAATAGAGGAAAAGAGGATATTATTCAAATGAAGCCCAACCCATTGCTGCTGTACTTACCAACTCAGGAACTTCCTTGAGAATGTCACATTACTAATCATGTCACTGTGATCAACAGTACAGAACAGAATGCCGGTGCTGAGCTTTACAAGAGGTGAGTGTTTTTTTTAAACAAAGTACTTAAAATGCTCTTAATGTAGCATTCAACTATTTATTTATGGCTAGTTAGTATTACTTTTTGTTAAAGCATTACTATTTAAATCACCATAAGCTACTGGGCTGTTCTGAGACTAATTATGTTTACTTTATGAATCCTGATTTAATTTACAAAGGTAAATACAACTTTTATATATTTAACTAAACACAAAAAATGGAACTTTAAATTAATATCCAAATCACAATATATATGAATGGATCACAACACTCTATAAATACTTTTATTTTCAATAAGTTTATGAATGTGTTTCAAAGGCTATTTTAAATTGTTTTTGGTGGTGGAGGCAAACATCTTGTTTTATTCCCCTACCCACCATCACAATATAATTAGGAACAGACGGGGCTGTTCATGGTTAGTAAAAGTGGTAATAAACCCCGAACTAAAAATGTAATATACTGCAGCTGATCAATCATTGGATGTGGTGGCTGCATTCTGATTTTTTTTTTTTCTAACCTTTTTTTTCCTCTGGCCACGTCCTGTAATAGAGTGCCCTCGCTTTGGATGAGAGGGCACCTTTGGACAACAGCATGGTCAGTCTGAAAAAACAGGATGGTTAGATGTACTAGCAGATTTAAATAAACTTAATAAACTAATTGAAGCCTAACTCCAGCTAATGCTTTTTAAGCAGTTACAGCAACAGTTTTTCTTTTGGGATAACGGCGTTACATAAATAAATAGAAGCTGACCATTATCAGCACCCCGTCAGTGTTAAATGGTTTGTCTTAACTACTGTAAGGTTGTCCCGATACCACTATTTTAAGACCGAGTGCAAGTATCGTTAATTTTTTTTCAAGTACTCGCCAATTTTTTTTTTGTAATAATGACTGTGTCAGTAGTTTTTTTTTTTTTTTACAATAGTTTTTTTTACAATTTATTTAATTGTTGTTATTTTTTTACAATGCTTTCTTTTTTTTTTGGGGGGGGGGGGGAAGGTGTCATGTGTTTTTTATTTTATTTTTTATTATTTTTACAGTTGAACCTTTTAAATATTTTCTTTTTTTTTAAGCAGCCCTTTTGGGGGCCTTTGGGGAGATATCAGGGGTCTTAAAATACCCCTGACATCCCCCCTTTGAGACAGGGAAAGGGACTGAGGACAGAGATTTCCTAGACCTTTTCTCTGTAGCCTCTGTAGCTGCACTGGAGATGAATGGAGAGAAGACAGAGGTTCCTCTCCATTCATAAAATTAAGCATTGCAAACACAGTTTACAATTCTCAGTTATGAATGGACAGAGTCACTGACTCTGTTCATTTGGAAAAGGAAGGAGCCTGTAAATGACAGCTACGTCCACCGTTCTCCATGCTGACAGATCCAGAACAAAGAGGGCAGAGGAATACGGAGGGGGGACAGGAGCACAGAGTGGGGAGCAGAGCATGGAGGGAAGAGCGAAGCATGGAGGGGGTACAGAAGCACGGAAAGGGATGTGGAGGACGGAAGGAAGAGCGGAGCATGGAGGGAAGAGCGGAGCATGGGGGGTAGAGCAGAACACCGAGGGGGGACATGAGAATGAAGCATGGAGGATAAGTGGAGCACAGAGAAATAAGTGGAGCACAGAGGAAGGACAGGAGCATGGAGGGGGAGCGGATGAAGCATGGAGGAGGGACAGGAGCACAGAGGGGGAGGAGCGGAGCACAGAGGGGAGAGCGGAGCACGGAGGGGGGACAAGAGCACGAAGGGGGGACAGGAGAACAGAGGGGGGAGCAGAGCACGGAGGGGGGAGCAGAGCAGGAAGGGGAGAGCAGAAACACGGAGGGGGAGCGGAGCATGGAGGGGGAACAGGAGCACAGAGGGTGGAGCGGAGCACGGAGGGGAGAGTGGAGCACGGAGGGGGGACATGAGCATGGAAGAGGGACAGGACCACGGAGGGGAGTGGAGCATGGAGGGGGGACAGAAGCATAGAGGGGGACTGGAGGAGCCTGGAGGAGGACACAGAGTGGGAACTGGAGGAGGATACAGGGACAGTCAGGGGTGATAGGTGTGGCGGTGGGAGGAGTTACAAGCACCGATCCCCCTGTATAGACTTCAATATAGCAGCTGAAAGCTGTGGGGGGAAAAGCGTCTGTCAGCTACTTTATTGAAATCTATACAGGGGGATCGGTGCTTGTAACACTCCCCACTGCCGCACCGATCATCCCTGACTGCCCAAGTATCAGATCAAGCATCTGAGAATTTGCTCGAGTACTCTCAGAAATGCTTGGTATCGGTACCGATACTAGTGAGACTAGGACAACCCTAGTCTCAACCCTCTAACTGCTACAACTGTAGGACTGCTTGTTCTGTTGAAAAACAACAGACTTACTGTAAGGATCACCAGAAAGAAAGCCTAAAAATAAAACAAATGCAGCCATCACATCTAAGAATTGGCAAGCTGAAATATAATAAATGTTTGCTTTTGGGTTTAATACCACTTTAATCAAAGACCTATGTGAGCGGGACGATTCATGAATAATTGTGTTTTTGTTTATTAGTACATTTATGTGATACTTATAGCCAACTATATTTGTATAACCATAAATGCACTTGATAAATAAAAACACAATTATTTAAATGTGTAAGAACATGTATTTCTGTTTTTGTGCATAACAAAGGAGAAGGTTCAGCATCCTAGTGATGCTCAATTCCTGATTGTTTGAGTTCTAACACCTGTATGTTTATTCAGCAAACATTGGAACAATGTGCTTCAGCTATTTAAAATATTTGCCTTGGAAAGCCTCATAAATCCTACTAGTTAATATCACATGATAGCTTTTAATGCCAACAACTTTTGGATTTGAAAACCACAACATGCTGATTATTGGTTATTGTAAACCAGGTGGAAATATTCCAGATAGCAAACCACGATGCAAAGTGCTACTCTCCTGGCATCGTTATAGTGAAATGTCAGCTTGTGCCTTTTTGCTGGTCATACACAGCCAAGCATTTGACAAATCATTTTAAAATTCAAATTGAATCTGTGAAAAATGTCAAACACCAAGATTGGGTGTTTTTCAGTAATTTTATATCAATTATATGCAAGCATGGGAAATATTAACCACTTAAACCCCGGACCATTTGGCTGGCCAAAGACCAGGCCACTTTTTGCGATTCAGCACTGCGTCGCTTTAACTGTCAATTGCGTGGTCGTGAGACGTGGCTCCCATTTTTACAGTGATCAGTGCTATAAAAATGCCCCGATTACTGTAAAAATTACACTGGGAGTGAAAGGGTTAACCAGGAGGGGGCACTGAAGGGGTTAAGTGTGTCCTAGGGAGTGCTTCTAACTGTAGGGGGGTGGGCTGTGTGTGACATGACACTGATCACTGCTCCCGATTACAGGGAGCTGTGATCACTGTCCTGTCACTAGGAAGAATGGGGAAATGCTTGTTTACATTAGTATTTCCCCGTTCTTCCTCACTGTGAGATGATCGTGGGTATCCCCGTGGACATCAAGTCTGCAGGACCCGCGGTCGGATTCACGGAGCTCACAGCGGGCGCACGCCCACAATTCCGCTCTTAAAGGGCCAACATATATATACGTTGATCTGCCCAGTCGTGCCATTCTGCCGGCGTATATCGGTATGACACGGTCCTTAAGCGGTTAACAATAATCTTATATACAGTGTATATACACTATATTGTCAAAAGTATTAGGACATCTGCCTTTGCATGCACATGAACTTAAATGACATCCCAGTCTTGGTCCGTAGTCTGCATACTTGTACATATCTGGAGCATATATAAAGTACAGTGAACCCTAAACACCACTGGATGGAAGAGATAGTTCAGCTGTTGTTTTGACCATGCCAAACACAGCCAGGGACAAGGTGGATTCAGCTGGCCCTTAAAGGCAACTGTCAGGAGAATCTAGATCGCCTTCCTCTGGATCAACTGTGGGTATAGAATTGGGTATATGAGATTGTATGATATCATTTTTTTTTTTATGGATGAACTGGATGAACTCATGTCTTTTTTCAACCTGACTAACTATGTAACTGATTCCAGCATCCCTCTAAAATGCCCATGACCTTTTTATCTCCTTTAATTCCTTTAACCTACTTGCTGCTTTCGAAACCTGGCTTCAAGAATTTAACTCTGCCTCTCCCGCTGACCTCTTCCATGGTGGTCTCTACTGGACTCACTCACCCAGATCCAGTGGACAAAAAAAAAAGTATCTTTAACTCTCTACTTTCTCCCCCACCACCTCCACCCACTAACTCACTCACTGCCGAAGAGATTTCCAATCATTTAAAAAAAAAAAAGATTGATTAAATTCATGAGGACATCTCCACTGTACAGATAAGAAGGATCGTGTGTAGGCAAGGCTGTTTTAACGATCGGGTTGAAAAAAACGTTGTTTTTTCTAGACCATTAAAAAAAAAAAAATTACGACACGAAAAAAAGGTCGTGTGTACGTGGCATTAGATATCAAACTAAAGTAATTATTTGTTTACGGCACATAAAGCCATATTTTATATATAAATATATATATATATATATATATATATATATATATATATATATATATATATATATATATATATATATATATATAGATATAATAAATATATCAAACTGAAACTAGAAAGTCCAAATGATAAAACAGCGCTTATTTATATTTGGTTAAAATGCGGAACTGCATAGAGGCATTTGCGTGATGACGATGCAACACAATATTCTACAGTGATGGGTGCTTGTCAAAATAGGTACGTGATGAATCCTACACCTGCTCCCAATCTTCACCACAAGTGAGGCACTCTCCCCTTAGGGGTACAAACTCACCAGAAAGCCAATGAATCGAGCCTTAAGAGGTAATTGTCACTGGAATATCCGTCAGCACTGCCAGGGTCAGCGTAGGTTAATACTCCATATGGATATATAAAATACAAGAAGGCACCAGCATAGTGTAATCCCGTTTTTAATAGATTAAAGAGTACCCCTTTACACAGTAAGAAACCCCCGCTCCAAATGCACGTACCGTTAGTAGATATGTGCATTCCCGTTCGTACGAATGTTATTTTTGTACGAAAATGTTCATTTTCGTACCCGCAGAATAATGTGCACATACGAAAAAATGAAAGCACCAAAATACGAAAACAACGGGATTACGAATGAGCCGCATAACGAACAACCGCAAATACGAACGAACGATTTGACGAAAATACGACAAAACGAAAACGGCAAAAGAACAAAAATTACATCTATAACAAAAGATTTGCATTCTGTATCCTGTTTGAACCCCCTCTCTGCTCGTATCCTCAGCCGTATGTTCACACGACATCCACAACAAAAGATTTGCACTCTGTATCTTGTTTGAATCCCTTCTCTGTTCGCACCCTCAGTCGTATGCTCATATGACATCCACAACAAAAGACCCAAACTCTGCATTTTGTTTGAATCCTTTCCCTGTCCGCATCCCCAGTCGCATGCTCACACGACATCCACAACAAAAGATTTGCATTCTGTATCCTGTTTGAATCCCCTCTCTGCTCGTATCCTCAGCCGTATGTTCACACGACATCCACAACAAAAGATTTGCACTCTGTATCTTGTTTGAATACCTTCTCTGTTCGCACCCTCAGTCGTATGCTCATATGACATCCACAACAAAAGACCCGCACCCTGTATTTTGAATTCCTTTTTTCTGTTCGTATTTTGGATTCAACAGAATGCAAATCTTTTGCCACAGATGTCACACGAACACACGACCGAAAACACCAAAAGAAAAAGGACCCAAAACACAGAATGCAAATCCCTTGCCACAGATGTAATTTTCGTTTTTTTGAATGGGCAGTGAGTGTAGTTAGTGAAGCAGCTGTAAAGCCAAATAAACTTTTCTGTGGATTTTCATCTGAAGGGAGATCAGTTGGCCAGACTTTTGAACCCAAAAATGGTTTTCTGATGGAGTTTAAAAACGAACAAATTTTCTGAGAATGAACGGAAAACGATCGTTTTTATGTTTGTTGTTAAAAAAGTCTGACCAAGTGTATGGGGCTTAACAATCGTTAATATGGATAAGCCGCGTGTTGAAAGTGCCGCGAATCCCGCGATATAATTACGAAAGTACAAAATGACGAAAATCCTTTTTCTGTTCGTATCTTCATTCGCATGCCCACATGACATCCACAACAAATTGTCATAGCTGTCACACGAACACACGACCGAAAACACGAACAGAAAAAGGAATCCAAAACACAAAATGCAAATCATTGACGAAAATTCCCGAAAATTATTGTCTAACAAGTAAGAAACACGAATTAAACAGAATAACGAACCATCCCGCATGTACGAAAATAAAACGGTAACGAAAATACGAAACTATCAGAATACGAAAAACGAACGGGAACGAACAGGAAAACGGGCGTCTTACGAAAAACGAACGGAAACGAACCTACGGAACGATACGAAACAGAACAAAAAAACGAATTTTTTTTCTGTGCACATGTCTAACCGTTAGTATAGTGTTGATGAGCATATAGTAAAGTTAGAGTGTCTCCGATTGGTAACTAAGTCCCCAGAAGCTTGCGTGTTGTTGCCACAGCGCTAGAGATCCTTCCTGGTCTGAGGAAACCAACGGTGACACTCTAACTTTACTATATGCTCATCAACACTATACTAACAATACGTGCATTTGGAGCGGGGATTTCTTACTGTGTAAAGGGGTATTGTTTTATCTATTAAAAACAGGATTACACTATGCTGGTGCCTTCTTGTATTTTATATATCCATATGGAGTATTAACCTAAGCTGACCCTGGCAGTGCTGACGGATATTCCAGTGACAATTACCTCTTAAGGCTCGATTCATTGGCTTTCTGGTGAGTTTGTACCCCGAAGGGGAGAGTGCCTCACTTGTGGTGAAGATTGGGAGCAGGTGTAGGATTCATCACGTACCTATTTTGACAAGAACCCATCACTGTAGAATATTGTGTTGCATCGTCATCACGCAAATGCCTCTATGCAGTTGGGCATTTTAACCAACTTAAATAAGCGCTGTTTTATCATTTGGACTTTCTAGTTTCAGTTTGATATATTTTAATATTCTATGAGTTTTTCATTTTGGACTTTAAATAGCTGCTTTCATTGCCATATCCTTTCGCAAAAATTGTGATATTGATTGATATACAGATTGCGCTCATCCATTCTATTGACTATTGTCAGCTCAGAGACATCCTGGTTTTGTGGCGCTGAGACGTGCATTTGGGCAATTTGTTTTGCACCTTCATGATATCTATATAAATATATAGATATACACATACTATATTGGCAAACGTATTGTACAGTGGAGACAATTAAAGTAAGACTAAAGTCTCTTAAAGTGATACTAAAGTCTCTTTTTTTAAATAACTTACCTATGAATGAAAAATAAGTGCAGTGATAATCAAATGAAAAAGTCGATATACCGGAACCCTATCTGAGGGGTGCACCTGAAAATCTAGTAATTGTTATCTTGAAAATCCATGTGTTAAAACAGAATATTAATAACAGATAATAGATACAGTGCACACATAAGTGCAAAGTGTACATAAGGATCAGTGTGTCAATTTTAAATGTTGAAAACACACCTAGGATAATCAATACTTATAACACTCATATATATATATATATATATATATATATATATATATATATATATATATATATATATATATATATATATATATATATAGCATATAACATCACAATAAACCAAATATCATGCTTGAATGATCATAAAATGTGTGTGAATATCCCTTAGCTACAACCTATATTGTGCCCAAGGAGTTGTCCAGTCCAATAAAAATAAGACAAAATAGTGCAAAAAAAAAAAGTTCAAACAAAAAATTCCCAATTAGGGGTCACCACTGCAGAGGGTTCCACCACCACCAAAGCATGAGGAGGCTTACTGGAACTAGTTGTGGCTTTGGGACTTGTCCATTATTCTAGGATCATCATCCTGACATGAAATAAAAAAAAAAACATGGATAAACTTTTTCTGAACTATAAATGATGCAAATAAGAAGTATGCAATAATATGTGTTATATGTATACTGTATGTAATACTATGGAGTCATCTGCATATTCAGTTGTAAAGTATTATAATTACAGTAAGCAAGCTTACTTTGAATAGGTATATTTTTAATCTACTGACATTGTCTGGTTCTGATTCTGGAGCATGAGAGCCAGTGATCAACACAATTCACTTTAGCTTAGAAACTACTGTGACTGTTTTATAAAAACATTTTGAACAATTGAACCATGTTCTAGTTCACTGAACTGAAATATAATTTCATCACTTTAACAACAGCAACAGTGACAAGAGACAAATTATCTGGCTGAACTTATCTACCTACCATCGCAGAAGGCAAACATCACATAAACTCAGACACTTATATGAGTGTTTTAAGTATTGATTATCCTAGGTGTGTCTCTAACATTTAATAATGACCCTGGTTCTTTTTTACACTTTTCACTTCTGTCCGCACTGTATTTATTATCTGTTATTATGATTCTGTTTTAACACATGAATTTTTAAGATAACAATTATTAGATTTTCAGGTGCACTCCTCAAATAGGGTCCCAGTATAGCTATTTTTTCATTTGATTAGCACGGCACTTATAGTTCATTGATCAAACCATGAATGCCAACATGTACTGTAACATACTGAAGCAGAGCATGATCCCTTCCCTTCAGAGACTTGGCCGCAGGGCATAATATCAACATGATAACAACCACAACCACCTCCAAGACAACCACTGCCTTGCTAAAGAAGCTGAGGGTTAAGGTGATGGACTTGCCAAGCATGTCTCCAGACCTAAACCCTATTGAGCAGCTGTGGGTCATCCTCAAATGGAAGGTGGAGGAGCGCAAGGTCTCCAACATCCACCAGCTCCTTGATGTCATCATGGAGGAGTGGAAGAGAACTCCAGTGGCAACCTGGGTAGCTTTGGTGAACTCCATTCCCAAGAGGGTTAAGACAATGCTGGAAAATAATGATGGCCACTTTGGGCCCAATTTGGAAATTTTCACTTAGGGGTGTACTCACTTTTGTTGCCAGAGGTTTAGACATTAATGGCTGTGTTGAGTTATTTCGAGGGGACAGGAAATGTACACTGTTATACAAGCTGTACAATCACTAATTTACATCGTACCAAAGTGTCATTTCTTCAGTGTTGTCACAGGAAAAGATATAATAAAATTTTTACAAAAATGTGAGGGGTGTACTCACTTTTGTGAGATACTGTATATATGCTACATAGACAAATTACTATAGATTTTGGGGTTATACCTTCTTATTGCCCCTAAGCCCTACTATAGCCCTAAATTGTTTTATAATATTCGGCTGTATCGATTAACTAGCAGTTTTATATGCACCCTTAGCCAACAGGAAGATAGAAATACAAAGTCTTGTGTTGTCCGTGGTCCAGGTTAGGGCTCTCCAAATTTACCTAAACACCCAGAGCCCATGTTACACGAGGACTCAGGTAACCATGTGCATGGTACATGAGGAGGGTCTTCTCTAACTGCCAGGGGAATGATTCTAGTCCCCTAACTACCACCTGCAGCTGAGCCAATCAGGTTTGCACAGACACTTCAAAGTTTAACTCTTCTCCACCCTTAGTTGAATTTAAGTCTCCCCACTCAATAATATATATAGTCTTTCTTGACTAAGACAGTAATGAGACCAGGCTCTGCTTGCTTAAACTTTACTGGACTTTTTCATAAAATAACAACTACAATAGTCCACAGTTTAGTAAATGATTTAAGCCCCGTACACACGATCGGACCTTTGTCCGACCAAAATCACATCGGAATTCCATTGGAGTAAAAGAGAACATGATCTCTATCTAAACTCTGATGGAATTCATCGGAATTTCCGATGGTATTACTCCGATGGGGCATACACACGGTCGGAATTTCCGATGGAAAAAGTCTGTCTGACTTGTTCCATTGGAAATTCCTATTGTGTGTACGGGGCGTTAGTGTATATAATCACCTATACAGTAATTGTCCATAATATCTAGTATTCATAGTGCAAATATTCTACTCCACATTTTGGATTTTGCATAACAGTTCCATAATTCACAGGAGGTGTACTTGTAGTTCAGGACATGCTGCTTTCCCAAAACACCACTGGTCTCTCCTGGCTTCCCCCGGGTTCAGGGGACACCTTCCTACTGAGAAGAACAAATATTTCCTCCTTACACTGCTGACATTTTCAAAATCACCCAGGGGTGACTCCTCCAACCCCTTAAATAGGAAGGGAGCAGAGCCTAAACATGGCAAGATAAGAAACGTGCCCAAAAATGATGGGGGGGGGGGACCAATATAACCCCTTCTTACATGTTATCTCTAAATATACCCCTTATTTTTCAAATTTGCAAGTAAAGCATTTAGATAGCTTCTGTTTTAAGAAGGCTCAACTTTTTTTATTTTTTAGTTTGTTTTGACTCGCCTCGCCACAATGAGTCGGTTTATCATTTTTAAAATATAACAAAATAAAGACAAAATAATAACCTAACATGAAATAAAATAAAAAAACATGGGTGAACTTTTTCTGAACTATAAATGATGTAAATAAGAAGCCGCCATCATTTATAGTTAATGAGTATATATGTACTGTATATAGTATGCAATAATATGTGTTATGTGTATACTGTATGTAATAATATGGAGTCATCTGCATATTCAGTCGTAAAGTATTATAATTATGCAAGCTTACTTTGAATAGGTATATTTTTAATTTACTCCAGACCCAGACAAATTATCTGGCTGAACTTATCTACCTACCATCACAGAAGGCAAACATCACATAAACTTTATAGTTGGTCTTGCCTTAAAGAGGGAATACATCTACATACTATAACAATAACATTTCATCATAGATCTTTGCTGTGTAATTTCCTGTTTTCTTAATGTTATCATTTAGTCTTTGTGTACAGTATATGGACAGATGCTTTAGGTTCCTGATCGCAGCAATATTTGTCATTGAGGTGTACATGCCTACGTTTATACTGTGTTGACACCCATGAATCTGTGCAGACTTTACCCTTAGGCTAAACAAAGAAATGACAACTAAATCTTGCTCTGCAATGAAACATTTTTGCCTTTGCACATCAATAGTATTATGTCATGCACTTGTTGTTGTCATGTTTTTTAGAGAGAAAAGGTGTATTTAAATGAAAAAGATCAATACAAAAATATCCGATTAGGTGTTTCCAGTATATAGCCTTGGGCCCTTATTGAGTACTTTATAACATTAACCACTTCAATGCTGGGCACTTACCCCCTTCCTGCCCAGGCCAATTTTCAGCGCTGTAACACTTTGAATGACAAGTGTTTTCTGATTGGACAAGGTGGAGAGTAAAAAAATCACTTTCCACCTTTCCACCTCATCTAGTTTATTCAGAAGATGCAAAGTATTCTCTGAATGGCACTTGTGCTGAGCGGCTGAGCTCATGTGTTCAGAATGCAGTACAGCAGATGTTCAGCACGGGATTTAGGAGCAAGTGGAGGGCATACTACTACAATTTTTACACCAGTAGAGATAAGTGTTTATATATTATAACAAGAATTTTGAACCAGACATGGAGTGAAGTCGTAAGAAAGAATGGTAAAACACAGGGCCGATCCTAGGGTCACAGGCGCCTGGGTGCAGAACTTTTTCTGGCGCCCCCACATGGGCGTTGTCATTTTACTAACTCCTCCCCTTTACACATGTTTCTATGGTAATGATTCAACCACAGAGATGCTCCCCCCACAAAGTCTTCATTACCCTGGGATCCTTACATGATCTCTTAACAATAAACAAAATACAGGCAGAGAAGCAGAGTACTTTATTGGGAGCGGGAGGGGGGCCTCTGTGATGGACACAGAGAGGGCTTCTGTTAGAGAGTCTGTTGGATGTTCGGCGCCCCCACCTCTGCAGGCGCCTGGGTGCAATGCACCCTGTGCACCCTGCCTAGGATCGGCCCTGGTAAAACAAAATAATGGTTTAGAGGGCGATTCCCTTTTGACATCTGTCAACAGGTACAAAACGTACAGGTGCAGGGGTGTTGTTGTCAAGCCAAGGGTTATTCTGTTTGGAAATAGGTGTTATCGCACAATAGCCTGGATTTGTACGCAAGTTAGGATTGCAAAAACATAGGATTGTGTTAGGATAAGAAATAAAAAGGAAAGAAAGAAGAAGAAAAGAAAAAAAAGAAGAAAAATATGAAGAAAAATAAGAGGAGTTGAAGTGCAAAGGAAGTAGGTGTAATGAAGAAAATATGAAAGGAATTTCATAATTTTTTAATTGGTCATTAAAAAATGACCGTGTGTAGGCTCCAGAGCATTTTTCTCAACGTGAAAAATGGGCATTAAAAAATTTAGAACATGCTCTAATTTTTCTCTGCGTTTTTCACGTCGTGAAAAACGGTCGTGTGTATGCTTTAACGGCGGGAAAAACCGTGCATGCTCAGAAGCAATTTATGAGACGGGAGCACTCGTTCTGGTAAAACTAGCGTTTGTAATGGAGATAGCACATTCGTCACGCTGTAACAGACTGAAAAGCACGAAGACTGAAAAGCGTGAATCGTCTCTGGCCAAACTTTTCATAACACAAAATTAGCAAAAGCAGCCTAAAGGGTGGCGCCACCTGAATGGAACTTCCCCTTTATAGTGCCGTCGTACGTGTTGTACATCACCGCGATTTGCTCGAGCATTTTTTTTTCATGATTGTGTGTATGCAAGGCAGGCTTGACAAGAATCACGTCGAGAAAAACTTTGTTTTTTCCATGACATTAAAAATGGTTGTGTGTACGCGGCATAAGAGAAAAGATCAGCAAGGAAATTGGGATGGGAAGGGGGTTCCAAAAGTGGCCAGGTATGGGAAAGGGGGAGGAGGAGGGTGGAGGGGAACATGTGTTATATGTTTTATAGTTTCTATTTTTTTTATAGTTTCTATTTTATTTTTATTTTTATAGTTTCTATTTTTTTATATAATTTCAGGAGCCAGAACAATGATGATGGCCCAGATTTTCATACCTATGGTCTTGCTTATTTTGACTGATGTATTGAAGTGTTCAGGTAAGTATGCTAAACAAGAAAGAATTGTGCATGTTTTGATTAAATTAAGTTATACTGCTCTACTTTCACACTGAAGCGTTTTTACAGCGTTTTGCTACTGTTCTCGATGGGTAGGGGACACGGGGGCAGGAAATATTATGAGCTAACTTTTTGAAAGACTGAGTTTAAGCAAGTGACGTGACATCCATACTGATAGTGGTATCGCAATTACTCTATTTGCTCCACAATACCCCAATGGTAATGGTAGTAAATGTACTCCTTTTTTTATATAGAATGGCCCACCTACCTTGGATTAAATTAGAGCAACTGCATTACCCAAAGGTTGATGGGGGACAACCCCTCCCAGCCCTTGGCTTTACTATGTAGCATTGTAGCAGCACAATTGCAGCATTTAGTGGGCTCATTGGTTTCTTCTGTGGATCCAGACGCCTGCCTTGAGCTTCACAGTCCAGATATTACTTACACTTACATGTAGGAATTCCATGCTAGAATGATTTTAAGCTTCGGTTTTCGGCAAGACAAACTAACATTTTATGACATATAACCTCATTCAGAAAATTTGCAAAAGTTGCAAAAGGTCACAGGAACCCCCAAATATAGCCCCAAATGGCATAATACCACCTATCTAGAAATGGCAAAACTGTAGCAGGGTAGCTGATGGAAGGCATTCGGGGTAAGACATCTCCACCACATTTATAGTTATAGACTGTGTTTACCCTGCCTCAGTATATGTACTACTACTATGGGCAATTGCTTCATGCTGTAAGGTCCCAAGAAAATCACGTTGAGTGGTGTCTGTCCCCTGCACCGCTATTTAATATGAGTCATTCTGCTGATATATCATGCTATTCTATGCTATTGACAACGTTTTTTAATGATCACCCTGTGAAGGTAACGGTGCAGTGGGAAAACGACCTAGGCCCTCTGACAGGAAATGAATGGGTGGAGGCACTTCAGTCTGTAGTCACATGCTCTCTTAATATTTCCCAGAAACTATCACAATTGTTTATTCTACTCAGGGTTCATTATACTCCACTGCAGTTGCATAAAATAGGCATTCAGGCCTTGCATTAAATGCAAGCAGGATCACAGAGATTTTATTCACCTGCTGTGGTGCTGTCCCAAACTGCACCTTTACTGGAAAGCTACTGTGGCACTGAACTATTAGGCATTGTGGGGGATATAGAGCCCAGAGAATTTACCCAGGAGGAAATATCTAGAGATTTTTTCCTGGCACATAAAACATTATTACATAATTTGAAATCCATTGATCCTCCCTCTCAAAAGGAATGGTTCAGTTCCGCTGGAAAGACCCTTTGATTCCAATGTTATATATACCAGCACTGGGGATATCCGGGCAAATTTGAGAAATTTAGGGCTCTTTGGCTTAATACACCAGAACTTAGTCCATTAGAGCTTGTGCCTATGAGGTTATTGCATTACTCTGTGGGCTAATACAACTATGGCACAGTGGATATTTGCACTAATTTAGTGTTATTTACTAATTTTATGTAATATATTTGTATATTTGTATATTTTTTATACTAAAAACTATATTTCTGCAGGCATTTCACAGACACAGGAATAGAGTGGAAATCTTCTAATGGTGACACCTTTTCCTCTGACAACTAAGAAGGGAATTTACGTTGCTTTGGAGAGATTTCCTCTCACTTCCTGTTATGTCTCTAGGGCAAGAAGTAAAGGGAAATCTCCCCACAGACAGCAAAAACACACCTGAGAGATATCAGACGAGTTTACAACTAGGGCTGAGCCGAACCTGCAAACAGATCAAAAGTTTGTGTGAACTTTAGAACCCCATTAAAGTCTATGGGACTCGAACGTTTGAAATCTAAAGTGCTAATTTGAAAGGCTAATATGTAAGTTATTGTCCTAAAAAGTGTTTGGGGACCCGGGTCCTGCCCCTGGGGACATGTATCAATGCAAAAATAAGTTTTAAAAACGGCAGTTTTTTCGGGAGCAGTGATTTTAAATGATTTTTATCCTTCAGAAACAGCACAGAAAATAAGCGCTGCTTTACAGGCATACTTTACACACCCCCTAGGTACAAAATTGAAAGGAATATTTCACTTTCATTGTTTCACTTTAAGCATTATTAAAATCAGTGCTCCTGAAAAAAATGCATTTTTTTTTTACTTTTTTTGCATTGATACATGTCCCCTGGGGCAGGACCCAGGTCCCCAAACACTTTTTATGACAATAACTTGCATATGAAGCCTCGTACACACGACCGAGGAGCTCGATGGGCGAAACACATCGTTTTCCTCGTGGAGTTCCTTGTTAGGCTGTCGAGAAACTCAACAAGCCAATTTTCTCCATTCCCATCAAGGAAATAGAGAACATGCTCTCTTTTTGGCTCGTCGAGTTTCTCGACAGTTTCCTCGATGAAAATGTATACACGACCGGTTTCCTCGGCAAAAAAATATCTCCCAGCAAGTTTCTTGCTGGTTTTCGCCGACAAACTCAGTCGTGTGTACGAGGCCTGAGCCTTTAAAATTAGCACTTTAGATTCCTTCCATAGACTTTTACAGGGTGTTCTGCAGCTTTTCGAATTTGCCGCGAACACCCCAAATTGTTCGCTGTTCGGCGAACAGACAATGTTCGAGTCGAACATGAGTTTGACTCGAACTCGAAGCTCATCCCTATTTACAACCAACACATCTATCTGTTATCACATATTCTCTATTTATGTACAGGGTCTCTTTCTCTGCTATCACCCATTAGTAGACACAGCGTGGGCCTTGTGGATGACATAATAGCTCACACATATTATGCTCATTAGCATCTGTCTACATTCCTTCTAACCAGACATACAGTATGTCTGTGGTTAATGGTAGATATTAAAGATCAAATGAATGTACATACAGTACATTGCTCTATTCAAGATATAAATAAATATACAAGAATCATTAATGAGTTGATATAATGACGATATAAAGAAGTGTGTAGTTGTGTTATTTTTTTCTTTGTCTGAAATAGGAATTCTGACTGTAGGTTTAATTTATCATTGTGTACAGTATATATTGAAGTAACAATTATAATACATTTTTATGAATTTTTAAAAATCATTCAGTTATTTGTTTTTCACAAAATTAAAGAATTTACAGGTATTAGCTCATACTGTACCATTCAAAAATGTTTAATCTTTCAATGACATAATCTTATTTTTTGCAGACGCACAAGATACAGTTAACTGGGAGGTTCAGCGTTACGATGGCTGGTACAATAACCTGGCATACCATAAAATGGGATCCAAAGGTATAGTATTCTTTATTACTATGTAGCTTTAGATATGAGGACAGCAATCTTCAAATATATCTACATAAGGCCATTATAATTGCCAACAATGACTTTGGTACCTAATTTCCTCAAAGAATATACTAAAGACCTGTAATGTAACTGTATACTAAAACATACATTACAGTGAATTTTTTTCTTTGTCTGAATTTCTTGCCTCCATCATCCATGGGGGTTAGTCAGCCAGAACAGCTTACTGAGGAGGAACAGGAAGTGAGAAATTCAGACAAAGAAAACAAAGAAAAAAAAACATTTAGAAGGAAATTCGAAGGAAAGGGTAACAGAACCAACAATGCACTAGCCTAAAGTAACCTATTTAGAAAATAAAAAACAAACCTTTACAACCCCTTTAAGGAAAAAAAATAAATGTAAAGGGGCATATTTATAAACAGGTGAATGTGACATTTTCCTAACATTCACTATAGGTCTTCCTGGAAAATGTTTTTTTAATACCTGTAGTGAATTTTTGGTGATTATTACATTCCTCAATATAAATATTAAAACAAATAATACTTTTATAATCACAATATGCAACCCCCCTCATAATTCACAATTATGAGGGTGAAAAATGGTAATTGTTTATGACACAGACCCTAAAGTGGTTGTAAACCTCAGTCATGGAATCTGAGCAAAGCACATACATCTGTAGTTTTTACTTCTCTCCAAAGTTCTAAGTGTGATTTCTGGCTGGTGCTTCGTTCCTCAGTTATCATCATGAGTCAATTCTGAGAAGTTTTTCCAACACATGAGATCATTTTTTGTCTGGAAGGAGGAGGCTCAGTAGACAGCTTGCCTATTCAGAACACAGTTCTTCTTCCTCCAATCAGCTCTCACACTCTGTTACTGATGCCCTCTTATGTGCTCCTAGCAGATGAAGACAGGCTGTTCACTTCACTGGGTATATGTGAGGGTTTACATCCACTTTGAGCACAGACATTGTTACTCAATTATGGTTTACATGTTCTCTAAAATGAAGGGGAAGAAATCCCCGCTCCAGATGGGTGTCTGGAAATGAAGCTCTCCTCAGGATGGAAGCAGCAGGTGCAGCCTAGGCATGTAGCAATTAGGTAAGGGAAAGTTCTGGACAGCCGCACTCAAAATTAATGCCTTTGATGTAAAAAATATATTTCAAAAGTACAAGCCACAGCTTGTGCACGGAACACAGGACTGACGTGTTTCACACTTTCAACAGCTATTGAAACAGCAACTGCTTATTCATAGCTACAAAACCACAAATATTAACTGAAAATATATACTGATCTATATTGGACATGTGATCAGATCTGTGATTAATTAAAACTAATTGACAAATTAAGTGAATTAATTGGTATATATGGCTAACATGTGTGATTAGCATATTGGTATTCAAATAAATGAGAGTGGAAACCAAGAAGTGATAGGAAAATCTTTTGGTGTAAATAATGAATACTAAATTATGGTGCGTATATGATAAAATTATATAAAGTTATATAAGCTTAAAGTTGCCGTAAATAAATATTATAGTGTGAAGTGAAATAATGTGAAGTGAAATTATAATGAATAAATGGTATTATGCCAATATGAATGTTCATATGTCAATAACCACAAACTTACAGAGATATGCATAAAGCAAGGTGTACTAATGGGCCAGATTCACGTAGCCCGGGCGCAACGTAACTTAAAGATAGTGCCCGATCCACAAAGCACTTACCTGGAAATTTGCGACGGTGTATCCTAAATCCGTCCGGCGCAAGGCGGGCCCAATCGAATGGGGCGAGTCCCATTTAAATTAGGCGCACTCCCGCGCCGGACGTACTGCGCAGGCTCTGTCGGGTAAATTACCCGACGTGCATTGCGCTAACTGACGTCGCACCAACGTCATTTGCTTAGACGTTAACGTAAATGGCGTCCAGAGCCATTCACGGACGTCTTACGCAAACAACGTTGATTTTTACATTTCGACGCGGGAACGACGGCCATTCTTAACATGGCTTAAGACAACTAGGGCTCAGCACGATTGAGGAAAGAAAATGCCGGAGTAAAGCGCGGTGACATACAACACGTACAACGGCACTATAAAGGGGAAGTTCCATTCAGATGGCGCCACCCTTTGGGCTGCTTTTGCTGATTTCGTGTTAGTAAAAGTTTGGTAAGAGACGATTCGCTCTTTTCAGTCTGTTACAGCGTGACGAATGTGCTATCTCCATTACAAATGCCCGTTTTACCAGATTGAGCGCTCCCGTCTCATAACTTGCGTTAGAGCCTACACACGATCATTTTTCACGACGTGAAAAACGACAACGTGAAAAACGATGTGAAAATTTAGAGCATGTTCTACATAAAATGCCCATTTTTACGTCGTGAAAAATGCTCTGGAGCCCACACACGATCGTTTTTAATGACATTAAAAAACGATAAAAAAAACAAGAATTTTTTCACGTCATGAAAAACGGTCGTGTGTACGCGGCATAACATCTGCTTGGTGGAAGCTGATTAACCTACCAATACATTGTTGTGTGAGGAATCTCACAATGCAAACATATAGAAAACAAGCAAACTCCTTTCAGAAAAGGGCCCCTGCTGGTTACAGACTTTTGTGCTGCTCATTTATCCAAAAATGTAACAACCTGTCATATTGCCTGTAGGCAACACATGACCACAGTAAAGCTGAATTGCCAATAGAGTTGAGAATCAGTCTGAATACTCACTTCAGTTATCCAGTCATATAAAATCAGATTTCCGTTCTCCTTGATTAACATATACTGGAATAGTTTTTGACAGTTTTGTTGACCCTGGTGACAACCAAGGATTCCCCCACTTTTGAGGGGTTTTCTCTCATGTCCTGTTTTGGCTATGGAACAGGAAGTGATAGGAAATCTCTCCAATGGGTCAAAGATGGCACAATTTAACTTTACAGGAGGTATAAACAATAAAAATAAAACGTTTTTCATTTAGTTCTACAATAAATGAGCTGGAAACGTTGGCAGCGATCTAAAGTAACATATAAATTCTCTTTGTGCTCTTTGTGCTCTTTGTGCATTGTACAGTGCCATGTATATTTGTTGGGGTTAGTTATAAAACTGGACTACAAATGTGTATATTGCAGGTTCCAAACTGCTACGTCTCATCCCTGCAAGTTATGCTGATGGTGTTTACCAAGTGGCAACAGATCTGCCAAACCCTCGAGAAATCAGTAATACACTGGCAGAAGGACAGTCAGGCTCTCCATCGCCACGAAGTCTTACAGTGATGGCGGTATATTTTGGTGAGACAATAAAAACAATAAAAAAATGCACACTATGTAAATGTCTACCCTTGTAGAATGGTTGTAGGTTCTATCTATCTATCTATCTATCTATCTATCTATCTATCTATCTATCTATCTATCTATCTATCTATCTATTTATCTATCTACATGTCTATTTCTCTCTCTCTCTCTCTCTCTCTCTCTCTCTCTCTCTCAATGGATTAACCCACCTGCGAGAGAGGTATATTAGGGGAGGAAGCATCAGCAGATGTTAATAAAGGCTTGTATGGAGCAGAACACAGTGGAGAGAGCTGTGTGCTGTTTGGCTACTGCAATGCTGCTGGGCTGTTGTAATCTTTTTTTGAAACCCTGGAGCAGGTGGGGACCTTAAACCTGGTTGTGGAATAAGTGTACCCTGGCCGTGAGCTTTATTTTATATCAGAGTTTGTGGGCTGTTTTGGAGAAATAAAAGCTGTTTTTACAAAAACGTGGCTGGCTAGTGGTCCAGACCCCAAAAATATCACTATATACAATATACAGTATATATATGGGTATATATATATATATAGATAGATAGACAGATAGATAGATAGATAGATAGATAGATAGATAGCTAGATAGATAGATAGATAGATAGATAGATAGATAGATAGATAGATAGATAGATAGATAGATAGATAGATAGATAGATCAGTCCACCCAAAAGAGTCCTGTTTAAGAAGCTGACAGTTGGTTTAACTCTTTGGCATTAATCAAAAACGTATAAAATATCAGTTTATGATGAACTGACGCTTTCAATTGTTTTTGTTTTAATTACAATGTTAACTAAATCTGAAATCAGGTATGCAGTAGGAGTGCCCATTCTGTAAATTGTTAAGCTGAAAGTCGAGGTGCTGAAAGCTTTCTAATTTATGTCATAGGCCTCGTACACACGACCAAGAATTTTGTCGTAAATGAAACGTTGTTTTCCTCGACGAGTTTCTTGTCAGGCTTGTCGAGAATCTTGTCAAGCTTTCTTTGCATACACACTGTCAAGACAAAATCTCGTCATTCTCAAACGCGGTGACATACGACGGCACTATAAAGGGGAAGTTCCATTCCACTGGCGCCACCCTTGGGGCTGCTTTTGCTAATCTCGTGTTACCGCATGTTAGTAAATGTTTGGTGAGAGACGATTCGCGCTTTTCAGTCTGTTACAGCGTGACGAATGTGCTATCTCTATTACGAACACTACTTTTACCGAAGGTGCGCTCCCGTCTCATACTTTATTCTGAGCATGTGCGGGTTTCTAAGCATACACACGAACATGTTTCTCATCGTAAACCAGCCAGACGAGAAACACGTCAAGGAAATTCATGTCACGTCAGGAACGCGTTCTCTTTTTTTTCTCGTCGAGATCCACAACAGTTTTCTCAACGAAAAACATACACACGACCGGTTTCCTCAGCAAAAAAGCTATGCCAGCATTTTTCTTGATGGATTTTGTTGAGGAAAACGGTCGTATGTACGAGGCAATACTCTTATCATATGCTGCTGTAGAACACACAAGTGTTAAATGGACTGTGAAAGCACGTATATTACTTTTAAAATTTTCTGGCAGGTAAAACAGCTTTTTTTTAAATGTGATGGATCAAAGGGTAGAACAAAATAATATTTTGTTATGATGTAATTACCTAAACCAATGCATTTTTTCTTTTGCAGGTTATCAGGTTCTTTCTGAAATAGTGTCCACAGAAATGCCTGCCTGTCCTGCTGAATTTTTGAACATTGACATTCCACCTGGAGACCAAATTTTTGACCCTGAGAAGAAAAGCAATGTAGTTCTACCATTCCAAAGGGTTCGATGGTATCCGGACACAGGAAAAAGCCCTAACAGCCCAAGAGCACAGGTTAGTGCACTACTGTTTTTTAGAAAGGGGATGAGGAAAATCTGGAATTCAGATAGTATATACAGATTTGTAAAAACATGTCCCACCTGTAGAACAGTGAAGCAGATTTTTTTTCTTTATCACAAAAGTGTATCAGTTATATTTTTATATGCCACTTTTACTGTTTTACATAATTTTAACCCTTTGATGCCTAAACCTATTTCTGACATTTGGTGTTTACGAGTTAAAATCCGTATTTTTTGCTAGAAAATTACTTAGAACCCCCAAACATTATATATATATATATATATATATATATATATATATATATATATATATATATATATATATATATATATTAGCAGAGAATCTAGAGAATAAAATGGCAATTGTTGCAATATTTTATGTCACACAGTATTTGTGCAGCGGTGTTTTAAATGCAACTTTTTGTGGAAAAAGACACTTTCATGAATGAAAAAAAATGAAACAGTAAAGTTAGCCCAATTTTTTGGTAAAATGTGAAAGATGATGTTACGCTGAGTAAATAGATACCAAACATGTCACGCTTTAAAATTGAACGCACTTGTGGAATTAGCGACAACCTACGGTACCTAAAAATCTCCATAGACGACGCTTTAAAATGTTTTATGTTTACCATGTTAGAGTTACAGAACAGGACTAGTGCTAGAATTATTGCTCTTGCTTTGACGATCGCAGCGATACCCGGCATGTGTAATTTAAATACCGTTTACATATTCCGTATGCGTTTTATTTGCTGTGCAAGCTCGTGGGGACAGGGACACTTTAAAAAAAAAATCTTATTTATTTTTATATTTTTACATTGTGTTTAAAAAAAAAATTGATCACTTTTATTGCTGTTACAAGGAATAAAACATTCCTTGTGACATTAGTAAGTGGTGACAGGTACTCTTTATGGAGGGATCGGTGTCTAAAAGACCTCCAATCCCTCCTTTGCACTTCAAAGTATTCAGATCGCTGAAAACGGCGATTCTGGATACTGTATATTTTTTTTAATCCAACGCCATTGGCAGCAGAGTAAACCAGAAGTGATGTTGTGAAGTTGCGGGCATCATCCCGGTATAACCCCCTAAAGCCGTGGACGCATATATGCGTACGCTCGGCGGGAAGGGGTTGACTTTATACTTTACATATACATCTAAATGATTTTTACACTCCCCGTGGATAAAATTAAATACATAAATAATATTGAAATTTAGTCAGCACTGTCCAAATGGGTCTGATTAGAATCAATTTTCCTATTGTACATGCAACAAGTTTACATACGGGTTTGGAGGAAAATAAATACATTCAGTTATTATAGGACAATATGTCAAAAATGTCTTAATTTTCCAGCTCAACTCTGTAACAGCCTGGATTGATGGCAGCTCCATTTATGGTCCCTCTCATTCTTGGAGTGATGCTTTAAGAAGTTTTTCGGGAGGAAAGTTGGCTTCTGGTCCTAATGGTATTTTTCCACCTTATGCCACAAAAAGTCTTCCGGTTTTTCGGGTGCCTGATCCTTCCACTGGAGAAAGAGGGGATGAAGGAATCTACAGTAAGTGTCTGCATTGCCCTCTTTTAAAGTTTACAAATGTTTACTAACTGTTTTCATTTGTTATTGGCAGAAAAAAAAACACCCAGCAGTTTACTATCACTTTAAAGTATATTATCGCTGAAACTTTTATGGAGAGTGAGTTTTGGAGAAAGTAGGGAAGGGTTAAATCCTCTCTCAATTTGTTAATGCTGTTTATTTTTCTACTCACTCTCTTTGTTTGTCCTGGTGGCCACTGTAAGGCCCCATACACACGACCGGATCTGTCCGCTGAAACTGGTCCGACCGACCAGTTTCAGCAGACATGTTCAGTCGTGTGTAGGCCCGACCGGACAATTGTCCGGCGGATCGGACAGTTTCCAGCGGAAAAATTTTTTTTAGCATGCTAAGAAACCTGTCCACTGAAAACCTGTCCGTCGGACGAGTTCGGTCGTCTGTACAGACTCACCGGACACGTCCGATCGGCCGCCATCCCTCGCATGCGTCGTACTGATTCGACGCATGCGTGGAAGCTTTGAACTTCCAGGGCCGCCCACGTCGCCGCGTCATCGTCGCGGCGACGGCGCGGCCACGTTCCCGCGTATTGTTTATGCACGGATTTCTGTCTGATGGTGTGTACAACCATCAGACAGAAATCTCCGGGCAGACATGTCCGCTGAAAACGGTCCGTTGGACCGTTTTCAGCGGACTGTCCGTCCGTGTGTACGAGGCCTAACAGAGACACAAAGTGATCAGAAATCCAAAACTGTAATTGTCACTGGAACAGATGGTTAAAGGGAAAATGAGGACACTTGTTCTAGGACAACTGTCGAAAGCTGGCCATACATGGCCATACATTTTGGGGTTCTTTTCTAGGTAAATGGGGGAATCCTCCCCGATGTGTCATTGTACTCCCCCACCATCAGAATACATTGCTTATTGCTGCAGCATATTCTGATCGAGCAAAAATTTTTCAACAAGATTGACTTCTCATGAACGGGTGAACCCGCTGAATTTTGATCCATGCTTAAGACTGGATTTCTCACTTTGGAGAGGTTTCTTTACACTTCCTGTTGGTTCTCTAGGACAGAAAAGGAAGGGAACACTCCCCAATGGGACATAGATATTATCCCCTATCCTACTCGAACATACATTTTAAGTAATGAATACTATCAACTTTTGTAAAAAGTCATCATTTAGGCCTCTTGCACATGGTTATAATAATTTACTGATGTTTATACTTAGGATCTTGTTGACAGAAAATGTTCCATAAAGACCTGGCGTAAATGTGCCTATGCATATACATGTGTAAAAAACGCAAAATTATCTATTTTTATTTTACGGCTCTGTACTCATTGCTGTATTACTGATCTTTATACAGCTGTGTATGTTATTCATAGCACCTATGTTCAAATCAGTGAAAAACATGGGGGCAGATCCACAAATAATTGCATGGGCGCAGCGTATGTGAGATACGCTACGCCGCTGTAACTTACTGTTCTCCCAGCTTCGAATCCACAAAGAATTTGCGCCGTAAGTTACGGCGGTATAGTGTATCTCTCGCGGCGTAATGGCGCGCAATTCAAATGCGGCGAGTAGGGGGCGTGTTTCATTTAAATGAAGCGCGTCACCGTGCCGAACGTACTGCGCATGCGCCGTCCCTAAATTTACCGCCATGCATTGCGCTAAATGACGTCGCAAGGACATCATTGTTTTGACGTGGACGTAAATTACATCCAGCCCGATTCACAGACGACTTACGCAAACGAAATAAAATTTTTAAAATTATACGCGGGAATGACGGCCATACTTAACATTGAGTATGCCACCATATAGCACTTTTAACTATACGCCGGAAAAAGCCGACTAGAGACGACGTAAAAGAATGCGACGGCCGCTCGTACGTTCGTGGATCGTCGGAAATAGCTATTTTGTATACTCGACGCGGATTACGACGGGAACGCCACCCAGCGGACACCAAAGAATTGCATCTAAGATCCGAAGGCGTACGAAGACGTACGCCTGTCGGATCTAACCCAGATGCCGTCGTATCTTGTTTTGAGGATTCAAAACAAAGATACGACGCTGGAAATTTGAAAGTACGCCGGCGTATCAGTAGATACGCCGGCATACTCTCTTTGTGGATCTGCCCCATGGTGTTTTTTACTTCAGTGTGTAAAAGGCCTTATAGTCATACTCTTGCATTTCATTGTTGTTCCGTATTACATTGTATTGTATAATTCAGGACTAGAGGCCATAATGTAGCTATCCTATATTTTTATTTTACAGAAGCTGTTTTGAAATAATTTGGTTTCTGTTGATGCATAATATTATTTATGTGGACAACCTCCATCCCTGCAAAGTCATAAAATGCCTGGTTCATTGTAGAAAGACAAGCAGTTTGATGGCATTTAGTGCGGCAGCATTTGCACAGACAGGGTACTTACTGTATAACAAAAACATTCTACACCTAAATCTAGGGCAAAAATGTTGTAAGTAGATTTTCCATACCTATGAAAACATTTTTTAGCCCTAATAGTAAACAAAAAAAAAAACACTATATAGTATTTATTTTTTAAGAGCAGCAACATCAAAGGGGATTTCAGAATGAATACCAGATGATCATCAGAGATCCACTGAATATTTTTGAATAAATGGTCTGTTGAACCTGTACTCAGAGAAGAATATGTATAACTCTATTGCTGACCTCCTTCTGAAAGTGCTAGTTCACTGGCTGGCAGTTGCTTCAGTGCTTTTGGAGTGTCTGATAATCAACAAGTACACAGCAAGGGAAGTAAAAATGAAATAAGACATCATCATGTGCCTATTTTTTCCTGGCCAGTGACAGGAAATAGTAAAGGCACTGGACTATTATTCCAGCCAAGGATATATTATTTTAAGAGGTAGAGGTCAGTGATGGCACCCTACATACTTCTTCACTACAAGATGTCTTTAAAATCTATTTTCTATGCTCCTTTTTTGTCATTTAAAATGAAAGTATCTGTTTGTTTCTGAAACACAGGCTTCGGTAATGTTATGGCCAATGAAAGTCCATTTCGTCAGGCTCACAGTATTGTCTGGTATTGGTACCATAACTACAAAGCAAATTTACTAGCAGCTCAACATCCTGACTGGTCTGATGAAGTCTTGTTTCAGAATGCCAGGAAATGGGTCATTGCTGTTTATCAGGTAACACACTCATACACTATTTTATTGTATCATGGGACAGGGAGGATAAGGCCCCGTACACACGACCGAGTTTCTCGGCAGAATTCAGCCAGAAACTCGGTTCAGAGCTGAATTCTGCCGAGAAACCCGGCCGTGTGTACACTTTCGGCCAAGGAAGCCGACGAGGACCTCGGCTAGGAAATAGAGAACATGTTCTCTATTTCCTCGTTGTTCTATGGGAGAACTCGGCCCGCCGAGCTCCTCGGCGGCTCCAGGACTGAACACGCCGAGGAACTCGATGTGTTTGGCACGTCGAGTTCCTCGGCCGTGTGTATGGGGCTTGAGTGTGCACCAAATATTTATTGCAGGGAAAATATTTTACAACAAATCTGGCTGAATAAGGGAACTTATAGCTGAACTCCAACCTTACTTGCTATTTGTCACACTGGTACTGGTTCCTCTCCTGTAGTGAAATTGTTTACTTTGATTTCACTGAACATTTAATATTAGAATATTGTTAAGAAATACTTGTCATTAGCTATCATGGGGGGATTTTGTTGTAAACTTTACAGTACAAAAATGAGAGGGCCTCTGTGTCAAAGAATTCTAAACATTCAAGTCGTTTTTGCAATACCTTCTCAAGGCTTATAATACTATTTCAGTCAACAAATAACTAAGATAATAAAATAAATCTTTATAGAATAATCACATATTAATATTAGTTTTTAAAATTTATTATAAAAACTTTTTTCTAAAATGTAAACTACCTTATTCTGTTTGCCATTACTGAAACCCTGCTTCATGAAGCCGTCTCTGCTTCTCCTGGCTTCCCTTTCTCATGGTGGGCTTCTCTGGACTCACACTCCCACAGTTCCAGTGGAGGTGGGAGTTGGAATCCTTTTATCCCCAGAAAGCACCTTTCAGTTTCTATTCTCCTCCCTCTCTGACCCTCTCTGACCCTCTCCACATTTGAGGCACATTGTAGTTTTCTATTTTCTCCAGTTTCTCTGAGAATTGCTGTGATCTATGAACCTTGCTTGATGACTTCCTGGCTACCATACTTTCTCTCTTCTGAAATGTCCTCAATCATTCTCATTGACTTCAACATCTCTGTTAATACTAACACTCTTGCTACTTCTTAACATTTCAGTCTAACCTCCTCCTATGACCTAAATAAATGGGTACAGTCTTCTACTTACTCTGATAGCAATGCTCTTGACCTTGTATTCTCCTACCTATGCACTCTGGGCAACCTCTCCAACAACCCTTTCCCTCTCTCTAATCACTACCTTATTAGTTTTACTCTCACTGTCTTCCACTTCCATTCCCTCCAACTGCCTAACAGTTAGTTGTAGAAACCTTTGCCATTTTAACCCTTCTCTTCTCTATTCTGCGACTAACCACCTCTATGACAAAATCTCACCCCTGTCCTGCCCTAACCTAGTCACTCCTGTCTACAACAGTTCACTGACATCCTCCCTGGACACACTCCACCCGCCACGCCACTGTACTCTTGGTTGGTTCTCATCCTACCTATCACACCACACCTCCAGTGTCACTTACAATGCTAACTTCTCCTCTCCTCTTCCTTTTTTCATTGGAGTTCCACAAAGTTATGTTCTTGGCCCTCAGCCAATCTTGATTTATACCTCCACCCATGGTCAGCTGATAGCCTACCATGGCTTTCAATACAATTTCTACATTGATGACACCAAGATATATCTCACTAACCTCCAGGTCACTCTATCAGTCTCCTCACATGTCCCTAATTTACTAACAGACATATTAGTCTGGATATCACACCATTTACTCAAACTCAAGCAGTCCAAAGCTGAGCGCATAAATATTTCCTCCCCAATATGCCCCTTCCTATGATTTCCCTATCAATCTTACTGGCATACCTATTAACTCATCCTGCATGCCAGGGTGCTAGGTGTAATCCTGGACTCTGAACTCTCCTTTCAGCCCCACATCTAAACACTGTCCAAATCTTGCCGCCCCAACCTCCACAACATCTCCAAAATATACCCCTTCTTAACCAATGACACCACACATAACTCCCTGGTTATCCCTGGTTAAAACGATTTACTCCCTGGTTATCTCTCGTCTCGACTACTTCAATTCTCTACTGATTGAATTACCTTTACAAAAGCTGTCCCCACTTCAGTCCATCATGAATGCTGCTGCCAAACTCATCTACCTTATCAACCATTCAGTATCTGCTATCCCTCTATGCCAATCCCTCCACTGGTTTCTGCTCATCCCAACAAATTTAATTCTAAATACTAACAGCGACTTACAAAGACATTCACAACTCTGCCCCCCAGCTACATAACTAAGCTAGTCCCAAAATACCAACCAAATCATTCTCTTTGTTCTTCCCAAGGCCTCCTTCTCTTTAGCACCCTTGTCACCTCCTCCCATGCTCAACTCCAGGACTTCTCCAGAGCCTTTCCCATCCTCTGGAATTTCCTATCCCAATCTGTCTCAATATCTTCTACTCTGTCCACTTTTAGGCAATCCCTGAAAACCCTTTTCTTTAGAGTGGGCAGCACAGCGGCAAAGTTGTTAGTACTTCAGTTCTAGGGTGTTCGGTTTAAATTCTTTGACACTCCCTTTTAGATTGTAAGCTCTAAGAAGCAGGGACCTCTGATTCCTCCTGTATTGAATTGCATTGCAACTGTACTGTCTGCCCTCATGTTGTAAAGTCCTGCATAAACTGTTGGATCCTGAATAATAATAATAATAGTAATAGTACTGTATTACATTGTTAATTTGTATTTTAAATTTCTGTTCTAGAGAATAATTTTTTATGAATGGCTGCCGACATTTTTATCAAGTGATGTACAGAATTACACTGGTAATACATTTTTTTATTTTTCGCTGTTTATCAATTTTGAACGATACATTATAATAGATTAATTCATTCATTAATTAATATATAACATTTCAAAATAAATATACAGTATATGTTGCTAACAGTTATTCCCTGTACACACCATCGGTGAAAAATTTGATTGTGTCCAACGCGGTGACGTAAAACATTTTGACGTGCTGAGAAAAAAGAAGTTCAATGCTTCCAAACATGCGTTGACTTGATTCTGAGCATGCGTGGATTTTTGACCGATGGATTTCCCCACAGACGATCGTTTTTTTCTATCGGTTTGTTAACCATAAAAAAAATGTAAAACAGGTTCTAGTTTTTTTCGGCGATGGGAAAAAAAACGATGGGGCCCACACGCGATCGGTATGTCCAATGAAAACGGTCCATCGGTCCGTTTTCATCAGACGAACCGATCGTGTGTACAGGGCATAACTCTATTTAATGATTATTTGCAAAGACATGAGCTGGCTATTTTTTCAAAGACATGAGCTGGTCTAAGCTTCTAACCAGCAAATGTCAGTGTTGTAACTGGTTGTCTAGTGGTCACATGCATACAGTTATGGGCAATGTACTATATATTACACTGTAGGAAAAAAACTGATACGATTATAAACTATCACAATGATATATAATATTTACATTTTTATTTCAAATATTCTTGGAAACTTTTTTTAAGCTCTGGTTTTTACTTTTAGGCTATAATCAGCATATAGATCCAGGTGTATCCACAGAATTTGTAGCTTTAACAACACAGATGATATACACCATGATGCCTTCAGGAGTTTATATGAGGTATTGTATTTCTTCCAATTTACCCGAATACAAAATTTGGTACCCATATACCAAATTTGTCTAATATGTATGACTGTATACATGTTCTACTACGATTAACATAGATGTTTAAGCTGGTTTTGGTTAAAGCCCTGCGGCACCATTAGTAATAGTAGTGTAATGCATAGGTGTGCAGTGCCAGCCTATTGCATTAGGGTGTGCACCCCAAAGCTCAAACACACATGCCTTTCTATGCAGCCTCAGCTGCGCTATACAGTGAATAAATAGGAAGCGCTCTGTGCTGAGCATTCACAAACTGAAGCATACTTCACACACACAGTTTACTATGCTTCCGTTATAATTGAACACAGTGAGCGAGTGTGATCTCTGTGTTCATTTAGAAAAGGAAGGGGCCCGTAAATGACATATTGATTAACCCCTTCCTCCGCCCTCCATCCTTAAACATCCCCCGCAGTATCCTGGGGAAGAGGAAAGTAGGAAAGCCAACAGCACTATGGAGGGGGGGCACAATGCAGGAGGATGACCGAGCAGTAGGGGGAATCTGCAATGCACACAGTGATTAGATGTGCCCAGGCACATCCCATGCGCATGCCTATGGTGTAATGTATTGAGCAGGGCTGGTACAAGGATTTTTGACACCCTAGGCGAAACCTAATTTTGCAGCCCCCTTGGCTCCACCCCTGACTCTGCCCCTTTGCCCTGCCCAAGTATACCCCACCTTTTTAATGAAGCACCCATCAAATGCAGCCTCACCAGTGCCCATCACGTGCAGCCTCACCAGCGCCCATCACGTGCAGCCTCACCAGCGCCCATCAAATGCAGCCTCAACAGCGTCCATCAATGCAGCCTACCAGCGCCCATAAAATGCAGCCTCACCAGCGTCTATCAAATGCAGCCAAACCAGCGCCCATCAATCCAGCCTGCCAGCACCCATCAATGCAGCCTCAACAGTGCCCATCACATGCAGCCTCACCAGCGCCCATCAAATGAGCTTCAACAGCGCCCATCAATGCAGCCTCACAAGTGCCCATCAAATGCATCCTCACCAGCACCCATCAAATGCAGCTTCAACAGCGCCCATCAATGCAGCCTCACCAGAGTCCATCAAATGCAGCCTCACCAGCGCCCATCAATGCAGCCTACCAGAGCTCATCAATGAATGTTTGCTTGCTTCCATTCATTCAGGAGTCGGGACACAGCCGCTGCCCCCACTGCACCTCTGACACTATGTGTGAATGGAGCGGCCTGCTGATGCTGAGACTTATTTGCTTGCTGCAGAGAGAAGAGAGTAGGAACACCAGTAGCCGGCCGGTGGCGGCCCTAGGCAGCAGTACAACCTAGGTGGCTGCCTAGTTTGCCTAGTGGTAGCACCAGCCCTGGTAATGGGACTGTGTGTTTGGCTGCATGCGCCTCACTTGTGCTGTAAAGGAGAGGCAGGGGAGCATGTACACCATTTTACTCTAGGCTTGCTGACTTTCCTGCGATCACCCAAGTCCACAGGGATAATTTAGTATGGAGCCTGCCAGATCCGTGGCATGCTTTGCTCATTACAGGACAAACAGTGAAGCACCCCAGCCTGGTCTAACCAGCACTCCCACAAATGTACAGTTCATACCTTGCACAGGTCCTAAGCTAAAGACTCATACCAGTCTGTTCCCAGGAGATTTCCGTATCTGTGGCAAAAATAATGGACTGACTACACAATAGATGCCTTTGGCCTTTGCTTGACTAAAAAAAAACATGGGAAGATATGCAAGCAGTTTATTTAGCCTTCCAAATGGAGGTGGCATGTTAGGTTACAAACACTATAACAATCAAAGCAGTTAAGTAGGAGAGGAGACTTGCATGACCCTTGACCTCCAGAGGGCCTTCTCAGAGTCCCATCATTCCCCTAAGTGATAAGAGTAGCCCCATAAACATTAGTCCATAGAATATGGCAGCGCCATGGCTGCTCCTGGCTTCCCCCTTAGAGGAAAGCTTCCTACCTGGACCTCCTTCCTACATGGTATATCCAGGTCTGATGCACCTCAGAGAATCATGTTCCTCCTGATGACTCTGGTTAAACCAGACCTAAACCTTATGAAGAATACCCCTCTACTGGCAGGGACAGGACATAAGCTCACTGCCTACCATAGTGACACCTAACAGAGAACAAGGGAACTACAATGGGCATGTCTATGCCCATACACTACAGTAACAACACATGAATATAATCTGCTAAAAAAGTGCTTTTAACACTTTCACTTTAAAAGCCGATGTATAATAATGTGCGACACAGTAGGGTGAAAGTACTAAGAATTCTAAATGTCATACCTATACTTAGAAGTAGGATGGACATGGACATCCTATATTTTCTTTGCTAACTGTGGTTGTATACTGTATAGTGATAAACAATTCAGCTCAAATATACTTACTTGAATATATTCATGCATACTTCCTGGTTTGGATTCCTAAAATAAACCCGACAGATCTGCATATATCCATGTAAATCAGAGGTTATCATAATTTGACCATCACATGTGACATTTTTTGTGCCCAAGTGTTTTTTTAAGTGTACTAACCATAACTATTTTTGTGTTTTGTCTAAAGGGACAAGGACTGCAAGTTTTTGAATGTCACAGGCTCAGACAATAAGACGTATCCTGCTCTTCGTTTGTGCAACAATTACTGGAGCAGACAGGTTGGATTAAAAAATGAAAATTGTTTTAAAGTGGAACTTTGGGCCAGAATTAGGCCTCGTACACACAACCGTTTTCCTCGACAGAATCCATCAAGAAACTTGGTGGCAGAGCTTTTTTTGCAGAGGAAAATGGGCTTGTGTATGTTTTTCATCGAGAAAACTGTCGAGGAACTCGACGAGTAAAAAAGAGAGCAAGTTCTCTTTTTCCTCGTCGGGAGTCTCAATTTCCTCGTCGTGTTCCTCGTCGGGCTGGTTTTCGACGAGAAACACGTTTGTGTGTATGCTTAGAAACCCGCGCATGCTTAGAATAAAGTATGAGACGGGAGCGCACCTTCGGTAAAAGTAGCGTTTGTAATGGAGAAAGCATATTTGTCACGCTGTAACAGTCTGAAAAGTGCAAATTGTCTCCTACCAAACTTTTACTTAACACGCAGTAACATGAGATTAGCAAAAGCAACCCCAAGAGTTGTGCCAGTAGAATCGAACTTCTCCTGCCGTCGTATGTGTTGTACGTCACCGCGTTTGAGAACGACGAGATTTGGTCTTGACAGTGTGTACGCAAAGAAAGCTTGTCAAGTTTCTCGACAAGCCTAACAAGAAACTCGTCAAGGAAAACGATGTTTCATTTACGACGAGTTCCTCGGTCGTGTGTACGAGGCCTTAAATCGGATGTCCCGTGGCCATTCTTTTTTTTTTTGTCATTAATTAGTTTATGCCATTTTAAAATAGTACTCACTATTCCGCTGTTTAAAAGCATCCGCTGTCCGATTCCGTCAGAAATTGTAAGTTATATTATCTGTCTAATGATGGTTCCATTTTACTTGTGGGCACTGTGAAGCCCACAAGCACTCATTTCCTTGCCATCACAACGGGCAGAGTCTCGTCACATTCGGTTCCCCTATCACAGATTGCTCGGGAAGTGACGTCCTGTCGCTGCCATCTTGCTACACCACTTGCCCCCTTCTCACTCTATCATTACTGTGCAGGAGTGTGGGGAGTAGCAAGATGGTGGCGACGGAACGTCACATCCTGGGCAATGTGTGATGGGGAGCCTGATGTGACGAGACAGCGGCGCAACGCTTAACAAAATCCTGCCATAATTTTGAGGAAGCCTCCACAATGACTCCTGGGAGCAATGACAAAAGCTCCCAGGACACATTGCGGTTACAGGAAGTGACCATCTACCCGCCAACTACCTGCACTATATAGAGACAGGAAGCAGTCAGAAATCTAAGGTACTGTACACCCAAAAAAAAAAAAAAACTTCAGTTTTCACATGTATTGCAGGCTGCAGTAGGAATGAGCTCATGTGTTGAAATGGGGTGGAGCTCCGCTTTAAAGATGAGCAAACAGGCGGGTATTTTAATGCAGAAGAGACGTGCTTTTTCTCTTAAAGTTACTTACCTGCCTGTCCACCCTTGTACAGTGAGCAGTGCATGCGCAGCTCACTGAACAAATTTGGGGATGCTGAATCTGACTAAACCCCTGCACATGCCTGAGGGAGACATCATCCCTGCCCGAAGATATCAGTGGCAGACGGGGAGCTCAGGGATGCCACAAGCTTGATGTCTTTATATTTTTTCTTTCCCTAAACTTTACTTTTTCTTAAAGTTGGAAATTACAGTTTTCTGCCAGGTTTTGTGTTACATACTTCATACGTGGCTTATTTTGGCTGCTGACAATGTTTTTTTTTTTTTTTTTTATTTACTAAAGTTACAAGAACATCAAAAGAATAAATTATTACTTGCAAAAACAGTCATAGTGACAGGCATATTGCATTAACTTTTTAAAAAATCTTGTGTAAAATACTTGTGCATTGCAGTTATGTGATGTGATCTGAAAATGAGTTACATGAGAGCAGTTTTTCATACTGAGAGCAGATGGATGATCTTAAAGGGGATGTAAAGGTACAATTTGTTTTTTCCTAAATAGCTTCCTTTACCTTAGTGCAGTCCTCCTTCACTTACCTCATCCTTCCATTGTGCTTTTAAATGTTCTTATTTCTTCTGAGAAATCCTCACTTCCCGTTCTTCTGTCTGTAACACCAGGGAGAAAGCCTTGCATTAATGTGTGGAGTTACAGACAGAAGAACAGGAAGTGAGGATTTCTCAGAAGAAATAAGGACATTTAAAAGCAACATTGAAGAATGAGGTAAGTGAAGGAGGACTGCACTAAGGTAAAGGAAGCTATTATGGGGAAAAATTGTACCTTTACAACCCCTTTAAAGTGTCCACACATGACTATGTTCCATATCAGGTAGGTCCTAAATGTTCCACCCCCAAACCAAGCTTCCAAACTGCTTATAAGACCACAACTATTTGTTAGTGTTTACATTTTGTATTACCATATATCAGGTACTGTAGTTAACATGGTATTGTATATTTTGATGAACACTTAAAAGTACTGTTTCCATTCCCCAGGTATGCCAGTGTATTGGAATCTTCATTTCCTCAAAAGATAACATGCTGTCTAATCAGACTAATTAAGGTCGTAAATAATAAGCAAATCTCAATTTTCAAGGGAAACCTTCAATTTGGTTGTAAATGTCTTCCTCAATGAGGAATCAATTATGATATTGCTTGCTTTATCGCTTTCACCCTACTATATCACACATTAAAGTTTCATGGCTTATGCCCATAATGTGATATGTAGTAGTTTCCAATATTATTATCTTACCATCTTTACAAATAATTTTTTGATGATTTGCATTGCTTCCATTGAGTTTACTTTTCTAATTGTGTACCAATTTTAGAATCCAAACTTGAAGAACGCCAGTGATATTGAGAATTTGTTGCTGGGCATGTGTTCACAAATAGCGGAAAAAGAAGACCGCATTATGGTCTCAGACTTAAGAGGTACATTATGAAGTTTAATAACAAAAAGTGCAACATCCATATTAACCAATGAAAAAAATACCCTGCTGTGATGGTTCTGCTTACATTAAAGCCCAGCTCTGGCATAGGAAAAAACCTGTGGAATCCCTCCATACTGCATTGGTTAAGCTATCATTAACTTATTTACCGTATTCCTCACTTTGGCAGGCTCCAGCAATCACCTCTTCTACCTGATGCTCCAGGCTGTGGGTGGTCCCTCAGTGACATCATGTACAATGCAAGACTTTTATTCCTGCTTTGTATGTGCTTTAGAGAGGAGGCTTCTTAAGACCAGTTGCACAGGTAGAGGGAGCCTGCCAGAGTAAGGAAATGCTAAGTATTATGCCATTACTCTTCTACCCCTAGACTTAGCATTTAACCCTTGAAATTTAGCACTTAACCCTTGCAATTTAACCTTTGCATTTATCCCTTGCTATTTCATGCCATTGCTTTATTTCAACTGTAATAAATAATGGGTAACTGCATTTAAAGCTGAAGTTTATTTTTTTAAGGATATAGCACCGAACACATGCTATGTGTATTGGTGTGTGTATCCTATTACCTGCAAATGGCTCCTTCTGATAAAAATCCTCCCAGCCAGTGCTGGGACAAGGTCATCTAGAACCCAGGGCAAACATGCTAAATTGAACCCCCCCTCCCCCGCCCCAAAAAAACAAGCACTAATCTGCACGCCCCCCCGTCCAGCACAAAGTCCCCTCCCCAATCCCCCATCCTAGCACAAATCCCTCCCACAATATTCCCCTCCTAGCACAAATACCCCCAAATCATTGATACTAGCGCAAGTCTCCCCCCACCCCAAAAAGATATTTCACATCCACCTCTACCCCTTTATAACACAAACCCCCCAAATCCCCCCTCCTAGCACAAATCCTGTTCTCCATCCCCCCCAACACAAACCCCCCCAAATCACCACTCCTAGCACACCTTTGCCCCCAAGGTTCCCCTTCTGAACACATCCCCTCCCCCAATCTCCTTGTGATGCTCCCCCACCTCACATGATACGATAGTGCCCAGGGCAGCCTCCCCTCCTGCCCACCCCTTGTCCCAGCCCTGCTCCCAGCAGTGCCTCCATCATAGCTGCCTGATATTACCCTGAGCAGCTATCTTCTGGTGCTGTAAAAGTTAACAGTAGCCTCTGCTACTGAGAAGAGTTTTGCAGCTCACCACCCCCTTTCTACCCTCTCTTTCATTCACAGAGCACGTATTTCTATTATTTTTTAATTATTACAGGTATTTATATAACACCAACAATTTAAAAATATCCAGTATACATAGGAGCTCAAGGAGCTTACAATCTAAGGTCCCTCCCTACCTCACATTAATATACTTAGGCCAATTTACCTACCAGCATGTCTTTGGAGTGTGGAAAAATATGCAAACTCCATGCAGTGTTAGTGCTATGGTTGGGATTTGAACCAACAACCCTAGAGTTGCAAGGCAGAGGTGCTAACCCCTTAGCCACTGCTATCACATTATGTATAAAATTCTGTAAATACATTTTGGAGATCCTGTCATTCAACTTTAATGAATGGCAAAGAGAGCAGAAGTGGCAATTCGATGAGCGGCGTAATTTTTCTCAGTAGCAGTGACAGCTGTAAAGGATGTGTTCACCTTCATATTTATGCAGGTAAAAAAATGTGCATTTATATTTTTTTAGGAGCTTGCAGAGCATTGCACCCATGATCAGTAGATTGCAGGTGCAATGCCTGTACAGTTGTTTGCCCATACCTCCCATACGGGTAGACAGTTACTGAAGAGCAAGAAGAACAATGAACTATAAGAGCACTCACCAGCGCCCTCTGTGGGAAGAGCCCCGCACAGCTGTTTTTAAATTGTGACTGTGGGTGAGGTGAAAGATACCCCACCCACTGTCATTGGAGGGGGATCGGGGGGGTGCCACCAGGTGCTCTTTAGAAACATGTTACTAAATGTGAACTTATCCTTTAACTCTCATGGTGCCAAAATGCATCCGATCAGGGCAGTGCCTGGTGGCTATGAAGGAGGCACTGCAGTAAGAAGAATCCACCTACAGGAAGTAGAATGCACACTGTTACACATAATTAATGCATTTGGAGCTGAATCTGGTGGTTAAAAAAACTTAAACCAGTGTTAAAACTTTAGACCTTGCATTTTTTTTTAGTTTGAACATTTTATATAATGATTACGTTTTACTCCCACAGCCAGGACAATATTTAATTTGAATATTAAAGTGGTTGTTAAGCCACTATAGTGTATCCATGCCATCCCCTATGTTAAATAATGATATGTGTCCCATTGTCTGTGTTATATAAAAAAAATGCAGATTTCTACTATATATCAGAGCGTCTCTGGCACTCATATGACTCCTCGGCACTCTCCTCTTCGAGGCTGACAGTTACAGTGGGAGGGACTGAGAACTCCCGCTGATGTCAGTCGGGAGAAGAGGAGGAGAGAGGCGAGCAGTCACGTAAGTTCCAAGAGATTCTCTGATATAAGGTAAAAATCTGCATTTTTTTAAATAGCACAGACACGGGGACAGAGGGGATTATGGTATATAAATGTATAACAATTATGATAGCAGCAGGAGGGAAAGGGGCAGCACTGTTATGAGCTGACAGGCAGTGAGGGGAGAGGAGGACAAACAAGAGCTATGGATGGCGTAGGCACGTAAACTGACCACGGTGTCAGGGCTCAGCAGCCATAATAAACTGTGTTCAGTTTACAGGGGGAGGGCAGAACCACACAGGATCAGCCAGGTATTTTAGGTTATACAAGGGGCCAAATTACACAGCACAGGCACTGTGCTGTATAACATGCTTTGAGGGAACAGGATCTATTATTTTCAATTTTTTTAGGGTAACAAACGCTTTAAGTGGATTATTTAACAAGGAAGTTCTAAATGCAGTGAGATGTGCAGTAATTGCATTCAAGTTGTTTTTTTTCTTATAGGTCTATGTTCT